>NW_028274811.1:119189212-119809212 GCF_037043125.1 Eumetopias jubatus
ATGTGTCTGTCCAATATTCCTGTGTTACCCTCTCATTGGCTTTCAATTAATCCAGCTTAATGACTGGAACATGTACTGGGCTCCAGGTTAAGAGGCTGAGTTCTAACCCTCTAACTCTTAGTTTCCTGTCTGAAACTTCATTTGTTCATTTGAAAAACGAGGGGGTTGGACTATATATATGCTGTAGAGTGCCATCGAGCTTTCACTCTTCATCTTCTATTTTATTTTAGACTGGAAGGAAAAAATAAAACTGGCAAATAGTGGATGGAAGAACAATCTGTCACAGACCTGCCTGATAACCAGAATGCGCTTCTCTCATTGTGTTAAATTATTGTTTATCACCTGGCAACCCCACCATGGTGTGAGCTCCTCAAGGCTATTTCCAGATCTTAGCACCGTGTCTAATATATAATGGGTATTTAATAAATGCATGATTAATGAATTAATAACTTGTATACAGGAAGGAGAAGTGAGGATCCTGACTAGACTGATGGAAGAGAAAATATGGGAAATATGTACAACTGATATGATGCAGTGGGTGATAGGATCATACTGAGTGCTAGATTTTAGGCTTAAACTGGTGACCATGTCAGGGCATGAAATGTTTTTGACTAGGAATAGTACAATGCAAAAGATAATGGTGGTACAGAGAAAGGGTAGCAGAGTAAGATATTGAGAGAAGTGATCTATTTCGTTTCAATTGCAAGATAATTACATTAAAAAAGTCTTTTTCAAATTTTCAACAATTATAATGAAAATCCAATGCTCGTGTTTATGTGATTATTAAACTGGCAGTAAATCAATCAACTTTACACATCATCAGCATATGATATTCATAAATAGGTGTGAATTATGGCACAATAATTGGCTCCTTATCCATTTTAGTATTTTGGGTACTTTCAGTGAAAATATTTTTGATGTTACCAAATTGGTATTACTTTGTTTATTTCACAGTTCTTAGTTACCAGGCTTAGTTCACAAATTCCAACTGTTTTCAAAAATCAAGTTCACTTCAGTAAATGAAAATGCTTCAACACTGAAGAGGTTGAAAACCGTAGAGAAATCAAAACTCAATTATATAAATAATTTCTATTGAATGTATTAAAAGAAATCTCATTTTTTATAGTCATGACTTATATTAAAAGACTTAATCATTTCAATATGAGTTAGCTCCAGTTCACAAAGGCAAAAGCCTGAGAGTCGCTCTCAAATTCTCCTTTCCACTTACTGCTCCTTACCCAATCAGCTGTTTCTGACATAAGCATAGCATATCTGTTCTTGCTGCATCTAGTGGAACTATCAGTGGAGAACTACCCTAGTTATGGCAAAAAACAACAGGTGGTATACAAATACTGAAAAGAAGAAATTGCTATTGTCCAAGAATCCTTTTTACGAGACCACTAAATTGTTTCTTTTTCCTTCCTCTCCTTTTCTTCCTCTTTTTCCTCTTCTCTTCTTCCCTTCCACCCCTCTCCTACTTCCTCTTTTTCTTTCTCCTCCTCCTTCTTTTTGTCTCCTGAACTCATGCATCTGCTGGAATAATCGTGGCACCAAAATGAACTTCAATAGACCTCCTAGCATCAAAACACACAGAAATATTAAATGAAAATAAATATATATTACCAAGCTCAAAATAAAGAAGGAAAATCGGGAAAAGTGAAAAGGATCCACAAAGCAAGAGTTTTAAGTATACAAGACTACATGGTATCTGTCTGTAAAGGATACAAGAGGAGAGTCAGGAGCCGTGCATAAATGTCTTAATGAGTAGAAGCTGAGATTTTTCAGCCACAAAAGGACATGAGCTTTGATTTTGGTCCTATGCAAAATGGAGAGTTGGTTCATAATTTAGGCAAGAATCATGAATTTGTTTAACCATTAGAGGAACGATCACTGGGGAACAATATACTTGGTGTCAAAGTATAGCCACCCAAAACACTTACAAACTATAAGAAAATGTACCTTTAAAATGGAGATACCTTAACTAAGTGAACAAACAGCATTGTTAATATGGGGCCACTTAGTATTGTATCACTTGATGGGCTGTAGTAAGAAATAGCATTATCCATGAAGTATCACCGCCCAAAATATTTAACCTGAATCTAATCAATTATCTGGCTTACAGTTTATAGGAAATAAAGTAGAGGACCAAATTAAGTCATTACATAAGAAAACAATCAGATAGATCAAGAAGGTTAACTACAAGAAAACTCCCCTGAGCTCTTTGAAAAGTCAATGTCATAAAAAAAAGAAAGCAGAAGGATTGTTCTAGATCTAAAATGGCAATGCATGATCTTTGATTGGATCCTGGGTAGAAAATAAAAACAAATAAAAGACATTTGGGGATAATTGAGAAAATTTGAATATGGATTGGGTATCTTATTTTATTAAGGAATTATTCATTTTCTTAAAAGAATGTCTTCATTTTTAGAAGGTGTATTGATTTTTAGAAGGTTTATATTGAACTATTTAGGAGTAAAATGTCATGATCTCTGCTACTCACTTTAAAATACTTCCATATTAGTACACAAGTGTGTATATGTGTATGTAGTGTGTGTCTACATGTGAATGAAGAGAGAGAGAGGGAAGGAGGAAGAAAGCAAATATGAAATAATATTAACAATAATTGAACTTAGGTGAAATGTATACAGGTGTGTTTTTTTTCTTTTTATTTTCAATTACGATTATATCATAAGTATTTTCTCCTACTTTTAAAACCATGTTATAAGTATAAAGAATGTACAGGTAAAACAAATCCGTATCTTTATAAGTAAGTAAAATGATACAGAAACACCAAAAGTTCCTGTTTAATTTCAGCTCATTGAAGAGAAAAGTTGATGAAAGTAAGCTATAAGTTAACCATTGTACCATGTCTGTATTTCCTATATAATGTTGGATTCTCTCCCTTTTAGTCATGTGTACCAAATCATGAACAAATTTCTAAGCTCACTTCAGACTAAACATAATATGCTTATATTTCAGGGAAGGAAAATGTTGTTTAGTTAAAAAAAAAAATGTCAGATCCATGTAATTCCCTGGCTTCATTGTAGTCCTGAAAAGCAGTATAAAAATATACCTTTCCTCCCGAAACTTAATTTCCTCTGTATATGGCCAGATTATCTGATAGTTTATTGATTACCCCCCTCCAACAGCGGCTTGGCAAAATAAAGATTCTAAGATAACAATACACTATTTTTAATTCTCCTCATTGAATCAAAAAAGTGAATGGTGTAAAAATTAACATAATGATCCAGAGTCTAGATCATCCAGGTCACTTTTATAAAAATACTATATACACAAATGATACTTTAGCATGTATATCTTAAGTAACTATATAGGTTCTTTTGAATGAGAATACCTCTAAAATGGGCTAAAGGAACGCCATCAAGGCGTTCAGATTAACCCCCAGAGGCTGGGACACTGGGCAGAAGCAGGGCTAGAGTACAAGGAATCAGAGCAGCAAAAAGTCTACTTGGACAAGTCAGCAGCCAGAATTGAAGATGCCCTCTAAGGCAGATTCCTAGTATAACAACACTGTGGTGGGGGCAGCGAGGCTAGAAATGAGGGGAAGCTGGGAAAGCTGCTCTTGCCATGAGGACTGAAGTAAGGAGTGCTCCTAAGTACCAGCATAATTTTCTGGAGTAAAATTTCCTCAAGGCAAGCCACTATGAGTAAGACAGAAGAGACATAAAATGCAAGTTATTTAGACACCTGCTATGGACTGAATTGTATTCTCCCAAAATTCATATGTTGAAGCCTTAACCCTCAATGGGATGGTATTTGGAGATGGGGCCTTTGGAAGGTAATTAGGTTTTAAATAAAGTCATGAGTGTGGGGTCCTTATGATGAGATTAGTGCCTTTATAAAAGAAGGAAGAGATGCTTCTCCCTCTGTCATGTGAGGACACAGTGAGACAGTGGCCAGCTGCAAGCCAGGAAGAGAATTCTCAACAGAACTGCATCATGCTGACACCCTGATCTCAGTCTTCCAGATTCTGAATTTCTGTTGTTGAAGTCACCCACACTATGACATTTTGTTACAACAGCCTGAACAAACTAATACAACACCAAAGTTAAGTAGATGTTGAAAATGAGAGCTACAGAATATGGATTGAAGAGGCATTACCTATTTTAGAAAATTAAGGAGGTAATTAAAAATTAATAGTCATAATAAAAATAATTTTAAGAAAAAAATATAGTTAAAAGAAATAGTGATTTAGTTCAATAGTAGATTAGTCATAGTTGAAGAATTTCTAAACAGAAAACATATCTATTAGGAATTTATCTAGAATGTAACAAAGTTAAAAAAATATTTTTTGAAAAATAGATAAGCTCACTTTAAGAGACAAGAAGGATCAAGTAAGAAGGTCTAACATACGTCTCTTTTGGGGGGGGGGGTCCTGAAGCCCAGATATAAGAACAATATATAAAAATAAAGACAAATAAAAATGAATCTATGCCTAGACATATTACAATAAAACTGAAAAAGAAAAAGGAAAAAAAGAAGAACTTTAAAACAGCTAGACAGAGTGAATAGATTAAATACCAATGAATGGCAGTTTTCTTCTCAACAGCAACAGTGGAATATGGTTTTCAATGTTTTGAGAGAAAATAGACACCAACCTAGAATTTTATTTTCAACTATTTTATCTTTAAAAAATGAGAGTTAAATAAAGACATTTATGGATAAACAACAACAAAAATGTTCTATCTAAAGTAAATTCTGAAAGAAAAGGAAAACAAAACCAGAACAGTCAGAGACTCAGAATGAAGGGTGAACACAAGGGTGGACATATAAATAAAGGTAAAATAAATTGGTTTGCATAGAAATATTTCTAAAAATAGTTCCTAACTTGCAGTGCGAACAAACACAAAACTGAATATAGAACTAAAATATTAAGCAATAATAGTATATAAATTGGAAGGTAGAAAATTAGAGGTAAACTATTCAACAATCCTTTTATTATTTAAGATGTGGATGGGACACCAAGATATGGTGTGATTTTATATTTCAAATAGGCATAGTATAACTATGCTTAAGATGCAGGAAACCACAAAAGAACTTTGTTCCCATCCTAACAGTGAAAACAAGCTGGGTAGAAAATCATAACCTTTCTCAACCTCATTGGAAATTACTCAGATTAATTAAATCCAAAAGAATGTCAAGCCCCTCCAAGGAGGCACCAGATAAATGAGCTGTTTCCCCTTTGACAGAGTATAACCATGATGTAGGTAAGAAGAAACAGGTAAATTCCAACAATTTCTTAAAGGCCAATTGTGACTTAATATGACACTTTAGAATAACTGGAAGCCTTAGACACACAGGAGTTGACACTCATTTACAAACTCATTTCCATGTGCCTCTGTTGCAGATTCAAGAGAAAAATGGAGGACCAGAGAGGAGAACAGAAGGAAACAAAGTCAGTGATGCAACAGCATGAAACCATAAAACATCCATGGACCTTTCTCTCTTATGAAGCAAAAGCCTAGGACAAGAAAGGGGTAGAAGCAAAACTCTTCTGCTCTTGGATGGACAGAAAAATATCCCACTCCCAAGGATCAGGCAAAGATTTACTACTTCCTGGGGAGGAGTAGAAGTAAAAGCTCACTGCCCCTGTGAGGGAGGCAACAAAATCACTCCAACGTAAGATTCTACACTGACACAAAACTGAGATCTGTTGCTGCTGTTGGATGGGCAGGAAATTATTTACCACCCAAGATGCTCACTATGGACAGGATTTGGATACCATGGCCTGAGAAGCATGAATACCAAGAAAACCCTTCTCCCATTCACAGAGCCTGCCTAGTATTGAGGCTATACCCGGAGAACCAACCTTTGCCCTCAACACAAGACAACTATTGAGCAACAAGCAAAATAACTCTTTTGTGGGAGGGGCAAACACGTAAGAGAGATTCATTCTATTGTGCAAGCATGCAGGAATTTCTGAAAGCTGAGGAGCAGGGATACTAAGAAAACCTTCTAATATCTCAGGCCCCACACAGAGAAGCAGATGACTACCCCTGGAGGAATTTGAAGTCTGGTAAATGGAAAGTAACTATGGCAACAACAACAACCCAAACAAAGATCAAAACTAATAAGCTGGACTCAAAATCTGATAGAAGAAATGGCATATCAATTACTGGGTATAAATGCCACACACCTCCATTTCTACTGTTCTTCTAAAAATAATGTCTGGAATTCAATCAAAAGTTATGAGAGCAAAAAAGGCAAGAAAAAAATTATCAAGAGATAAAGTAATCAACAGAATGAAACTTGGAGATAAATGCAATTTTGGAAATATACAACAGGAAATTTATCAAAGCTATAATTAAATATGTTCAAGGATCTAGTGGAAATTTGTACAACATGCATGAATTTTAGCAGAATGGTTTAAGTATAAAATAGTCCAATGCAAATACTAGAAATAAAAAAGCATGGTCTCAAGACATAGAGAAACTCTTTGTCAAACTACCTAGAAGACTGGACACAACTTAGCCAAGAATTAGTGTGTTTGATAAATCAGCATAAAATATTCAAATTGAAATACAAACAGGAGAAAAGAGTGAATAAAAAAGAAGAGATCATTCAAAGCTGTGAGACAATATAAAATAGCTTAATATATATGTAACTGAAGTCTGAGAATGAGAAGAGAGAACATGGCCAGAAATATCTGAAGACATATTGGCTAGAAATTTTCAATATTAATTATAGGCAACAAGCCACAGATCAAAATAGCTATAAGAACTCCAAACAAAATTAAAATTTTTAAACAACAACAACCTGACACTTTGAGATCAAACAGCTGAAGATAAAAAATAAAGAGAAAATTTTGAAGGCAGTCATGGTAGAGGAGGATAGTATCACATACAGAAGAACAAATAAAAAAATTGTAGTGTATCTTAATTGAGAAACTATGTAAGCCAGAAAACTATACTTTATAATACTGAGTGGAAAAAGAAAAACTTGTCTAAACAGAATGAATATCCAAAAAAATAACTTTCAATAATGATGGTGAACTAAAATCATTTTTAGGCATACTAAAGCTGAGGGAATTTCATTGGCATCAGACATGTTCAACAAAAAATGGTTAAAGGATATTCTTCATGCAGAAGAGTATAATAAAAGGTAAAAATCTGGATTTACACAAAGAAATGAAGAGCACGAGAAATGGTGAAAAATTTTTGTCCATCATCAAGGAAGTAGAAATCAAAACTACTATGAGATACCACCTCATACCAGTCAGAATAGCAAAATTAACAACATAGGAAACAACAGATGTTGGCAAGGTTGCAGGGAAAGGGGAACCCTCTTACACTGTTGGTGGGAGTGCAAACTGGTGCAGCCACTCTGGAAAACAGTATGGATGTTCCTCAAAAAGTTAAAAATAGATCTACCCTATGACCCAGCAACTGCACTACTAGGTATTTACCCAAAGGACACAAAAATACAGATTCAAAGGGACACATGCACTCCAATGTTTATAGCAGTATTATCAACAATAGCCAAATTATGGAAAGAGCCCAAATGTCCATTGACTAATAAATGAATAAAGAAGATGTGATATATATGTATATATAATGGAATATTATACTACTCAGCCATCAAAAAGAACGAAATCTTGCCATTTGCAATGACAAGATGGAGCTAGAGAATATAATGCTAAGTGAATTAAGTCAGCCAAAGAAAGACAAATACCATTTCACTCATACGTGGAATTTAAGAAACAAAACAGATGAAACTATGGGAAGGAAAAAAAAAGAAAGGCAAACCATAAAACAGACTCTAACTACAGAGAACAAACTGATGGTTACTAAAGAGGAAGTGGGTGAGGGGAATGGGCAAAATAAGTCATGAGGATTAAGGAGGGCACTTGTGATGAGCACTGGGTGTTGTATGTAAGTGCTGAATCACTAAATTCTATTCCTGAAACTAATATTACACTACATGTTAACTAACTAGAATTTAAGTAAAAATTTGAAACGAACAAGAAATATATATATGTTTCAGTCTTATTTTTTTTTTAAGATTTTATTTTTATTTATTTGAGAAAGAGAGAGAGCGCGCATAAGCGGTGGGGAGGGCAGCGGGAGAGGGAGGAGCAGACTCCCTGCTGAGCAAAGAGCCCAATGAGGGGCTCAATCCCAGGACCCCAAGATCATGACCAGAGCCAAAGCCAAACGCTTAACTGACTGAGCCACCCAGGCGTCCCTGGTTTTTGTCTTATTTTTGACGACTCAAAAGATAATATACTATCTATAGCAAAAATTAGAAAAAAAGTATTATGGAACTTATAATATATATAGAAGTAAAATTTATAATAAAAATGCACAAAGGATGGGGAAAATGAAAGTATACTCATATGGTTATTATAAGTAAAATAACATTATTAAAGGTAGACTGACATAAATTAAAGATGTATATCATAAATAATAGTGCAAACATTTAAAAATTTAAAAATAAATACAACTAATAAGCCAAATAGTGACATAAAAATGATTGTAAAAGTGATCAATTAATCCAAAAGGTGGTCGGAAGACAAAATAAAGAGAAAGAGGGTAAGAAATAGAAAATAGCAATATGGTATATGTGAATCCATAGTTATAGTTGGAGTCCTCTATATTCCTCTCAGTAGTTAAAACATGTAGACATGTAGACAAAAACTATAAGTGGTATAGAAGAGCCAGACAACATTATCAACCAACATGATCCAATAAGCATTATAAAACACTTAAACCAATAACAGCAGAACAAATATTCATTTCAAGTGGACATAGAACAGTCATATAAATCGCTTAAGAAAGAATCAGTGAGCCTGGAAATGTAAGTAAAAACCTCCCAAATTAAAATGCTGTAGTAGGTTGAAGACTGGGACCCCAAAAGATATTCCAAATCTTAACTCCCAGAACTTGCAAATGTGACCTTATTTGGTAAAAGGGTCACTGCAGATGTAATTAAAGATAATAAAGTGAAATCATCCTGGATGTAGAGTGGGCCCTAAATCTTTTCCTTATTAAAAAAAAAAAATAATAAGGCAGGCTATTTGAGAGACAGGGGAGAGGGAGATAATAATGTAGAGGCAGAGATTAGAATAATGCATCAAAAAACCAAAGAATAACAAAGATTGCCAGCAGCCCCCAGAAGCCAGAAGAGGCAAGGGAAGATTCTTCCCTAGAACGTTTAGAGAGAATGCAGCTCTGCTGACACCTCAGTTTTGGACTTTTGGATCCCTGACCTGTGAACAAATATAGTTCTGCTGTTTTAAGCTCCCAAGTTTGTGATAATTTGTTACAGCAACCCTAGGAAACTAATAAAAATGCAAAGAGAAAATAGTGGGGTGGGGGACAAGGACAACCAAACATCCAGGAAATTTTTGAAACATAACATATGCATAATTGGAATACCATGAAGAGAAGAAAAAGAGAATAGAGCAAAACACATTTGAAATAATAATGGCTTAGAAATTTCCAAAATTCATGGCAAACACCAAATCACAGATTCAAGATGCTCAGAGAATACTAAGCAGAATAAATACCAAAAATCTACACCTTGGCATATCTTATTCAAACTGCAAAAATTTGAGAGTGACAATTTTGAAAGAAGCTAGGTGGGGAGACTCTTTTCCACAGAGAAATAAGGATAAGAATTATACCAGACATCATATCAGAAACAATGCAAGCAAGAAAAGAGTGCAATTAATATTTAAATTATTGAAAACAAAACAAAAACTAAGCTAGAATCTATATCATGTGAAACTATCCTTCAAAAGTATAGGAGAGTCCTATCTAATTCAATAAAACATAACAGGAAATAAAAGTATACAGATTAGGAGGAATAAAAAAAGTGTTTGTTGATAGAGGGCATGATTATCTGTGTAGAAAATCTGAATCAACAACAACAACAGCAACAACAACAACAACAAAAACCCTGGAACTTACAGGCAATAACAGCAAGTTTGCAGGACAGAAGGTTAACATACAAAAGTCAATTGCTTTCCTATATATCAGCAATGAACAAATGGAATTAGAAATTAAAAACACAATACCATTTATATTAACATCACAAAATGAAATATTTACCTATAAATCTAACAAAAATCTATTAGATCTATATGAGAAAAACTACTAAATTCTGCTAAACAAAATTAAAAAAATAAATATAGATAGTCCATGTTCAAGGATATAAAGACTCTTTAAGATGTCAGTTCTTCTCAATTTTATCTATAGATTCAATGCAATCCCAACCAAAATCTCAGCCAGCTATTTTACGGCTATCAGCAAAATGATTTTAATATTTATATGGAGAAAATGACCCAGAATAGTCAACACAAATTTGAAGAAGAACAATGTGGGAGGACTGATGCTAGCCGACTTACCATAAAGCTGTAATAATCAAGACAGGGTGGTATTGATGAAGAATAGACAAATACATCAATAGAACAAAATAAAGTACAGAAATAGACACCCATAAATATGGCAAACTGCTCTTTGACAAAAGAGCCAAGGCAGTACAATGGAGCAAAGGTAGTCTTTTCAACAAATGGTATTGGAACAGCTGGAAAGGCACATGCAAAAAAATGAATCTAGACGTGGACCTTACACCCTTCATAAAAATTAACTCAAAATGGATCATACACCTAAATGTGAAATACAAAACTATAAAATTTCTAGAAGATAACACAGAAGAAAATCTAGGTGATCATGGTTATGGCGGTTCTTTTTTTAGATACAACACCAAAGGCATGACCCATAAAAGAAATTATTGATAGCTGGACTTGATTAAAATTAAAAACTTCTGTGAAAGACAATGTCAAGAGAATAAGATGAGACACAGATTGGGAGAAAATATTTGCAAAAGATGTATTTGATAAAGAACTATTATCCAGGGGCGCCTGGCTGGCTCAGTCAGTGGAGCATGTCACTCTTGATCTTGGGGTTGTGAGTTCAAGCCCCACATTGTGTGTGAAGATTACTTAAAAATACAATTTTTAAAAAATGGAACTATTATTAAAAATATACAAAGAACCTTAAAACTCAAGAATAAGAAAACAACTTGTTTTATAAACAGGCAAAATATCATAATAGACATCTTACCAAAAAAGATATAAAGATGGTAAATAAGCATATGAAAAAATATTTCACATGATATGTCATCAGGGAAATACAAATTAAAACAATGAGATACTACTACACACCTATTAGAGTGGCCAAAATCCAGGACACTGACAACACCAAAAGCTGAAGAGGATGTGGAGCAACAAGAACTCTCCTTTACAACCGGCAGGAATACAAAATAGTACAGCCACTTTGAGAGACAGTCGGGTGATTTCTTACAAAACTGAACATGCTCTTACCATCTGATCCAGCAATTATGCTCCTTTATATTTACCCAAAGGAGTTGAAAACTAATACCCACACAAAAAATCTGGATACTGATGTTTATAGCAGCTTTATTCATAATTGCCAAAACTTGGAAGCAACCAAGATGTCCTTCACTAGGTGAATGGATATAAATAAATAGGAATAAAATGGAATATTATACTATTCAGTGCTAAAAAGTAATGAGCTTTCAAGCTATGGAAATATATAAAGGAAACTTAAATGCATGTTACTAAGAGAAAGAAATTAATCTGAATTAGCTACATACTGTATGATTCCAATTAGCTCTATACTATATGATTTCAAGTATATGATATTCTGTAAAAGGCAAAACTATGAAGATAAGTGGAAGGATTAGTGGTTCCAGGGGTTGGGGAGGAAGGGGCAAGGGATGAATAGGCAGAGCATAGAGCATTTTAGGGCAGTGAATATACTATGTATGATACTATAATGATGGATATATGTCATTGTACATTTGTCCAAAGCCACAGATTCTATGACATCGAGGGTGAACCCTAAAGTAAAATATGGTCTTTGGGTGATAACGGTGTATCAATGTAGGTTCATCAATCTTTAAAAATGTACCACTCTGATGGTAGATGTTGACAATGGGGGATGTTATGCATGTATTGTGGGTAGAATTTATCTGGGAAATCTTTGTACCTTCCTCTCAATTTTGCTGTGAACCTAAAACCAACTGACCTAAAAAAGTAAACCTTTTTAAAAAAACTTTCTCAAACAAGAACAGAGAAAATTCATTACCAGCAGATATAGTACCAAAAGTTTCTCAAGAAGGAAAATAATATAGGTCAGAAACTCAGATCTACATAAAGAAAGAAAGAACATCAGGAATGGAACCAATGAAAATAAAGTCTTCTTTTTTTTCATATTCTTAATCCATATGTGACAGAACTTCAAGTTAATTAGCATAAGAATAATTAAAAAGTGTATAATTCCAAGTCAGTAATGAAAAAAAAGAAGTGGAAGGAAAAATAACTAAACTATAATAATTTTAAAAGGAGGGTCACCTGGGTGGCTCAGTCAGTTAAGGGTTTGCCTTTGGTTCAGGTCATGATCCGGCAGTCCTGGGATCGAGTCCTGCACTGGGCTCCCTGCTCAGCAAGGGAGTCTGCTTCTCCCTCATCTTTTGCCCCTCCTCCTGCTTATGCACGCTTTCTCTCTCTCTCACTCTCTCTCTCGCTCGCTCACTCTCTCAAATAAATAAAATCGTTAAAAAATAATTTTAAAAGGAAAAAAGTGATAAAGGACAAAATGGAAACATAGAAAAATAAGGCAAAGTAGAAATTTTTAAGTAAATTATTGGGAACAAGTCCATATACATTATCACAATAAATATAGGTAAAATAAACTTTATGGTTAAAAGAAAGATATTTTCAGGTTGGATTATACATATAAAATTTAGCATTATTTATAATTTAAGGACAAGGAAGGGTTGAAAGTTAAAAGACTAAACAAAAGATATCAAGAAAATGCTACCTAAAATAAAGTGGGTATATCTACCTCCCCAGAGGTAGCTAAACTATAAGATTTGAGGGCACTGTTCTCCAGACTGCCAAGTCTGCCCAAGATTTCTAAAACCAGCTGTGAACCTGGGGCTTCCAAATCCATACTTGGTTTCCATAATGTGCTAGAACCCGCAGAATTCACCAAGAGCTATTGTACTCATATGTATAATTTATTATAGGGAAAGGATAGATTAAAATCAGTGAAGAAAAGAGTCACACAGGGCAGAATCTAGGCAAGTTCCAAATGCAAAGCTTTTGGAATATGTCCATCAGGACATACTACCCTACAGCACTGATGTGTGACAATATGCATGGAGTATTGCCAGCCCAGAATTTCATCTCATCTTTGGTGTCCAGAGTTTGTTTCTTTTTTTTTTTTTTAAGATTTTATTTATTTACTTTAGAAAGAGAGAGAACATGAGCAGGGGGAAGGGCAGAGGGAGAGAGAGAATCCCAAGCAGACTTCCCCCTGAGCATAGAGCCTGATGCAGGGCTTGATCTCAGGACCCTGAGATCATGACCTGAGTGGAAATCAAGACTCCAAGGGCTCAACCGACTAAGCCACCCAGGTGCCTCTGGTGTCCAGAATTTTTACTGGGGCTCCATTACCTAGGCATGAGGACCTGAGTGATTTTGCAAGTGCTTAAACTGACTCTCTAGGCCTTCCTCATAATATTTGAAGAAAACAAAAAATAAAACCCCCAAAGTTAAAAAATAAATATCAGAGCTGAAATCAATGCAAAAAAATACATAAACTTAATAGCAAGCTTAATCATACAAGAGTTCTTTTTTAAAAAATGCAATTTATATAAATCTTCAATGTGATTAATTAAAGACAACAGATGAATAAATAAATGTTAAGGAAAAGCATAAACAAACATTAAACTTTTAAAAAGAACAGGCAAATACTGTCAATAAATCTATAGTAATAAATTAAAAAACAAAGTAGATAAAACTGATTTTAAAAAAGCCTGAGTAGTTCTATAACTATAAACTTAAATTCACAATTATGAATCTTCCCACAGAGCAAATATCACTCCCAGATAATTTTACAAGTGAGTGTTACCAAATTTTCAAAGAACAGATTCTTCTAATCGAACTTCTTACAGAAAACAGATTAAGAAGGAATCCTCTCCATTCCATTCTATAAAGCCAACATATAACAATATAACTGTGATAACAAAATTAGGTATCTAAATTAAAAATGTGAAAACTACAGATCCACCTCACTCATGAATGAGTATTATCAACATAATATTTCCCAAAAAAATGTGTGTAAAGACGCAATACATGGCAATTAAGTTATATCTATCCTGGAAATGCAAGTCAGATTTAATATCAGAAAATCTATAAATGTGGATCACTACCTTAACAGACTGAAGGAAAAAACATCATCTCAGTAAAGTCAGAAAGGAAAATACACTTGAGAAAATTCAGCACATTCATGATAAAAAAACAAACAAACAAATAAACATAATGTAAGGGAATATCCTTAACCTAAAAAAGATAAATAATCATCCAAAGAGTTCCTCAAGGCAAGGAATTTTGTTCATAGGTATATCTCAAGTGCCTAAAATAAGGACTGGCAAATAACTGATGTTCAATAAGTATTTATTTAAAAAATAAATAGGGAAATGTAAGAAGCTTGCTGCTGTTAGTTTTCCCCAGAAAGAAACATTAACTGAGGAACCAGATGAAGATACTCACTATTACTACTTTAGTCAAACAATGTGTAGCAAGTCTTAGTAAGTGCAATCAGAAAAGGAAAAAATATTAAAATCATAAAACTTGGAAAGAAGGAACTAAAACTCCATTTGCAGATTATAGACTTTTTCACATAGAAAACACTTAAAACGTCTAGATTAACCCCAAATAATGAGGAGTAAATTCATATTTAACATATGATGCTTAGATAGCAAAACAAATTCCAGATGAATTAATTAAAGAGTTAAATGTGAAAAATGAAAACATAAAGTAGAAATGCAACTTTAGTTTCATATAAAAAGGGAATTGCTTCCTAAATATAAGACCCAACAACAGCACACAGGAAGTCAATATTTCTTCCTTCCACAAAAGTGTAATTCTTCTGTAAATCAAAAATACCATATAAAAAACCAGAGGCAAATACCCAAATGGGAAAATATTTGAAGTGTTTTTTTCACAAACAATTCAAAAAGGACCGTAAGAAAAAGGACAGAAGACAAAACGGGCTGCTCGCAGAGATTTAAATGGGTACAAACTTATAAAAATGATTCAGCTTTGTTAATGAGAGAAAAACAGAAGGCAAATAAAAATTTATGTTTTTATAGTTTTGTCAAACAAATTAACACTGTTGATTCATATAGTATGTAAAGACTGGTTTAACCTTTCTACAGAACAACTTGGTATTGACCTTAAAATTGTTCGAACATTCCTTAAAACATTCATTTCATCTACGTGAAGAATACAGGCTTTGGAATGGGTCAGTCCTTGTTTCAAATTCGAACTTTAACTCTTACGAGCTTTTTGACCCTGAGTATATAAAATAGGAAATGAATACCTACCTCACAGGTATTTTGTGAGAGATAAATGAGCTAATGTTTACGAAATGCTTAGTTCAGAGTCAGACCTATAGAAAGTGCTCAATAGTCATTAGCATTATTAATTTTAAAGTAAGAGTTATCTTAAGATCATTATGAGGGATATGCTTCAAAAGGCACTTTAATAGTCAATAGAGAATAAATATCTAATAATTGACAAATGAGCTAGATATATAAAACAGGTGACAATTACATAGCTTAGAAGAGCTATTTTGTAGTCATTAAACTAAGGAATACTTGTATTGTCATATTAATTAGAAAAACACACTTGTAATTCTAAGTCCAAATTTCAGTATCTTTTAAAAGTGTGTGTGTACGTGTGTAACTCATTTGAAAACCTGATGTGGTGAGGTGGGTAGGGATAGTCATTAGCATTCGTACTGATTTTGGGTTGTGAGATTTCTTTTTCATACGTTGGGGTTTTTTTCCCCAAACATTAACACACATAAAATATTTCTTTTATAAACAAAGAAAAGCAATACATATGCAATAATTATACCTAAAAATAATCCTTTTAAGATCTGTCATTACATTTCTTTGTATCTTTTGGCATAAATATTTTAACAGGTTGTGATTCATCACTTATTTTTCTTTTGTAGTATCACCTTACAGGGATAAACTTTCTGCTTGTTCCTGTGATACCAGACACAGACAGGGAGTCATTAAGCAAGTAACTTTGCAAAGATACTGTATCCTGGATTTAACATTTACTCCCATGACAGAATTATTCATGGGATTTAGCAGAGGAGGATCAATTTAGGTGAACTGATATTACTTAGAGTAAAGCTTCAATAAGTTTTCAGCCATTTCTCTGTAATTCTGGTGTACAAAATTATTTAAGTGTTCTCTCATTTACATTTTAAGATCCAATCATAAAAATAAAAAAATTAAATATTGGATAGAACAATATTTAATACCTGTCATGCCCCTTCAAAAATATCTCAAAGTATATTCCTTCAGGCCAAGATTTTAAAGAAAAATGTCTGCCTTTTAGTTCATTGAATTTATTAGAACATCTTCATTTTTACTTTATGACTTGTCTGGGGCTGAGAATACAATGATGAGTGTGAGTGGAGAGTTCCTGCCCACGGGAATTTTTTTAGTCCAGAAATCAAACCGATAGGACAGTCAATGTAGCTCAGAAAATGGTGATATCCTTCCCTCATGAGATCTAATAGTATTCACCTCCTGTATTGAAGAGGTGATTTTCCAAGTTTAGAAGGCATAAGAATCAGAGCTTGTATAACATGGAAATGCCCAGCCCCGTCTCCAGAGGCTTTGATATGGTAGATCTGAAAAAAAAGAACTATGAGTTTGCAGATTTAATAAGAATTTAGGTATTTCTGACATAGATAATCTGCATTCCACACTTTGGAAAACATTAGCATTTGATGTAATCAGCACTTCTGAACTTTGCAAAAGTAGGAAGAGTTTAGACCTGCTTTCAAATTCCTAAAAGCTCTTTCTGGTTTCCTGGAATGATTAAACTATGATTATAAGATTTAGATATAAATAGAACATTACATAATTTAATGTATACTTTAAACTATTATACCTAAGTGGTTGGTGTACCCACCTTGCTGGTGATTATACAATGACAAGAATGTCTCTGATATAAACTGAAGGGTTGTGCCCCTACCACCACCCCTAAATTTATATATTAAAACCTAATGCCCAATGTGATAAAATTTGGAAGTGGGACTTTGGGGAGGTAATAGATCAGAGGGTGGATCCTTTATGAATGGGATCCATCCTCTCATGAAAGATCTCATGCCTGAGAGCTCCCTTGCCCCTTCTGCCATGGAAAGACATAAAACGTTGGCTACCTATGAACCAGGAAGTGGGCTCTCACCAGACACTGAATTTGCTGTGGCTTTGATCTTGGATTTCCTAGCTTTAGAACCATGAGAAACAAGTGTTTGTTGTTTACAAGCCACCCAGCCTATAGTATTTTGCTATAGCAACTGGAACAGACTAAGGCAGCATCTGATTCACCTTTCGAATGCGGCAGAAACCCACAGTATCTGAGGTCAGAGCTGATTCGTACCACTAATCAAACACTGAAAAATCCAGCTGTGCGTTGGGTTCCTCAAACAACTTGAACTATTTTTCAAACCTTTTGGATTCGGTAAAACTAAAAACTCATTTTGCCAAGCACTTTCACCCTTAATTTTTAAACCCATGTGTATTTTAAGTGAAATTTAATCCGTATGTTTCTGATTCATTTACACTTAAATCATCAAAATGTTGTTTTGTAAGAGCTATTTGATGTCCAAGGTTTTCTGAGCTTTGTAAACCTCTTGTCTTAGAAACAGAATGCTGTGCTGTGTCAGAGGGTTGAGTCCTGGTTGAAATGCCAAAACCAGGGAGTTTCAGTGGGTTCCCCATTTACCACAGAGAGCTTCCTCTTTCGATCAGCGATCAACACAAAAGAAGACCAAACCCCAGAGGCTGGTTGATACTATTCTCACTTTATCATGACACTCTTTTTCTCTCCCTGTTGTAGGAATGTACTGAAGGGTTTGAAGTTTTGTTTGGGTTTTATGAAGCTTCTCCAATAGGATGATTATACAAGGCTTCTATAACCTTGGGGATTGCTCACTCAGAGCTGTTCAGTTACAATGCAAAGCCAAAAACATAGACTTTTGAAATTTGAAACATACATTCAGACAGAAAAACAAGCAGTTTACATTTTAAGAGGGACTCAATTCTTTTCAAGGTGTCATTCTATCTTTCCATTTTTAACTTCTTAATCAACAACAGAAATATATTTAGAAAAGGCAAATTGTTAACTGGTACCTCTGTAATTTTTATTTATAAAAATTATGATCATTAACTGCAAAGTGTTAAATATAAAAATTCAATAAAAACATATTTTCAAAATTATTTCCACTCAATGATTAGAATAACTTAGCAGGCTTTGAGGAAATAATACAGTGTTTTAAAATTATTTAATAATCAGTTTTAAGGGCCTTGTAAAACACATTGCATTATGTGTTACATGAGAGATGAAGCACAAATACATCTTAAAATAATTAAGGATACAATTTTCTTCCAGTCATTTATTAATTGTTTTTTTTAAAAAGTACTTATAAAATACATCATAGAGTATTACCCCAGATTTTAAACTTTTGGTTTACAGAACATCCTGCTTCTTGTTTTTGAGACACTTCACAAGAAAAAAATCAAGGTCACTCAACTTGCGGTTTGGAGTCCTACAGGTTTTTAATTTTTCTTCTCTCTTTGGCTGAACTTTTTGATAAAAATGAGACACTGGAGATTGTGAAACCTGAATGGATTTCATCCTTGAGTTTTGCATTTTAGTTACCCTTGTAACCTTGACTTTCAAAAAGCTTGATGGATACTGTTAGGGTTTCGACCAATTTTAAGTGTTTGGTTTTATGATTTTTCTTTAATTCCTTATGTAACCTGCAGCCTTCTCCTATTCATTAAAATGGTTTTGCAAATAACTTAAGGCTTGTTGCTTTGACAAATAAAAACCAGGCTTATTATTCTGTCTATAATTGAACAATAATTACAATGTTGATTATCTTTTGTTGGGCTTGCTTAATAACGCCCTAAGTAGTTTAGTGGGATTTATAGCTTCCAGGATTTGAACAAGAGGTCACAGAGGTCTTCACTTTTTGCCAGCTGACCTTTTGTTTGAGTTTAAATTAACTCAATTTGTGCTGCTTTTTATATCTGCTCTCAAAAGTCAGGTCTGCAAAGTACATTATATAGAAATCTACAGGTGTCTAACAAAGCTATTTTTATGCTTTATTAAAGCTTTATTTAAATATCTAGGTGACTTAAAGAGATGAACTGATGTTTATCACTGCAAACACAGGAATGTAAATGACAGAACAGTTAGGTCTGCGATATACTTCAATGAATATTAAACTGTTCTCCACAAACTCTTGGAAATATTGGTTGTTGAAACAAGGCTTTTTTTTTTCTCTATGCACCTTTCTGATACTCTTAAATAAGGCTATAACTATGTTCTTTTTTTAAACAAAAACAAGTTCATAATATAATAATTAAAACTGGTAATTATAAGCAACTCTAAACATTTGGTAAAAAAAAAAATCCTTGTCTTTCTCATGTATTCTTACCTGCTTAGCCTATGGAACAGGAAAAGAGGATTTTTTTCCTAATTAGCTCTAGGATTCATCCACCACTGTGTTGAGCATCTGTCATGTACCTGGTTTTAGAGATAAAGGAAAATTGGTCTCTGCTGTCCATGAGTTCAGGCTCAGACAAGAATATTGTTTTATCCTTTCAGCCTTATATATTTCCTTAGACATTGATCAGAGTGTTTTCTGTTCTATTACATAGCTTGGGTCTCCTGGGACAGGTTTTATAAATATTTATAATTTTTTGTAGAGGAGAAAGCAATATCTGACCTTGTTATTTTCTTCCAAACTCCGTGGCTCTTCCCTGACTGAACAATACCACTTCCCAGTGAGGGCCAATACTTTTTTGGATGCTTAGGTCTGATGTGTCTGTTCAAAAATCAGCTTTTACCCTAGCCACCATCATCAATAATCACCTCCTGCTGAGATGGGCATAACATTGTTTTCACTGTAATGAATGTGCAATACTCTGATCCCAATGGTATGATGTTTGCTCAGACAGCTTCAAATACAAATGTTTTTAACAGACAGTGTGAGATGAAAAAGTATGGTCTAAAGGGTTCTGGACTTGGAATCAAATGTTTTAGCATCAGTTTTACTAATTGCAGGTAGGGGACAATTTCCACCTCTAAACCTCTGACCTTATCGGCAAAATGGGGGGATAATACTTATCTCACCAGTTTTTGTCTGGTTTTAGTGAGGAATAAGTGAGATTCATATAGGTGATAGTTTAAGGTACAATGTCTAGCATACAGAAAGCAATCATTAAACATTAATTGGATCAAAGCAGAAGGAAAGTATCTACCATTCCCTTAAGCAAGGAGTGTCATGCACTCAGCCGTTTCCTGGAAAATAAAAATGACTAAGATAGCATTCCTGCTCCTGAAGAGCTCAGTTATATTTACTTGAGAGCTAGGCAGTTACTGTATTATTTGATCATCTGTCACAAGCTTCATCTACCACAGCTTCCTCCATCCAGCTGGCTCAGATCAATGGAGAGGACTATTGTTGTCAATCCGGATAAAGAATTAGCTGCCGACAACCCATTTGCATTTGTTCTCTGTCAATCAAGAGATTAGGCTCCAGAACTCTTACACAGGATAAAAAATATTTCCTAAGAATAAAAAATATTCTACTAATTCTACCAGTTCTACTAATTATTTTCTGGGTAGGTGGTACTTGGGCAAATCTCTTCCTGTGTCTATATTTCTCACTTGATAAAGAATAGGTCAGACCAAATAGCTGCTGAAATCCCTTCTAATTCCAACAGTCTCTTTTTTAGGACTCAGGCTTCTAGCTTTTGAAAAGATGAATCCTTCCAAGATAGGTGAGTGGAGAAGAGAAAGCATTATATTTAAAAAGTTGAGAATAGCTACAGTGTTGGTGTCAGTGCTCTAAATGATAAGCCTTAAATAGTATCATCTGAGAATGGAAAGTAGCAACACATGTCTTTAAATTATTTTCATGCTGCTTTGTGCTGAGTTGTGGGTGATTACAGTGCTTTAGAGCATTTTCATCTTTCTGGTTGCACATCTCATGTCCATGTTCATGCCTATTATGAGTACTTCTAATATTAAAGTGCATTCCAGCTCTGCAACTTATAATATATGTGACTTAGACAAAATACTTAACTTTTAGAACTTCAAAATTTTTTGCTTCTATAAAATAGAGCCAATAATACCCAACTAATAAGACTTTTCAGCCCTTAACACAGTGCCTAACAAGAACCCAATAAAGTTTGTATATTTAATTAAGAAATTAAAATATCTGGGGCGCCTGGGTGGCTCAGTCGGTTGAGCGTCCACCTTCGGCTCAGGTCGTGGTCTCAGGGTCCTGGGATCGAGCCCTGCATCTGGCTACCTGCTCCGCGGGAAGCCTGCTTCTCGCTCTCCCTCTGCCTGCCACTCCCCCTACTTGTGCTCGCTCTCTGTCAGATAAGTAAATAAAAACTTTAAAAAAAATTAAATATCTATGTATATCTTGGCATAGAGTTATTGACTTTAAACATATTCATTCAAATATTTGATAAGCCTACCCTATACATATACACCTTATTAGAAAAGGCTAAGAAAAAAGGGCTATATTCCTTTTGCTAAAAAAGCTTATAATCGGGGCGCCTGGGTGGCTCAGTTGTTAAGTGTCTGCCTTTGGCTCAGGTCGTGATCCCAGGGTCCTGAGATCGAGCTCTGCATTGGGCTCCCTGCTCCACGGGGAGCCTGCTTCTCCCTCTCCCACTCCCCCTGCTTGTGTTCCCTCTCTCGCTGTCTCTCTCTCTCTGTCAAATAAATAAATAAAATCTGAAAAAAAGTTTAAAAAAAAGCTTATAATCTATCTCAGGAAACGAGACGTAAGAGTCAAGACAAGCTGAATAGCTGTTATAAGATTTAACAAATACTGTTTTATAGTTGCTATAAGAGATTCCATAAAACAATATTTGTTAAATAGCAAATTAGTGGCAAGACAATATTTATAAGTGGATTCAGAGACAGGAGACATCACTGTTAGAGAGGTCTGTGTGGAGAAGATGACAATTAAACCAGTTTAATGCGAATTGCTCAAATTGGTGCAAAATGAGAGAGAATTATTGCCTAAGCCAAAGGAAAAGTTTTCAGGAAAACATACAATAACATCCTATATGCATATATGTATGCATGCACACATATGAATACATATACACACAAAAGAAATTATTTTAGGATAAGTTATATAAATCACTGAGCACAGTGCCTGACCTGTCATCAAACAGATAATAATTGTTACTTCTTATTGCAGAAACCATGAGTTTGTAGCCCATCAGATAAATTAAGTCCACATACATATTTTCTTTAGCCATATCTTTTTCTCCCCATAACACATGAGCCAGCTTTTAAAAAGTGGAGGATTTCATAATTGAAAAGAAAAAATCTGAGTCTCTGGTTTCTCTTGAAAAGTCCTCAAGATTTGCTATAACTGAGCCTGCATTTCCTTCACACCAGTCTACTGGGACTGAATAGTTGCAGCTGCTTCCTTTAAACTTGACCTCAATCACTAAGGTCTCCACCAACTCACTCAGTGCTCTCAGATGTACTTATACCCAGTGCATGCACTGGCTACCACCTTGTGGAGTTTGGCATTTGCAACCCCTCAAACCCTGGAAGAAAGCTCCATTTGCTCCAGTCTCCTGGGGGAGGAGAGACTCATCATGGCGGACCCATCAAGAAACTACCTGGGAGGTGAGTGATCAGGGAAACTAATCCCTTTCAGAGTAGACCCATGAGATGACTTATGGTTTTTCTCAGCACTTTAAGTTCTGAAGGGCTAAATATGTGGCTCAGTGAAAAGATTAGCTGGTTCTAATCTATGTTTTGAGCGGGGAGGTTGCCTTTCTATTGCCATTTGGTCCCCTCACAAAAAGCAGTGAGGAATTGAATGCAGAAGTCCTGGTGAGAAAAGGACATTTAGAGGGAATGTACTTAGGTATCTCTTCAAAATCTAATTGGAGTAATAAGCAGCTTAACAGGCTGTAGAGCAAGGACGGCAACAGCATTTCCAATTCCCTCTCCTCTATAGGGTATACCTAGGGGCACTAAAAGAAGGGATTCCATAGCCTAAATAATACTGGGCAACCCTAGTTTCCTTGATAACTTTGGTCAATATATGTATATATTTGTTCCAAATGTCAAGATTCACTTCCAAGTTGGCCACGTAAAATAACACCCCCAAAATAATAAAATCACTTCTATGACTAAAAAGACTAGAAAATTCCATGCAATTTTCAAAATAAGCAATAGCAATCCAGAACTGTCAGATAAGTAAGATTCAACAGCGAGAGCAGAACCAGAAGGAAGCTTGTCTAGCAGCAGGATGAAAAGTTCAGATCTAGTATTGAGCCATCATGCAGTTGTTCATATATGTATTTTGGGGAGAAGGAAAGAAAATTAGATGCAGCAAATTAGTGAAGAGACAAGAGTAGAACTGGAATATTAGGCTGTCACAGTCTGCCATGATCAGTTTTTATGGAGGAAGCTGTATTTTTGGTTTTGCCACTTACATGACACAGTAAAACCCTAACTTAACTCCATAGGTAATGTTGTGACCCCCGTCTGGTTCAGCCAAGTCTTTGGATATTTTCTCTCTCATTCAAAGATGATATCACAGAGTACCTTTAGCATTAAAAATTGTCAGAATATTGTAATAGGGAGATTTACTAGAAAGTTTCTTAAATCTTTTATGCTTCGGTTCTGCCTTTATAAAATGAATAGTCCCAATTCATGTGGTTGGTTATCACATGCTTAGTGGAGAGTCTAACTCATAGTAAAGGTGCAATATCACAATTATTTGTTGTTCATGTAGCACTCTACCAGAAAATAATATTTCAAAAAATTTTTAAATGGAAATTATATATCTACATAGTAATTTATGGTATTATAGAAGAATGTTTTTGTTTTTGTTTTTGCTCTCAGAGCAAAGAGCATTATTCTTGTTTTATATGTAAGAAATCCAAGGCAGGAATATTTAGGTGGCTTAACAAAGGAAACCACAGGAGCATGGTGGAGCGCAAACCAAAGCCCGGGACTCCTCTCGCAATTCTATGATGCCTTGTCTTTCCCCTTGTAATCAAATAAGGACCAAAAAGAACATATTCCCAAGAAACTGACACAGAAAATAAAACTCCATGTGGTTATTTATATGACAGTTTTGTTCTAAGAAAGTAAACAGGGGGAACCTAGATGGCTCAGTCAGTTAAGCGTCTGCTTTCGGCTCAGGTCATGATCCCAGGTCCTGGGATCGAGCCCCACATTAGGCTCCCTGCTCAGCGGGAAGCCTGCTTCTCCCTCTTCCTCTACCCCTTCCCCCACTGATGCTCACTCTTTCTCTCTCTAATGAATAAATAAAATCTTTAAAAAAGAAAAGAAAGTGAACAGAAAAGAGAAAAATTACCTCTGAACTGAAATGCTCATTGATAAAAGTGCTAAATTTTAATAAAGCATCATTTCCTTGCTTAGGTACAGGATACTCTGAGGACCAATTTTAGGCAGTGAATGATTTAACCTTGTTTCACAAAGTCCTCTTTCCAAGCACTATGATGACTGAGATATCAGTGTATGACTTCTACATTTGTGACAACTCATGAAGTTCAACTTTAGTTTCTTTCTGGAAGGAATGAGAAAAATATTGGAGCCATTTTGGAATTTTTTGTGAATTGTGGGTGAATGAAAGTACTTACTCCTCTCCATGGAATATTCCCCCATTAAGATGCCACCTGTTAATGTGTCATATTCCATTCCTCTTTCCCCAAACTGTTTGACAAGGAGCAAATCTTTTCTAAATACAGGCAAGGCTAGTAACATGGCTCCATTTAATAAATACTAAAATTTTGGGATCCATATCATATGTTACTATAAAAATGGCTTACACCTACAAATTCCTCTTGTTAGCCACATAACAAGCTCTTAAAAGGTCTTAGAGCTTAACATGTCATCAAACACATTCTCAAATATTTCCATAAATACATTAAAAACCATTTCTTTAGAACAATGCACTATAAATTAAGATGTACAGGTCACATGGATTTCTCCCCACCTATTATTTACAGATTGTTTTTCCTTTTATTTTCCTTAGAAATATGTACTTTGAGCCTTTTATTGAATGTAATAACAATATCAGAGAGTAACTGTCATTGTTTTATGGCTATTGGTTCTTGACTGTTTAAATTAGAATGAATTAGCTCGAAGTAGTTGTTTATTTTTTTAATAAATTAAATATTCATGATATCAATGACTGTATTACCAAAACGAAATCCAAACTCCAGTTCTTATAAACCATTGTGAGTTATTTTCAGTGGTGACTTGAAAGAAATTTGATTTTTTTTTAGAAAACATGTCGAGGTTTGATATTCTGGTTCTATAGTTTTAGATGACATATAACTTCAGTTCTACTTAATTTTTTTCAGTTCTAGCTTAAATTACTTCATGACATTTCTATTATTTAGATTTTAAAAAACAAATATATAAGAAGTAATTTCAGACATTAAAATAGTAAAATTCAATTTTTATATTTTAATTTGATTTGGTTGTAATTGCTGTTTTTTAAAAAAGTGGAGTGGTTTACATTTATATTTTCTTTGGAATACTTGTAAAATTAGAAAAATAGATATATTCTTTTTCAGTGTACTTGCGCTTTATCCTGCTCCCGCTCTTATTGGAATGTTTTTGTGATCTTCAATAATAGTCAACAGCTGTACTTTCTCACAGAACTTATTAGCAGCTGTGAAATGCTACTGTCCTAAGTAGCAGCATTTGTTGGTGACTGTTGAGATGTGATCACTGTGATAATGAAATTACTTCACAGGCTTCAGACAGTCTTCAGTCAACATTTACTGAAACCCACTCCTTGCAAAGCACTGAATTCACCACACTAACAAAGCTTATTCTAACGGAAGACACAAAACCTAGGTGCTAAGTTACTTTTACTGCATACCAATGGGGACAAATTAATGCCATATAAACTGACTATTTAGGTCTGAAGTGTCACCAAATAGAAGAGTAAAATAATCCAAAGGAGGAAAATGAGATGAGACTCCCATTTGGACCCCCGAAGAAGAGAATGGTGGTGAACCATGGGCATCCGGGGATTAATTAGCTTAGGAAGGTAGTACAGAAAATATCAACAATAAGATTGAGGAATAATAATGAAGCACACACACTCTGATGCACCCTGGTCCCATATCTTCTTAGATACCTACAAACCAAGAGAGAGAGGATATGTCCCAGTAAGTCATTCTTGGACAGGAAAATGTCTTAATGGAAATGGAAATACCGTACCATAATCTCAGATTTGAAGTAGACCGAGCCATGAAATAATAACATCGAAAAATAACTAAAGGTAAGACTAACCCCATACTCACCAGTGAATGACTGAAAGCTTTTCCTCTAAGATCAGGATCAAGACAAAGATGCCCACTTTTGTCATTTCTACTGAACATAGTACTAGATGTTCTAGCCACAGTAATTAGTCAAGAAAAAGGAACAAAAGGTATTCAAATTGAAAAGAAAAAAGTAAAATGTTCTCTGTTCTTAGATGACAAGTAGTAAATACAAAATTCTACACACCAGAAAAACAAAACATACAAAAAACTACTAGAACTAATAAATGAATTCAGCAAAGTTGTAACATGCAGAATCAGTACACAAAAATCATCTGCATTTTAATATTTAACAATGAAAAATTTTACTTCAGAGAAGTATCTTCAAAATCACTTATTGATCCAAATTTATTATGCCAATTATTCCACTAGATGTTAGAATAATTTGTTCTGCTCTCAAAGAGTTCACACATTAATAAGAGAGGTGTGGAAACAATTATAAAATTATATGGAATATGCAGTAGGTATAATATGAGCATTGAATGGCACCTTAACTCAACCTGAGATGAGCAGGAAGACTTTATTGAGGAACCTACATCTGTGGTAAGTCTTCACCACAGAGACATGATTAATCAGGGACAAGAGTAGAAAGGGCACAAGCTGGAAAACTCTCAGCTCAAAGGGAAGCTTGAGCAATGATACAGGTGTAAGAAACAGCATGTTGCAAATAACGTGGTGTTCCCAGGTCATAGTTACGTGTGTAGTTGTGTATGGTGATTCAAGATAAAAATATTGTTCCTGTGTTGTGGCCAAAAGAGTATGAAAACTAATTAAAGATACTGGGACAGAAGACCATGTAAAAGATGGCCAACAGTAAGAGCAAAAATGAAGAAGAATACATTTGAGAAATATTTGGGTGGTAAAATCCTTGGGACTTGGTAATTAATTGGGAAGAGAACGGAGAGGGAGGAAGAATTCAAGGAGGCCTCCTGAGTGTCTCACTTTGGTGACTAAGGATGAATAGATGGCAGTGCAACTAACTGAGCAAGAGTTTGAAAAATAAACTGGTTGGGAGAAAACAATGAGTTGGGGAAAAACAAAGGAGAGCTACCATGAAACCATTTCTTCAGTATGAATGTACTTGTTTGCCTCAACAGTTGCCCATTAGACAATCAGAAGGCATATTTGCTGAGGGTACATGAAAGACTTAAGCAACAAGAGTTTCCCGGGCTCTCAATTGGCAAAACGCCTCTGAAAAAACTACCTTCCCATGTTTTTACCTTCCCTCCCCCCATGAGGAACAAAGGTCCACTCTGAGACCCATGGGAGAAATAAAATAAATCATAAAAAAGATATAGTAAGTACACTGAAAAATACTGAGTAATGAAGATGAGGTGATGAGCAATTTGTGGAAGAGAAAAATTCTCACGACAGTCCTGCCAAATCTTGCACAATCTTTCACCTCCTCAAGTAATTCCTGCAGTGACTGATATGCATGTCAAGGAAGGCCTATGGACTGCACCATGCTCTTGTCTCTTAACAGACTCCTGGCAAATAAGGCACTTACTCCCATCTTTATGTTTATCCGCTTCCAGTAGGCAGAATATCGTCACTTCCATCTCCACCTCCTGATTCCACAGACATTAGGGTTATCAAATGGCTCACCACTCATGGACACCATAGGCTTCTATTACCATAGGAAGTGAAGGCCCTGGAGATAACAGTGAGTGAGCAGTTGGCACTTTTCTGATCAGTGAAGTCTAAACCTCTCCCAATTTATGTGATGCTCCAGGAATATAAAGCACTTTGTCCACTTTTGCATTTTTATGAATTTAGGGAGCCAATTCCTTTATCAAAGATCATTAAAGAGGGAAAAGATAGATAGGCCCTTCTTCCCTAAACTTATCTTTTTGTAAAGCCAACATTTTCACAAGGCTGTTGTGGCCAGTTTGGCAAATAGCAGGGCAGATATATATTTTTGAAGTAACTATTATCATTAGCAGTAATCCACTAAAACAACAAGAACAATACTTCTCTAAGGTCTAAAATCTGCCGTGATGATGGAATTTTAGTAACCAGCAGAGCACTGAATAATTTTCCTCTGCCTAAGCCTTACTAGTTTCTCATTTAAAAAGATTGATTTAAATTGCTCACTTCCCATCAGTACTGCTTGTGATCATAATATAAGTACTGCATCAATTGTTTATCAAATGCAACCCAGTTTGGATGCTATTTCAGCCCTAGGCTCCTTAATAGGTGCTAATTCTTTCAGTTCTTTGTAGCACTACTTAGCACATTTGTAACCCAGAAATCAAATGAATTGACATAGATCATGGCTTGAGATATAAAAGAATATGGACCACCAGCTCAGCAATGTGAACATTTCTGAATAATATATAATAAAGGTTTTCATTTGCACTATTAGGAATGTCAAAAAAGGGGCACCTGGATGGCTCAACCCATTTAAGTGTCTGCCTTCAGCTCAGGTCATGATCCTAGAGTCCCAGGATTGTGCCCTGCATCGGGCTCCCTGCTTAGCGGAGAGTCTGCTTCTCCCGCTGCCTCTAATCCTCCCCATGCTTGTGTTCTCTCTCTTTCTCTCTCTCTCTCTCACGCACTCTCTCTCTCAAATGAATAAATTTTAAAAAATCTTAAAAAAAAGGAATGTCAAAAAAGATTTCATATGTCATTGTACAAAAAGCAATATATAAAACATTCCTGGAAGTTTTCTTTAAAGAGTATCTATCAGTATCCAAAATCTATAAAGAACTTATCAAACTCAATACCCAAAGAACAAATAATCCAATCAAGAAATGGGCAGAAGACATGAACAGACATTTCTCCAAAGAAGACATCCAAATGGCCAACAGATACATGAAAAAGTGCTCAACATCACTTGGCATCAGGGAAATCCAAATCAAAACCTCAATGAGATACCAACTCACACCAGTCAGAAAGGCTAAAATTAACAAGTCAGGAAATGACAGATGTTGGCGAGGATGCAGAGAAAGGGGAACCCTCCTACACTGTTGGTGGGAATGCAAGCTGGTGCAGCCACTCTGGAAAACAGTATGGAGATTCCTCAAAAAGTTGAAAATAGAGCTACCCTATGACCCAGCAATTGCACTACTGGGTATTTACCACCAAGATACAAATGTAGTGATCCAAAGGGGCATGTGCACCCCAATGTTTATTGCAGCAATGTCCACAATAGTCAAACTATCGAAAGAGCCAAGATGTCCATCAAGAGATGAATAAAGAAGATGTGATACACACACACACACACACACACACACACACACACACACACACACACACAATGGAATATTATGCAGCCATCAAAAATGGAATCTTGCCATTTGCAACGAAGTGGATGAAACGAGAGGGTATTATGCTAAGCGAAATAAGTCAATCAAGGAAAGACAAGTATCATATGATCTCACTGATATGAGGAATTTGAGAAACAAGACAGAGGATCATAGGGGAAGGGAGGGAAAAATGAAACAAGACGAAACCAGAGAGGGAGACAAATGGTAAGATACTCTTAATCTCAGGAAACAAACTGAGGGGTGCTGCAGTGGAGGGGGGTGGGAGGGATGGGGTGGCTGGGTGATAGACATTGGGGAGGGTATGTGCTATGGTGAATTGCGCTGTGGGAGGGCTGTGAATTGCGTATGACTGATGAATCACAGACCTATACCCCTGAAACAAATAATACATTATGTTAATAAAAAAATACAAAACAAAATAAATAAAGAATAGCTATCAACTCCTATTAATAATCTCCTTTCCATATCATATTTATGCATTTTAACAGCAAACACAGAGGATCAGTTTAGCATGAGTTTCTTCATTCTTCCTCTGTATTTTTTCTTATTCATAGCCTAGACCTGAATCCAGTAAAGATGATGGGGCTCTTTACCTCATGCCAGTTGTTTCCCTTGGAAAGGACGGAAGAGAACTCCAGTGTTCCTGTGGCTCCAGGAAAAGGAACTCTGCAGTTGGAGAAGGGTGAGGTCTTTATAGCTAGCCAATCAAGAGTCAGGGCAAGTAATGAGACAAGCTAACGAAGGGCTCACAGTCACAAACTGTGGGTGGAGGCCAGTGGGAGACATACTTCTGAACACTACTCCAAGGAAATCACATACCACCTATTTGGAGACTAGTAAGTACTAAACCACAGTAGCACTAACCTGCAACCAGTTGCAAAAGAAGATTTCTATCTCCCTCTTCCCCTTCCACATCTCCTTCGACAAAGAATCAAGGTCTTAAACTGAGAAAGAGAACAAATACCTTTGAGCCAAGCCATGGCCCCTCTCCTCTGAGACCTCGTAGCCACAATCTCCATAGGTGATGGGGAAGATCTAGTCTAATTTTGATTACCAAAAATCATCAGAGAGTTATGAAATCATTCAACATATTAAGATATACTAAATCTTAATTTACTATGGGTGTTGGGAGGCAGCAGTGTAGCAGAGTTGAAAGCAATGATAAGGAAAAGAATAGTTTTTGGGTTTTTTTTTAAAGATTTTATTTATTTATTTGTGAGAGAGCGAGAGAAAAGAGCACAAGCAGAGGGGAGGGGTAAAGGGAGAAGCAGAATCTCCACTGAGCAGGGAGCCCGATGCGGGACTCAGTCCCAGGACCCTGGGATCATGACCTGAGCCAAAGGCAGACCCTTAACCAACTGAGCCAACTAGGCACCCTAGTTTCTCTTTTTCTGAGAGAGAGAGAGAATGTTGTGTCCCAGTGAAGAATACTATAACAGATATTGGAGTCATAATGCCTGGGTTACAATCCCAGCCTGCAACTTACCAGTTACGTGATCATGAACACTTTACTTAACATCTTGGTATCTTAGTTTCTTCATTTTAAGAATGGAGATAATACTAGTACCTACCTCATAAAGTTGGTATGAGGATGAGACAAGCTAATATATCTAAAGTGGGAAGCATGAAGTATGTTCTGTGGTAAGCTTTAACAACTATATTATACCCCATTAGTCAGTTACATTTGATTAAATTTTAGCTTCAACCCTATACATGAAAATAAACTGAATTGTTTAACTATGTTTGCATTTATTCTTTATATATTACTATAATTTTTGAGAAAGGAAAAAAAACCCTACCAATCCTAAGAGTTTTCATTGATATTTGTTTTCCTTCCAATTGATCCTATAAGTTACATTCTTATTGTAATAATTTTGCTTACCTGCTCTAACTGGAAATTGGATTAGAACTTTTCTTGTTTTTTTAAATAGCAGTTTCCACCGTAGAAGCTGATAGTTACTCTCTAAAATATCAGGACAATGAAATTATAGCTAAAAACTAAAAGTTCCCATCATTTTTTGTTATAAGTACTCTTGCTATCTTGCTAAATCAGATATGGACTTTTAAGTCATCCAACATTTGCCGCTTTACTGCAATGTATCAACAAACATCTTGTTTTTAATGGAATGAAACTATTTTTATTAATACCCTAAATGTTTTATGAGAGAGCAATTAAAAGTTCATTTCTCATATGTAATATTTAACACCCCTATTACCTTTCTCTTCTGATTTGTTATTTGTCCTTGAAATGTATGGGGTATCAGCTGTATTGCAAAAGCAGAAATTTGGTCTATTTCAAACCCCGAGAGAGAGAGCACAATTTAGGAAACACATTACTGCACGTTCTCTGCCCATGCTTTGCAAACTGCATGTTTTAAACTCCAACTTTAAGAAAGCAGGTTATGGATGAAAAAAGGGACAGCCCAAATAACATGCTTAAACATATGTCAGTTTGGGGACATCAAACAGCTGTGTGGTGTTGCGATACCAAGCCTATCCCATCCACTAGATTATTATAGGAAAGGGGAAAATTTCAGCAACCCTGAGTTTATTTAGTTACAGAAAGTTTAGTGAACTTCAGTTCATGTTAAGGCCTGTTAACAGCAGGGAGAATCCAAATTTCTGCCACCAAGGATGGGGAAGCCGGGTGACATTAATAAGATCCAGATCCCAGGCCAAACAATTGTGATCTTCCTTATCCACTGTCCCACAGGGTGAGTATGGTAAACCTCTTCATTTTGCAGTGGTTTCCCCTCCTCCTCCATCTCTGATTTGCAACAGGGGAAGGGGAAATGGAAAATAAGAGTAGAAGCCACCAGAAACTACCGTTCTAATTTAGCATTAGCAAGAATTTGTAAACCACCACTAAGCAGATAAAGCTAAGAGCTACTAACTGCAAACATAACCAAACAGTAACCTCTGTGACTGTTTAATGGAAGCCCTGATTAGAAACACAGAAGCCAGGAGCCTTTACTGGAGACCAGGGAACAGTAACGTATTCAGAGAGAAAGGCTATTAATAGGGCTTGAGCACAAAATCAGCATTCTGGAAAGAGAGAAGAGAGAAAAGAGATCATATATAGAAGAAATATTAATCCAGCAATTTGAAAACTGGTTGTAAAGTATTGACACTGATTATTATCCTAAATTAATGAATTAACACACTGGAATAAAGACATAACATTTAGAAACACTTGCCTACTTTAATTTCACACGATTGTACACAGAAATAGGTAGATTTCCGGGTTGGTTTTTTTTTTTTTTTCTTGTTGAAAATGTAGTTTGGTGTTTGTTTGTTTTTTTAAGATTTTTAAAAAATCAGAGCAGGGAGCCTGCGGTGGGGCTTGATCCCCAGATTCTGAGATCACGACCTGAGCCAAAGGCAGATGCTTAACCGACTGAACCACGCAGGTGCCCTTAGTTTGGTGTTTAGAAATGCAGGAATCACTGAATAATCTTCCTTTGAGTATCAGTTTGGATGTTGCGCGGTCAGCTCATAGTATCCTATTAGGCATGTTTTTTTGTTGCGAAATGCATTGCCCACTCATTGAAAGAGCAAGTTAAAGTGCCCCCGGCAATATCTTACGGGAAACTCCGCAGGAACTACAGATATCAGTCTCTACTTCAGGACTTAGAAATTTTGTCACTGACACAAAATAGCCAAAATGGTCTGGTTGAAGGGTCTCTTACATTACCTAGACATACAGTTTCCTCATATTTAATTTTTTGGTTTCCAAAGGTTTGATTTGAAAAATAATGTAGAAGCTCACTTTTCCTGGTGATCACAAAAGTCAATACTAAAAACATTAAGCGTTTCACTGAGGTAATAGTCTATACTATGCTATCCAATAAAGTAGCCACTAGCCACACGCTATTCACATTTAAATTCATTAAAATAAATAAAATGAAAAATTCAGCTCCTTAGTGGAACTAGCCATACTTCAAGTGCTCAGAAGCCCCATGTGGCTCATGGCTAGCATTTCGGGGCATGAAGCCAGAGAGCATTTCCATCATTCTATTCTACTGGGCAGTGCTATACAGCAAGTCAACAGTTCAGAGAACTATATTTGTAGAAAAGAATAAATAGAAAGTAGAAAAATACATTTCTTCTTTTTTGTCATTTTCAGTTATTTTTCTAAACAATAAGTATTCTTAAAAAGTAAAAAAAAAAGTATATTTCTCATATTGAAATTGTATACCATGTCTTATCCATGTAGCTTATCCATTTTTTATGCTTATGGTCCAATGATAAAAATATAATCAATTCATATAAAATCATGTATCCAATAAAGCTTTAAAATTGCAATTAAATTCAACAACACAACAAAAATTAAGATTTTTTTGGCCAGATTATTCTAAAGTGTAAGGTTTTCATAATAATCAGGTTAAATTAAAATGAACCTAAATCTGTCAGGTGCATAAGATAGAAGCAGCTGTTTATTAATCACATTGATATTATGGAAAAATGTGCACCAAATCATTGGTTTAAATATTTCATGTTTTTTTTAATATCAGTGCTAAATTAGTAGCAAATATTTCAAAATACTAACTCTTACAAAGTGTTTTTACATAGAAGAAGCCAAAGGTAAACTCGTTGATTTGAGCTCTAAGAATTAAGAGTTTTCAGTATTACTGAAATATTATCAGCAGTGATGTCTACTGAATTCCCCATGGTCTTGTGAGTGATTCAGTGAGTGCAACTTTCATTTGTCAAAAGCTATTAGGTCTGATTTCTCTCTTAGAATAGTCTCATTAAAAGAAAATCTGTACGTAAAGTTGTGTGTATGCATCTATACACATATAGTCAGAGTCTTCACAAACACTGTTCAAAGAAAACACTCTTTCTTTGAACATGTATGGTAGCATTTCAAGCAAAGCTTAGTCTAAATGTATGAGGAGTTAATCTGATGCCTGTAATTTAGCACGTTTGTGCTATGGCAGTGGAAAGGGACAGATCGCTTAGTGGTTTCAGATGTTAGACTTTAATGAACCAGGATGGGTTTCCTTAGCATGACATCAGTTTATCCAGTTTATTAGCTTTGTAGCTTAAAAATTTATTATTCTTTTGTGCCTGCAAGCATTTTCATGACTCTTCTCCCTTTTGAAAAATGTTCCATTTGTTGTGCTATGTAGGAAATAATCCATTAAACAACGGCTTAATTGCTAGAATTAGCTCCTTCCAATCATGATTCAATTTCTTTTAAATATATATAAGGGAATTAAAGGATCCAAACATGCAGGCCTATGTCAATTTTCATTAGATGCTCTCAGCAATTAATGAATAAGTACTCTATAGCAGTCAGCTGATGAGAACAGGGGATGATACATTTCAACTGCCTTTAAATATGAAACCAATGTTAGCATTTCTTATATCATAATACATAATCTCATATATTATGTAGCATTTCTTTCAAATGGCTTTTTTAAAGTTGTCAATCAATTGAACTTTGAGCACAGAGTAAAAAAAATTAAAAAATGAAACAAATATTTATTTTCTCTGAATCCAAATACATCATCAGGCCACACAATTTATACAAGCAGTCTTGCGAGAAATTTCAGACTCACTGCCATGCTCACAACCCCAATCTGATGTGTTTTTTATTCCTGAATTGCCTTTTTTCCCCCTTAATTTACCACGTGTGGCATGTGTGAACATGAGAACTAACTCCAACCATCCTGCAAGGAGGCTCTCAGGTAAACTCTGACCAAATGGGTCTATCTACTCTAGAGGTGACTAGTCAGGCCAATTGGAAGCTTTTTTCCCATTTACGAAAGAGAGAGATACCAGTTAGTTGGAAATAGTGAACAGGATAAACAGAGATGGAAAAGTGGCCCACTGCTTATGCAATAGCTAGCAAAATTGCCATCAGGTCATTAGACCTGCTCCTAAAGCCTATCTTGTTTTTAAACTAAGAAAGATGCTATAGTTGTTTGTGATGCCTCACTGAGACATTTAAGACATTTTCCTCTCTCTTCCCTTGCTATCCTTCCAACAAAACCTCCATTTTCTGAGGCAAACTGAACTTTTTCTTACAACTTGAAAAAGATCAAATATATAAGCCCACTGGATATATTTTCATTGATTAAAATGGCTTTTTTGTAATTATGTGTGGTGACGGATGTTAAGTAGACTTATTGTGATAACCATTTCTTTTTTATTGTTATGTTAATCACCATACATTACATCATTAGTTTTTGATGTAGTGTTCCATGATTCATTGTTTGTGCATAACACCCAGTGCTCCACGCAGAACGTGCCCTCTTTAATACCCATCACCAGGCTAACCCATCCCCCCACCCCCCTCCCCTCTAGAACCCTCAGTTTGTTTTTCAGAGTCCATCGTCTCTCATGGTTCATCTTGTGATAACCATTTCAAAATGTATGCAAATATTGAATCATTATGTTGTATACCCAAAACTACTATGTCAGTTAAGTCTCAACTTAAAAAAATTAAATTGCTCCAATTAATGATGAGAACTGAGTAGAAGCAAAGGTACAATATAAAGTGCTAAGCTCCTGAAAGTGTGATAATCGTACAAATTGGTTTACAAATGATCTTTCCCTTTTGGATTCAGACATAACTTTGTAAAGACTAAATTGAAAGGTAGAAAGATTATAGCTGTCTCTAGATAAGACCAGTCCTCATTGTGATTAGGTCTATAAATTAACACACACAGTGAGCCCATTACATATTTCATGTGATAAAAAGCAGCATCAAAATGAGCTCACCAAAGAAGTAAAATAAATGAGGAGGGAATTTCCATTTTTCACAATCTTGTTTCTAGAGGAAAAAATTTTTAGACCCCTCCTCAAACAACTCTGACAATTTTATCCAGTTAGTTATTTCTCTATTTTAAATGCGAAACAGCGAGGAAATACCAATAGTCATTGCTGATCATCTCAAAATATACAGATTATGACAACAGAGGGGGCATCGTCCATTCGTCTCAATCTTCTATGTACAAGGACTGCTCTAACCCCCTGCCTGTTCTTGGAGAGCACCAAGATCCCTTGAACCCTCATTAGAACATGTTTTTCTTCACCCCAATAAAAAGAGTTGAACTCTTCACTTAGGCACACCTTACAAAACAGTGACTTCAGATAAAATCATTCCTCACACTTTCATAATTAGTTTGAGGTCTCGGTGCAGAAAGGGAAAAAAGTTCAGTGTTAAATATTGGAAGACTTCCGCAGTTTTATATGTAACATCAGAAAAGAAGGAACTCCTACATGAGGCCACTCTCATGGTTTTCATTATCACATAGAGTTAATCAAAAACAGTTCAACCTCAGGCAAATATCACCCTAGGATGAAAGTATTAAGGAGGAATAAAACACCTTAGTCACTTGGATACTAATTAACCTCAAGAAAGCCCAAAGCAATACAAAATCTGACATATTTATCTCTGAAATGTTTTTCCTTAAATCTCAATGAAAGCAGAGGTGATGCTATATGCATTCTACATTATCAACCCCTATGCCATAGTATAGCAAAACCAATCGTCAAGTGCCTGGGCTCACTACGTTCTTTGGGCACATGAGGAGTTTTAAATATATACCTGCATAATTTAATGCATGGCACATTTGTTTTATCATGAGACAACATGCTGAAATGCTACAGTGCTATTGTTTAAAAACGTCAAGAACTAAAGCACTGAATACAGTATGCAATCCAGATGGCAAATTCTCAAGGCATGGGACAGAAAAAGAACATTTTCTTAAGAGTTGTTTGGGTTTCTCAGTCATGCAGCTTCCTAGCTTGCTTTTACCTTTCAGCACTAGCAAGGATTTAAGCACGAAGAAAGCAATTAGTATAGCTGAGAAATAGGATTTGTTACAGGACTTTGCCGCTCTTTTTAAAAACATCTCTATTCCTGCTAAAATGGCCTGGGCTATTTAAGTTCTTGTGTTGCACTGATCAATAATGAATAGAGCACGTGACAGTAGCTTATTTACCTAATTTCCTACTGCATGCAAGCTAATACACACATATATTATTTACATATAACGTATATCCCTCTGCTACCTAAACTTTGCAGGATAAGGAATAACTGCTACACTAATTTGCAAAAGATATTTACGTGTCATGTGTCACTGAGAGAACAACTGGTTAGAGTATGGACAAATAGCAAGGGAGCAAATGCAACTAATTTCCTTAATTAAAACATTAGCCATCTAACAATGCCAAATCACACTTTAATCAAATAAACCCAGACCTTACTATTAAAGATGAGTACTTCAATTGCAGAATTTTAAGTAACTTAATTGTATATGGAAAATGTGGCTTGCAAATATAAACACAAGACAATTTGTTTTAGTCTTTTTGGTCAGCCTACTTAGGAGGATGAAAGTCTTGCGTGTATTTGAGATTAGATATTAATTTGTGGCTCTTCCTCACAATATTCCATTAAGTGTTCTTGATTGTTCTTGCACAACAAGCAACACTGCCTTCCAGTTTCTTTTTTTTTTTGAAATTTTTATTTATGTTGGTTCAAATGCCTTTAGAAGTTGCCAAAATCTTCAGCAGCCACAAGATATTTAACACAATATCCACTTCAGGGACTCAGTGATCACATAGTCCACCTATTTGTTTGAAACTCCTAAGATAAAGGAGCAGGTTCCAGCAGCTTCCAGCATCACCAATGGGCTCTTCTTGAACCAGTGTTCATATTCATAAAATGTAAATTGGATAATAATGCTTAGTGGTCCAAAACAACATTGGGGGCGGTGGGGGGGGAACCAGTAATATGTCAGTCACATGAAAACTGCTGTGTTGTTTCGGTTTGGACCTTATCTGGGTTTTCACTTAGGCTCAGCAGACTTGAGTAAGAAGTCCTTATAGGCAACCGTTACAGGTTTACTTGTTTGTTTTGCTTTTTTGATCACCAAGGCACACACAAACATCAGTCTCAAGCCTAAAGCCCTAAAAAAGCCATTCTTTCGCTGGTGAAATTCTAATCTCATTTTATTATGTCGTCAATGAGCTGCACAGAGATTTGCCTTAGCTTGTTAACATGATAGCAGGCAGATGAGAAGAAATAAAACGTACTGGCCTGTGAAAGCCAAATCAAAAAGCCAGATTGAAGGCATTCTCAAGTTACTCAGGTGAGGCCCTCAGTCCCTAGCTAGTGACCCAGCTAATGGTCAGAATGCCGTAGGTTCTGTTTGGACGACCCAAATGTTAAAACATGGTATTCAAATGTCTGCATAAATGGCTGAGAATTTGCCTTTTCTTTGTAAGCTTACTATACAATAAACAAAAGACTGGTATTTGATACTAACTAAACATAGAGAAGGAACAGTAACACTGGATGAATATATTCAAGACACAAATCTGTAATGTGGGATACAAGAATTCTAGGGTCCTACATGTCTTTAGCACAGATTTTTAATGGTCCTTGGTTGTAAACTTATTGTCACTTATCAAAAAAATATTTATTTACATAAATATCTAAGACTATAAAGTACCTGAAAATAGAGTAATGCTTTCATACAGGGACAGCTCGATGAAATAAGAGAAAGCCTATTACCGAGTAAAGGATTTGAGAGAAAGGGCCCATGGTAACACTCTTTCAAGAAATATCTTTGGTGTTGTTAAAACAGTAGCATTGTGTCTAGGAACACTGAATTCTACAGACTGTTGCTTCTTTTCTCTCTCTCATAGAATAACTGCTTCCTGCCAGTCAAATAAGTGTTAATTTTTAAATTGAATTATGAAGCCAAAAATGTTTGTTCTATTGATCTTTTCCTCTTATTTTCTTTTACAGGTGACTTTATAATTTCCTTCATTTGAAAGATTTTAACTTTCAGGGAAAAGTTTACTCTGAAAGTTCATCATAATTAATATTTAATCATCAAATTTCAGAGTTAAATTTTATTTCATATGCCTATTTACCACTTTTAGAATAAGAAAGTCATCTGTGAAAAACTAAGTGTTGACAAGTAGTGCCATCTAGCAACACAAAGAAAAAGTTGTTCAACTACTTTACAAAACATTGGGAAATTTATCAAATCTGTTAATACTCTTATGTCCTTGCTCCATTTTCTAGGGGAAAATAAGCAGACATGATCAATTGGTGGATATGTACACCAAACTTATATAGAGATAATACACCGTATAATACAAATGACAGTGTTTTTCAGAAGATACATTGGAGAGGTAAGAGTGAGGTACAATTTCTGGTTTGCCAGCTATCATGCCAACATTTTTTCCTCCAGTTAAGAAAACATATTGGAATTCAAATGAAAAAAAGTGTTAGTGTAGTGAAATACATAAATAATGAAATATAAATTAGGACTATGTCCTAATTTATAAAATAAAAAGCAAGTCATTCACAACCTTCAGTATCCTGTTAGGGATAAAACTTGTGATTCCTAACAAATGATCAAGAACTGCTAGTGTCTTAGGTAATGAATTTAGAAACTCTGGGATATGGTATAATGGTAATAAAGATGTCACTGATTCAATCCAGGACAGAAGTGAAGACATTATTCCCATCTTCTGGTGATAAGCAATAATATGAGAGTAGATGACTCATGACAGATACATGAATCTTGAGTTAGATACATGTCGGACACAATTCAGATGGGCTCAGATGTGAGATATTATGGAACTTATGTGGTTATCTTGGAAGATGGAGGAAGCCATGGGACACAAGCCAGACTCCAGAGCTTGCTCCTATGGGAGTGGCCAGCTACTGAAATTAGAATATGCTAAGAGGAGGCTACCTTGAGCTCCTTTCAGGACGGTGCCCAGGAAGGCAATGTCTAGTGAATGGCACTCCAAGGGCAAGTGGACAACCTGGTCAGGAAATGGTAGCTTTTCAGACTTCAAACATTAGTTTGAGGGGTAGAACTAAAAAGGAACTGTAAATACCCATCATGAAATTAGTGTGAATCCAGCTATAATGCGCTAAGCAATGGTGTATTTAAAAACAACCCAGACCCCAGCAAAGGTAACGTCAGACTCTTACCCACTGGGGGGCAAGATAGCATAATGGTTGGGAGTATGATTCTGGAGGCTCAGTGCCTCACCCCTTAGCCAGCTGATGTTTAATTTGTCCCATTCACTAGACAGCATAGTTCCTGTCACACAAGAGTCAACACAAATGTGTGGTTACTTTTATTAACTACTCCTCTCTTCTCTGGTTAGATTTATCTCAGGAAGTAGATGAGGCTTGGTCTTCAGGTACAAGGTCTTAGCTCCCATTAAGCATGACTAGGAAATGTAAATATATTCCTGGCCTAACAGAACGGAGTAAGCGACTCTGCTATAATAAATACAGGAGGATTTTTCACTGATGGATAAAGTGATGATATCCTAACACATTTTTCTACGTAACATTCATATATATTAACAAATTAAAATGTTATCAAGTTGCCTTGATAACCCTAAACCCTAACCCTAACCCTAACCCTAACCCTAACCCTAACCCTAACCCTAACCCTAACCCTAACCCTAACCCTAACCCTAACCCCAAGATAGCATAGCATTAGCTGTCATGAATAATGTTTGTCACTAGTTTTAGTTTTTCCCCCAAAATACAAGTTTTGATGTCACAAAATGAAAGGCATTTCAAATGGGTAATCCATGCTTAAGCTAGTCTCAAACAAGTACTACTGTTACTACAATGATTATTCGTTCTCCTTTTTCCCAAAATCTGAGTTATACATAATTAGAAGGAAGCTTGGTGAAGTTATAGAAAGAAAGGTTTCGTATCACAACTTCCAAGTGAAAAATGAGCACTGAAGCATCATGGAAGGGAAAGAGTTCTGCCTCAGAGGATAGTGCCAGGAGCTTAGCTTACTTTTTGTGTGTTTGTGGGTGCCTTTGCTCTCTCCTCCAGATGTTCAAGCATCTGACATATCAATAAAAACTCTTTATTAGTTCTGGTTTCTTATACATATCCACAATTCTCATTTTCAGCAACCAAAATAAGGAATTTTGGAGACTATTAGTGATCTTTTTTCTGGGTTCCAGATTTACACTGACTGAAAATGACCAACACACGTCTTAGGGTCCCAAGAATGGGAGGAAGAGGTGCCATCAGCAGATATCCCGGAGTATGAGAATCCAGCATCCCAACCCTTCCCCTCTTCTGTGATGATACTTATATGAATGGAACATAGACAGAATTAGAACACATTTTGCCTAATAATTGGCAGTCATTTGAAATACAAGATTTTCTTCTGTGCCCTCATAGGACAAACATGAGGATAAGCACTTGCATTTGGAAGTCAGAGCCTTAAAAGCTGATATATTTAGCTTCATGAAGTTCTACTTGCCTTGTAGTCTTTTTCTCCCTCTTCCCACACCCCTCCTGCTGAGATATAAAAAGAAGGATAAGAGATTTACATCCAGGTGAATGATCTGCTTGGGTAAGATTTTACGAAGTTTATGCACCTTTCATCTAACAGCAAGAAAGCTCAAGGATATAAGCCTGAAATTAAGAGCTACAGAATCAAATAGGACTTCCTCAGTTTCCCACTATCAAGAGTCACTATGGAATAAACACTGATAGTAACTCAACTTATCAGATGATTTTGACTGAGTTCTTAATGATCCTGCACCACTTTGGGCAGTTCTGGAGGCCTGCAGAAACATTAGAAGAGGTTTCAGAAGGCAGCCATGAAACAGGACTGCATAGCTTAGGTGAGTGTCCAGTTCATACTGTTTACTTAATTCTCAGTAACTTTTTAAGCAATTTGTGAAGGACTGAGAGGTAGCTGAATTTGAAATTGGTTGCCCACAATTCTTTCTTCTCCAAGCTTTATAATCAGACCTCTAATTAACTTTTTATGCTAGGCTGAATTACTGGCCTCAATATTTCCTCTCTTCCTTATCCACACATTTTGACACGTGACATTGCAGTTTGCCAACTAAAGTCAGTGTTTTTGTACTGACTTTGAGCTAAGTCATATGACTTGCTTTGGCCAATGGAATGTGGGCAGAAGTGAGGATTCTCTTTTACATATTGAGTTTATGATATCACAACAAGAACATACCTAATCTAGGCCACCAATCCAAAAAGCATGAGGAACACACAAAGGAGACCTGAACCTACCCAACAGCTTGCAGTCAAACCTCACTAACCCCAAACTAGATCAGCTCAAATGCAGTGGACTCACAGATAGTGAGTGAAAAAAATGGTTGCCATTTCACATCTGAGTTGTAGAGTGGTTTGTTAAGCAACACTAACCAATATACCTTTCCTCATAGTTCCCAAGTTCTAATCTTTTAATCTCTTTTTATGTGTCCTTCAATTCCTCTCCACTTTTCTCATGTTTAACATTCAACATCAGAATCTTTTATAGCTGAAATAATTCAGGTTAAGTGAATAGTTCATTAAGGTTTTTGGTTAGTTTGCTTAAGAAATACACTAACATTATAAAAATATTGCACAGATAAATTAGAAAATGTTTAAAATCATGTTATCATTATCAGTATCATTATTGCCTGGATGTACAAAATTATATTCTTTTCTAGTGTGAGATGCTTTTCATGATGCTCTCATCAGTGGATACTACATGTTTATGGGAAATGTCACTAAGTTAAAAAATTTATTAGAATGTATCAATTAAATCTTAGAATTATACAATTTGAGTAATACTACATACTATTTTGATGACTAAAAAAGGTAGTCAAATATCAGATAAGGATCTCATGCAAATACTTAATTTTTAAGGAGAACTAAAGAACTTAAAGCGAGAAACCAATGCAACTCCTAAGAAAAGCTAATGATTATTAATAATTTAGTTTTATTTTAAATAAGCCTTAAGTGAAATAGCTTCACTATTCTGTAAGTTTTCAGAAACTTATAATCCTTACAGTTTTCTAAACTGTATTCATTCAATAAACTTTTACTATAAACATACCATTTGTACTGGATACTTTGTAAACCTACTTTAAGTTTACTGATACTTTGGATTCATCTTTTTATATTCTTTTCCCATTACTGGATACTCTTTTTTTTTTCCTGTGCTCCTGGTGTTTTTTTTTTTAATAATTTTTTATTGTTATGTTAAGCACCATACATTACATCATTAGTTTTTGATGTAGTGTTCCATGATTCATTGTTTGTGCATAACACCCAGTGCTCCACGCAGAATGTGCCCTCTTTGATACCCATCACCAGGCTAACCCATCCCCCCACACCCCCCTCCCCTCTAGAACCCTCAGTTTGTTTTTCAGAGTCCATCGTCTCTAATGTTTCGTCTGGATACTCTTACAGATAGAGCCTTAACCTAAATACATGTAAATACATGTAAAATAACATAAATACAAGTAAAATAATGTATATTTTACTTAGAACTTTCACTACATTTTTTTCAAAAGATTGGCTTTGAGCTCCATAATTGTTAAAGATGGCATCAAATTATATTCTCTGATTAATTCTGTTTTCATGAAATATTGGCTAGTTAACAGTGCTAGACAGTTTAGCATCTAGTTCAACTTTTACACTGCACACTTTGTCCCAAATAGTAAGAAATCGTCCACTTAGGGAATAGTAATATAAAAACTTCTGTTTTATCTTTCTTATTTCCCATATTTTTGGCCCATTGTAGAGAAACATTAGTCTATTAATGATAGATACAGATGGCGTCCATCTGGTATCCATCTTTAACTCTAGAAATGGAGGCATAAGGATACTGTGAAACATTAGACTTTCAAAATCAGATGTGATCTAACAGCTCAAGGAAAAAGTTATTTGATCTATTCTGATTTTTTCCATATCCTTATCTAATATTACAAACAAGATTGAGGATAATTTTTTTTCTGAAAATAAGAGTTGTATTTTTAAGTCCACAACATTGTCCTACTCTAAGGCAGCTAACAAATATCAAAATCATTGGAATCAACCAATTTTCCATTTATGGCTTATCTCAAAAATCTCTTGGTAATCACCAACATGGGAGACATCTTCTGACATTTTGTTTTTAGTATATTAGTTCTTTGCATAAGGAAAATTCAAATATCTCAGACATGAATGCAAATAATAGAAAAGGACAACCACCTCTTCACAAAACCTTATCCTGTATTGGATCCTAAAGGAGAAAAATGATCATGTTTCTCATCAGAGTCACCAATAATCAGAATTATCATTTACATTCTATCTGATTTATTTTTCAAGACAGAACATATGATGACAATGCCCTTTAGGAATACTGTGAGGATATAAGAAGGTTTCAAAAGCATTCTAGGTGTTCCCAGAGGAAGTATTAACATAAATACAAGAATATGCCATGTACTTAATAAGAAAAATAGACCTACATATTTCAGAAAGAAAATAAAAACCAGGAATAATTACTTGAAATAAACAGTTTTATAAAGATAACATACAAGAAGCAGAATATCAATAGCAACAATAACTTTAGTAAACCTGATGATGTCTTGAATAAATATCTAAAGGGAAAAAATAAATGCTCTATTCTCTTGACTATGTAAATTTTTTAACTTGTCAGATTTTTTATATATACTTTTTCATGTATATATGCTGACTTAACAGTTTTGCTAATTTAGAGATTCTACTGTAGTGTGTGTGTGTGTGTGTGTGTGTGTGTGTGTGTGTGAAAAGTTATTGTTCTCACCTAATATTCTTATATGTCAAATATATATAAAAGCATAATGTTTTTAGTCCTATATCAAGTTTTTGTCACTATGTATGATGACTACATAAGTTATTTCTTATATTCTCACCACCTCCAGAAAATCTATGAGATGGTGATAAGAAATTAAAGCATTAAAAAAAAATCTAAAGGCTTATTCTTGAGGAATTTTAAAGTTAACTACACCAAATTCCTTTACCTATAGCATATTTCACTTCTCTTAACAATTTTCTACTGGAAGTGGCCTCTATTTTTCTTCATGTCTTACTTCTACAAGTTATTTTCTGTTTATAAAAAATTTAATCGGCTAGATCACACAAGTATATACGCATTAGTACAAATATAAAATCATAAATTTTGAAATGCTCTACAATGGAAGAGACCTTAGAAACCAACTATATTTTTCTCATCAAAAGTCAAGCGAAATATCTAAAATTTTGACCGTGGATACTAGCAGTGTAGGAGAGAACAGGAAAAAAAAAATAAACTAAATCCAAACCCTTTGCTCATGAATAAAAACAAAGCAGAAACTCTGAATATTGCTCTGACCCAGGTTTTGATAACTTTGAGGAGACATTCATTAGGTTCAACACATATCCTTTTATAGATGAAAAAACTAAAATCCAAAAAGATTATTTGCCTTGCTCAAAGCCATACTGAAAACGTACATTCTTTCACTTGTGAATTTTGCATAACTGTGGAAAGAATGTAATATTACAATATTCTGATGGAAGACTTGAAAAATATGCACATAAACATTTCTCCATCAGCCTGTAGTTTCTCCATCACTATTGTGCTTAGTATAATAACTGCCATACAGTAAGTAGTTAGCAAATATTTACTGAAAAAACAAAGAAAAAATAAAAAAAAAAATAAGAAGAGAAACATTGGGCCTTGTAGTGAACACTATTAATGAATACTGAAAACCCCCTGCATATTTCTTAATATTGATGAACCTGGATTACCAGGAAAAGATCCACTTTCAGTGTCCTTTTTATTTTCAATATTGGAAACTTTATAGTATATCTAAGAAATATTTTCATTTGAAAATGTTTAAAAACTAAAGCTTATTCACTTAAATGTGTAAGAAAATTATCTTGAAAGCCTATTATATTGTAGATCTTCTGTAATGAAGCCAGAACAATGAAACATTATGATAAATATGTCAAATAATATGACAAGTAATTTAAGTGATTATTGTAACAACTCTTTCAAGTTTTAGATACAAACACTGAAAATTTCTATTGACAACTGGCATTCTACATACCACACTGGGGGTTGGAAAACATTGTTTTGCTATTTTTATTTTGGTTTTGCAAGTTCTTTGGTTTGTTTACTAGCATAATAAAGCACTTTATTTTTACTCAGTGACAGCAATTTCTACCTACTCATAAATATGTAGGATATGCAATGATTTATTACTTTAAAAAAGTAATATGTTATTAGTGAGACCCTTAATCTCAAAAATTTTAAATTGAGGAAAGATATGCTAAAGGAATGGAAATGTGATTCCATTCTGAACTATAGTTTTATGGGGAATAAAAAGGCTTAAAAGAAAGAGTAGAAGGAAGAAAACAATAGAAGAACAAATACCTGACCTCAGATTTTCGTAAGTTAATGTTATAATTACAAGGGACACCTGGATAAGCATCATTTATGAAAAAAAGAATGAAAAACGGATGTAAAAAGGAGCTTTAGGAGAAAAAAACCTACATCCATAAATACAAAATAAGCTGGAAAAAAAAAATCTTTGTGCAGTTGATTCCAGAAGGTTTGAAGGCATAGGTCCTGGAGGAAGGTTGCCTAGTTTTATGTCCTGAATCTGACTTTTTCTGGTTGAATGATCTGGTTGTATACTGTTGGCAGGTGACGAGATCTCCCTATACTTCATTTATCCCTAAAATGGGATAATAACAATACTCAACTGTTAAGATAGATGTGAGAGTTAAATAAAATGATTAAAATATTTTAAAGCTTAAAAGTGTTTAAACAGAGCTTAAAATTTGTCGATAAATAATAAGCAGTAAATGTTATCATTATTCTTATGCAATTATCAGCCTCAAAGGAAGCACTACCACAATACCACCATTTTGAGACAAAAGGGAAGAAAGTTGTCACACAACTAACAAAGGGAGTGATTCCAGATCCTGTGCTCCTAACCCTTATCCAATTCAGCCTTTCCAGAAACTGAAAATAACAGAGAAATCAACCCAGAGCCTGATAGAGGCAAAATGCGTACCCCATTTCTGATACGTATTTGACAGATGTCATTGTGGCTATGACAAGACAGTCCCTCCTTCTTTGGTACGATTTCTTTATCCCAGTTATTTATAGGATGACAATTGCCTAACTGGAGCTCTACAGATTTGTTAAAAGTGAAGCTGGAGTCTCTAAGTGTGGGGAGCCTCAACTCTTGATAAGAGCCCTTATATGAAAACTGGATCACCATCTGCCAGGAATGGCTTAGGAAAGGAGATAGGGCCAGATGTCCCAAAAGATTGCTGGCAACTCTAAAATGTTCTGAAAATCCTTTCAACCTTGGTTACATATAACTTCCGACTAAAGAAAAAAAAATTAACACTGTTAACCACACTGCAAAAGATTCCCCAGTTTTTTAAAAGAACCAAGTCTTTTAAAAATATAAACACATTAATTGTAAACAAATACACAACTGCTTACAAATTCATCTTATCTCTCTTATCTAAAGCATTTCCAGTCTCTGGTTGCTGAGAGTTAACTAACAGATCCTAGACTGTAAACATAAGAATAAAATAAACAAAAACTAATTGGAGAGCTTTAAGACCACTTTTCAGACTTTTTACTAATCCAGGTGCCTTATCCCTAAATTGAAGTTAGTAAGATTTTACCAAAGAATCAAATCATCTTACGGTGCATCTACTCAACAGACATTTGTCTTTCTTCAGAAAATCACTTGGTGATGTTTGGACTATTTCCACCTGCTAGCCCTGCCCCCCATGAGGGCCAACTACTGCTTTTCAGAGCTGAAAAATGCCAATATTAAGTTTATAAGCCTGACGTGGCTAAATCCATGCTGAGGGAGTTTTACCATCTGTTGGCTCCCTCCCTTTCCTGGTCACTGTGTGCTTAGGGAAAAAAAAAAAAAAAAAACAGGCATAAGAGTGTGTTTTCAAAAGCAAAAGAGAATGAACTTTCAAATTAAATGCCCTTCAGAAACAAATTTATCCACTTGAGTTTTGCCCACTGCCTGGGGCGACTGAAAACCAAAACAGGATGTTTTTTTAAAAGGAAGCTGGCTTACCTTACTTTCTCATTATAAAGAGCAACCACCCACCTGGGTGTTACTGTTTTGCTCCAGAGGAAGAGCAATTAAAATTCAATTTAGGTCACTTAAACCGCCAAGTTTAAAAAGTCCTTCAAAAAACCCAACATTTCTCAGGTATCCCTGAAAACTGTTTTGTACAACTTCTGAGGTTTTTCCATGTCCTTCACAAGGGCCTCTGCCCCCCAAATTGGTTGTATTCTTTTGTCATCTTCTTCAGAATGATTTAGGGTTAGCATAGTCTTTAAGGTTCATTCCAAGCACTTTCTTCAGAACTCTCTAACAGTAAGTATCTAGGAAACCTCTATTGCCTTTTCTAAGGTGGGTGTTGTTATCTTCACTTGAAAGAAAAATATAAGAGGGAGCAGGGCAGATGGCTTGCCCCAAAACAAAGAAAATCAGGGAACCACGCACCAAACCTGGTACAAGATGGAAAAAACAAAAACCCTGAGAAACTCTTAGAAGAAAAACCCCTTAAGATTTAGAATTTGGTTATAAGGCAGGATTCAGAATACACTCTGAGGTAGAAAGATAGATTTTCCCATCCTAATTTTATTTGTAATAATATTTTTTATTATTATAAAAATATTCCAGCTTTCGTAAAGGCTTAGGAGAGGGCCTTCAGGGGATGGCATGAAGAGGCTGGTAATTCTGTCTGCAAAAACACCACCAGAGTTTTAGGTAAGGAGATCAGAAGTCTGAATCCTTGCCTGGGATGCTGCCGTCACCATGACCATCCCCCCACGCCTGCCACTCCAACCAATTCCCCCACCTCCCTGGCCCAGCCCAATTCAGTCTGCAAAACCAGTAGTTTTACCAGAGTGAATCTGTCCATGAAGACGCAGAAAGATGCCTGAGGGGATAGACAGAGGCTTGGGGTTAGGGTACAGAAGTGTGAATTCCACTGAAAATATACAGGGAAAACATGCAGCTTTGCAGCCTAATGTTGCAGTCTAGTTAGGAAATCAATAGTGGATCCACCAGAAATTTAGTCAGGGATTCTGTAAGTGAGAAAGCCATAGAAGTACTAGGTAAGTCTTGGCTGAGCAGAAAACTATGCACACAGGCAGGGAAACCCCAAGGAGTCCTGCAGAAAGTAAAAGCCAAAACAGATATCAGAGCTGACTGAACACTGAATGTGCTCCTCAACCACACACAGATACATTAGCAGAGGGTAGAGGCCTTATGGGGTTGAAGTGTTTGAACAAAACCTCAACCTAAAACACGGGGCTGTGCAGATGCAAGGTGACTCTTAGGAAGCCAAGCTAAAAATAAAAATAAAAAACTGAAAATAAATAAATAAATAAATAAATAAAAAACTGAGCAGACACATCAATAGCCCAATACTATAAGGGATGTAGATTCTGTAGTTTAATAACTTCAAGCAAATTATTACACAACAACAAAAACTCAGAAGCATAGATCAGGATTGATAGTTACTATAACGTATTACTTAAAATGTTCACTTCTCAACAAAAATATTAAAAGGCATATAAAGTGCCAGGGAAGTGTGACTCAGAAATAAAAGCAGTCAGGGTGCCTTGGTGGAGCAGGAGGTTAAGCATCAGCTCAGGTCATGATCTCAGTGTTATGGGATGGAACCCCATGTCAAGCTCTGCACTCAGCGGGGAGTCTGCCCCCACCCTCTTTCTCTCTGCCCCTCCCCCCACTCACATGTTTTTTTCTCTCTCTGTTTCAAATAAATAAGTAAACCTTTGATATAAATAAATAAATAAGAGCAGTCAATAGACACTGACTCTTAGTCCAGATACTGGATTTAGCAAAGATTTCAATGCAGTTATAAATATGTTCAAATAATTATTTTTTAAAGATTTTTTTTATTTATTTATTTGACAGAGAAGTATGTTCAAAGAGTGAAAGAAAAATGTAATGACAAGGATTCAACAGATAGGCTATCTCAATAGATAGAGGCCATAAAAATGGAATTGCAGCATCCTTTATTAAGACTTAAAATGCCATCGATAGTTGATTTACTTTGTTTTCTTGCTTAACTTACTTCTGCAAACATAAAATAGTATTTATAAATGAGCCCCTGAAACCTATTTTCAAATAATTGGTTTGTTTCAACTACAAATTTTTTTGCCCTGAAAACTTCCAGGAGGATACAATCCCTGTGGTTGAGGTGGGAAGGCAAGTTTCCAAAATTTCACTTGAAAATTTAAGATATTTTCAAGGAAGCAATTAAAATAACAAAAACTCCTAACTTACAGTACCACTAATGTTGTATTAATAGTACATGTTGTCAGTGGTAGAAATCCCTTCTGAAATACAACTCAGGACACTGAAGATAGATCTAATACAGCTTCTAAAATGGAAGTAGGTACCCACCCCTTCACTTCATAAATAACACCAAGGTCCAAAAAGTGTAAATAACTTGTTCAAGTTTACACAAGGAATAGAAAAAAATCAAAAGTAGAAGTTAGATTTCCTGATTTCTAATCTAGTGCTTCTAAGGTTATTCTTGAAACTCAGGGTTTAGAATCTGTGATGTGATAAACACATTTACATTGGAAGTTCAGGTTACCATTATGATTGATATTATGATAAATGTACAGACCTCAAGGTTTATTCTTTAAGTTAACACTTATTGATTCAGGACTATTCTATAACATTATATGGATGTTATCATGTTTGATAGTTTCATCAGGTATTTATCTCATTTACAAATGAGAAAACTAAGGCTCAGAGATGTTAAATAATTTATACAATGGTAGAAATAATAGAAGAGCTATTAATATTAATCACAACTAATTATTTTGTACATTTACTGTGTGTCAGGTATTCTTCTAAGCACTTTATACATTTAACACATTTAATTCTACAACAAACCTGTGAGGTGGTTATTCTCAATTTTCACATTTTACAGATGAGAAAATGAATGCACAGAAGGGTTGAATAATTTTCCCAAAGTTACACAGCTAGTAAGCAATAGTAGCAGGAATTTGAACCCACACAGTATTTGAACCCAACCGATATGGAGTCAGATTACAGAGACATGCTCTTGTCTACTATTCTCACATTATTAAACCAGACTTTTAAATCACTACATTGAAAGGTCTACCATATCCCAGTATTTTTCCAGTAGTTATTGGTTAAAATCGGTCAATGGATTAAGTGGTTTAGGGTAAAATTAAGATGCTTTAATATTTGATGCTATGATAAAAGATCTCCTTGCTCTGAATTCTTCTAGTATCAGTGTCTAATTTACTTTTTTGAAACACAATCATCACTGATTTATTTACACAGACAAGACTGGGATTCCCGTCCATCTGCAATAGGTCATGGCTCTGTGTTCAACCTATATTTGTTAGCTAAGTTATTGAAGCACCAATTTGCAGTAGTTATATAAAGATAGAAAAAAATATTTTCAGGGACAATTTGATTATTTACAATATATGTTAAGCACAAGAAAAACGAGCTCCTATTGTAAGGAAAAAAATCTCTATTTTCTGTGGATGTAATAGTAATATTGAAGTCTATGCAAATATAACTTTTAAAGGTAAAATATGAAAGTACACGTGAATCATGGCAATATGAAAATTTTGATTATATTCCACGTTACGTTTACATAACATCTTTACCTCTAAAATTATTTTGGAGAATAAAAACAACTAATACCTAAAGGAAGAATGAGTTAATGGCAATAAATTTGATTTTAAAGTAAGAGAATAGTTTTCAAATGTAATTAAGATATTTTTAGTTACTAATTTTGTGGATCTCAACTATTTATAACATGTATCAAATAGTTTTTTAAAGTATGCTATTCTTGTCTATTATAACCTTTTCATTCTAGTCTCTGTATTTGCCCTAATAATCCACATATTTCCTTTGCTACAGTTTTTCAATCCAGGGGTTTTTCTCACTTTATTATTATATATATATATATATATTCCCCCTTATTTCTATCTTTCCTCCCTTCAATTTTTCCTTCTTACCCAAAAAACTGCATCCCTATGATTTTTATTGTTGTTTAAACTTTTCTGAGAATAACTGTCATTGCCTGCTGTATTACTGGTTAAAAGTGTTTCACACATACATTCTCGCTCATTTTCATAAGAATCCTGTGAGATATGTATTATCATTCCCATTTAATAATGAGGAAACTGACAGTCCTTAAAGTTAATTGAGTTGCCCAGAATCATTTAGCTGCAGGTAATAGAAGTAGATCTTTAACACAAATATCTTAACTCCAAGCCACACTCTTTATTCTACACCATGGTGGCAGGGAAGAGAAATTGCTTATTTACCTTATTAAACATTAACCTACTATGTGCTCTGGCCTTTAAACACAATGAGAGATCCAATTATTCAATTTCATACTTATTGATAGCCTACTATACAAACTGTATAATGTACAGAGCTTGGGACTAAAAGAGGAAATTACAAAATTGAAATCCATACTCCCCCTCAAAGAGATCACAGACAAAATGGTGTTTACACATGCATGCATGAAAAGAAAATAATTGCCTGATATAAAGTAAGGGAAGAACGAAACCTTTACATGACTAATGCCACCTGAATCTTGCAGAAGAAGAGATCACTTTGAGCTAGAAAGTAGAGGGAAATGTAACCCAGGTGGACAGATCTGGGTGGGCCTTAAACGATGGTGGTCTGCAGGGAAGTAGAAAGGAAAGAGAAGCCATGGTAAGAATTGGAGTGGACAAAGCTACAAAGGTAAGTACAAAGGCACATCGAGGGACTTGTACAGACTCGTAAAAACATAAATAACGGTTACTACTGTGGTGAGGAGATAAAAGTATTACTGAGTTCTAAGTTATTAGAACTACTAATAGGGCTACTACAGAGCAGTATGGAAGGCTGCAGATGCAAAGTGTACCAACTACCTCAAGTACAAGTTATACTACAGGTACTACAAATGCAAGTTAGCCAAAATGCAGCAGAACTAATTTTCATAAAGTGGAAGTTGCAGACAATAAAGAACAATTTCTAGGTGTCAGAAATGAAGAGAAACTTCACTTCTGTAGCAGTTTGGTAACTGTACCATATTTGAGGCTTGGGAGTTGGGCGGGTCAGTAAAACTTTAAAGAGATGGAGGACACCATAATTGTGCAGGGCAGGGACTTGGAAAAGGTCATTTGAGTAACACTGAGAAGCAGAGAGCAGACGTACATTAACAGAGACCCGAGGTACTTCACCACCAACATAGGAATTTCACCCAGAGCTAAGAAATGCCCTCCCCACACCAGCATGCTGAAGAGTCACTCAAGAGAAATCATGGCTCCAAATCGGAGTCACATGCAGATCATGGAACCCAAATTTATACCATAAATGCAACACAAAACAACAAACTAAAAATATAATACAAAAACTGGTCCTAAACTACTAAAACCCTTCACATTTGGGAAAGAGTTCCATATAATTGAGAACAAGCAAGAAGGTAAATGATGAAATGGAATCCATAAAATAAGAAAAGGACATCATTTTAGAACAAGGTTGATTTAGAAAAAAATAGAAATTTCAGGATTTAAGAAAGATGTCTCCTTACCTAGAAAAGGCACACCAAAGCCAGCAGGGTAATATAAACTGATCCACTCATAGATAGAGCAAATGATGCAATGTTTTTGAATCCCAGAAAATACTTTGGCACTATCTCTTTACTCATTCTCAGTCCTCTCAGCTTCTGCAAATTTTACTGAAATATGCTGGTGCTAATCCCATTTGGAATGTGTTTCCAGGGTTCCTTCATAAACTGCATTCTGGGTGATAGCCTTGTTTTTATCTTTTAATTGACTATTCCCGTGTATTTAGTTAACCCCCCTTTTTAAAGTTTATTTACTTATTTATTTTTTTTAAAGATTTTATTTATTTATTTGACAGAGAGAGAGCATAAGCAGGGGGAGCAGGAGAGGGAGAAGCAGGCTCCCCGCTGAGCAGGGAGCCCTTTGTGGGGCTTGATCCCAGGACTCTGGGATCGTGACCTGAGCCGAAGGCAGACGCCCAACTGAATGAGCCACCCAGGTGTCCCCTACTTACCTGTTTTTAAGTAATCTTTACACACAACTTGGGGCTAGAACTCATGACCCCAAGATCAAGAGCCCCAAGTTCTTCTGACTGAGCCAGCCAGGTGTCCTTATATAGTTAACCCTTTAACTGCACTATTTAATGCGTTTTTACAATTCAATTACTGTATATTTTTATTCTTTTTTTCCAATTGAAAAATAGAACAAAAGAAAAACATTTTGAGGTAGACAGAGACTAAAAAACATTTGCTGGCAAAGACGTTTGCTGGAATAACTACTAAGGGATGTACTTCAACAGAAAGAATTTGAACCGAAAGGAAGGAGTAACAAGAAACAGTAGTGAGCAAAGGAATTAATAAAATTAAATTAAATGGAAGTTGGGGAGAGCAAGGGACCATTTCACTAACAATGTGTCACCGGAACCAAGAAAAGTGCTGGGTAGCATATAAGGTGGTGTAAATATTTGTGGTTAAATTAAACAAAATAAGCATTGAACTACACACATAACTAAATTTTTAGGGTTTAAAAGCAAGGTGCAATGACAATAACACAAAAGATGGTAGGTTTGGAGGGAAGTTAAAGCATTCAGATTCCCATACTTTTTTTTTTTTAAAGATTTTATTTATTTAATTGACAGAGAGAGAGACACACACACACAGCGAGAGCAGGAACCCAAGCAGTGGGAGCGGGAGAGGGGGAAGCAGGCCTCCCGCCGAGCAGGGAGCCCGATGTGGGGCTCGATCCCAGGACCCCGGGATCATGACCTGAGCCGAAGGCAGTCGCTTAACTGACTGAGCCACCCAGGTGCCTGTATTCCCATACTTTTTAAAGGACAGAAATACTGATCACCTTCAGGCTTTCTGGAAAAAGATTAAGGTTGTGTGAATTAAGATATTTGAAATATTTAGAGAAGGCATTAAAATGAAGGAAATAATATTATAACATTGAAACCAGAAGAGGAAACAAGAAGATGAAGATCACTCCATTAATTCAGAAATTTCAGAAAAGGGGGGAAAAAAGACAGAAGAGTCAATAAATAGATGAAAATAAAATGATCAAAGTCAGTCTAAATATATCAGTATTCAAAATAAATAGAAAATGGGTCAGTGTGGTCAATTGTATTTCAATAAAAAAGAAAAGAAAAAGGAAAAAAATGGGTCAGTCTATGGGTAAGGAGGAATGTTTTAGGAGGATTTCCTTGGCAAAGTAGTTCTGATATTCCCAATTCCGTGTGTGCATGCATGCGTGTGAGAGGGAGATATGGGAAATGCTAACCTTCATTCCCTTATGCCTAGAAAATTTGGCTTCTACAGGACACCAAGAACATCTCCTCTATCATGGAGAAATTACTGAAGCAGAAAGTAAAGTAACATTAGGGATCATTTTTTATGCTTAACCTTTGAAAGGATTAATAAAATACATTTCTGGAAAGATGGATTAAAGAAAAATGAGTAAGAGCCAAGAAATATTACATAGGGAAAAAGGAACATAGCTACACTTAGAACTATAATTTAAAATATAAAGGAATTTTACACCAGCTTCATACCAATAATTTTGAATTCTTGGGTGAACAAATATGGCAATGGTCACTCAATTTACTTTTGAGATTAGTATAAACCTAATATTCAAAGCAAAATTAAATGTCAACTTTCCTTAAGTGCAAAAATTCTAAATAAAATATTATCAAATGTAATTCAGAAATGTTAATTAAAAAACCCTGACCACATAGGTTTTCCAAATATGGCAAGGATGATTCTAAATTAGAAAATCCATTATTCTAAGACATTATATGAATGGGTTAGGATGGAAAAATCCTATGACCTTGTAGATGTTTTCTGTATAGAAATTCAATAAAATTACTCATTTGTGGTTAAGAAACAAAAACATCTTAATCAACTAGGAACAGAAACACTTAGAGTAAACATTGCATTTAATGGTGAAACTTTAGAAGCATTCCCAATAAAGTCAGGAAGGATTCTTTGAGGTACTAATTAGACCAAAAAAAAAAAAAAAAAAAAAGGTAAGAAAACCGGACTTAATGATGAAATAAAGGGGCATTTCCTTTTCTCAATAGGTCTATGAATGGGCAGCCCACACTCAATTCATACAGACTTTCTATTGATGGCAATGGGATTAGTGTGAGGTTTAAGCACAAAACAAGCAATTGAGATCTACCCTTTGTTTAAATGATTTCGTATGAAAGATGTTGAAGAGGGACAGGAGCTCTGTCATCCTGTTTGAAAGACAAACCTTCATGTTTAAAACCTTATGAACTCTTTGGGTGATCAAACTTGTTACACTTATAAGTCAGGCAGGGTAACTAAGTCCTAAACATAAAAGTTTTTCAATTTTAAAAGCTTTCTTATGGTCATTAAACATTTCAGACAAATACTCATTATGAACTAATTGGTAGCAAATGTTCATTTGAAAACTTAAGTTATAGTGGCTTTGAGTTATAGTGGTTGGGTTTTGAGTTGTAGTGGTTGGGTTTTGAGACTTAAAAACCAAAATAATGAAAAAAATTGTGAGCATCTTTCATACTTAAAAATTTCAACCAGCAAAATTCCTTGTCTTTTAGATGCCAACTCTGAATAAAGTGAACCTTCTAATCCCAGAGTTAGGGAAGCCTCTCTAAATTAGTTATATCACAAAGATAATTTCTTCTGATGTGTCTCCTCCCTTTTCCCCTGCTTTCATTCTCTAGATCCACTGAAACATGCTTGTGAAATTCTCCTTGAGTTTTGAAATCTTGAGGATTAGAAACAGACATTTTCTATAAAGATGCCTACCCATTCTTAGGATTCCTTTACCTTTTCCTGCTGTTCTATAGAAACAAAATTTTTGGAGAATTATAATATGGACTAATCTAAGTATCTCAGTAATTTTCTTCTTATCTAGTAATACTCGATAACTCAGGCATCATTTTTTTTTTTTGTTTCATTGATTCTATATTTATTGTTCTTGCATAATAGTATTTCACTTTTTATCACATGGGAGGGGTAGAGAGATACAAGGCCCAAATTGTCTGATCACACACAAGTATTTTTTTATCCACATGCAGTTTCCAATTGCCACTTCCATGCTTTTCTCCCAGGCTTTTCTCTGCTATCCTATTATCACTTTCTTTAAATCCTGGCTTAAAACACATTGTCATAAAGGTGTCTTTTATTAGCTTTACTTAAGCTGATTACTACTCTATATTTCTCCATTTAAAATCTAACTTATGAATTCTGATTTTGAAATCATTGTCATATACATTGTCATATACATTGATACATTTTACTTCTGTATGTTATACTTCAAGTTTGATGTAGGAATTATGCTTTTTCTCTTTCCCTCTTTTATTCTCTTCTTACCTTTTTTCTTCTTTCCTTCCTCTTTTTGTGTCCCTCCTTCTTTTGCTCCTTTCCATACTGTCTTATTTCTAGAACTGCAGGATCTCTAGAAACATCTGCCCAATTACAAATCTAATTTTTATTTGGGGGTATTATAAAATTGATTTGCTTACATATGAAAGTTAGTCGTAAATTATTTAGAGGCAATATAGGGAAATGAAAAGAGCTTCTAACTGGTCTGTTTCACAGTGTAGTTTTTATTATGGATGTGTTTGTATCTAGGTCAATAGTGTCGCATGCTGGTTAAAGCACAGACTCTGATGCCATACCATGAGTGTTCAAACTCCAACACAGCCACTTACTGGATGACTCCAGCTAAGTCACATGACCTCTCTTCCACTCAGTTTTCCTATTTGTAAAATGGGAATAATCATAGTATCTACCTCATAGGATTGCTGTGATGATTAAATCATTATATGTAGAGTACCTAACATAAATGTTACGTACATTTTAACTATCGCAGCTTCAGAGTCCTTTGTCCACATATCCGAACTCCAATAAACCCTGAAACAAAATGATCTTTCATGACTAATTTGCAAGCACTGAGCTTAACTATCATTAGATCATTTGTGGTCTTTATCCTTCTCAGTGCAACTCTACTTATATTACTATGCAGAAATATTAAGGTATTTGGGGGCCATTGGGTGGCTCCGTCAGTTAAGCCTCCAACTTTTGGTTTCAGTTCAGGTCATGATCTCAGGATCATGAGATAGAGCCCCACATCGGGTTCCACGATCAGCACAAAGTTGGCTTGAGATTCTCTTCCTCTCCCTCTTCCCCTCCCCTTGCTCATACTCACGTGCGCACACACACACACACACACACACACACTCTCTCAAATAAATAAATAAATCTTTAAATCTTTACCAAAAAAAAAAAAAGAAATATTAAGGGATTTGATTCAGACCCTACAGGAGGATGCAACATTAAATTCAGTATACAAAACATACTACCCTTCTAAACTCAGAGAAACTTACATTTAGAACTTATCTCACTCCAAAAGCTTTATATAAATAGTTGTATATTATCAAATCTTCTACATTTCTGCCCTGATACAATAGCCATTCAAATTATGAACTTATCCCTTGCATACGGTATTTGATACGAGTTTGAAGTAAATAATTATTTCTATTTCTGAATGTGTGTCACTCCAGAGTATCATTCTTACCTTCTCATCTGTTGCTTCTTCCTTCCCTTTCCTGTTTACTTTATTTTATGCTCCCCCTATTGTCCTCTATCAATGAGGACTTGCGATCAGAGAGCACTAACAGAAACTTGACTAAGGAGGCTTGGATATGAGTTTTTATTTTTACGCTGTGCTGAGTTGTAATTGGAAGAATAGGGTCAGTGGCTCCATACTGGCTGGGTCTTAATAGCATCCGTGCCCCGAGGGAAGGGGCAATCCCAGCAGACTTCCAATGACCTCTCATTCATCTCAACTATGCTATAGGTTCCCTCATTGCTACAAGGAAGGTCAGGGCACCTAGTTTTTTTTTGTTTTTTTTTTTTTAACAAATTTTATAGGAGAGGCCACAAAAAAATCAATGGATTACGATGGACATTAAGTTAGCTACTCCACAGCATCTGCCACTCTGTCCTTGCCCCCAGTCACAGATGGTGGTGGAACTGGTCAGAAGATATTGGCATCATCAACACTTCAAGATGAAGGGAATGTTTCAATTTCTTTATGTTTTCCTAGCACAATGTGACCATACTAGTACCTCTGGGCTGCTTCATTGAATGAAGACTTGCATCTTTTACCTCCTCCCCTAATCAAATCTCCAAGCTCTTAACTGTGTGGCCCTTTGTTACACCTTCCGCCATGCACCAAGCTACATGCAGAACTCTCTTCCATCTTTAACACATGGACTTAAGCAATGTATATGAATATCCATGATTCTGTGAGAGTATCTGGAGATGTTTGTATATAAGCATGAAGGATGAGTAAGCCTGTGTTTGCTCATATTCACTCCTTCAGTAAGCCTCAAACTGAAGAAAAACATATTCTTACCAAGGTAGAATGAAAACAGAACCTTCCTTGTCTCCATAATCTCTTCTCCTCCCTTTTTATAAGCTTTTCTCCAGGAAACTTCCACTTCTAACCAGTTACTCCTCTGTTCCTTCCCTGATCCTTCCTTGGTGCTGATGTCTCCTCATCAACAAATAAAAAACTTAACAGGAGCAATCATCGAGTTTGGAAATGCAATGAATCCATGAAGTATTTCCTCCAACATTTTTCCTTAAACTAGAAATCCACAAATAGCTTATTAGCATATTACCAAATCCCACCATAGCTTCTCTACTCCACTTATTTTACAGCTATTTCAACCATTTTTCCAACAAGCCTACTTTAAAGAGTAGTTGCTTTCATTGATTGACCACAAAAAATCATAAATTTTATGCTGGAAAGCTACAGAACATTAAGAAACTATCAGCATATATAAACTATCTAATTTTCTTCTTGGGATTATTTCTCCATGGTACTTTTCTGTGTTGAATTTAACTGCTATTGTGTCGATCAATTATTTTTATTTTCCTTGGGATTTTTTTTTTCCCCTTTCCTCTTTGTTAGGCTAAATAGTTTGTCATCGACAATTCTTTTCCCCTATTACTTTTGGTGTTTATTTTTCTTATCTGACCCTAGCTGTCCCCATAGGAACAACATTCTAACAGCTTTCTATACTCATAATTAGCCATTCATTCTCACTTTTCATTCTCTATTACATAACAAGTACCAAATCTATAATTTGACCTCATGTTTTGCCCTGTAACTATAAACCACCATTCAAATGTCTCTTCTAAGGAAATTAATTTAAAGCACCCTTTCAACATTACAATACATTCTATTCATGAATATTCACTGGTCACCATTACTTAGCCCTCTTAGAAAATTTTAACACCTCACAGAATCATGGAAGCAAAAAGGATTCCTCTAAGGTCACCTAGGCTATGTTCTTATCTCTGGAATTAAACTATCCTGAGTGATTAATTCTCATGCTTTTTAATATATAATAAAGAAATAAACTCATTTTCAGTTCCTATTTTTGTCTTCAAATTCCAAGACTCTGGAAGGATGTGGCAGTGAGGAGTGCAAGGTACTCCTACAACTTTGGATGTTAGGGTGCTGAAATCAGAACACTGGACGTGATTCTGACAATACAAAAAGCCCCCTAGGTTTCCGAAAACTGACTAATATTAGTAATAACATCACTTCCCTTCTGTAAATAACATCAACAGTAGTTGAAAACTAGTTCTTTTATTGAGTCAATCAACCAACCCAACTGATTTATATAAACTAATTGTCTTACTCATTTCATTACAGTTTTACATTTTCTATCAGTTTTACCTCCATTTTGTAGCCTCAGTGTGCTAAGCTGGTTGGTTTTGTCTCCTCTGATATCACCAATTGGGCTACCATTGTAGATAAAATGAAGTCATACAGAAAGATTAAGTTCTAAAGTCATCACATAAGGTAAAAATCTCAGAGACTTTTGCAAACTTGCTATGAAAAAACCACACTGAAGATTGCTTTGCTGTCTCTTAAATCCATCTCCTCCTGCTTTTCTTCCAGTATTAAAAGGATGGCTAGTTTTGTTTTGTTTTGTTTTGTTTTAGCTGAATATCTGATATGTAGGTTACCGGTGTTTTAAGGCCAAGGGCCATGATGTACAAAAACTATAAAAATAAGCTATACCATTCTTTTCTGATTCTTCTGCACCTCTGGGTTAATACTTATACTGAGTCATTATGGCTTTCTTTTCCTGAAACCAACTCTTAAATACTGTTTCCTTGATTCTCTTCTCCTTTACTTCTCTTAATTGCTCAATGTTAGTTATCATCTTGATTATCCTGATTCCCAGATGTATAATCTTTAACCTAAGCTTTTGACTCATGTCTTATTGTTCACTTAACATGTCCATAGGCATCTTAAAACCAGTCTCATGATCTTTTCTCAAACCTTCTTCTACAACATCCCTTTTTCTATTAATAATTATATAGTTTGACCAATTTCTAAATCCATAAAATTCTAGCTTCCTTTTTATGGCATCAAATCCTATATAAAATTAGTCTCTACATTCTGTCAATGCCACCTCTTAAATATTTCTAAAACCTGTTCCCTCTCCATGGCTACTGGCATAGTTCAAACCAACATGATTTCTTTCTTGGATTATGACAAGAGATTCCTCACTCTTCCTGGTACCAAATCTGTTCCCAGAAAGGCAGCTGTAATAATGACACCAAGATAATCTTTTGAAAATATTTAATATGATACAATTGTTATGGGTTGAATTATGTCTCCCCAAAAGTCATATGTTGAAGTTTCTAACCCCCTGTACCTCAGATTGTGAATTTATTTGGCAATAGGGTCACTGCAGATGTGATTAGTTAAGATGAGGTCATACTGGCATAGGGTGGGTTACTAATCCATTATGATTGGTGTTCTTATTAAAAGGCGAAATTTGGACAGAGACATGTTTACAGAGCACCATATAAACATGAAGGTAGAGACTGAAGTTATACATCTATAGTCAAGGAATGCCAAAAATTACTAGCAAACCGCCAGAAACTAGAGAAAGGCCTGGAATGGATTCATCTCACAGTCCTCAGAAAGAACCAACACAGCTAATACCTTGACCTCAGATTTCTAGCCTCCAAAACTCTGAGACAATAAATTTCTGTTGTTTAATCCAACCAGTTCATGGTACTTTGTTAGGGCAGATCTGGCAAACTAATAAAACAATCATAATATTTCTATACTTTGGATCTTTAAATTGTCCAATAGTTCCCACTGTCTATGGTATCAAACACAAATGTCTTGCCATTATATATACTACCTAATATGATTTTGGCTGAATTTACCCCTTTGTTTTTGCTTCTCATTGCTTTCCTGTTTACTACATTTCATTTCCCCCATTATGACATGGCCTTTCTGCCTGATGCTTTTCCACCATCATTCACTGTGCATTCATTGTATAATCATTCACTACCCATTATGACACATCTTTGGTATTTCATTCTTTGTGAATTACTTCAAGGTAGAGTTAGATTTCCATCCTCACTGTTTCCTAGGATTTTTCTCCACTCTTCTTTTGTGGTGCTTACCAGGACACTTTTAAACTTTCACTGGCTCTCTCTGCCCACCCACTCATCCCATACACATTGAATTCTTTAAAGAAAGAGATTTTGATGCATTCATCTGGCACAGTGGAAACTAAACAAATATTTTGAATAGACAAATGAGCCCAGACATTCTTCAACACACTCTCTACTCATTAAGAGACCCTTTCTCTTTCTTATCAGGGTACCTAAATATTCTATGCAGCCATTTTTAGTTATTTTACTTTATACTTAAAAGGCTAAATTTTTTTGTCATTATTTTGTTCTAATCAGATGATATGTTTTCTTCAAAGTTGGTATTTGTTTACAAACTAAGGAAAGAACATGTTTTAAAGTCCTACTGGACAGTATTCATAAATTTCTTAACATTCAGTGCAGAAAATCATTAGGCAAGAGAATCAAGTAAAATGGTTTTACCCTATCAAATGTCTTTCCAACTCAGATCTTTGGTTTAGAGCCTAATACCAAACTGTACCTTACAGCAATGGGAAATACTTGGAGTTTAAAATAAAATTCAATAACCACACATTATTCTTGGCTAGAAGTCTACTGCTGTAGAAGAAATATTGTCAAATGGAAGGAGAAAGAGAGGCCAGTTATCCAATATAGGATTCAATACTTGTTTAGCAAAATATTTGTTTTAGCAAATATAAGTGTGACAGTTAGTAGACACAATTCTGGACATGGATAATAATATTTTTCCCTTAGAAATAAATTTAATGTAATTTCACTTGCCAGTTTTTTGTACTAAATATCTCAACTGATTATATTGGATTTTAATATTCCATTCAGTTTTCAGTCAGGATCACAAAATTCTAAGTAAAAAATGAGAACATAGTTATCTAGTTAAAAATCTTCATTTTTAGATTAGATTGTAAGGCTCAGGTAGGCACAATCAAATGTCCAAGTTCAGGTAGATATTTGGTGGATGGAGAAAGACTAGAACCCAGATCTTCTGACTTCTTGTGAAGTGTTCTTTCTATTCTACCAAATTGTCTCTATTGAAAGGAAAACCCAATAATATGAAATATGAATTATGAATAAATACACTCTATCCTTTTGTTACACAAGGGATACCAGTATACCATAAACTATTTATTTTACATAAAAATGTAAGTCCCATATCATACATTTCACTAATCTAAAATTGTACTATCCATAATAAACAGCAAACATGGAACTGGGAAGTAAGTATGTTTTGGTTGATTCATGTCTCTTTAAAAAGTTCTTTAAAGTAGTTTGAACTATAGTGTTTTCCTCTCAACTAAAGTTCATATAGAAAGTAGACATTGCAAAACCATTTCACTGCCTGTCCTTGTATAAAACAGTCACTGTGGAATATAAACGTGTGAAGGCATCATTAAAATGTTACGTATGAAAGTTCAAAGAGCCACATTACTGGGAGATCTAAAGACTGTTGCAATTTTCTGTTTCTCTATTGCTTATGATCTCAAATATGAATTCATTTACTCTCAATATGTTGTTGAGGGCAGGAACATTTGTATTACCTGCATCTGGAAGATCATTTCACATATAGGAAATGATCAATAAGTGTTTGTGTGGTTTAAAAGGTTAACAATGAGGACAACACATCAGATCCTTTTTAGATTCAGACAAGGACTATATTATGGACACACTATTAAATAAAAGCTGTTGGCAATTACTATAGAGACCTCTCTGCCAGTAATTGTAAACTTTGGCTCTCTAGAGTAATAATGCATGCCAGTTATTATTTTGGGGGTATCAGTGCTAAGAGAAATGTGTTACCATTTGCCCACTATAGTTCACACTATGGCCCGCCAAATCATTCACCAAAGATGAATTTGCCTTTTGTTATCTGATTAATATAATTCCCATAGACAATATCCTTTAAGAAGTAAATGTTCAAAATAGTATTGTAGTTGAAGTTAGGACTCCTAGATTCTGGTTCCCATTCTGTCACCAACAAACTACATAACTTGAACAAGTTTATTGAACAATCCATACCCTGTGCAGTACAATCATTACAATTTTTTTTAAACCTCTGCTTAGATCTCTATTTCACATTGATTAATGATATTTTGGTGAGACCTTTTGGCTTCCTAGGTTTTTATACAATACGAAGAGTCTCATTTTTGCCACTAAGATTCATTTTTATGGTACAAAATTTCATCCAATCTACTTTAAATGTCAATTCTCATCTCCCATCCAAATAAAAATCTGTACCTGCTTTCTAAGCTCAAGCCTGAACCACACTGCAGAGGAGAGGGACAAGGTATTTTTACTTCTTCTAGATCTTTCATTCTGTTTTGACTCACTCCCCTGCTTCTAGATATTCCTTTTTTCCACTGGCATTCTGGGGAAGGAAAAGAATGCTGGAAAAAAAACAAAAGTCTTTTACATTCTTCTTGATGGTCAAACATAGGTGACTCCTATGGGCAGGCATCCAAATTCACTCTTTGGTGGGATATACTTGCGGATCTTTAGAGGCCTGTACAGAAAAACTCCATACTATTCACCCTCTGATGCCCTTTCTGGGTGACTACATCTATCATATTTTGCTAGGATGTGCAGTGGCAACAAACAGTCCCATATCTTAGTGGCTTAAAATAACAAAAGCTGTTATCTAAATTACATGCTCTCTGCTGGTTAACATCATTTCTCCCTGCTTCTTTACTCTGGGACTCATAAGGAAGAAATGGCCCTTATCGGGAACCTGTTGCCATTATAGGAGAACACACGATGACTCTTCAACTTTTAATTGAGAAGTATTACATGCCATTTCTGTTCACATTCCATGAGCAAAACAAGTCACATAGAGAAGTCTGGAGTCGACAAAGCAGAAAGTATGATCTTCCCAAAGTTTGGAAAAGAAATATTTTTAATTAAACAACCGAACCCTTCGTACCCCTTATACTCTGACCCCATTTATCTGCACTTCCAGGAAACACACTCCATAGCCTCCGACTGTTGACTGAGGTAGCTGCACACTGTCCTGCCATACTCTTGTCCTGTCATGGCTTCAATATGACTACCCTTCACTACACTGACTTACACCTGATATCTGTTCACATCTACTTGGCCACTGGAGTCTGTTCATGCCATCTACTTGGCTCTGGAGTCATACATTATTTTCATGCCAAGTAATGGGAACGCATACTGGTTTTTTTTGATGCCATCCCTTCTCCTTATTGTTAGGAGCTGCTTTACCCTGCTTCACAGAGTTAAAATTACCCAGGAATAAGCAGGAACCAGGTTATGTGTTCCTTCTGCCCTCGAACTCAAGTATCAATTTCTCCAAAGTGCTTTCTTACAGCGATCTACTCTGGTATACCAGGAGGTGGGCCTAAAACTTTCTGATGCTCAGCAAACATCCAACTAGGGAATAAGATGCCAGTGTTTCCTTGTTGAGGAAAACCTCAGCTTACTATTAGGGATTCTCTTGAATCTTTTTCTATGTAAGGGAGCAGCCACCCTCTTTTCCTTAAAAAAGAGAAAAGGTGGAATGTTACCATATTCTCCACTAAGCTAAAAATTCATGAAATACATAAATTCATTCTTCATTAAGCTCCAGTCTTCTGCTTATATAGCCTGAGAGTCATCTTGAGTATGACAGTGGAAGGACTCCACTGGCCACCTCTTCTTTAGTCCTGGAAGTAGTGTCTGGCATCTCCTCAAAACTCCTTAGGATATGGAGATTTCTAATACCTATTGTCTATAACTTTAGGGATTTCGCTGAAATCGAGAGACAAACACACATACCCTTCAATGTCTTTTTTACATCACCATAAACAAGTAAATTAACCTATATAGGACTTAATTTTCTCATGTGGGAAGGAGCACTGTTAACTGCAGAACACCCTAAGTAGTATCAAAAGCAATAGGAAAAGTGAGGAGACACTTTGAACAAACGACGGACACTTTGATCCTTGACTTAATTGCATACTACTAACTAAGGGTAGAACTTTTTGTAAAGCACAAAACAAACTGAAACATTTTTTGTCTTCATTTTGGAATGGCATTTCTGACAAAATGAAACATGACTCCAACTGTACCGACCCAACGTGTAGATCCCTGTTAGGTCAATTTTAAAGCACTTCCAATTTTGTGAAAGCCATAATGCTTATACTTCAGAATTTTCCATCCTCAACTACTCCTTTCACGTCATAAGAAGTCTATGCCATTTAAAATAAAGAAAAGATTTTAAATTAAGTCACAAAAGATTCAGAGAACTCTAAATTCAGTCCAGTTCTTTGAAACCACAACTGATGAAAAAAATGTTATTTTGCCAACTTTGGTTAGTGTTACATTCTTAATTTCATTTAAATGTAGGTATTTTGTAATTTCCGTTTCCTTTCATAAAAAAAACTCTGAATGAGGGGGATTATGGACACAAAGATTCATAAATTAAATGTATCCTGGAGAAGTTAGTTTGTGCATCATGGTTATCCTTTATGAAGAGCACAAGGTACATCTGATCTCATGCAGACACTCTGGGGCTATCATCAAACATCAGGTTGTGTGCACAGCACATAACTTTAAAAAGTTGATATAAGCTTACACATTATGAAGATAATATGAAAGAAAAGAATCAACTTGCACTAGAAATGCATATAAAAATGTTTAGTTTATTTAAAGCATTGGTAATCTTACGTCAGTTTTTTAGGGGATTATTTTCCTCTTTTGAAACAAAATACTATAGTAATCTCACCTCTCTGTAATTAAACATTTGTTGATTTTAACATGCCCCTATGGCACCTGATCAAATTCATACAGGAAGTTCAGAAGGTGAGAAGGCACTAAGACCACCTAGAAGAGTCCTACATCCTACTCATCTGCTCATAGAGGTTCCCTAGGGATGGTGGAGGGGGTAATTGGCAAAAAGACTCTGCTAGCCTTCTTTCCAGAAGTAATAAAAGATTATGTTGGTAGCTGCAAGGTGATAAAATTAAAATTAAATTAATAAAATTAAAAAAAAGACCAAAATTAATGGGTTTTTATCCTTTGCTATATTGAAAGAAGAAAACTACTTCCTGGATAACATAAAGCAGCAGCTGAAGCAAGAAACGGAAAGGGAAGAGGTTTTGAGAGGCTAAGGTGGGTTAAAATAGATCGACTGCAACGGAAGAATATTACACAAAGGAAGAAGGGAAGGAGAAGGAAATTTGATCCACTGGAGAAATCCTCTGGGAAGAGATGTATAATTTCTGGAAAGAAAGCAATATTCTCCCTTCCTGTGAAAAGACAGAAGGGATTCTAGAATTAGGGAACATGAAGAGCTTAGTTACCGGATGTACAAAGAAGAAATACAAGAATGGAAATAGCCCTTTGTACAATCACAAGGACAATCATAGTTGTTCCCTCTTCTTGAAATGAAAACCATCCTTTCCATTCAGAATCCAATGGCACTTGCCAATTTACTGGCCCAGCACCATACCTGGAAGAAAGATCAGTCAATAAATGTAGTTGGAAGATGAATAAATAAATGGAAGCATCTTCTGGCTCACCATCACTTATTTATAATTTGAATAGGGATAAATGACATAAACAAAGAAATTTGGGAAACAGCTCTAGGAATTAGAGCTCTAAGCCATAAAGGAAAGGATTTGTTAATAGCATGGTCTTATCTATGCTCCCATTTTAGAAGAGTTGGGGATTTTGTAGACAGAAAAAAGATTGGAAAAATAATGTTTAGCTTAATCAATAGAGATTCCAAACAGTACCTGGTCCTGCACCAGGGATTATTCTGCCAGACTGATGAACACTTGGCTATAGAGTACATTGCACAGAATCATCTGGAAGTCTGCCAGGTTTATAGTAACTTTAAAATCAAAGTCTAGGGACGCCTGGGTGGCTCAGTCATCAGGCATCTGCCTTCAGCTCAGGTCATGGTCCCGGAGTCCTGGGATCAAGGCCCGCGTCGGGCTCCCTGCTCAGCGGGAAGCCTGTTTCTCCCTCTCCCACTCCCCCTGCTTGTGTTCTCTCTCTTGCTGTCTCTGTCAAATAAATAAATAAAAATCTTTAAAAAAATAAAAATAAAAATAAAATCAAAGTCTAGGGGGAAGGAAAACACTGTCAGATAAAACTATAAAACTGGATATAATGATGGACATCAGCCATTACAATAAAAAGCTATGCAACTGGTACAGACAAAAGAGTCCATAGTTAAAAATGACTAAAAAGAGGGTCAAGAATTCTACTGTATACTCAAAGCCCAGAATATTAACAACATTAGAGTATAATTCAAGATAGAAAGTCATTAAGATTTATCATTTGAAAACATGATCATAACAGTGAAAAGTACTTTGTACAATCTAGTTCTAGTAAAGCCTTAGGAGATGATGTAGATGAACTTGATGTGTCATGAAGATAAAAGCTTGTGTGGAACTCTTCAAGTCTGCTTTTGATAGCATGAAAGGAAACATTTCAGTGAAGGACAAGGAGAGAGAGAACAAGGTAAAATGTTGGAAAGAACATGCTACAGCCTACTTACTGAAAGAAGATCATGTTTTTTCTCTTAGAACAAGATTAAGCTTAGATTCTGGAATTGTGCCTAGAGATGGCCTGAAGGTAGGAGTCGAGGTCTAGTCACATCAGGGAGAGTGTTTACCAAAGGAGTTAAAGGTCTTGTAATCGGAGGAAAAACCTAGATCTTAGTTGAAAGGATAACAGTATTGAATAACAGATTTAAAGATCAAGACAAGGCAGAAAAGAGGAGGGGTTAGAAGCCGGAAGGATTAAGGGTGAGCTGGTATGTTATGGAAAAGTTTGTGACAAGCAATTCACAATTAAAGCAACAGACAGAGAGCAAGAGAGTGTTTGGATTACCCTCACAGGGGATGTTTAGTATATGAGACATGGGTGTGGACAGGAATATTAACAGGTGGTAGAGGCAGCCGCTTAAAAGAATCAGGGAATTTGGACCTGGAAAAGAAGACAAATATAATGGAGTAGGAAATTTTTAGCTTCCCTGCAGTCCGTTAAAAATCTCATTCTGTCATGAGAAAAGATGTTTTGATATTATGTAAAGCATAGATTTTAGAATCAAATAGGTTTAATTTGAAACCTGGCTCTGCATGGCTCTGTGATATGGGGTAAGAAATGAATCTCTATATTGGTTTCAAATTCCTCACCTGTAAAATGGAAATTATAATGATAACTGCATCTCTGTGATATCAGGAAGATTAAATCAGAGGATAAATTTAAAGAGTTGTACCGAGTACATAGTAATCCCTATGTGAATGCTAAACTACTTTTATTACTAAAATTCTGCTAAAATTAAGTTAGCTAATAAATTTTTTATTTGCCTTGAAATATTTTATTTTTCTACCAAAGGTCCATCAACCTGATTTCTTTAAAAAGACTTGGCTAGAGGGGTAGAAATGAGCAGACCTTTGGAGAAAGTTATTTTGCCCTGTCATCTTAGAGCAGTGCTTCTCTAATTCAATGTACTTATAAGGCACCTGAACAAGTTTTTAATAAGCCCATTTGATTTAGATGGCCTAGCATGGGGACCTGAGATTCTACATTTCTAACAAGCTCCCAGTGATGTTAATGCTGCTGGTCCCTATACCACACTGAGTAGTAAGGCCGTAGAATGCCTGAAAATGAGTAAAGGAAACATGGCAAGAAGTCAGACATGTAACATGGATTTCAGGAAGGCAAATTTCAGAGGCAGCAGAACTCTTTCCTAGATCAAGCCATAAGAAAAGGTGGCTCAAATCCAAAACCAATGATACGAGATGTAGTTTTCAAAAAGAAACTATGGCTCTATAATTTCAAATAATTCTGAAGGGGATTTCTATATAACCACAAGTATCAATTTAAAAAACAATTACATATACGGAAAGGGAAAGAAAGAACAGAAGAGAGGAGAGGTCTAGGCCTCTAAAAATCATATAAGTAAACAATGAATCCTAGAATTTATTGAGGTTTCGAAAGCCACCTAAAATAATTATTATTTTTATAATGAGAACACAATGAAATAGGCCATCTATAAAAAATATTAACTTGTCAACAGATTATAGAAAGAGCACCAAACTCCTCACTTTTTAGCTTGCTTCTAACCATGATCTATGCTTCAGAAGTAGAGAATTAAAATAGGTACAAAGGACAAGAAGCTAGTTAGTGGTGGGACTATTGTATTATAGCACAAAATTTCACTAAGTGAGTTCAAATGTTTCTGTTTGAGTAGATTACATTTCATACTAATTAAAGATTGCTGAATAGAATCTTTGTGAAACCATGATGAACATAAAAGTTCTAGAAGATCCTAAGTGACCAAACATTGTCCTATTCGTTTTAATAGCGGTTTCCGTGAAGCATTGTCTAATAAAGATGATGCTAATCCTTGGCTGACTTTGAGACATATTTTTTACAAAGATAATTAATAAAGACAAAGTATTTTTTCCAATATTTTTCTTCTTTGTCCAATGGACTCCTATTCATCCTTAAAGAACCTATCCACATAACTTCCTTGGAGTAATTTCTCATTCTCTTAGATAGAATTAGTTACATTCTCTGTATTCTCATTAATCTTAATCAAGTTCTACTTAAAACTTAACTATACTTAACATTGTATTTGGATTACTTATTTGCATGTCTGTTTTCCAACTTGACAGAGAATGGCTTATTTTTATCCTGAAAATCCTTATGTTCTGCACAGTACATGATATATAGCAGATGTTTACTAGAGGCTTCAAAATTGAAGTCCTCACATATAAAACATCTAATTCAATCTTAGGCTGTGCACATAGAAATATCAATGTCTAGAATAAGGAGGATCTAAGTCCCAGTCAACTGAGTGGTGCACAAACTGGGTTTCAAATACAAATTTCAGAAAATGCAGTTTATCCAAATTATTAAGAGCATGGGCTCTGCAGCCCAGAATACCAAAATTCCTGGCATTACCAGGTCTGTCGTATACTTGGGCAAGCCGTTTTACCTCTCTGTCTCCCAGTTTTCATGTGGCTAATAACAGTACTACCGAATAACGATCCTAGAAGGATTAAACAAAGCAATATGTATCAAACACATAAAACAGTAGCTAGCACATGACAAGCACTAGACATTAGCTATTGTTCACATTGTTATTTGTTCTGGGTGCTGCACTTTCAGAACACCATGAATAAGGGCCTAGTCCAGAGACAAGTGACCAAGAAAACAAGATTCAAAACCATTTCATAAGGAAGGTTAAAATATCTCAAACTATTAGGCTGGAATTGAGATTTGAGAAGGGTGATATGGACAAGAGACAGGATAGCTGCCTTCAAAAAGGAAAGAATGAGTACCCTTGATCTAGGACACTCCAGGGAACAAAAATGGAACTAAAATTGGAAAAAAATAGTAGAAGAGTTAGGTTCAAAGGAAAACTTTTCTCAGTCAGAGTATATAGAATGGAATGCCTAGAGGTATTTAAGCTGGATTTAGAGAAAACGCTGGGAGTGATGAAAAGTATGAGACTGAATAGCGGGGAGGGCCAGGCTAGCTGGTTCCTATAGTACTTGCGTTCTATCCCTTTTATGAAAAACTGAGGCCCAGAAAAATGAAAAAAAGTTGACTTAAGACACAGAACTAATCAGTGGCACATCCTGGGCTAGAACCTAGTTTGCCAAATTCCCACTCTAGGCTTTTCTTTGGAACTCCTCTACAAAAAGTACTTTGCAGAACAGGTAGGGATGTACTCCCAAGTATAAGAGGCGAGAGTGCAGGTGAGGCAAGTACTTGAGATAGAGTGAGTAGAGCAAACCATGTGGAATAAAGTCACTGAGGCTTACAAAATGTCTGGGGCTTCTCTTGTCACTTTTTGTATGTTATTCCCAAGATGAGTTTATTTGTATGCATACCTGATCACAGAGCACTATAAAATGTAAAGCTTAATGAGTATAGACTTTATAAACTTGAGAATGCTTTTGCCAGTTTTTCTCCATAAGTCCTAAGTTTTCATATGAAAAACATGTATGCCAGGGTTCAACTCAGTGGTCAGATAAATCTATTAATTCTTCTATGTATTTACCTACATAAGTGTGATATTTAGGCTTTTCAGATAAAACATTTTGAAAAATACAGGCTTTTAATAGACTCAATGGGGGAGATGATAAGTCCTGGGGATTGATAACACCAACTATGGGCTCAGACCTCTTCCGTTCCATTTCTGAATTTAGGAAAACTGCTTAACTTCTAGAATCTCAGCTTCCACCTCTGAAAAATGGAAATAACAATAGTACCTATGTCACAAGATTCTGAAAATTAAAATGATTCATCCTGGAGTACTATTTCAATTTCAGGGCTTTATTTTTTTTCTTCAATTTTTTAATGTTGAAAGATGTGAGAAATGATTGAAAGGTCCGAACAAACAACTAGAAAACACTGACTTAAGCTAGAAAGGAACAGGTAGTTAATTTAATACTATCCTGATAAAGTTTGCTGGTGTAGGGTCCAGGGGAATACCATGGACAGATGATTTCTACAGAGGAGTTTCTCTATATGTATTACAGAAACTCATGATTGAAGGGAAGCTCACAGACCATTCAGGCCACCTGCCCAACTAATGCTCAAATAACCTCCTTCCACAAAGGTCAACAACCCTCTGCTCAAGAGATATCATCCCATTTTACCTATATTTAACGGTACTAACAAAACTAAGTGAGAAAGAGAAATTTCCTTCACATAAAACCCAATTGGCTCAGCATAATACCCTCCAGTTCCATCCACGTCATTGTTATACAAGAATTTATTCTACTTTTTCAGGCATTGACCATATGAAAAACAAAAGATGAATGGGTTGATTGATTAAATATAACACTAGATATTTCAAGTTTACTAGGGATAAAATAATTAACAAATCTTAATTGGGCAATAAACTATACATTCCAATTAGGTTTTGTAGTCAGCAGGTATTTTGTTCACTATGGGAAAGATAATATTTTAGAAATTGTTTTTATCCCCTAACTTCTCACAGTGTTCAGTATTATGAATCTTCTTTGTTTTTCCTTCCATAAGAATATATGCCTTATGACAGCAAAGTCCCTATATGTTCACGGAGATACTCCCCTGTACCTAGAATAATACTTTACATATAATTAGTCCTCAAATATTATTTGAAAACATGAATAAAAAGTGAAAAAATTAACAAGGGTGGTGGAAGGACAGCTCATGAAAACCACTTCAAATTTACCAGATTTAATAAAAAAGGAACTTTTTAGAATAATGAAAATAAATCATTGTTTATCTGAATTTCAACTTTATCTGGCAACTCTACTTTTAGAAAAGAAAAAAGAAAAAAACCTAAGGGCAAAAGTATGTGAAATCATCAATATTTACCTAGGAAAAGGAAGAAATAAATTTTCTCCCAAGACTATATTGATAGATATAAGGAAACCACAATATACATGTTTAAAAAATACAACAAAACTTAAAAAGAATCAAAAAAGATAAAGGCAAAGCATCTTTAGAAACACAGTTTGGTTTTTAAAAATCTTGCTAGACTCCAAGAGATATTGTGACCTAGCCTATTCTGTGTGTATGTGGGTGTGTTTTGGGATAACCCTAAAACAGCTTTTAAGAAATTCCTGCACTTTGTCCTTCCCTACCTGAAGGTTATTATGAGAGAGTTGTTGCTAGGTTGCAAGCATGGCCTTACACTTTGGGTTTCAAACAGAATTATTACATTAAAAGTAAAATAAATATCAATTCACAATGTTAAAACATCAAACAGCATTCTTTTTCTCACTGACACTGAGAACTATATAACTGACAATTTTCTAAATATTAAGCCAACCCCTCATCTCCTAGGCTGATGACTCTTCCCAAATCTTCCAGGCTCAATTTAGTAATTAAAAAAGTAAGAAATACTTTTTGTTAAATTACAAGTCTCCCTAATAATATCATAAATTCCAAGAATATTAGGACCCATATCTGAATTATCTACCTTTTGTATACCTGGAGGTTAGCATGGATCCTGGTATAAATAGGTGCTCAATTGTTTACTGAATGAATCAAATTTTAGGACAAAATAAAACATAAATTAGAGTGTCACCATCTTTTCTATCTCTATTAGCTGATTTCTCATCAGTATGTTTTTCTGTTCTCTCACACCTTAATATTGATAATGATAAAATGACAACCCTGATGCCTCAGTTTCTTTATCTGTGAAATGAAAATAATAATGTACCTATCCTATGGTGTTGTCACAAAGACTAAATGAATTAATATATGAAAAGCATTTGGGACAGTGCTTAGCACATAATAAATGTTATGTATCATCATCATCATTATCACTAGGCTGTAGCTGCCTTATTTACAACTGAGCCTTTTTCTAATGAGAATTTCAGATTCTGGAGTTCTATTGTCCTTATAGGTACTCCTCTAGTTAGAAGTCTGGTCTCTGGCTGGATGGACTCCTCTTTGGTGTTTTAGAAGAAACATCACCCCTTCTGGAAGAACCTGGCCCAAAAAGTTTCTTTGAAAAGCATGTCTCCCCTCTATGTTTGACTGTTGTTCATCCTCCCTTGCCAACCTACTTCTTTAGAGTCCTCTCCTGAATGTCAATTACCATAGTTTAACTGTGCTTCCTGGTCCCCCCATTTTTCCTTTCATCCTAAAAGCCTATTGTAAGGTCACTGTCTCGGCTGCTTTTAATCAGACTATATCAACTGAAAATAGAGAATGATTGTACAAACTGTCTTTTACAGTCCAGACCTGTTTGACACAGAATAGCATGACTTATACTATGTTGACTATTTAACAGTTATATTAGAACTCCCTATTGTCTATTGCTTGAATAGACCCAAATTAACAGACCCAGATTAAATGTTTACTATATGTTATGGTTTGAAATATCTAATATATTAAACTAGTTAATGTTCTTCCTGTATATACAATGTCTCTCAAGTTCTCTTGGACCAGTGTTGTATTAATAAGTATAATTAACATAAAATTCTTCTTAGCAACATTAATCTGCAGTTGTTTCATGAGGTTGCTAAAATCGCCTCCCCCCCCCCATTGTCAAAATTGCCCTCCTCACCTTGCATAATGGTTAAAGATGTAAGACTTTTCTATTGGGCTTTCTTTCTACAGAAACACAACTTCTTGATGGGATCATATTCCAAATTTGCCAGAAACTGATGTCTGATTCTCTCCTTGCTAGTTCCTGGAATCCAGGGATGGTGACACACCCTCAACTGGCCAACTTCACTTAATTCACTTACCCTTTAATTTGTTTCACATAGAATTATCCTTGCAATGAATATTCAAAGATAGGTAAATAAATACTTTAATAAATTATTTTTTAATGCTAATAAAATTTTCATTTTTACCAAAATATGTAACTGCATCTCTTACCTCAGTGGCTCTCAACCTGGACTGGGCAGCATTTTCTGAATCCTTCCTAGGAAGTGAATGGAAATTTTATATTTTTTATGTAAGTTTTATAAGACATTCTGATGTTCAGCCACGAGATTCTTCCCATTTCCTACTAATTGAAAAATAATTCAACAAACTAGTAATATTATTGGCTTATTATACACTGAAAATAATAATCAAGATAATAAGAATAAAGAATAAAGCCAAAATCTAAATGATAAAAAGGAATATACCAGCTATATTCCTTTTTATCCTAGCACATTATCTTACAATTGGGAACATCTTGTTCTTGGAAAGTCTTAGTCTCTGGTGAGAAATGGTAGAATGGTAATGGAAAACTGCCTGTGGTACTCTTCAAAATAGCCTCTACATGAATAACGTTAGAGTTTTTTGCTCTTCAAATGCCTTTTCCTTCCTTCCTTTCTTTCTTTCTTTCTTTTTTTTTTTTTTTTTGGTGTAAGTATCCTACTTGATGTTGATGAAAGGGGCAACCAATGTATAGTCACATTATGTAAATGAGATTCTTTGAGTTAATTATTAGTAATAATTTGCAATGTGATGAAAGGATGTATAAATTTGAATTTTAATACCTTTTTATTTATATACTTCCAAAATAATTTGCAGCTTAAAGGAAAATAGAATATATAACTGCATTTTAAAATTTTTTTCTTAATCCCAAACATATTGTATACATTTTAAATAATGCTAGACAGAACATATCATATCATGATGCTTTAATTATCCATTTTAATCTTAATAAAAATTCAGAGAATTTGCAAATCAATATTCAGCATGATTAAACAGATTATATTCCCAAGTTGTTTTGGAGCCAAACTTTCAGAAATATCTTAGTAGGGGAAAATATCCTTTCTTGGACAGTTTGTATTCCCAGTTTAAGTAATTGTGACTTGGTCTCTGAGTCATATAATGTACATTAATATCTATGTACAATAATGAGAACTTAAAGTGGACTGTGGTCTGCTGATTCCTAATATCTATTCAAATATAAGTTATTAACTCAATTATTCAGGGGCCTATTTCCAGTTTATGAATTATTTATTTTCTTTGTTTTGGAAAAGTTATTATAGCTGTTAGGGCCAAGACAATATTAAAGCTCCAGAACTTGATGATAATGCTCATGAGATATTTAAGCATGCAAGGGAGGCACTGATTACAAAGGCAAATAACCTGTAATTGAATGAAGAGCCTAAACAAAATGCTCTAGAATTTCAAAGACTCATTCTATATGGATTATTGAACAATAGCATAAAATGAACTCTTTAAGAATCTCCATGTGGTTTGAGTTTGAAGTGAAATATAACAGATACGGTTTTTATAAACATTAGATCTAGCATGGTTTGATATCAAAAACTGTAGCCATAACTTTTATTTGATGCCATTAGTAAACCAAACCAAAGTTCTGGCCATTGTATGGGCTTGGCTGCCCTGCACCCATTAAATTCTAGGATGATTTAAGTTTTTCTAAAGAATATTGTTTGTCCCTTCCCATGGATTAACATATAGATTTAACCCACTCTACGATAGATAATTTTGAACTTGGCACCAAAATATAAAAATCTGAGAAATTCAGGAGACTCAAAAATGGTGGAGGAGTAGGAGACCTTAGTTTCATCTGGTCCCAGGAATTCAGCTAGATTGCTATCAAATCATTCTGAACACCTGTGAACTCAAGCAGAGATCTAAGAAAAGAATTGCTGCAACTCTACAAATAGAAAAGTGGCAATTTTCTGCAAGGTAGGAGGTGCAGAGAAGTGAATCTGAGGCGATATGTCGGAAGATGAACCATGGCGGGAAGGAGTCTCCATAAGCTGGCTACCAGCAAGTAATATAGCAGCGTAATGCAAAATCATAACTTTTAAAAGTCTGCTCCAGTGAGGGACATCCTTGCCTAGAAGGCGCTCAGATGGCAAAGTGGGAACAGAATCCTAAGTGGGACAGTGTGGTCCACAGATTCTCAGGGTCACAGGAAGACTGGGGGTGCCTGAGTGTGGCAGAGTTCCCAGGCATCAAAACAGGGAAGCCAGCTGCAATCAGGTAGCCCAGGAGTGGGCTCTCAGCTCAGGGTTGCCATATACCACAAACTCTGGCATGGTTTGGCAATGGCTCTCTGAGCAAGGGCCCAATAAGAGGCAGAGCCGGGGCAAGAACCTCCCTTCCTCCCCTGGTAGGAGTGGCTCAGGTGAGCACCACAGGAGTCTGCAGTGTCTGGAGACTCCAAACAGGGTCACATGCCTGAGACAGAAATGCTCAGGTCACAGGCTGGGTGAGCAGAGTGCTGCCGGAGACCAGGGAGATAGGAGTGATTGACTGCTTTACCCTGAGGGCACACTGAGGAGTGGGGCTCTGAGCTTTCAGCTCCCGGGCTGGAGATTGAGAGGCCGCCATTTTCATTCTCATCATCTAAAGCAGTAGGGAAAGCCTTCAGGGAACGAAAGCCACACAAGAGCAATCCAGAGCAGATTACTTAGCCTGGCTCCCTGGCAAGGGCAGTGCAATTCTGCCCAGGGCAAAGACACCTGAGAATTAGTGCAACAGGCTCCTCCCCAAGAAGATCAGCAAGAACATCTGGCCAAGACCAAGTTTACTGAGAACACAGAACTGCAAAACTCTAGCGCTAAGGAAAAATAGTATATAGCATCCATGGTTTTTTCCCCATGACTCTTTAGTCTTTCAATTTTAATTTTTTCTCTCTCTCTTTTTTTCAACCAATTTCTTATTTTATCAACTCTTTTTTAAAAATATTTTTCAATTTTCATCTTTACAGTTACAATCCTTTCAATGCATTTCATTTTATTTTTGCACATATGTAAGTTTTTCTTTCTTTACAATTTTGGGATCTAGTTTTCTAACAAACAGACAAAAATACATACAGGATCCAGTGTATTGCTCTGTTCTATTCACCCGTCTGATTATTCTCTCTCTCTCTCTCTCTCTCTCTTTTTTTTTTTTTTCGTTTTGGGTCTCTTCTGATTTGTTTAGTGTATATTTCTCTGGGGTTGTTGTTGCCATTTTAGTATTTTGTTCTCTCATTCATCTATTCTCTGGACAAAATGACAAGATGGAAAAAAATCACCTCAAAAAAGAAAACAAGAGGCAATACTGACTGCCAGGGACCTAATCAGTATGGATATAAGTAAGATGTTGGACCTACAGTTCAAAATAACAATTATAAAGATACTAGCTGGGCTTGAAAAAAGCATAGAAGACACTAGAGAATTGCTTTCTGGAGAAATAAAAGGACTAAAATCTAATCAAGTTGAAATAAAAAAGGCTATTAATGAGATGCAATAAAAAATGGAGGCTCTAACTGCTAGGATAAATGAGGCAGAGGAGAGAATTAGTGATACAGAAGACGAAATGATGGAGAATAAAGATGCTGATAAACAGATAAACTACTGGATCATGATGGGAGAATTCAAGAGATAAATGATACCATAAAGTGAAATAATGTTAGAATGATTGGGATCCCAGAAGAAGAGGAAAGAGGAGTGGGGGGCAGAAGGTATATTGGAGTAATTTATAGAGGAGAATTTCCCTAATCGTGGGAAGGAAACAGGCATTCAAGTCCAGGAGACACAGAGAGCCCCCTCAAAATCAATAAAAATAGGTCAACACCTCAACATATAATAGTGGAACTTGCAAATCTCAGAGACAAAGAGAAAATCCTAAAAGCAGCTAGGGAGAGGAGATCTGTAACATACAAGGGTAGAAACATTAGACTGGCAGCAGACCTAAGCCACAGAGACCTGGCAGGCCAGAAAAGATTGGCATGACATATTCAGGGTGGATTCAGGGTGCTAAATGAGAAAAATATGCAGTCAAGAATATTTTATCCAGCAAAGATGTCATTCAAAATAGAAGAGAAAAAAAGCTTCCAGGACAAACAGAAACTAAAAGAATTTGTGATTCTAAACCAGCCGTGCAAGAAATATTAAAGGGGATCCTTTAAGTGAAGAGAGAGCCCAAAAGTAACACAGAGCAGAAAGGAATAGAGAAAATATAAAGAAACAGTGACTTTACAGGTAATACAGTGGCACAAGTTCATATCTTTCAATAGTTATTCTGAATGTAAATGAGCTAAATGCCCCAATCAAAAGACAAAGGGTATCAGATTGGTTAAAAAAAAAAAAAAAAAGCAAGACCCATCAATATGCTGTCTTCAAGAGACTCATTTTAGACCCAAAGACAGTTCCAGATTGAAAGTGAAGGGGTAGAAAACCATTTATCATGCTAATGGACATCAAAAGAAAGCTGGGTGGCAATCCTTCTATCAGACGAATTAGATTTTAAACCAAAGACAGTAATAAGAGATGAAGAAGAACACTATATCATAATTAAAGGATCTATCCAAAAAGAAGATCTAACCATTGTAAATATTTATGCCCCTAACATGGGAGTTGCCAATTATATAAACCAATTAATAACAAAATTAAAGAAACACATTGATTATAATGCAATATTAGTAGGGGACTTTAACACCCCATGCACTGCAATGGACAGCTCATCTAAGCAGAAGATCAACAAGGAAATGAGGTCTTTGAATGACACACTGGACCAGATGGACTTCACAGATACATTCAGAGCATCCCATCCTAAAGCAACAGAATACGCATTCTTTTCGAATGCACGTGGAACATTCTCCAGAGTAGATCATATACTGAGTCACAAATCAGGTCTCAACCAGTACCAAAAGATTGGGATCATTCCCTGCATATTTTCAGACCACAACACTTTGAAACTTGAACTCAATCACAAGAGGAAATTTGGAAAGAACTCAAAACATGGAGGCTAAAGAGCATCCTACTAAAGAAAGAATGGGTCAACCAGGAAATTAAAGAAGAATTTAAAAATTCATGGAAACAAATGAAAATGAAAACACAACTGTTCAAAACTTTTGGGATGCAGCAAAGGCGGTCCTAAGAGGGAAGTATATAGCAATACAAGTCTTTCTCAAGAAATAAGAAAGATCTCAAATATACAACCTAAACTCACACTTAAAGGAGCTGGAGAAAGAACAGAAAATAAAGCCTTAACCCAGCAGAAGAAGAGAATTAATAAAGATTAGAGTCAATGAAATAGAAACCAAAAGAACAGTAGAACAAATCAATGAACCCAGGAGCTGGTTCTTTGAAAGAATTAATAAGATTGATAAACCCCTGGCCAGACTTATCAAAAAGAAAAGAGAAAGGACCCAAATAAAATCATGAATGAAGGAGGAGAGATCACAACCAACACTGAAGAAATACAATTATAAGCACATATTATGAGCAACTATCTGTCAACAAATAAGGCAATCTGAAAGGAATGAATGCATTCCTAAAGATGTGTAAACTACCAAAACTGAACCAAGAAGAAATAGAAAACCTGAACAGACCCTTAACCAGCAAGGAAACTGAAGCGGTAACCGACAATCTCCCAACAAACAAGAGTCCAGGCTGGATGTCTTCCCAGGGGAATTCTACCAAACATTTAAAGAAGAGTTAATACCTATTCTTCCGAAGATGTTTCAAAAAATAGAAATCGAAGGAAAACTTCCAGACTCTCTCTATGAGGTCAGCATTACCTTGATCCCCAAACCAGACAAAGACCCCACCAAAAAGGAGAATTACAGACCGATATCCCTGAAGAACATGGGTGCAAAAATTCTCACCAAAATACTAGCCAATAGGATCCAACAGTACATTAAAAGGATTATTCACCACGACCAAGTGGGATTTATTCCTGGGCTGCAAGGTTGGTTCAACATCGGCAAATCAATAAATGCGATACAATACATTAATAAAAGAAAGAACAAGAACCATACAATCCTCTCAATTGATGCAGAAAAAGCCTTTGACAAAGTACAGCATCCTTTCTTGATTAAAACTCTTCACAGTGTAGGGATAGAAGGTGCATACCTCAATATCATAAAAGCCATCTATGAAAAGCCCACAGTGATTATCATTCTCAATGGGGAAAACCTGAGCTTTTCCCCTAAGGTCAGGAACACGGCAGGGATGTCCACTATCACCACTGTTGTTCAACATAGTACTAGAAGTCCTAGCCTCAGCAATCAGACAACAAAAAGAAATAAAAGGCATACGAATCAGCAAAGAAGAAGTCAAACTCTCACTCTGCAGATGACATGATACTCTATGTGGACAGTAGAGTTACTGCATGAGTGAAAACAAAACAAAACTATACATGCCCAGGTTCCTATTCCAGAATTTGGGTCAGTTGGTCTGGGGTGGGGCTCAGAATACAGTATCTTTTAATAAGTTCCCTAGATGATACTAATGTCCACCAAAGTTGAGAACCCCTAATATAAGTAACAAATTTTAGATCTAATAAATAGATTTTATTGTATTACATGAAAAATATTTGTTTTTGCTGAAATGTTAATTCCTATAGGTCAGGAAGAGGCTGAAATTTGTAATTTACAAATTTACAATAAAGTCAATTCACTGTTTTTCAAGTGCTAGTGAAAGGCTCCCCTATACCATCTTCACAAATTAATTTGTTAGACAGCTGACATTAGAAATACAGACAGCTGTCTCAGACATAACTTTTGTAAGCTATGTGTATTAGTCAAGGTTCTCCAGGGAAATAGAATAAATAGGATGTATGTGTGTATAAATGTGTATTTGTAAAATATATATTATACATAATATTTTTATGTATTTGGGGGCTTTTTAAATGACTAATTACAGATTTAAAGCTATGAAATGTGCATTTCTTGGTAAGTTACACAAGTGATTTTCTACTCATTCACATTTCCAATAAAAGCTTAAGGAAACAGACAAAAATACAAAGGACAAGAAAAATATGGCAACATCCTCGAAACAAAAAGATTTAGTAACAGGAAAAAGTCTTCACAGTCAGTGTCCATCAACATTTAAAATTATCCAAATAGTACAAATGCTCAATTCAAATTGATGCCATGCACTAAACTATTAATGCTTGTCCCTTGAAGCTGCAAACTAGAAGTCACTCACCTGTGGAGAAGGAAGAAGCGAGAGAGAGAGAAGAAAAGATTTTAAGGAATTGGTTTACAAGATTGTAGAGACTGGCAAGTCCAAAATCTGCAAGGTAGACTAGCAGGCTGGAGACCCAGGGGAAAGTTGTGGCTCTAGTTTGAAGACAGACTGGAAACAGAGTTTCCTCTTCATCAGGGACCTCTGCCTTATTTTTCTTAAGCCTTCAACTGGTTGGATGAAGCCCACCCACATTATGGAGGGTAATCAGCTTTACTCAAAGTCTACTCAATTAAATGTTAATCTCATCTAAAAGAAATATTTTGACAGCAACATTTAGAATAGTAGTTGACCTGGCTACCATGACTAGGTAGGTTGACATATAAAATTAACCGTTACACTTTACTAACTACAACACAAAAGAAGGATGGAACTACTTGCTTTTTATAAAACAGAATTGCATTCTCTTACTCACAAATTCACCTTCTTGGTTACCTATGTGTTCTTATCAGCCAAAGTGAAGAACGGAAGAAAGAACGGAAGAAAGAAACCACAGTTTCCTTTATTTCTAGACCTATGCCCCTTTCTTGATATTTTGCTTCCTTTAAGAGATGTTGTATTGAGAGAATCCTCTCAATCCAAGGTCTCTGGCATTAAATAACTTACTTTTTTTCTTTTCCTTTTCATTTTTCCATTTACTGAATTAACGTTCACCTGAAAATGATGGACTCACTTTTTTAAAGGGGCTCAGAAGTTACAAACAGCTTAAAGAACTACAGTGCTAGAAGGTCTAAGATTTGGAAGTTTGTTTATACTAATGTGGCAGTTTTAAAAAATGGTTACAATTTCTTTTGAAACTCCTCCTATCCAAAGGTAAAATCTATGCCCTCTTTCCTTGAATCTGGGAAGCCTTGTGTCTTGCTTGAGCAAATAGAACGACGCTATGTAACTTCAGACAAGGTCATAAAAGGCCTTGCAACGTCTGCCAGGTTTTCTTGGGATGATCACTCAGGGAGATGCCAGCCTTCCTATAAGAAGTCTATTGTGCTTGTCTGAAATTGCCACGCTGGAGAGGCCGCACAAAGACATTAATGCAGACAGTCCCCACTGAGGCCAGCAGTCCTAGCTATCACTGCCAGAGTGCCAAACAAATGAATGAAGTCATCTTAGACTCTACAGACCAGCCTACTGGCTGAACATTATGAAGTGACTATGGAGCAAAAGAGCTGAGTTCTGCCTGAATTCCTCACTCACAGAATCCACATGATATAATAAAAGAGCAATTATTTTAAGTTTCTCAGTTTTGTGACAGTTGGTTACACAGAAATATATTGGGAACAACTAGTAATCAAGATAAAGGACTATAATTAAGAGCTGAGACATTTATCTTTTCTCTTGAGTTAAATATAAGAGCAAACTTAAATGGAGCTGTTTAATACACACTAGCAGCTTTCATAAAGCTATATATTCTCTGGATAAGCCAGCACAGGGGTGATGATAACATCATTGTGTTCTCTTGGCTACTCATATCTGCTTTATCAAAAAGAGACACTTCAGAGAATACATGTTAAAGGCCATTTGATTTTCTGTCCTACACCTGACCCATCCCCAATCATCCCATATCCACCCAGTTGCACAAGAAATTCAGAGTAACCCTAGACCTCCCCCTTCCCTTCCCTTCTATCAGCACAGTAAAACCTGTTGTGTCTGCCTCTAAAATATTCTTCTAACCCACCCTCTTCTCTACATCTCTGCCATCACCACCCCAGGCCACCATCACTTTTCATTTGGTTTATGGCTATAGCCTCCTAATTGGTTATGTCACTTCCTCTCAGATCTTTTTCACTACTATGTTTAAAACTCTCACTTTATTTTCATTATCTTTAGAATAAACATATCCCAGGGCGCCTCGGTGGCTCAGATGGTTAAGCGTCTGCCTTCGGCTCAGGTCATGATCCCAGGGTCCTGGGATCGAGTCCCGCATCGGGCTCCCTGCTCCTTGGGAGCCTGCTTCTCCCTCTGCTTCTCTCTCTCTCTCTCTCTTTCCCTCTGTCTCTCATGAATAAATAAAATCTTTAAAAAAAACTCAATATCCTAAACTTACAATGAGTAAATAAGCCATAGATACCTAATGTACAGCATAATTAATATAGATAATATTATATTCATTATAATCATCAAACTAGCTAAGAAACTAGAACTTAATTATTCCCTAAACTAAAAAGAATAATTATGTAATGTCATAGAGGCACTAATTATCATTTCAGTGGCAAACATACTATAATATAGAAATATATCAAATTAACACATTGTATAACTTGAATTTACACAATGCTATATGTCAAATATATTCAATAACACACACACAACAAAAACAAAAAAACTCAGTATCCTCACCATGACCCACAAAACGTTTGATCTGGCCCCTATCAACACTGGCAATCTTATATCAAGCAACATCGCTGTTTATATACCATGTTCTAGGCACATGAGCTTTTTCTAAACTCCTTGAATTTCCCAAACTTTTTTCTGCCACCTTGTTTTTATGCTTATTCTTTCCTTTGACTAACAACACTCTTCTCATGTCTGACTTCTCACTTTCACATTCCCTGATTTTCTCTATTCAAGGGCCCTTTCTATTTCCCTCATAATTCTAATTTCAACACCTATGATCTCACTTACTAATTTTTATGCTATTTTCCCTACTGGCAAATAAGCCCCAGGCAGAGCTGGAGGTCTCATTTGTGTTATCACCTGTGCCTAGCATTGTCCATAGGCAGAAGAGATGCTCTGTAAATATTTCTGAATACCTGAGTGATTGAATGAGTACTTCAAGTACTTGACACTTTATCTGTAAGTAATAGTAATCTGAATGCCTAGAATTAGCTAAGAGCATAGATTCTATTGCAGAGTGCTGATATACTTAACTAGAGCACTTTCAATAAATGTTTTCAGTTATCAACACAGCTGTCAGACATCTATTGAGTCACACATCTGTTGAATGTCTGCTTTGTGCCTGATTACAGGACAGCATAATAAAATGCATATATGCCTCACCAACCTATGGCGCATCTCAGATCACATTAATATTAGTACTCAAATATTGTTATTTCCAACTTCTCGTATGCTTATTCAGGAACTCAAATCCCTTGACCCTCTCCCCCACTTCAGCAACAAGGGTCTTCTATGCACTCCAGCATCAGCTAAACCGTAGCTCCCCACTCTGCTACTCCACGCTCTACCTTTAACAGTCACTGCTGGTCTGGTTACCTCATATAAGCTTCTGAATCCATTAAGGTGCTTTTTCTTATCTTTTCATCAGCAACATTAATGCTTTCAGCCCTAACAGTACTGCAATATGTCAGTAGCCTTTGCAATGTTCCATCCCCCACTATATTAGAAGAGGATAGGGTTCCATAGCTGGATGGGTTGGGCATCTGTACCACTAAGAGTTGACTCACAATTATACCAAGTAGATTCAAAACTGTAAAAGGCTCAAAACAATAAATGTACGTTTCTTGATCATGTGACGGTACTAGGTGAGAGAACAGGTTGGTGGGGCAGCCATTGCCCATATAGTCATTTGGGGACCTAGATGTATGAAGGTTCTGCCATCTTCTGCAAGTGGCTTCCAAAGTTCCCTGGGAGAGGTCTCCATTTTAGGTAGCAGAAGGAAAAGGGAGCATGGAGGAGCACCATGTGGGATTTTATAAGCCAGTCTGGGAAGTAACACTACCACTTTCTATCACTCCATGGGATAGAACTCAATCATGGTAATAATACATAGTGACAAGAATAGCTGGGAAATGTGGAACCAACATGGGAAATCACTTTCCAATAACAATTCATAAACTTCTGAAGGACAATAGGCTATGCCTGGCACAGCCCAATGTTTCAGAATATAGTAGACAGCTTTTTAGTCCACACAGAGAGCACTTTATGTCCCTAGGATGTGCACATGCTTCTAGGATAGTTTAGAACTGGTTTCAGGACTGGGAACCACACCATACTCAGACCTAGGATTCACTAATATCTTTAGTCCATGTGGCTAAACCTAAGAACTTCTGCAAGGGTTTAAGGTCCTCCTTGTACCTTGGCTTTGGAACTTTCTACTGAACCATAAATTACATCTGTAGGTTTAATATTTTGGACAAAATATAGTTTTCCACTTCCAAGAAACTCATCAACCCTCAAAAGAAAATCACTGGGAGCAAATATATGTTCTGACAATCATGTTGTTTAATACTATCCACCAGTCATCTCTCATACCTCAAATCTAATCCTTCTGGGATCTTTGTTAGGAATTCAAGATGAGCCTCAACATTGGTAGGAATTTATATAGGAATGGGGACTAAAGAAAGAATTCTAGATGAGATGTAAAATTTGAGCAAAGACCGATAAGAATTTATTCATTCACTCACTCATTCATTCAGGGATGTAGACATATGAAGAAGGTTCTGCTACCTTTTGCAAGTGGCTTCCAAAGGTCCAGTTTATAAACCAGACATAATATTCTTTACATAGACTATAAACTACCTTATGGTAGGTGTTATTTGTTATTCTCTTGCTAATTTTCATAGACTTTACTACAAAACCTATTTCACTAAAAATTTAAAAGTCTAGGGACGCCTGGCTGGCTCAGTCAGTTAAGTGCCTGCTGTCGGCTCAAGTCATGATCCCAGGATTCTGGGATCGAGTCCCGCATCCGGCTCCTTGCTCCGCGGGGAGCCTGCTTCTCCCTCTGCCTGCCACTCCCCCTGCTTGTGCTCTCTCTCTCTGATAATTAAATAAACATAAAATCCTTAAAAAAAATTTTTTTAAGTCTAGCTTACAGTTCAAAAATAATACCTGGAGGCTTTACACTATGATTTCACTGATGATCTTCTCTTAAGATCAGAAAATTAGGACAAATGCAAATAGATGATAGGCATTTTCAAGATAAATTTAGGAAATAGCCAAAACTAAGGCTGAAAATAAGGAAAATATATTTTAGAATTGTAACCATAGGCAAGAATCCACGTTCGTGAAATTCAGTCTTCAGAAAACTGGTTAAGCAATGTCATTTGGGAAAATCAGTAAGAGGCAACTCTCCAATACTCCTCTCTGAGGGAAGCCTGGACAGGCCTGGCCCAGCTGGCTGGGATTTGAGGGGCCTCCTCAGAAGGTAGCAAAGCTCTTGCCTATATCTGTGGTACATGGCGCCAGAATCCAAATACCACTTGTGTTCCAAGAAGAGATGCCAAGGGTCAATTTGCAGAAATGTGCCCAAATGTGCTGCCAAACCAAAGAAGCCTGAGAGTCAAAGCCAAGGCAGCCAAGAATCCAGGCAAGGCTACACCAAGAAACAACGGGTCAGAAATGGGAACTGGGAGGTAATGACCGGGATCTAATGATTTGGGCCATCCTTCTTTTAGGTGGGGTATAAAGTGGAACACACCAGTATATTTAAATAGGACAGAGCAGACAGTGAGAAAATTGACTTTAAAAAATTGATTCTACCAGAAAAGTCTTCTAGGAATGTGAAATAAATGGTAACAAATGTAACTTGATTTGAAAAGAGCCCATAGATCTTGGCTTTTCCTGAACATATTCTTTATTGACTCAATTTTCAAAGAGACTTTTGAAATGTAACCACTAAAGTCATTGGTGAAAAATAATCAATTACTAAGAGTAGACTTACATAAAATCTGGGAACCCTAGCAAAACACTAAGTCATGTATCCTCTTTTGAAACAGTTTAATTAGTTGTCACCTAACAAAGCAGAGGCCTAAAGAGTAAAGGTTTGATTATGACAGGGAGAGAATTTAATAGCAGTATTTTTTGAGTGTAACTTTCTTAAATTGGGTTTCCCTGAAATAGACCCAGTTACAAGAATTCATGTGCAAGTGATTTATGAAGCAAGCGCTCCCGGGAAAAGCCAGTAAGGAGTGGGAGAAAGAAGACACAGGGAGGGGAAAAGCCAAACAAGAATGCAATTTCAGCAAAATCCCCTGCCCCTACAGCATAGTAGCAACCTGATTCCACCAGGGATCTCTGGAGTGTAGGCTGTACCTCAGAGTTATTCTGTCGCAGAGGAGGAGCGCTGCCTTCCACACCCCTGTGTTGTACCAGACCAGCATTAGCTAGGAGTCACCCTGAGCAGACATCAACACCAGGTACTTCTAGCTTCCTTCACAGGCAAGCAAAAGTCGTCTTCTTTTGAATAGTCACAGGTATAGGCTGTTGGAAACCCAAGTGCAACACACCTAGGGTTGGGACTCCGTGAGGAGTAAAAGTCATTTGGGAGGAATCTGGGCAGAAGACTGATAATTGTGGTGCTGTTACAGACGATTTCAGTTTATGTAAGTGAACTTTATTCCATGAATAATATTTTTACATAACATGATTAAATATTCTTTTAGAAGAAAGAGCAGTATTTCTTATCCATATCTGAAGCAACACAAGGATATAAAAAGGGGAGAAAAAATGTATTCCCTCAAGTCACCAATGTTAAAATCGTTAGTTATTTTAACATCTTTACCCATATTTATGAAAACATATGGCCATATAAGGTTTTTATTAAAAATGGTAACTGCATACACAATACTTTTTCCTTGCCCACTTAAAAATATTACACAGCCATCCTTTCAGGTAAATACATACACATATATATATACAATTCATTTTCAAAGAAGAAAAAATATTCAGTATGGATAACAAAAAAATGTATTAAATTATTTTCCTCTAAATGATGAACATTAAAGATGATTCTTTTCTATGTCACTGTAAATAATGCTAAACTAAAAACTTGTATACCTATGTCCTTATATGCCAGTGTTTTATTTCTATAGGATTGATACTAAAAAGTGAGATTTCTGGGTCAAAGAGTATATAGGTTTCTAATTTTAAAAGGTAAAGAGAAATTCAGTTGATAATTTCACTGAGAAAATGGAAGCAATCGGAGAAGAATCTTCACAGACTGCCTCAAATACATTTCCCACTGGCCAGGATCTGCATCATATACCATGTCCTCCCTCCTGTCACAAATGATCCATCCCTTCGCCTCTCTAAATCCAATGTCTCTCTCCATATACTATCTCATTCCCTCCTTGCCTACTCAAGGACATTGTTACTCTAGCAATGCTCCCTCTTTTTCTCTCCCACACTAACTCAATTTTTTCCTTTTACTTTTCATGTATGTTAGGATAAAACCAATTCTCACTATCTTTACTGTCATAATCTTTGATCTAAGCTACCATTCTTTCCTGGATCATGGCCCTACCTGCCAAAATGGTCTGTTTCTACCTTTGTTCCCTTACAATCTATTCTCAACACAGGAGTCAGAATCATTCTTAAGACATATCAGTGAGGATTCTCTAACAACCCTATTTGAAATTTTTAATCACCTCCTATGTCTCAATTCCTATATTGTCCCCTGCTTTCTTCTATAGCGTTTATCATATTTAAATAAAATCTATAATTTACATATCCTAGATTACTTTGGATACTTTGTAAGTTAATGCAAATCACGTTCAATTCTCATCATTGCATTTTTGTCTTTATATTTTCCAAGATTATGAAAAATGTTTAAAAAGTAGAAGGGATTTTGGCAACAGATATCTAATACGCATCACCTACATTTGACCAGTAACATTTTACTGTATTCATGGTATTATGTTTCCTTCTCTTTCCTCATTCCATCCAGCCATACAGCCATCTTATTTTTTTATACATTTCACAGTAAATTGCAGAAATCAGGTTTAATTTGTATCTCACTGATGCCTGATGATATTGAATGCTTTTTCATTTGCTTACTGTCCTTTCATATATCCTGTTTTATAAAATGTCTAGTCAAATGTTTTGCCCACTTTTAATTGGGTTGTTATCTTGAGTTATTGAGTTATAGGCTTGCCTTCTATATCCTAGATACCACTTCTTTGTCAGATGTATGCTTTGTGTATATTCTCTCCCCATCTGTGGTTTGCCTGTTCATTTCCTTAATTTTGTATTTTGACAAGCTTAAGTTTTAACTTTTGATAAAGTATAATTTATCAATTTTTATAGTTACTGCTTTCTGTAACCTTAGAAATTTTGCTTACACACACGTGGTAAGGAAATTTTCCTATGTTTTATTTTTCCCATGAAAGTTTGATGATTTAAGCTTTTGCATTTTGGTTAATAACACATCTTGAATTAATTTTTGTGTATAGTGAGGTAGGAGTTAAGCTACTTCTTTTTATTAATTAATACATTTTATTTTTAGAGCAATTTGACATTCACAGCAAAACTGAGCAGAAAGTACAGAAAGCTCTTGTCAATCAGTGTACTGTGCATTAGCAGTTACCAATCTCAGGGCAGGACCACCAATATTTCTGTCCACTGGATCTTAGTATCAGAGTCACCAAGGAAAACACAAACAGTCAAGAACTGGATGAAATAATACTTTACTTACATAGAGAAGAGACCGAGCAAAATCAGCTTCAATATTTGGTGTGACCCATGGCAAACAGGTCTCTCCCTGCAGTCAGGGGAGAGGACAATTTGCTCAATTATATCCTTCTCTAGCCATGGTAAAAGCACTCCCTTGTGGAGTCTGCAATACTTGAAGCTGGGGGAATACCTGAGGGCCAGTGACTTCCATGCTGAAGCAGAACAAAGGAATACTCATTGCTCCTGAAACAGGAAAAGGCATTTTCAGGCAAGGTGGTAAATCCTGCACAGGCTGTGCAGTTCTTCATCTGTTGGTAAGTTAGTGTTGCAGGCCCAAGGCTCATTGTTTTATAGCAGAGTTGGGATCAAAAGACTGAATGCATGAGACTGCATTCCTCAGTAATTCCCATATAGAGCCTGCCTGTCCCCATACATGCATAACCTACCCCCACTATCAACATCCTGCACCAGAGTGGTATATTTGTTATAACTGACACATTGTTATCAGCCAGAGTTCATAGTTTACATTAGGATTCACTTGTGGTTTGACAAATGTATAATGACATGTTTCCACTATTATGGTTTTGCACATTAGTTTCACTGTGACAAAAATCCTCTGTGCTCTGCCTATTCATTTCTCCCTCCCACTCAAGACTGGTGACCACTAATTATTTTTACTGTCTCCATAGTTGCCTTTTCTAGAATGTCATATAGTTGGAATCATACACGACATATGAATCCATTTTGGATTGGCTTCATTCACTTAGTAACATGCATTTAAGTTTCCTCCATGTCTTTCATGGCTTGATATAGCTCATTTAGTTTTAGTGCTGAATAATATTCCATTCTCTGGATATATTACAGTTTATTCACTCATTCACTAATGAAGTATGTCTCAATTGCTCCACAGTTTTGGCAGTTATGAATAAAGCTGCTATAAACATCTGTGTGTGGGTTTTTGTGTGAACGTAAGTTTTTAAATTCATTTGAGTAAATACCAAGAGATATGACTGCTGGATCACATGGTAAGCATATGTTTAGTATTTTTAAGAAACTGCATGTCTTCTAAAGTGGCTATACCATTTTGCACTCCCACCAGCAATGAATAAGAGCTCCTGTTGTTCCACATCCTAGCCAGTATTTAGTGCTGTCAGTATCCTGGATTTTGGCAATTCTAATAAGGTGTGTAGTAGTATCTTTTTTGTTCTAATTTCGAACTTTCTAGTAACATGATATTGATCCACTTTTCATATACTCATTTGCCCTCTGTATATCTTCTTTAGTGAGGTGTCAAAGTCATTTGCCCATTTTTAAATTCGATTATTCATTTTCTTATTGTTGAGTTTTAAAAGTTTTTTGTATATTTTGGATAATGGTCCTTAATCAGATGTGTCTTTTGAAAATATTTTCTTGGGGCTCCTGGGTGGCTCAGTCGTTAAGCATCTGCCTTCAGTTCAGGTCAGGTTCCCAGAGTCCTGGAATCGAGTCCCGCATTGGGCTTCCTACTCAGTGGGGAGTCTGCTTTTCCCTCTCCCCACCCTCCCTCTGTGCTCATATTCTCTCTTGCTATCTCTCTCTCTCTCAAATAAATAAAATCTTTAAAAATTTTCTTTTTTCTACATAGACAATTATGTCGTCTGCTAAGAGGATTCTTTCTTCTTATTCTGTATATATCTTCTTTTCTTAGGTTATTGTGTTAGCTAGGACTGATAGTACAATGTTGAAAAGCAGTAGGTAAAAGACTTCTTTGCCTTGTTCCTGGCCCTAATGGGAAAGCTTTGAGTTTCTCACCATTAAGTATGATGTTAGCTGAAAGTGTTTTGTAGATGTCATCAAGTTTTAGAAGTTTCCCTTCTATTCCTAGTTTGATGAGAGTTTTTACCATGAATAGATGTTGGATTTTGTGAAGTGCTTTTTCTGCATCTACCTATATGACCATATGATTTTTTTTGTATAGTCTGTTAATGTGATGGATTATATGAATTGATTTTTGAATGTTCAATTAGCTTGCATACCTGGGATAAATCTCACTTGCTCATGGTATATAATTATGTTTATACATTGTTGGATTTGATTTGCTAATATTTTGTTAAATACATTTGAATCAATGTTCATGGCAAATATTCTTTTCTTGTAGTATCTTTGTCTAGTTTGGTATTAGTGTTTGCTGGCCTCATAAAATGAGTTAGGGAGTATTCCCTCTGTTTATTGCTTTAATGTTTGGTAGAATTTGCCAGTGAATCCACTTGGGCCTGCTGTTTTCTGTTTGGGGAAGTTATTAATTATTGGCTCAACTTATTTAATAGATATAGGTGTATTCAGATTGTCTGATTATTCCTCTGTGGGTTCTGGCAGATTATGTCTTTCAAGAGATTGATCCATTTCATCTAGGTTACCAGATTTGGGGGGCAGAGAGTTATTCATAGTATTCCTTTATCATCCTTTTATTATCCATCATCTGTAGTGATGACTCCTATTTCTGATATCAATAATTTGTGTTTGTTCTCAGTTTTTAGTTAGTGTGACTAGAGGCATATCAATTTCATTGATCTTTTCAAAGAACTAGCTCTGATTTTATTCATTTTCTCTATTGATTTCCCATTTTCAATTTCATTGATTTCTGCAGTATATTTATTATTTTTCTTCTTTAAATTTAATCTGCTCTCTTTTTTTAACTTCCTAAAGTGAAGCTTAGATCTTAGATTAATTTTAGATCTTTCTTCTTTGTAATATATGCATTCATGCTATAAATTTTCCTCTAAGCACTCTTTCACTACATCCCAATTTGGTAAGTTGTATTTTCAATTAATTCAAAATATTTTTAAATTTCTCTTGATATTTCTTCTTTGAACCGTATTTTATTTAGAAGTGTGTTGTTTAATCTCCAAGTATTTGGAGATTTTTAAGATTTTATTTATTCATTTGACAGAGAGAGAGAGCACAAGCAGAGGGAGCAGCAGACAGAGGGAGAGGGAGAAGCAGACTCCCCGCTGAGCAGGGAGCCCGATGTGGGGCTTGGTCCCAGGACCCTGAGATCATGACCTGAGCCGAAGGCAGACGCTTAACGACTGAGCCACCCAGACGTCCCATGTTTGGGGATTTTTACAGATATTTTTTACAGCTATTTTTTTTTGTTGTTGTTACTGACTTCTAGTTTAATTTCACTTTAGCCTGGAAGCAGATGTTGCATGATTTCTACTCTTTTAAATTTGTTAAGGTGTGTTTTATCACCCAGAATGTGATTTTTTTTTTTTTGATGAATATTCCATGTGAACTTGAGAAAAATATTTACTCTGCTGTTGTTGGAATGAAATAGTTTTTAGATGTCAGTTATATCTAGTTGAATGATGGTGCTGTTGAGTTCAACTATGTCCTTACTGATCTCCTGTCTGGACCTGCCATTTCTGATAGAGTGTTTTTAAAATCTTCCAAATATAATAGTGAATTCATCTATTTCTCCTTGTAGTTCTATCAGTTTTTGCCTCAAGTAGTTTGATGTTCTATTATTAGGTACACACACATTCAGAATTATTATATTTTTCTGGAGTACTGATCCTTTTATCATTATGTAATGTCCAACTTTATTCCTGATAACTGTCCTTGCTCTGAAGTCTGCTCCGTCAAAAATTAATATAGCTACTCCAGCTTTCTTTTGATTAGTGTTACCATGGTAGAACTTCCTCCATTAATTTACTTTTAATCTATATGAATTTTAATATTTAAAGTGGCTGTCTTATAGACAACATATTGTTGGGTATTGTTTTTTGACCCACTCTGACCATATGTATTTCAGTTGGTACATTCAAACCATTCACATGTAAGATCTTACTGATACAGTAGGATTAATATGAATGATATTTATTACTGTTTTTATTTGTTGCTCTGTTCTTTGTTCTTATTTTTATCTTCCATACTTTTTTCAGATATTTTGTGGCTTTGAGTATTTTATATGATTCCATTTTCTCTTGTTAGGATATCAATCATATTTTATTTATTTTTTTTAGTGTTGTCCTATAGTCCACAATATACATTACAACTAATCTAAGTCCACTTTCAAATAACATCATACCACTTCCCAGGTAGTGCAAATATCTTCTAATAACAAAATAGTCCTAATTCCTCCCTCTTATACTTTGTATCATTGCTGTCATTCATTTCTCCTATAAATAGCACATGTTAGCATACATATAATCAAATACAGAGGAGCTATTATTTTGAACTGTTATCTGTTATATCAATTAAGAATAAGAAAAATAAAAAATTTACCTTCATTTACTCATTCTCTGATGCTATTCCTTTTTTTTTAACATAGTTCAGAGTTTTTTACCTACATCAGTTACCTTTTCTCTGAAGAGTTTCCTTTAACATTTCTTACAAGACAGACCTACTGACAACCAATTTTCTCAGTTTTTGTGTGAAAAAGTCTCTTTCTCCTTCACTTTTGAAGGGTCATTTTTCAGGGTGTATAGTTTTATGTTGGCAGGTTTTTTTCTCTCAACATTTTAAAATATTTCACTCCATTCTCTTCTTGCTTATATAGTTTCTGAGATGTCAGATGTAATTTTTACTTTTTTCCTCTATAGGTATTTTTTCCTCTGGCTTCTTCCAAAACGAATTTTCTTAATCTTTGATTTTCTAAAGTTTAAATATAATATGCCTTAGTATACTTTGAGGCTCGTGAATCTGTGATTTGGCTTCTGACATTAATTGGGGGGAATTAATTATTGCTTCTGTTCCTTTTTCTCTTCTTCCCCTCCTGGTATTCCCTACGTGCATACATTATACCTTCTATAGCTATTCCACTGTACTTAGATTTTTTTTTCTGTTTTTTCTGTTTCATTTTTTTCTCTTTGCTTTTTAGTTTTAGAGTTTCTATTGGCACATCCTCAAGCTCCGTGATTCTTTTCTCAGCCATGTCCAGTCTACTGATGAGTCCATCAAAGGTATTCATTTCCATTACAGTTACATTGTTGTTGTTCCCTAGCATTTATTTTTTATTTTGTTAGAATTTCCATCTCTCTACTTATATTACCTGTCCTTGCATATTATCTATCATGTCATAAAATTTCTTAGCATATTAATACAGTTTTTTAAAATTCTGTCTCTGATAAGCACAGATTTTGCCTTATCTGACTCTGGTTTTGATGCTTGTTCAGTCTCTTCAAACAATGTGTTTTGCCTTTTAACATGCCTTGTAATTTTGTGTTGAAAGGTCGACATGGTAAAAGGGACTGTGGTAAATAGGCCTTTAATAATTCAATGGTAAGCTGTAGGGAAGAGAAGCATTTTGTAGTCCTATGATTATGTCTGCCTTTTGGTGAATCTACACCCCTGGACTATGAACTTCACCATTACTTCTCAGTATACTGTGCTGCACTTAGGTGGAACAGTATGGCTAGATGGGGGCTAGATTTGGTATTTCCCTTCCTCTATATTGAAAGCTAGGGTCTGCTGAACTTGGATATTTCCTTTCCCCTAGTTAAATTAGGTTCTGATAAAACTCAGAAGGTTACATTCCCGTAAAATAATTTTTCCTGAGAAAAGACTTTATGAAGAAGAACGGAATGCTCTGGCATATTTAAACATGGTTCCTATTCCTTCCCCTTGTGGAAGATGGAGAAGATTTTTCCCCAATATTCACTGTGAGGACCTGGTAGAGTTCCTAGAAGCAAAATCCACAGAAGTTTAGGAGCCCTCCTATGACTGCGTCCCCATAGTTTTTAACTCTCAGAGTTGTCCACACTGAGCTTCCAGTAATTTGTCAATTACAGCTCATATTTCCCTTTCCTGGCACTGGCTCCTATGGAGAGATCTGCTCATGGATTTCTGCTCTAACAAGTTCTGTTTCCTTGTATCTGCCTGTCTGTCTCTCTAATATTTGGGTCAGTGGTTTGATCTATGATCTCATTTCTCTAAAAGATCTAAGAGGGGTGCCTGGGTGGCTCAGCTGGTTAAATGTCCAACCCTTGATTTCGGCTCCGGTCATGATCTCAGGGTCATGAGGGGCTCTGTGCTCAGTGGGGAATCTGCTTCTCTCCCTCTGCCCCTCCCCCACTTGCACACTCTCTCTCTAAAACTAAATCTTTAAAAAAAAAATTCTAAGAAGAGTTGCTGATTTTTCAGTTTTTCCAGCTTTTTGTTGTTAGGACAGTTGTTATGATTTCTAAGCTGCTTAAATGCTGGCCTGGAAATCCTTATTCTCAATTAAGTTTTTTTTTTTAATTTTTAATCTGGATACCCAGTTATTACAACATCATTTGTTGAAAATATTTTCCTTTACCACTGGATTGCTTAAGTAACTTTGTTGAAAATCAAATCACCATACAAGTATGGATCTGCTTCTGAGATTTCTCTTCTATTCCATTGTCACTTTTTTTTTTTTTTTGGTTTGTCCCAAGCTGTCTTGATGATGCAGAATTACAGTAAGTCTTTAAATCTTCTATTCTTCTTGAAGAGTGCTTTAAATATTTTAGATTTTTAGATTGCTATATACATTTTAGAATCATTTAGATTTTTACAAATTAAATCTGCTAAGACTATGATTAGGATTGCATTGAATCTACAAATTTTGAGAGAATTAACATCTTAAAAATACTGAGTCTTTCAATTTATGAACAAGGTATATCTATTTATGTAGGTCTTCTTTTTTAATTGTTCTGTTTTTATTCTTTCTTTCTTTCTTTCTTTATTATTATTATGTCATGTTAATCACTATACATTACATCATTAGTTTTTGATGTAGTGTTCCATGATTCATTATTTGCATATAACACCCAGTGCTCCATGCAGAACGTGCCCTCTTATACCCGTCACCAGGCTAACCCATCCCCCCACCCCCTCCTCTCTAGAACCCTCAGTTTGTTTTTCAGAGTCCATCATCTCCCATGGTTCATCTCCCCCTCTGATTTCCCCCCATTCATTCTTCCTCTCCTGCTATCTTCTTCTTCTTCTTCTTTTTTTTTTTTTTACATATAATTTATTATTTGTTTCAGAGGTACAGATCTGTGATTCAACAGTCTTGCACAATTCACAGCGCTCACCATAGCACATACCTTCCCCAATGTCTATCACCCAGCCACCCCATCCCTCCCACCCCCCACCACTCCAGCAACCCTCAGTTTGTTTCCTGAGATTAAGAATTCCTCATATCAGTGAGGTCATATGATACGTCTTTCTCTGATTGACTTATTTTGCTCAGCATAACACTCTCCAGTTCTATCCACATCATTGCAAATGGCAAGATTTCATTCCTTTTGATGGCTGCATAATATTCCATTGTATATATATATATATATATATATATATATATATATATATATATATATACCACATATTCTTTATCCATTCCTCTATCAATGGACATCTTGGCTCTTTCCACAGTTTGGCTGTTGTGGACATTGCTGCTATAAACATCAGGGTGCACATACCCCTTCAGATCACTACATTTGTATCTTTGGGGTAAATACCCAGTAGTGCAATTGCTGGGTTGTACAGTAGCTCTATTTTCAACTTTTTGAAGAACCTCCCTACTGTTTTCCAGAGTGGCTGCACCAGCTTGCATTCCCACCAACGGTGTAGGAGGGTTCCCCTTTCTCTGCATCCCCACCAACATCTGTCGTTTCCTGACTTGTTAATTTTAGCCATTCTGACGGGTGTGAGGTGGTATCTCATTGAGGTTTTGATTTGGATTTCCCTGATGCCGAGCGACGTTGAGCACTTTTTCATGTGTCTGTTGGCCATTTGGATGTCTTCTTTGCAGAAATGTCTGTTCATGTCTTCTGCCCATTTCTTGATTGGATTATTTGTTCTCTGGGTGTTGAGTTTGATACATTCTTTATAGATTTTGGATACTAGCCCTTTATCTGATATTTCATTTGCAAATATCCTTCTATTCTGTCAGTTGTCTTTTGGTTTTGTTGACTGTTTCCTTTGCTGTGCAAAAGCTTTTTATCTTGATGAAGTCTCAATAGTTCATTTTTGCCCTTGCTTCCCTTGCCTTTGGCAATGTTTCTAGGAAGAAGTTGCTAAGGCTGAGGTTGAAGAGGTTGCTGCCTGTGTTCTTTTCAAGGATTTTGATGGACTCTTTTCTCACATTTAGGTCTTTCAACCATTTTGAGTCTATTTTTGTGTGTGGTGTAAGGAAATGGTCCAGTTTCATTCTTCTGCATGTGGTTGTCCAATTTTCCCAACACCATTTGTTGAAGAAACTGTTTTTTTGCCATTGGACATTCTTTCCTGCTTTGTCGAAGATTTGTTGACCATAGAGTTGAGAGTCCATTTCTGGGCTCTCTATTCTGTTCCATTGATCTATGTGTCTGTTTTTGTGCCAGGACCATACTGTCTTGATGATTACAGCTTTGTAATAGAGCATGAAGTCTGGAATTGTGATGCCACCAGCTTTGTTTTTCTTTGTCAACTTTCCTCTGGCTATTCGGAGTCTTTTCTGGGTACATACAAATTTTAGGATTATTTGTTCCATTTCTTTGAAAAAAGTGGATGGTATTTTGATGGGGATTACATTGAATGTGTAGATTGCTCTAGGTAGCATTGACATCTTCACAATATTTGTTCTTCCAATCCATGAGCATGGAACGTTTTTCCATTTCTTTGTGTCTTCCTCAATTTCTTTCATGAGTATTTTATAGTTTTCTGCGTACAGATCCTTTGCCTCTTTGGTTAGATTTGTTCCTAGGTATCTTATGGTTTTGAGTGCAATTGTAAATGGGATCGACTCCTTAATTTGTCTCTCTTCTGTCTTGTTGTTGGTGTATAGGAATGCCACTGATTTCTGTGCATTGATTTTATATCCTGCTACTTTACTGAATTCCTGTATGAGTTCTAGCAGTTTTGGGGTGGAGTCTTTTGGGTTTTCCACATGAAGTATCATATCATCTCAAAAGAGTGAGAGTTTGACTTCTTTGCTGATTTGGATGCCTTTGATTTCTTTCTGTTGTCTGATTGCTGTGGCTAAGACTTCTAATACTGTGTTGAATAGCAGTGGTGATAGTGGACATCCCTGCCATGTTCCTGACCTTAGGGGGAAAGCTCTCAGTTTTTCCCCATTAAGAATGATATTTGCCATGGGTTTTTCATAGATGGCTTTTATGATATTGAGGTATGTACCCTCTATCCCTATACTCTGAACAATTTTGATCAAGAAAGGATGCTGTACTTTGTCAAATGCTTTTTCTGCATCTATTGAGAGGATCATATGGTTCTTCTTTTTTTTATTAATGTATTGTATCACACTGATTGATTTGCAGATGTTGAACCAACCTTGCAGGCCAGAGATAAATCCCACTTGGTCGTGGTGAATAATCCTTTTAATGTACTGTTGGATCCTATTGGCTAGTATTTTGGTGAGAATTTTTGCATCCATGTTCATCAAGGATATTGGTCTGTAATTCTCCTTTTTGATGAGGTCTTTGTCTATGTAGGTTTTCTTAATTCCTCTCAAGAATGTTTTGTTATTTTCAGTGTGGAGATCTCATATATCCTCTGTTTAATTTACCCTTAAGTACTATATGCATTGTGACATGATTGCCAATGAAATTTTTTATACTTTATTTTCCAATTGTTTACTACAAATTTGTAAAGGTACATATGTTTTTTTTTTAATCTCTCTGCTTTGATTTCCCACCTTTTTAATCATCGTGAATATATTTTCCTTTATCTTAATTTACCTCGTTGAGTACAACTCTTTAGAGTCTTCCTATGCTAATTTCAACATTTGGGTCACCCTAGCATTGGGATCTGATGATTGTCCTTTCTCCTGAGAAAGGGTCACATTTTCCTGATTCTTCTGGTAATAATGAAAGCAATTTTCTCTGTTTAAGGAAGTGTACTAAAGGAGACATGACCAAAATAGTTAGGGATGAAGTCTAGTTGGTTCAAGAGTAAGACTGATACTAAAAATTAAGTCATTATCCACACAGATGAAAGGGAAGGCCAAGGATTATTTCCTTGGGATAAATTCCTAGAAATCACTTGAGTTAATTTGGGTTATATACTGGATATTATGAATGATATGCTGAGGATTCTGTTATATTCCTGACTCATTACTTTAATTGGATTCAAGTTGGATGCAAATTCTTTAACAGCTCAAATTCCAGCTCAGTTACTTTATCTTTAGCTAGGGTCTATTCCACATATGTGAGTTATAAGGCTTAGCCAGATAATTATGTGGAGCTTATACAGAGAATTTGGAGCTCCCGTTCTCTGGCCCTCCACTTTCCAGAATTGCCTCTCACTTTCCATTGGTCAAGATCATCATTCTGTATTTTAGTGTTTCAGACCAAAAAGCTTGTGGTTTTCCATCAGAGTTTCAGTCATCCCACATGGTGCTCACTGTTGTTTGCTCTTCCCTTCATAGATAGAAACTCTGCTGCAGTTCCAGAGACTGCATTTACCTATGACAAGAGCTGGCTGAAGAAAAGAGGCATCTCCTTGTTTATCAGTAAGATTGCCAGAAGCCTTCCCCTATGACAGAACTATGTCATATGCCTGTCCTAAATCTGATCACCAACAAAGATAATGGTATATCGTGTTTGGTTCAATGAGTTATATGGCCTTGAGGAGGAAGGTGGGTTCACCAAATAAATTAGAGACGGTCATAAAGCGAAAGGCTGGTAATAGTTCTTGGATAGGCAGCCAATAGAGTCTGCTACATAAACTTCTCCATTGCAAAATACCAGGAGACAATTTTTCACATAGACTAACACAGGAATGATAGGCCCCAGAATTGTGCAATGTGGTACTGCTAAAATTAATTACTAGGTAATTTTATGAAAATAGTATTGGAAAATTTATAAAGTAAAAATTGATTTATTTTCATCTAACTGCATAGCCACTTAAATGAGAGTGAGATCAGTGTTGGTTAAGAATTTAAGGTATGAACACTCTAAGCATGGATATACAAGGGAAAAGGAGAACATTATAGCTGGGGAAGTATATGGAGTGATATATAATCATATTGAGAAAATATATGGTTAAAGGGATATCATTAGATAAAGATTTTCTAAAAATGAGCCTCTGGTAAGTTTTCTCAAAAGAAAGAAAGAAAGAAAGAAAGAAAGAAAGAAAGAAAGAAAGAAAGAAAGAAAGAAAGAAAGAAAGAAAGAAAGAAAGAAAGAAAGAAAGAAAGAAAGAAAGAAAGAAAGAAAGAAAGAAAGAAAGAAAAAGAGAAAGAAAGAAAGAAAGAAAGAAAGAAAGAAAGAAAGAAAGAAAGAAAGAAAGAAAGAGAGAAAGAAAGAAGGAAGAAAATTAAAAACAACAAATGCCTGGTAATAATGAAAGCAATCTTCTTACCCTAGTGAAGACATGACCAAAATAGTTAGGGATGAAGTCTAGTTAGTTCAAGAGTAAGACTGATATTAAAAATTAAGTCATCTTTCCACACAGATGAAAGGGAAGGCCAAGGATTATATCCTTGGGATAAATTCCTAGAAACCACCTGATAAAAGATTATATCATTGTTCTGCCCATTCATGCAATTTTTTGACAATTTCTTTTCAAAATTTCCTACTGACCCAGAACTTCAACTGCTGAACATTCCAGTGTCTTTGCGGACTCTAAAATATTAAAAATATAAATAATCAAATACAGCAGACTCATCAGGGATGCCTATAGTTACTCTCGATCTCTTATCTTGAATCAAATATCAGGGACTTGACTTCTAACCCCTTCCCATCCTAAAGTACCTCGATTTTTATCAGTCTTTTTACAGTTAAGTTACATAAGATTTTTTAAACATCTATTTAGAGTTCCTCTTAATTTACATTTGCATTTACTCACTATATTTCTCACTCTATTACTAACTTTCTAAAGAATAAAAAAAAACCCATTTTACATTGTTTTTGCTGCCAAAGATGGATATAGCAAGAATAATAATGGTAAGTTGGGGTGCACAGCTTCTAAAGGTTCTGTCACTAATTAGCTGGATAATGTTGGGCAAGTAATTTTTCCTTCATGGACCATAGTTGCCTCATATGCAGCTATAGGAAAAAATGAAAAGAGAGCTTGGTATTAGATGGGCATTTCTGTTCCATTATACCATGATTCTGGAAAATAACTTGAGTGACAAGATCCCACTTTCAATGTTAAGTATCATCCATTTTTCTATTGCCATGGTGCGGTACTGATAAAATAGCAACCTTTGTTATTCTGGGTCTCATATGTTAGAGAATTTTTTTAAAAAGATTTTATTTATTTATTTGAGAGAGAGAGCACACAGGGCATAGTGAGAGGGAGAAGCAGACTCCCCGTTGAGCAGGGAGCCCGATGTGGGACTCAATTCCAGGACACTGAAGTCATGACCTAAGCCGAAGGCAGATGCTTAACCGACTGAGTCACCCAGGTGCCCTATGTTAGAGAATTTTAAAGCCAAAAGCTATTTATGCCTTTTCCTAAATATTAGTCCTAGGCCTCACAACTGTTTGTGTCAGAATCAGAAATATAATCTAGATATCCTAACTTTCAGGTCTCATGCACTTCCCTCTTTTTTCACCTGAAAATGTAATAATTACACACTATGTGAGCCTGACAAATATTCTGAATTGTTCTTTCCTCCCCATGTGAACACTGTAGATGATATTATTAGTGGAGGTAATTAAAACACAGGTTATCAAGCATTTGTCATTCCACATCTTATTTGTATCTGGACAACAGTATGAAAGTTGTGAAAGTAAAGGCTAAGAAATTGTATATTTTCCTATAAGAAACAGCTCCAGGAAATACACCTTTGTCAGAAAATAAACCCAGAAAAACATTCAATAGCACGCAGCATACACATCTGCTAAGGCAAAAACTGATTTGAACTTCAAAATATTGCTCAATTTAAAACACATTACCCTCTCTTCCTATAAATTTTAAGGCCTTTTTAAATGGAAAATCATTAAAAATCTACTGGTTAAAAATTACCTCCCTCCCAAACAAAAGCATGTTACTTTTTATTAGCTTTAATAGTATGCACAGAGTAGTGCTGAAAATAAAACATTATCAGAAAATAGTGATGATTTATGTAATGGATCTTAAAAATGTGTCTCTTGCAAACTGTGTAGCAGGGGCGGCAACCACTTCCATCTGTCCCATTCTTGTCTAATCTTCAGCCCCTTCCACGGGAACTGCACACACTCTTAGAATTGAGCACAGTGCCTCACCCACTTCTCTCCACCAAAGAGGAAAGTTCCTGGGCTCCGGCTCTCAGTCTTAACAGCTGTTTTGATGAAAGACAAGGATCTAGCTGGAAGCCCCTCCATGGGTACCACCCGCCCTCCCACCCTCCCGCCACTGGGTCCCTGTCAGGAACAGCCTCTGGGACAGAATAGCTCACCTTAATCTCCTCCCTTCTCAACTGTAATAATTTACTCGGCTCCGGCCCTTTCCTGATGGGAGTTGAGGGATACATAGCTTTCTCTTTATCCTCCACCAACATAATGCCAACCACAGATTTCTAATTTCCCCTAAGAGCCACTTAGTGGGGCGGCTTGGAAAAATTCACTTGGTAATAAAGACAAGTCAAATAGGAAGGAGGAAAAAAAAATAGATTCTCTCCAAATGACAGAAGCAAATATTTTTAAGACAAAAAAATTATGTAAATGAAAATGGCTCTCAAAATTTTACAGTTAATGCCTTCCTGAAACATTTGTCTGCTGTCACGTGGATACAGCCTTGTGTATTTTTCAGTAGGCCTAAAAGGGTAATGTTTATCAATAAAATGTTCCTAAGTACCAAAACTAATTATACTTTATATTGCTAAATGTGGAAGTTGCTTTATTTAAAAAAAAAAAATCTGAGGTTTCTATCTTTACCAAATATGTGGCTTCCTTGCTGTCTGTATTTCATTTCCCTTGCTTATTTACCAAAAGATAAACTAGTCACATTTTCCCCCTGGCTTTTCTTAGTTATAATTTTTTTAACCTCATGGACAATTTTATTTTGGACTTTGAGAATGGGCGATCCTGTCCTTAGGTTTACTGTGTTTGTTCTACTTTAAAATTTTATCCAATTTAAAAATGCATTAGTAGAAATTCAACTGACAAATTCAAAATACACAAAAAAAGAGTTGAAAATGGCACAGAGTTTGTTCCCCCAAATTCTAACTCTTAAGCAACGAGTAAATAGGGATTTTTTTTCACATTGAAACCCCCTTTGTTCTCTAAAAACTGATTGGCATCATCCTCCAGGACTTAAGTGCACAGACTGGGATCTGGCGTTAAGAATCCGCATGGAAGGAATCTTCCGGATGCTCACTGGGAATGTCCTCAAGTAGCTCAAAAAAGTTTTTTCTCCACTCATTATGTAGAACCTGTGTGCAGCCATCCAGGCCTAGGTTTCTATGCAAAATAGCCAAAAACATTGTATCTTTGCACAAAGCTAGCTCAGGAGTCAGGTCTCTGCCCCAAGTGAAAGTGGGGGAAGAATAACTTGACACATAGAGCTGAACCTCCAAGTCAGGGGAAAGGCTCTCCTTACTGTTACTGTGGTTGTATCAATAATCAAAGGGAAGTGGCGTTTGTGCAGAGCAAGTGTCTGCATTTAGGAAAGGAATAAAGAAGCAGAGGACAGGCTTTTGCTATATATTCAGAACCCAGAAATTTCTGGAAGAATAAAATCAGGCACCTGAAAGAGAAAAATACAAAAACATCAATGTAAAAAGAACCACTGTCCTTACTCCTTAGATCCTTCCAACACAGATATCCCCAAATTTTGACACTAACATTTCTGAAGTTCAAAGTACTCCACCTGGGTACCCAGCACTTTTCTATTCGCAGGATACTGGCTGAAGATGAGTCCTGGCTTTGTCATTTGAGCAGGTTACTTCACCTTCTTGGACTTCAACACCTATGTCTAAGGTCAATACTCCTCTCCGCTTCCCTTTCTTAATTGTCAATGACAAAGAACTCACATGTCTATTCTCGTAGCACTGAAGTTTCTTTGATAAATCAAGGATTCAAAGTTGCCTTCCGATTACAATGGGCTACCCTCCCTGTTGTACTAAGCAATTCTTTTCTGTCAATCTAGAAGCTGACCTCTAACACAGAGAGAACCCAGCACCAATTCATATAAATAACATTAATCTGTTATAAGTAAATATCGAACTAATGCAAAAGCTGTTTATATATTTGGAGGAAGGTAGTCCAAAGGTACAAATATCCTGCTATAAATAGTTGCTAGGGATGTAATGAACAACATGATGACTACAGTTCCCCTGCTATATGATAATACAGGAAAGTTGTGATGAAAGAGATCTGGGTGCCTGGGTGGCTCAGTTGGTTAAGCGTCTGCCTTCGGCTCAGGTCATGATCCTGGAGTCCCAGGATCGAGTCCCGCATCGGGCTCCCTGCTCGGCGAGGAGCCTGCTTCTCCCTCTAACCCTCCCCCTTCTCATGTACTCTCTGTCTCTCTGTCTCTCTCTCTCTCTCTCTCATTCTCACTCTCTCAAAAAATAAATAAATAAATCTTAAAAAAAAAAGAAAAGAGATCCTAGGAGTTCTCTCACAAGGAGAAATTTATTTTTTCTTCTTTTTGTATCTATATGAGATGATGGATGTTAACTAACCCTAGTGTGGTGAGCATTCTACCACATATGTAGATCAAACCATCATACTGCATACCTTAAACTTATACAGTGAGGTATGTTAATTATTTCTCAATAAAACTAAGGGGGGGGAAGAAAAGAATGAAAACGGGTCATTTTAGCTCTTGGCCATCTTCCTAATTGATGCTTTGGAGTTTAAAAAAATTATTTTTCAATCAATTCCAAATAATCTGACAGGCTTTGTTTTTCAAAATTCAAAAAAAGACTAGATGTCTAACAAGAGGTACTTGAAGGGGTGTGTGTGTGTGTGTGTGTGTGTGTGTGTGTGTGTGTGTGTGTTTAAGAAATGGGTAAGGTAAATTCTCACAGTTAGGTTTCTAATTGCAGAAAATAAAAGATTAAATGACTTCTCGTATACACTTCCCTATTTTTAATCACAGAAAATATAGGTGAAACAGTAAAAACAACACTGGCTACAAAAATAAATCCAGAAAACATTGCTATCTAGTGCTATAGAGTAGGAAGAATATACCCTAATCCACTATACCCTAATCCAAATGAGCATGACTTTGGTTAAAGGCAAAACATTATTTCTCACAAGTTAGCCAAAAAAATTTTCTAAGTCCTTTCTCCCTCTGCCCACAAAATTTAAATATATCAAACCCAAATATCCAAACCCCACTGACACCTGAACCAGGAATGTGAAAGCCAGAACAGTAGAGACAAGAAGCCATTATAGACACTTGAGCAGAAAATCCATTTTAAAATGACGTATTTTTTAACTCTTATCCTGAGGGCAGTCTCTTTATCTCTTAGCTAGGATTCAAGCAACTTAGCGAAATGCTCTCCTAATTTAGGGATGCTCTAGTAGGTTCTCAGCCACAAGGACATGCTCTTCTTCAAGTTGGAATAAACTCAGAATTTTCCAAACAACATGCTAAATGCCCTGGAAATGATGAAATGTTCTCCCTCCCTGTCCACAGCTTCAGCAGGGGCCACTGTTGTTCCTGCAGGTGTATGACATCTTCTAAGTATGTGAAGCGTTCCTGCCATTTGCTAGTTTAGTGCAGGCGTGGTAGCTCATCACTACTAGCCCTGCCATCCTGGGCAGCTTGCTTCATCTTCCCAGGTCACTGCCTCCTCCTTCTCTCCCTCCTCCCCCTCCTCCCCCTCCTCCTCCCCCTCCCCCTCCCCCTGTTCCTCCTGCTCCTCAGGCTTCTGTTCCTCCTCTTTCACCCCGACACCCCCGCAACCTGTGAAGTAAGGGCAGCAGGACTGAGGAAGTTAAAGTCTTTTGCAGCTATAAAGGTTCACAATTTTATCATTGTTAAGGCTGGTAATGGGAGAGAATAAAAGACAAAGGCTTGATCTGAGCTCTATAAATCCTGGGTTATATTCATTTCTGTAAGAAGTTATTTGTCTGTGAAATTTATGGAATTATCTGGACAGTGATCAATCCACAAAATTATCTGTATATATAGTTTGTCTCGGGAGTTTATTACTGTACCCAGCTTTTACACCTAACTGAACAATTCAAGGCTAGCTGCATCTCCAGTTTTAAAGAATTGTCTTTAGAGAAGAACTAAAGTAGGCTAGAAAATGATACTCTTTATCTCCCTCCTTCCTTTCTAACTAAACTATAAGTAAAGTTCAATGTAACAAATTCACTCACAAAAAAATTGATGACTTTAAAGATTAGGAAACATTTACATTTTTCATAGTAAATTGAAAAGAAGAAAGGTAATTTTAATATGGAGCTTTTACTACAGCTTTCCACAAATGCATGTTATTTATGAACATTATTTCTACTTTACTGAATTCATTTTCTAAAGTTATTTGTGTGAAAGTATTTTATTGAACATTTAGCAACCAAAATGTTTTACTCTTTGATTTTGGACCTTTGGAATTTTTAATTCACTAAATTAAAAAAAAATCTCTGCAATAATCAATCAAAACTCAATACTAAATTATCTCTTTCTTGAGGACAAATGCCATGTGTCATTATCTTTTGTATAATTCAAAGAATATAGCATAACAAACAAGCACTAGAAGTTCCACAATGTACTTTGTATTAAATTACACTTCTCTGTTACCTTGTACACAAACAAAACATATTACTACACACTGGTCACTCACTGCAGAAGGTGTGCATTCTAGTCACTGTCCTGACTATGACACAGAATTTATCCCAATTGATTCAGATGAAAAGACTTGAACAAAAAGTTACCAGTTATAGAGGTATAGGTCAGGGAAATAAACAAGCAAGGAAAAATGATGGTAGACCAGCAATAGACAGTAACTGTTACCGCTCCTTGAGCTTAAAGGGCAAGGGGAGGGAATAACATAGCAGGGACTCAAATGCGGATCTGGAAGAACATGGCCACTGCCAGAAAAGTTATGGTCAATCAAAGAGGAGGAGGAGAGGAAGAAATACCCAGAGTTCTCTCTCTCCTGGGCTCTGATCTTCTGCAGATCCCAATCTCCCACCAACAAAACCGACAGCAAGTCATTGTCCAAGGGACACTGGTGATGCACAGGTGTCAGCACAGAGCTGAGCAGAAAAGGGTAGGAAATGGATCTGGGGACCAATCCAAGAAAAATCCAGCACCATGACTACTGCATTCTCCCAACACAATAATATTTCTAATAGTAATTATTGGATAATTAATCTTCTTTGTTGAAGTCTATTTAACAGAGGCAAAATTTGTCAAGTAGGGAAAATGGGTTTATAGGTCAAATTATACTTGGTAATACGTATGTTTCAATAGGAGGCACACGGAACAGTATATAGATTAGGGAACTCTTACTGGGAAGTAATTAAAATAAGCTGGAAAGCATAAAATTTGCATCCATCTTCTGAGAGCAGAAGGTAAGGAGAGCAAGTCAGGTTGAGGTGGCAGAAAGGATGCAGCCCAAATGCCCAGTCTGCAGAAGAAACTGTGAGGGATTATGTCAGGGACACGTAACAGAAAAAGATTGAGTCCTGATCCTGTGTGAAGCCAGAAAATAGAAGTCAGTTTCCTTCAGCTCTTCTTGTAGACAGTAGGACAACCAGAAAAAAAATTTCAGGGGCTCTTTTTTCTCCTCCCAAATCTCGCCATTTGCTTTCTGAGTCCTAAAATAATTTTATTTTCTTCATCATTAATAATAAAGTACTTAAAATCATTCATTCATTCATTCATTCACTCATTCATTCATTCATTCATTCTTTTCACAAGGGATGTTGCTCTGTCTTATTTATTTGTAAAATCCCACAACACACACATAATAGGTATCCATAAACATTAGTTAAATTCACAGTTAAGTGAATGGATGAAGAAAGACATTTACTATAAATATCTGTTGTAAGACATTGCAACTTTAAAGAAAACATGATAACCTGCCAACTGAATCACAAACATAAAGGACTGGTATCAGAGTGCTTAAAATTCTGATCAAGGATACAGGACTAGGAAACCTAGAGGACTTGAAGTGGAAGGAGGCACAGTTCTACAAAGGGACAGCTGGAAACACAGAAAACAAACAGAACTCTTCATACTTCACAGCTTTGTCAAGGGAAGGTTCTGTTTACCATCAGCGGGGAGGAGACAAATAGCAGCTTTGCGGAAATATGTTTGGTGTGTTTGGTGCCAATAGGCAGAGCTGAGTTTCCAAGAATTTTTGTGATTTATTGTATAATTTAAACATTCTTATATAGTTTTTTTTTTTTCCTTCAAAAGATCTTTGTCACTACCTTGGCCATTTTTCATTCTCAACAATAGATCATTAAGTCTGTTTGAAAGCTTGGGAATAGAAAATTTAGTTTAGTTTCAAGCTTTGGAAAAAAAATTATTTAAGCCAATACCTATGCTTTGAAATATCACACTGCTTTACGGAAATTTAATCTTGGAATAGAGAAAGCAGCATCAAATTATAAATCTACTTTTTTAGAAGAAGCCATGAATTTCCTGGAGTAGAACTTACAAATTCAGATTATATAGAAAAAAAAATCCTTGATTATTCTGAAAAACATGTGGCATGCATCGCTTTCTAATTGTGTTCATTTCACAAGTTTTGATAACATAGTCCCCTTTGCCAAATATATACATCAATATTTATTCAGCAAATCAACTGGTACCCAATAATTCAACACCAAGCTATTTTATTACTTTTCTCTGGCTAATCTATTGCAGCAAAGATACATTGGTTTTGCATAAGTAAAGCCTCCTAACCCCTTATCATTTCCACCCTGGCATCTCAGACATTAGAGTGATGAGTGGTCAGTGATAAGGAGAAGAGGAGCCCAGAGGGGGAAAAGAGAAAACAGACAAGGCAGGTGTTAACCAACAAAATTAGGACAGCAGCCTATGGTTGTTAAAATTAGGACTCAGCACCTGAGTTCTAAACTCTCTTCTACCACCGAGTGACTTGGGCATCAGTTCGTTCAGCTATAAAGTGATCAAGTTGGATTCAACTATTGCTAAAGTCCCCCCGGCTCTCAAGTACTGCATTGCTCTCTGCGGTTTAAGATTCCTTTTCCTTTCAACTGAAACCCCCTCTTAAAAAAATAAGATATCACTATTTGATTTGGCCCAAATGTCACTGACCATAAGCATCATCTCTAGCCACATCCTGGGAAGACCAGAAGCCCCAACAATGCCTTAAAACTGACATCTTCCCCGGGGGCGCCTGGGTGGTTCAGTCGGTGAAGCGTCTGCCTTCGGCTCAGGTCATGATCCCAGGGTCCTGGGATGGAGTCCTGCATCAGGCTCCTGGCTCAGCCGGGACCCTCCTTCTCCCTCTCCCTCTGCTCCTCCTCCCCCCAGTTGTGTGCATGCTCTCTCTCTCCACTGAATACATAAAATCTTAAAAAAAAAAAACACAAAAAACAAAACAAAACAAAACAAAAAAAACAAAAGAACAACTGGCATCTCCCGTATCTGAAAGGGAACATGGGCTGGAACACACTGTCATGAGGACTATCTCTGCAGACTTCAAAAATGAGGCCTGCACATGTCTACTTTGTAGAACAGCCTGGCTGACTTTTGACCTGATGTATTATTATTTGAAGCAGCTTACTGACACTGCCAATTACATCACACATTATAGAACACACATCTTGTAATTGAACCACAGATAGTGCCAAGCAACATAAAGAATCCAGGAAATACATACTTAAAATGTAAACCGCTCAAACAGAAGAGCTACTGAAGGATCTGGAAGTACATAGGCAAACGGCTTCTCTGAGGTCAAACAGTCACAGTTTAGGATTCTTCAGAGGCTGCTGCCACGGACTTGCTTTTAAAAGCCTCAGTAGCTTCTTAAGACATCACATTAAACAAAAGGCCACATCTATTTCCTCCAATAAAGAGCTAGCCTAATATTACTCGATATGTGTAGGACACAGAAATAAAGCATGCCTTCCAGAGGTTGGAAAGAAAGAAAAACAGCCTTTTAGAATTAGCAGTTACCACTCCAATCTGAAGCTTGTCCTGTCCTTTTCAATCGTTGCAGAGAAACAATTAATAAAGGAACCCATTAAGACCTGATTATTGCTGCTAAAAAAGGAAGGTAGAATTTCAGTCCTTTGAAGTAACTGAGAATGATTCAGGCCTCATTACAGAGATATAATCTACATTCATACATTTATGTTAGTGATTCAAATCTATTGGGAGAGATTGAATTCCGTTAAATAGTGCATCTTTCCTGTGGAACTTTTCTCAGGCTTTCTCGGGCTAACCTAAGAGGTGACCTAACAATGCAAAGCAGCAGAGTATTTAGGGATTCAACTGTGCTATAAAAGAAAGGCTGTACAGAAAAGAAAAAGAAGAATGAGATATAATCTAAAAAGCTATGTCAGCTTTTCCTTCGGGCTGTTTTGTAAATGCCCTTCCTGTCATCACGCTGTACAGAAGAACGGCAAAAGGACTCTAGTTTTAAACACTGCACCTGCTGCAACCAGATTTTAATATGGAAGTTTGATTAAGTGTTTTGTTTTGTTTTGTTTTTCCCATTTCAAACAGAATAAGAACACAAAACTTCTCACAAAGATCTGAATCGCCTTCTCTGCTGGAGCAGAAAGTCGGTAGGTGTGGGGGTGAGGGGGGTAGAGGGGAGACGAGCTTCAGTTTAGGAGGGGGTGTCTATTGTGAGTTTTAAAAAAAATTAAAAGGATCTCAAGCTGGCATCAATAGTGTTGATGCCCAGTGTAGAGAAACCTCAAAATTATAACTTCCTATATTTTGTAACTTTTCACAGCAGAATCTTTACTGTATGGTTTCATCAAACATTAAAAAAACATGCAGTTTTAATTAGTTGTCAATTCAAACATTTGGATTCTACTGAACAATTGGGCTGAAACTCAAGTCCCTTAGAAACATTATACTTTCTCTCAGGCATTTGTTAGCTCAGGTATAAAACTGTGAACTAGAAAATTAAATTAGCACAGTGATTTCATTTTTAAACATCCATGCTTTAAGAAAAGAACAAAACTTTGAGCATACGAATGACGTATGTTCTTTAACTTTCCAATTAATGGCTACAGAAATCAAAACTGATTCTATTAAATTAAAAAGCCTACTGTGCTATTCACCACATTGTCAAAATCTTTTCAGTAAGCATTGCAATTGGTTATAAACAAATGCAATTAAAATCCTGATTCTAGCATTACATGGTTCTATTTCAAAGGCTCTGAATGCGTAGGAAAATAAAAGCGCATGCATGCAAAGTCATTTTTTTCAGGTCACTAAACAACATAATTGGGCAATCATTCCTAATGCCCATCTCTAAAGCTAGATTTTTTTATTTCTCTGTATTTTCTCCTGTTCACAATGAAGACTGAGGTCAAATGCACATTACAGGGATTCTGGCTTGTTGTATATACACCAGTTCTTCTGATTAGCTCCCTTGGAGTTACAGTTACAGAGGTCAAACTCCCAAGTTCACCTTGAAGTGATTCTCCATCTTAGAATAGCAGTCTAACTATTAAGTTTGGTGAACCATATGAAATTGCCACTTGGGAAGGTCAAGAAATATAAAATAGTGGCAATTTCATATGCTTCAACATAACACGAATGTCTAACCGCCTTACCGAAGGTAAATATTTTACACCATTACATCTTCCGTTACTCCTCCCAGTCAAGCCTTCCCTAGTACAGAGTAGTTCTCGTAGTGATCCTCTAGGAACTATCTCTTAACTCGGATCGGAACCGATTATCACAGTTACTTGCCTCTCGTGCCTCTTAATTCCTGGCAAGGTTTCCTAGCCAGGGAGTTGGTTCTGTCTATATCTGGGTTGTGAGCGTCCCTAGCAATGAGGGTGTTGCGACGTGGTGAGTGTGAGAAAGAGGGAGAACTGGTAGTGCAGCTGTATCGTAAAACCGAGCCCTCTTAACACTAAATGTAAAGATAGAAAAAAGAAGACGCCCCTTTTATGGCAAAGTGCAAAGGAAATCGCATAGAAAACAGCAGAACATTCGTCCAAATCCTATGGGTAAATCTTCGCAATCTCAATAAAGTGCGTTCGCTTTGAAGTGCACGCGTGATTCAGTAAAGGACTCATGCTAGCAATTAGAAATTGGTCTTTTCGGTCCCCCATTTCATTTGCGCCAAGAGAGAGGCGACTTTTAAGGGTAACGATAAATCTCCCTGAGCTTAAAAGGCAGAGAGGGCCAAAGTGTGAACTTTTTACTTCGGCAACGGAAGCGAGAAATCAGTGATTCATTAAAGCAGAGACCTCCTTGGAAGCTGGCAGAAGAGGAGGAAAAGAAGCTAATTATGTCTCCCTTTTCTGTGCTCACTCCGACCAGTTTATAATCTGCTGCTTTAGAGGGTTTATCCACAGCATCTTCTGCTTTCTCCCCCAGCCCTCCCCTCCTTCTGGGAGCCAGAGGGGGGTTAAAAACAGTCAGCCAAGCACCAAGCTCCAGGTGGCTCTGAAGAACTTCACTGCCAAAAGAAGGGAGAAAAAAAAAAAAAATCCTACGCTGGAAAACAAGTGAGAAGGGGGCTCCCCAGAGGGGACTGGTTCAGGCTGGAGACAGCAAACTTGGGAAAGCCCGAGGAGCCAGCTCGCGCTGGTGGCCAGCGCACCACCGCCACTTTGCAGCAATTCGCCGGAGCTGGAGGCGCGGGGCGGAGGCTGCCTGCGGCCGCGGGGCCACAAGGAAGGGACCCGGCAGCCCCCGGCTCCGCGCGGAGGCATCGCGCTCTCCCCTCCTTGCTCCCCTACTCTCCCCCCCCCTTGGCCCCCTCCCCCTCCCGCTCCCTGGCGTTCCCAGCAGCCGAGGGTTTCAGATGTCCCACCGCCGTTTGACCCCCTCCCCCCGCTTCTCCACCCCTGCAAATGAGGTCTGACCAGCAGAGGCAGAGCCCACCTCTGGCTTAGAATCACTGACATTTAGACTCCAGGCTTCAACCTGTTTACAAGCGGGCTTTCCAAAGGAAGGGGGTGGGGGGGGAGGGAAAGAGGACCAAACAAAACACCAGCCGCCATCTCCCCCAAACAAGAAGTGACTTTCTGGAGGCTTCAAATCAACAGGCACCACCAAAAAGAGAAAGCAAGACGGGGAAGGAAACATCGGCGACCGGCAGCTTGCCTCCAGTTCTGACAACTGCAAAGGGACGCGCTTTTAGAACTGGCTAGCGGGCTGGGGCTCTGCGGAGAGGGACCAGAAGGTGCCAAGCCCAGAGAGGCGCAGACATCGCCCCCAGCCTCCCACCCCAACCTCTGTGGGTTTTGTTCACCGTGCTGTCATCTGTTTTTCAGACCTTTTTTTGCATCTACCATGGTGAAGAAAGGGGTGAAGAAGAGAACAAAGTAACTCCTAGAGGAGTGAAGACCGCTGGTCACCACCACCGCCGCCGCCACCGCCACCAGCACCACCACCACCGCCACCACCAGCTCCTGCCCTTGCGGCCACCCACGTCCACCATTCACCGGGAGACTCGAGAGGCGCTCGGCGGCGGGCCCGAGAAAGGAGCCAGGAGAGGCAGCCGGCCCTTCCAAGGAGTTATGGATGTTGGTGCATTCACTTCTGGCCAGATCTGCGCCCCGAGGGAGCTAACCAGCGGCCGCCACCTCCAGCTGTCTCCTTGCCTCGCACCAGGTCTTACCCTTCCAGTATGTTCCTTCTGATGAGACAATCTCCAGTGCCGAGAGTTTCAGTACAATGTGGAAATGGATACTGACACATTGTGCCTCAGCCTTTCCCCACCTGCCTGGCAGCGGCTGCTGCTTCCTGTTGCTGTTCTTGGTGTCTTCCATCCCTGTCACCTGCCCAGCCCTCGGTCAGGGCATGGTGTCACCAGAGGCCACCAACTCCTCTGCCTCCTCCTCCTCGTCCTGGTCCTCCGCGTCCTCTTCCTCCTCCTCCTCTCCTGCTAGTGCGGGGAGGCACGTGCGGAGCTACAATCACCTCCAAGGAGATGTCCGCTGGAGAAAGCTCTTCTCTTTTACCAAGTACTTTCTCAAGATTGAGAAGAACGGGAAGGTCAGCGGTACCAAGAAGGAGAACTGCCCGTACAGTAAGTAACAAATGCGCGCTCCCCTCCTTCCAATTATCCACCCCCCACCCCACAAGGGGGGGAAAATCTGTTCCAGATGTGGCCAGCTAAATATTTACGTCCCCAACCCCTGTAAAATGATTAAGTGGAATACTTTCACACTAAATCACTCCCCCCATACATTGTGCTGCCGCCCCCCCTCCCCTTGACGCAGCTCCCTCCACACCCCCCATTCCTTGCCACCCCATCTGCCCCGTCTCTCCTTCTCCGGCTTGTCATTCCCGGGACCACGCAGGGCGCTGGAGAGTTGTTGCTGCGCCTAGATGCCCCCCTCTGTCTCCATAGCCCTTCCGCACCTCATCTCAAGGTCCCCTTTCCCTCCCTTCTGGAACTGGCTCGAGTAAACACATTTGGTTTCTTTTCGCTGGCAATCTTATTAAGAGTTTTGGGACAGTTTTCTCAAGCTGAAAATAATTATCCGCTGTCAATTATAGGGGCTTTATGGGAGCTTTATTTAAGAAAGAAAAGTCAATTCCGCTGGCTCCCCACCCCCATCTCTTTACCCTATTACCTATCTAGACGGGAGTGCAAACATTTTTCTGGTTTTGATTTTTTTTTTTTTTTTTTTTTTTTTTTTTGGCCCCTCATGTTGGTTTGAGTGATTGCAGTCCATGAAGTTAGCTTTTCAGGCACCACCGCTGCTATTTGTCTTCTGCCTGCCTTCTCTCTTGGTAACATGATGCTCATGTCTGCATTGTCAATGGCATATGCGCTGCTTTGTGGTGTCCTGTTGTACTCGTTTCTTCTGAAACCTCTCATATTGCAGAGCCATACTACTACAGCACTGTAAACATCTGGGACTGGATTCACACAGACCTCACACAAATTTCATTGTCATTCTTTTATTTTCAAAGTAAAAGTCATGAAGTCTGTTTCCATGGCTATAGTTTGTCCCATTGGATGAGGTTTTCTGCTCAGGATAAATTATGCCCTCTGCCCCATCCATTTTCCTTTCTCTCTCTCTTTCCTTCTTTAGCTCTTTCTCTTCTTTCTTTCTTGCAGGGGTGTGGGCTGGGTAGGGGGAGGGAGAACTAGAAGAGGAAGGGTGGATATTGTGTCTCTTCTTGAATCAGTCCAGCAAAGCCAGATTACTCTGTTGGCTTCCTTTCCTAGTTACTTTCAAGTGGTGAGACTTATTCACCCTCTATTGATTGCTATTTGAAAGGATCCCAAGGCTATGTAATGGCACACTGAAGACAGTAGACAATGACGTTTAAACATCTTTAATGACCATTTAGCATTATCTCAATGGTCCTTCCAATTTACCTTTTAAAGGGACCTTTATGTGTCAGTTGTTTGGAAATTTCTTGCCAACTAACTTAAATATGTGTGTCAGACATTCCAAGATACGTTGGCCCAGAAAACTATCTGGTACTAAGGGGAAAGACAGTTAATCAGAATTTAGCATTTTCTTTTTAAATAAAAATTTACAGGAATCAAGACTTAGATTTCTTATTTGGGGATCCACATATATTCAACATTAACTTCTGTTCCTCTTCAGCTGCTGCTTCCATTTACTAAAATTAGCGATATGTTTATAAGTAATAAAAATACTTGTGAAAGTATTTTAAAGTATTCCATCTAGACTTTAATATAGAGATGTTAAATAGTCCATTACCTTTTTTTTTCCATTCTGATTCATAGAAAGCGGCTGAAATAATGTCATTTATGATTTTTTTGTTTGAAAGTCGTTTGTTACCTGAATTCATTAGATACTGCATTTAGATGGTAGAGTTGTTGATTAAAATTTAATACCTTTATTCACTTCTAAAACAAAATAGTTGTGCTGTCATCCAGGTAGAATTATGGGGAAGAAGTAAGCTAAACACTTGCTGAAGAGTGAGCTGGGAGTTAAAAAAAAATGCCCATTGACTGAAACTCTTCTTTGTATTTTTAGTTCATGGAGATAAATATATTTTCGAAGTGTTAACCTTGGGCAAAATTCTGTTTTGTTTTTTTTAGACACTAACTTGATTTTGCTATTGGTATATTTTTTAAAATTTTTTATTGTTATGTTAATCACCATATATTACATCATTAGTTTTTTGACATTTTTTAATAATTTTTTATTGTTATGTTAATCACCATACATTACATCATTAGTTTTTGATGTAGTGTTCCATGATTCATTGTTTGTGCATAACACCCAGTGCTCCACGCAGAATGTGCCCTCTTTAATACCCATCACCGGGCTAACCCATCCCCCTACCCTCCTCCCCTCTAGAACCCTCAGTTTGTTTTTCAGAGTCCATCGTCTCTCATGGTTCGTCTCCCCCTCTGACTTACTCCCCTTTTGCTATTGGTATATTTTAAGTGTCTTTATGACATAAGGACCAATCTATACTAGTTTATTTATGCAACCGAAATTAATATTTTCTAAAATAATAATCATGTGTGCTTATTTAATAAAATGATTGCCAGGGATATAAATTGAATTATATTTTTACAGTAAGAATTACCTGCAAAACAAGAGTGTACAATTTTTATTGCATAAAAACTAGTGTGGAAAATTTCCATTCTAACTGTCCAAAATACAATATTATCTCTTCCATATGATAAAGTGTAACAGTAGCCCTTGTTAAAATATCATATCTTATATAGTAATGCAATCATAATCAATGGTTGAAAATGAAAGGGGGTGGGGCTTACTCTGTTAAATAATGTCAAACCATAAATAATTTAGGCTTTCCAAGAACATCTGTATCAAGACATAGCAAGTGAAAAGTAGAGGTTGAAAAAGCCTTAATTTCACATGTGGCTGGCTAATCAGAACACTGCTACAATTTCCAGCTGGACTGATTCAGCTGAACTACATGGTATCATTAAGATATTGTCTAAATGTTGCATAATTACATGTGAGCAAACTTTTGCCATGCCTACAGGGTAACCAGCCAGCCCGCCCACCAAATGGTAGCCTGTTAAATATTAGGGTTTCTGAAGAGTGTCAGTTCCTTGTCCAAAAACCACTTTTCAGTAACATTTTCCTAAACAAGTTATTAATTATTCTCAATATACAAAGCTGTTCTTTTGAGGTCTACTTATTTGAAGCTTAATTTTTTTTGTTACTTTTGACCCTGGTATTATTGCTGCTAAAATACAGTAACAGATTATCTAAGAGGTTACATGTTTGGGATGTCCTGGGTAATTAAACAACTGTTTTATTGGCTTTTTGCCAGCAAAATACTAACAAAAGGGAAGTAAGGAAATCACCCATAAGCATTGCAAAATCATTTTTAACTTCTACCTCCAAAGCTGGTTCCCAGAAATTGGATGGTTCTAAAAATGTTGTATGTGCTAAAGAAACTCTTCTCAATTTGGGTGATTATAACTTTTTTTTTTTTTTTTTTAGTGGAAGGGGTTAGTTTTGGGTTTGCTTCTATGCCATTATATGAAAATAGAATAAAGGGAGCAGAGATGAATTATGGTTCTTCTGCTAGAAGTCTGAGAAAGCTTGAATAATTTAGAATAGCTGTAGTGTATCTGTCATTAGATATGCTTAGGCTCATTTAAGTTTGTTTTATCATTATTTATATCTAGAGCTTTGCCCTTGAAACATTACTATTCAGCTCCAGTTCTGGCCCCCTAGAAAGGCTGGATGCATCTGTTAGGTACCCTTGCAACTGGGACTGGTAGGCTTATTTCTGGATGTGGGTGGACTGTGGGCTTCTCTCATGGTTGTCACTTGTAGAAAACGGGAGTTAATAAAAAGAAAATGTATCCCTAAACTTGAGAGATCCAAGAATGGCTATTCTCAAAATGGAAAGCCACAGTGCTTATGAGTCTTTGCGGGAAAGAAGTTCAGGAAACAATATAGAAATAAGTATGTACTGCATGGCATGTACCTATTTCTTCAATATGTAGATCATTTAACACATAATGGCCCTATAATTTAGATATAACTATCCACATTTTTTTCAAAGTAAACTGAAAAAAGGAAATTACCCAAGGTCATTCAACTGGAAATTGGCAGAGTCAGGTCAAGACCAAATCTATTTGGTTACATTATTTCTTTTACCTCCACTACTGGCAACATTGATGCCAATATATTCGAATTAGACACCTCAAAACTCTAAAAAACAAATTATCCAAAATCTTAATCACTTCTTGCTAATGAACACCAACAGTTCTTCAGGTTCAAACTGGAACAGTAGTAAATTGAGAGAGGAACAGAAATGAAACATGTTCAAGGTATCCTCACTGCAGGTGGTTACATGGTATCAGACGAGGTCAGTGCATTCTCTAAGTGAAATATCTCTTTTGATATTTTCTTTGGGAATATATTTGCTTATGGAAACACAGGATGCATGTACATGGATCTCACCTCTTTAACAGGGCATTAGAAATACATGACCATTTAAGAAAAATCCATGAATGTCATTGTATATAGTAATTGTTTACTGCTGAAGGCAAAATGTTTAATTGTTCCCACATGTAATAAAATAATTTGATTGTAAATAACAGTGTGAAATTAGGCTTTTGCAGAAACTTCTGATATATGACTCTAAAAAGGACAAAATCATAGAGACTTCAAGCTACATATATGTCTGTGTGTGTACATATATATACAAGCCATATATATATATATATATATATATATACATATATATATATATATATATAAAGAAAGTTTTAAAATGAGTCTGCAAATCAGAAAGTTACTTCACCACATATAAATGACAAATTATTGTCTAGGATTAAAGGTTTGCATTATTACTTTTAAATCAGGACTAGGACTTACTGTAGGAAGTTAAATAATGTGAGAAAGTAATTATTGAGGAAAATAGGGCCTTGAATATTGTCTCCTAATAAATATACAATGGATTTTTGGAAAGAAAACCTATATACAACTTACGGTTTCCTCTGGTGTCTTAATTTAAGTTGTAGTCATTTCTAGAGTTTAGTTGCATAATTTATAACTGGCAGCACTTAATCATGCACACTGAAGATTTATGAAGGCAGAAGGCACTGTATTTAATGTTTACATGACACTGTCCTGTTACCTTTACCGCATTCCTACCATATGGACCCTCCACTTTGATGGCGTTATCATAAATCCATTAAAAAATGCACAGAGTTTCCTTTTCATAAACCTGATTTATAATCTACTAGAAGAAACCCAAGAAAACAGTTGGCAGAAATCACATGCCAACATTAGAATATGAGAATTCAGAAATGCCAACCTTTAGGTAGGTCTTGGGTATTTTAGGAATCTATTAGGCAAAGGTACGGATCACTCTTTAAAAACAGGTGTTTTCAAAATGATGTTTAAGCACAGAATTTAAAAGAGAAACTGTGTCTTATAGAATGAAGGAAACTCCATTACATGCATATTTTCTTCTATATTTTTACTGTCTGGTTTAGAGCAAAAAGGCTTATTCCAGTTCATTTTTTTTAGTGTTTAATGAACTTATAGTAGAATATGAATGAGCACTTTAAATTCCTGCACAGTTACCTTAATGTGCAGAGGCAAACTCCATTTATTATCCAAATGTCTGACTTTCTACAAGCCAAAATGTTGGAAAAAAGTTGACAGCTCATTTGAAATGGAGCTAATGTTCCTCACATTTATGAGCTGCCTGTGAATATCTACATCTTTCCTAAGCCTTAAATGTCTGGATGCTTATCCAAAATTGTAGTACAAATGAGATTTCTTTATTATGCTTCAGAAGGAAGAGTAATACATGTGTATTAGTTCAAAGTGATTTTAATCTATCTTAACATTAATTCTGTGAACTTTGTAATGAGGAGTAATTCAGATGACGTTTTTAGTATTACTGTTCCAACATTTGTTAGCATTAACAGTTGATACTTGCTTAATGTAAGTAAGTAAAATATTAGCATTTCCCTCCCAGAAATTAAAGTTCTCTTTTAATTTTCCAGTAATATGGGACATAAGATTTATGTTTATGTAATTTTAATACAGCTTTATCACAGTCTAGGATATCTAGAAGATAATGAACCTCATTTTGTCTCAAGTCCTTTATGCAGAAAAATCTTCATTTTTCATGGTATACTGCAATGATTTAAGACCATTTACATTTACCATTTGACTAGTGGTATTGTTACTTGGTTTTGCCAATCAAAAATACTTACTTTTCATGACTGGCACTCTTTCTTTTTTTTTTTTAAGTGCCTTTTACCTTTACTTGTGCCATTCAGTCAGGATGACAAGTGACAACCTAGAAATAGGCCTTTAAAGTTAGTGAGAGAAAATATACCTGCATCTTGGGAAGTCATCAGTGACACTCTGATCAAGAATTAATGAATACAAAATGTCGATGCTTTATAGAATCAGTTTAAAACCAAATATTTACTCAGTACAGAGTTGACACAAATAGAAAGTTTCAAGATATCTCAAAGGGAGCCAGGTCATCCACCAAATAATGGCCTTAAAGGCTCCCTTGCCTTTAAATCAGGTCAGTTGTGTTCTTTCTTTGAACACTGTGTTCTAATTGGAACAATAAATCAAAGAAGACACTCAGAGTAGATTCCCATGTAAGGTGGACAACTGGACAGTGACTGTTTACTGCTGCTAACACGTGCATCCAATTACCATTTGAAAGATTCATAGTGCTGGCAGTAAAGCATTGCCTTATTTTATAGTTCACCTAATAATTCTTCAGCCTAAATCTGTCCACATTTACCTATAGCTAATCTGTCAGTATGTATGTTATCATTAACGAGGAATTTTCAAATGTTTGGCATGCTTCCTACAGTGAATGATGACACTGAGCGATTAATGAACCATTTAATTAACCAGAATAGAAGAGGCAAAGTATTGATTAAGTCAGTATATCCCCAAATTCAGGTAACTGTCAACTAAATATAACCCTATAATTGCACCACAACTATCACTTAATTATGAATGGTGTGGGTTAACTGCAACTTAATTCCAAGTAGCAATGGTTAACTGCAAAGTTGAGAACCTTTTTTAAAAGGCATTTTCCTATAATCATTATTTTCTTTCAAGCACTGGGTGTTAACATGCTTTACTGAAAAACATACGTGTTAGTTCATCCTTAACCTTTTTTGATGCATTGCCCCTGTTTGAGGATAACCTAACCTATTCATAGAGTCTCTACAATTTAAGGCTCACCAAATTCTAATAGTTCTGTCTTGAGGCATCTATACACCGGAACTATTAGACATCTGTGATAGCCCTGCCTCTGAGGCAGTGTGAATCCATGATACTTTTTCAGTCCTTCATTATTTTCCTCCTCTTTTTCTTGTCCCCCCCCACCCCACCCCACATTTTCCCTGGTTTCCAAACCCTTTCCATACCATTTAGGCCAGGGAAAGTCATCCATTATCATTGCATATTTGGAGCCAGCAGTCTCAACCTTTTTGGATGCGCAACATCCAAGACAGATAGCTTATATTCTATGCATGAAAGTCTTTAGCAATGTAAATTCCACATACTCCATCAGGAGTCTCTTCTCATTTTGAATTTCCAGTGAATTCTCCCTTATCCCAGCACTCAGGTCGTTTTTCTTATAGCTTTTTCTTTAGTGAAATAGGCAAACCACAGATAAATACCTTCTGCAAATAAATGCTGTCTGGTTACTAAATCATCATCTTGTATTTTTGCCCAGATTAAATATTCAGTTTCCAATAACTCTCTTCACAGGTTCATTTTACCTTTCTTTTAACTTGTTTTAGTACATGTAACACTTACTAGCTACTTTGTCAATTTCCTTACTTTTAGTGAAGATGATTTAGGGAATCAAATAACTATTCCTCTTCTATTTTAGTCATCATTTATCTCAAAGAAGATGAATGCTAACCATAAAGGTCTTTACTATTTCCAACTTCTGTGATTTCCCTTAAATTACAAAGCTTCTCTGTACATCCCTGTCAAATGTAGCTTTTAAAAATAAAACCGATTTTCTCATTAATAATGGCTATCAAAGGGGAAAAAATGGAAAATACACATGCATATATATATATATATATTCCAGACTGACCAAATATAGAAATGCACATATCTTTGTTGGAAAAATATTAAGACACCCGCCTACAGGAGTTAGAATTTGAATTAATAGATACATGTATGTTCATATTTCTTTCAAGGAAGTCTTTTTGTACTGATTGCTGAATTAAATTTATTTTTATTATATGCAGAATCTGACTAAATAAGTTAGATTGCTCTGTTACCATAATAATTAAAAGTCAATTTACAATTGATTTCAAATTAAAAAAACACAATTGTTTCAAATTATGTAGATACATTTCCAAAGCCTAAATTGCTTTGATTTATTGATAGAATTATTAAAAGAAAAATGAATATTTTGTAACATGGGGAAAATGGTGACACATGATATTAATTTACAAACTATTTCTCATCTAAAGTGAGCTATATTTACAATGTTATTAATAACAGTAATTACCAATGTAGTAAACCAGATCTAGGGCATTTTTTGGAACATCTCCGGAGAAGGGTATGATTCCACAAATATGAAAAAAAAAGTGCTAAGCATGTTGATCAAATTATGGAATAAAAACCTGATAAAGAAAACTACAGAAGTGCTCTCAAGCTGAAGCAAGAGAGATGGTAAAGGACATATAATTAGAATGTTCGAAGCCAGAAGAAAAGCAGAAGAAGCCAGAGAGCATTTAGACACAGACTGTGGAAGGAGGACGACATGCTTTGCTAGAGTGATGGAGACAAGGGTTTTGAACTCCCAGGAAAGACATCAGGCTAATGAGTAGCGCTGCAAAAGGGCTGACATGACAAGAAAGGTGTGAGGGAAATATAACCCAAGCCCTGGCATTTGACTGCATGTTAAATTAACTGAAATGAGAACCTGTGCTCTAAAAGGAATCCTACAGAAATAATCGCAGCCATGGTATCAAAGTAAGGAAGGCCAAGTCCAGAATTCCTGCTAGAGAGGCAGTAGGAAAGAGGGATTAAAAGTGTGGGCTTTGATTAAAAGTGATTACAAGTATGGCCCTGGATTGAAAATGCGCTTTGAAGACACAGAAATGGGTGTAGTGAGGCTTTGAACTGCCGGACAATAGTGTATGACTCGGGCAAGTTGTTATCAGTAAAACAACAACATTAACAATACCTTCCTCTTTCCTATATGGTAATGATTAAATGAGATTATTCATTCATTCAGCAGAAATTGAGTGCCTGCTTTGTGTCAGATACTGTGTGACATGTACATACAGTACTGAAAAACGGTGCTGGTTTTGCTCTCACAGAGCTTCACTCTAAAGACAGTGACCAAAAAAAAAAAAAAAAAGGAAGAAAGAAAGAAAGAAAAGAAAAACCAAGTAAACAAAGATGTGATGAAAAACTGGGGTAAATGCTATGGAAGAAACAAGTAGTGTCCTCTAAAAGAAAACAGTGTCCTCTAAAAGGAAACAACTGGGAACTATTCTAAACCTCACGGCTAAGAGGCACTTGTTTCAGAGGTACAGATCATATATATGTTCAGAAAAAAAAAGAAGAAGAAGCTAGCAGGAGGGGAAGAATGAAGGAGGGGAAATCGGAGGGGGAGACGAACCATGAGAGACGATGGACCCTGAAAAACAAACTGAGGGTTCTAGAGGGGAGGGGGGTGGGGGGATGGGTTAGCCTGGTGATGGGTATTAAAGAGGGCACGTTCTGCGTGGAGCACTGGTGTTATACACAAACAATGAATCATGGAACACTACATCACAAACTAATGATGTAATGTATGGTGATTAACATAACAATAAAAATTTTTTTAAAAAAGAGGCATTTGAAGGTGGGAGGTGGGAGATGGGAAGAGTATGGGGAGTGATGCCTCCAAGAAGTTCAGAATCAGCACACTGAACCTGGGGTTTGGTGAGACGTTTGCAGAAGTCAGACTTAATGCATGAATAGCTTAATGGTGCCTGGTACTTAATAAGGCCTCAGCAAACGGGTATTATATAAAGAAAATGTAAGGATGATGCTTCCCTTTGTTTTAAGGGAAAGGATCAGGAAAACAACTAGCAGATTATTTGCTGAAGTGGGAAGTAAAAATATTGGAAAGAGGCAGGAATGAGGAATACACCTGGCATTTTTAGAAAAAGAAAATATTAGAACATCTGAAATTATTTAAGATTTGCAATTGTAGCATCCGTAATGCTCTAAAGTTTGGGGGGAAAGAGTAAAGGTCTGGTTTAATAGACTAGTAGCAGATATTGGAAAACTGAAGATGATTTGAGGAGAGAGAGAAGAGTTGAAAATAAAGAAGATAAAAAATGTGTTCAAGGACATATTGTAAAAAAACAAAGGAAAAGAAAGAGGGACCGAACAGGTAACTGTACAGACTGGAGGAAGGCAGATTACTGCAGAAAAGGCAAAAAGAGAAAAGTGACTCTAGGTGAAATATTTCAAGACAAACTATGCTTCAAGTTATGATATGGTTTTGAACCAGGATTATCACAGATGCTCAGCTCTCAGGAAATTCTGTAGTTAAGGTTCTTGTTTCTCATCCCATGACTGTGACCTTTTTGGCCCATAGCCTCAAAGGGTTTACAATCTAGAGATAGAGACAGGAAATCTTCACAAGGGGTTGGAAGATAATATAAGACATTTATACTAACCACCAAAAAAGCAGGGCAGAAACGAAGTGAACAGCAACGCACGGGATGCATGAATGACATGGGCATGATCACACTGAGGATGACTCCAGCTATACACCAATAGAGATGAGCAAGAATGTCCTAAAAGAGGGCACAGAAGCATGTGGGCACAGAACCTTACATGAAGTCTCCAGGCAATAACAGGTAGGCAAAGGGGGTGGAGCAGAGTTTACAGGCTGGGGCTACCTTTTGAAACACAAAGTAAAATACACTAGAAAGTGTTGTCATGTGTGTTGGGGGGTAATATAAATATCCTTGTATTTGAGGACTTCACTTTTCTGCTAAAATAGTGCATTAACAGAGTTTTCATTTAAAATTAGACTTCATTTGTTTTACTTTTTGAAGTAAAGGAAAAACAGAGAAGGCAAAGAAATATTTTACATGGCTATATAAATTATAGTATAATAGTCATAACCTAAACATTGAAATTCTAGCTTGATCAGCCAAACAAACCAAAACCCAAAACTGATTTTATACTAGGGACATGAAATAGTTCTTCTGATCTACCGCAAATGGCATCTTCTTTAGCACTCATCATTACCTAAAAATTTAAAATAGTCCCTACTGCAGAAGTTTTTAAAATATACATAGCGCTGGGAAGGGTTTTGTCATTTCTCAGCAGATTCCCAAAGACAACTACTGAACCCTCACTAGTACTTGCTCCCATTGTGTATTTCTTCTTGTCATTCTTGTTCTAAATTAGCTCAGACTCACCTGGTTTAGGTGATTAGGAAAAGAAACAAAGTAGATACAGCTCCTTTTCTTGCAAAAGAATATACTTAAATATTTTTAAAACAAACAAGGAGTAAGACACAGACAGCAAATATGCAGCTGCCCCCCAAGATGAAGACCATGAGCTTTGGAGACCAACTTCCGGTTATAGAATCAGGGTTCTAAAGCTCGGTAGCTTTGTGACTTTGGACAAATAACTGGGTTGTGATCTTTGCAACTATTAAATGAAGATAATAACATCACCCACCTCATCACTGTTGGCAGGATGAGACTATAAATGTGAAATTCTCAATACAGGGCTTGGCACATTTTAAGAGCTCAAAATGTTAGCTCTCATTACCCTTTTATGCTATGACTACTGTGTTGTTTTTAATTATCTCATTTTCTGAAAGGGTCGTTAAGTCATGGCCTGATATAAGATTAGACAGAGAATTGATTATCATACTACTTTACTTCATTTTATAGTTTATAAGGCATTTTTATGTGTTCATGAGTTGATTCTCAGAAAAATTCTATAAAACGGATAAAATAGTCATTGTTACTCCCGTACTATATTTAGAGGAGAAAACTGAGTCTAAAAGTTATGGTGCCAGGCTCAAGTGAGATAGTTAGCATAAGTGGGTCAGGATTCAAACCTAGGCTAGGCTCAGCAAGGGTGACCTTCTGCCTTGGTGTGCTGGGACAGTCTCGGTATGTGCCTCTCGCACTGGCATATTAATGGCACCCTATTCACTCTCGAAGGCTCACATTACAAAATCACCCTTAGCCAGTTTGCCTCTGTGTAAGTCACAAACCTACACAAGCCAGTCCCCTATTAAATACTTGAATTTCTTCACAATGTCCTTAGAACAAGATCTACATTCCTTAACATGTCCTGTAAGGCCCTCAGGACTTGTTCCATACTGATTCCCCACCCCATTTCTTACTATACTCCCCATGATAGTCATACTGAGTAGATGTTAGTTCCAGAACATGCCTTGTCCCCTCATGTCCAGACCTCACTCACACAATGAGGTCTAGCTGGAGTTATATTTCTCTCCTTGTCCCTAGCACTCCTTCCTGTCAAAATCCTGTTAGATATCATCTCTAGGAGGCCTTCCGGAACACTCCCCAAGCACTTTGTCTCTAGTTTTTTAATGCACTCTCACACTTGATTAGTTTACCCATCTAGTTTCCTCATACACAGAAAACCTGTTGAGGGTAAGGACCATACATATCACATTGACCTTCACATGTGAGCCCTCCATACAGAGTCTGGCATGTAATGGGTCCTTCCTATATATTTACTAAGTAAAAATTGTTGTTTTTAACTGCATATCCTCGATCCAAATCACTTAGATTTGTTTCAGTCACTTGGTCTGGAAAGCATGATTAATACACTGCCTACCTGAAAAAATGTGGTTGAAGTAAATTATCTTTTAAGATTATATTAGGTTCTAAGTTCTACAGTTCTGAGAACTCAGAAAATGTTAGGCCCGTCATTACCTTACTGAATGTTAAGTACTTAAATTCATACAAATTTCTGAATGGATATATTATGTAACCCTTGAAATGGATTCTTTCCCACATTACTCCAGTTTTCCTAAAGTTACTATTGACTATGATCAGTGGATATAAATGGTGACTTTATTCTCTTTTAAAATTGATGCTGGCTGTGAGATACTTTTTGTTTCAGAGTTATAGTTGGATACTGGAATAATTTTAAGAATTAAGAAATGAGAAATTCTTGGTAATTCATTTAGAGAAGAAGACTGTACTGCAAAGAGTGGGAGTAAAAGCATATGGTTCATAGTCTTGGTCGTGTCAAAACATTTGCTGTGCAGTCTCAGGCATGCCATTTACTTTAACTTGACCTCAGACACCTAATCTACAGAATGAGTGCATTGAACTAAATTATTATTAAAATATTTTTATTCAGTACCCTCATTGCCTAGATTAAGGACCAGATTCTGCAAGCATACAGATATCAGGAGATAACAACTATGATATGCTGAATAATAGCCACCCAAAGATATTAAGTCCTAATCCCCAGAACCTGTGAATGCTACTTTTTATGGTAAAATATTTGCAGGTGTGATTGAGTTAAGGGTTTGTAGATGAAGAGATGATCCTACATTATCCAGATGGGCCTTACATGCTGTCACTTGTTCTTATTATAAAAGACAGAGAAAGGGAGATTAGACACACACAGAAGGCAGTTCAGTGATGGAAACAGAAAAAAAGAGAGACTTAAAGATGCGATGCTTTGGTTTTGGAAGGAAATGTGAGCCCAAGGAATGTTGCTGTAGAAGCTGGAAGAGGAGAGAGAGACTCCCGCAGAGCCCATGGAAAGAGCTTGGCCATTCTGATACCTTCATCTGAGCGCAGTCAAATGGATATTGGGCTTCTGGCCTCCAGGCTGTGAAAGAATCAATTACTATTGCCTTAAGACACCAACTTTGTAGTAATTTGTTACAGCAGTCAAAGAAAACTAATACAGATTTTGATACCTCAGAGTGGTGTGCTGCTATAACAAATACCGAAAAGTGTGGAAAGTGACTTTGCAATTGGATCATGGATATAGGCGGGAAGAATTCTGAGACACATAACAGAGAAAGCCTAGATTGTCTTAAACAGACTTCTGCAGAAATACAGGCATTAAAAGCGCTCTGGTAAGGGCTCAGAAGAATGTAAAGAGCACAGTAGAGAAAGTCTACATTATCTTAGAGAATACATATCTCTTCATAAACAGAATATTGGTAGAAATATGAATATGAAAAGTGATTCTGATGACAGCTGGAGGAAATAGGGGGCGTGTTATTGGAAACTGGAGGAAAGACAGACCTTGTCATATAGTGGCAGACGCTTAGCTGCACTGTGTATTATAGTCATGCGGGAAGCAGAACTTGTATGAGGTGAACTTGCAAATGTAACTGCGGGGAATTCCAAGAAATGTGTTGAAGGTACAGCCTGATTTCTTGCTGCTTTTAATAAAATGTGAGAGGAAAGAGATAGAGTGAAGAAAGAACTGTTAAGCAAACCAGAAGCAGCACTTGATGATTTGGGAAATCCTCAGCCTATCCAGGTGGCAAAAGATTGCTAAATTAGGAGGTACACCTAGGAAGTGTGCTCTACAAAAAAGGCCTGGGGTGTGGCTGGACAGCCTTAATCTAGTGTTGGAGAAATTAGGCACATAACTGATAGGTTCCCTCAGCCATCTCAATGGAAGCTAGGAACAGAGATTATAAAAGGAAGACCGGAGGAGGACTTTCCAACTACTGACATGGATGCCTATGACATACACAGGAGACCCACAAAGTTTTGAGAATGTTGTATCAGCAGAAACACTGCTGGCTTGGACTAAAAGAGACAGAGTTGGATAAAATGAAGGAAAGCTGTCAGATTCCCACAATCGTACAGGCAGGAAACAGGCTGATAAAACTATTCAGTTACAAACACATGCTAGCTTTAAAAAAAAAAAAAAAAAAAAAAAAAAGGAAGGATCACCATGAGGGCAGAGCCTTAGGCACAGAAGGCAGAACCACAGAGGTAGAGGCAGAGACCCTAACCATAGGTCCAGAGGCAAGACCCACAAGCTATGGAGGACTATTCTAGGGTGCTGAAATCTACAGGAATTTGCCCTGCTAGATTTTGAAATTGGTTGAGAATGGTGGCACTTTTCTTCCTTCCACGTTCCCATTTTTTTATAGCAGAAACATCTATAACTGCTATACTATGCCTGTCCCACCACTGTATTTTGGGAAGAGATACTTTATTTTCTAGTTTTACAGATTCAGAGATATAGAGGAGTTTTGCCCCAGGATGGAGCATACGCAGAGTCTTACCCACACCTGATTTAGATTATGTAGATGATGAGACCTGGGATTTCTTAACTGATGATATTTAAATGAAATTTTGGACTGGAGTTTATGCTGTGTGTAAACTTTGGGGGATGTTGGGATAGGGTGAGTATAGTTTACATAAGAGATGGCTGTGACTTTCGTGGGTCCAGCAGGTGGTATAGTATGCTGAACAATGGTCATCCAAAGATTTTGGGTCCTAACCCCTGGAACCTCTGGATGTTATTATATATAGTGTTTGTGCAGCTGTGATTAAATCAATGATTTTTGAGGTGAGGACATTATCCTAAATTATCCAAGCAGGCCCTAAATACCATCACAAATGTCTTTATAAAATATAGGCAGAGGGAGACTGGACATACAGAGCGCAGAGGGTGATTTGACAATGGAAGCAGAGAGAAGATTTGAAGATGCTATACTATTGGCTTTGAAGATGAAGGAAGGGCCACGAGCCAAGCAATGTGGCTCAAGAACCTGGAAGAGGCAATGAATGGTTTCTCCCCTAGAGAGCCTTCAGAAGGAATGTGACCCTGCCAACATTTTTATTTCAGCCCAGTGAAACTGATACTGGACTTCTGGTCCCCAGAACTGTTAGAAAATAAATTTCTATTGCTTTAAGCCACCAACTTTGTGGTAATTTGTTATAGCAGCCCCAAGAAACTAATACAGTCACCTATGACCATTTTATGTGGCCCAAATTAAGGATAATTTGACAAAAAGAGGATCTTATCATGGAAAGTACTAAGCATGAATTCAGATGTAAGGGCAAACACTTTCTCTACCTCTTAATTGTGTGACTGAGATAGATGTCTAGATTCTTCATCTGATCACTGAAGATTAAAATAATTTCTGTAAAAATAACCAACTATCAAGCTTATAAAAGAACCTCAAATTTTAGTTGAATCTGAAAATGAGTTTAAATGACCATATATCTGTAAAACGTTGCTTAAGAAATATAGTTTATTTGCACATAGTACCTTGATTGCTGGGCACTACCAGGGCAGAGGAAGGGCTTTGATTGTTTGATGCAGAACTGTGGTCTGATTTTCCACTAGGTTATAAATTTAGTGTGGATTAAAGAGTATCAGTTCTCTTCCTCCTCATTGGTCCAAGAGCCACACTCTGAAGGTACATGCTAAGCCCATGGGAACTTTTCCAAATTAAAGAGGCCCTTTTAGAGTTAAAGGTGATAGCAGATCTATTTAATAAATGGATGATTAATATAATTAAAATGTAAGCAAGTGGTACTTTCCGAAGTATTTCAATGTCTCAGTGTATTGAAGTCACATTTGCTCTCTTTGAAACTATACCCTGTATCCTCTATCCTCTGTCGCTGTGGATAAAATTCACAAAACATCCTAGTTTAAGCTTTTCACATCACAAAAATGTTTCCATAGGGCGCCTGGATGGCTTAGTTGGTTAAGCGACTGCCTTCGGCTCAGGTCATGATCCTGGAGTCCCGGGATCGAGTCCCATATCGGGCTCCCTGCTCAGCAGGGAGTCTGCTTCTCCCTCTGACCCTCTTCCCTCTTGTGCTCTCTATCTCTCATTCTCTCTCTCTCAAATAAATAAATGAAATCTTAAAAAAAAATGTTTCCATAATGGTGCAACTCTCCTAAAATTTATTGTCATGACTGTTTATATCACTTAAATTTTTAAAGCCTGGAAAAAAGCATGATTCTAAAACTGGCATTTCCTCTTATAGAAAATTAGTTTCTCTCAGAGCAATAGGGGCTATGAAGTTGCAGACCGTAGATACATGTTTTTTTGTCATATCTTAGGGTAATGGGGCTTTTCTCTAAGCTGAGGCTGATGGTGACATCTCCTAAGTTGGAGTGTGATGGAACTCACCACTTTTTCTCCTTCACACTCATGGTTAACCGAGTGTTGGGGCTATAGTAATTTGAGAAGAGAGGGAATGGTGGTGATATTGGGAAAGGTGGGTGCAATTAGGTGTAGGGCTCTCATGCAAGGGAACTGGATAAAAGATCTGATCCACAATGATCTTGAGCACAATAAGCATGTTAGTGGTGACGATCAATCTTACCATCCCTGGTGGCATTCAAAGATTTTTACTTGTAGTCTCTGAGACCGAGCAAATGGCATAGGTCCATACAAGTCTACAGGAGTCTTCTGAAACATGCTTAGCAATAGAATGCCGGTTGTGCACTCTGGTTTGAGAGGCAGGCCCTACCTATTTCTCTTAATAAAAATAAGATTCCTTCTAATAAGTACAGAGAAAGGACATTTGGAGAAAAAAGAGCAAGAGAGGCCAGATTTGAAATAGCTAGTAATAATAGGCAATGTTAAGTATTTCTCAGAGTTGGGCCTCTGGACCGCATGATCAGAATGAACGAGGGTGCTGGCTCAAAATGCGAACAGTAAGAGCCCTATTCCAGAAGGACTGAAAGGGGGTAGAGGAGACTGGTAAGAGGTACACACACAGGAATCTGAACTTCAATAGACACTTCAAGTGATTCTTAATGCCAACAAACCTCTAAGAAACAACCAAATTAAGGATGATACTAAGTCAGGTATGGAGGTGAGGAGATAAAAAGCCAAAGGTGTCTTGAGCTTGGAATAATCTAAAAAAAACCTGGCAGAATGGATTTCATACACATACTGCGTGTTTGCATATTTTCCATTTTTGCACATAATCTGGGAGTGGGGAAAGTGCCAGTATATTCTATAAAGAGGAAGTAATTCTAAAAGTGAGTTAAAACATATGCTGAAGTGTAAATACTCTTTGGTTGGTGGAAGTTATTGATAAATCTGAGATGAGGTCAGTTTTCAGCTCACTGTGCAAAGGCACAAATTGCATGTGCTAAATCTGGGGTGAGGGGAGAGACGACATGACACCTGTGTGAAGCTTCTCCCTGTGTCAGAGCACCCTGCCACTGCTATTTATGAGCAAGAGCTGGGGATGCTACACCAAATGACAATTGTGTAAACAGACTTTTAGCCATTCAGGGCTCCTCCCCACTTGTTTTGTTATTGTTGTTGTTATTGTGAAGCCACAGGAATCTTTGTATAAGCACCCCTAATTCCAAGAGTGTTCTCAGGAACAGAAACCTCCAAGTGATCACTTGAGTTTGCCGCACAGCTTCTAAAGCTGGAATCATGAAGAAAGAATACTGATGAGATTCTAGAGTTTCCCAGAAATGATCTTCCAAACTCCAGCAGCTCTTTAATGGCTTAGGCATTATTGAGAGGAATGCCTCTCTGTTGTGACACTTGCTTTCTTTCAGTTGTGGGAATCATTTGAGCATCAGTTCCCGTTTATGAGCCTTTTGTTCAGGTGATTTGGACTGGCAGGCACTACAGAAAAGGCTGTGTGATACGTCCACCTTGAGTGTTCCATGAGTATGCAAATGATCAGTTCCCTTCTGGTTCAATGACATTTCTTTATTCCTACAAAAGATATCTTGGACCAGATTTACAGCCCAAATAACTTACAGAATGTCTTCTGCAAAGTCACAGGGAATATGAATCTGGAAACATTAATTAAAACATCAACAATTAGCACCCTCTCTGATGCATCTTTTTTCCCGAGTTTATTTCTTCTTATATATTTTTTTCTTTGTACTGAAAGCTTCAAAGTCATTTAATAAGATCAGCCAGAATATGTTCATCTGAGTTGAGCTATACATAATCGCTGACCCTGGCCATAATTTATTAATCTGAGATGATTACTGTACCGACCAACCTCAAGTAGCGTGGTTGGGTTTTTCACAATCCAAAAAGACTTCATGGGGTTTTAAATTATTTTTATATCCTGCTGTGCTCTATGAGGTACTTGGCCAAAGGTGTTTTTGCCCTAATGTCTTGTGCTCCAAAGAAGGCATCAAATTTTTTTGACTTTTAAAAAAATCTCACTGATATGAGGAATTCTTAATCTCAGGAACAAACTGAGGGTTGCTGGAGTGGTGGGGGGTGGGAGGGATGGGGTGGCTGGGTGATAGACACTGGGGAGGGTATGTGCTACGGTGAGCGCTGTGAATTGTGCAAGACTATTGAATCACAGATCTGTACTTCTGAAACAAATAACGCAACATATTTTAAGAAAAAAGAAAAAGAAGAAGATAGCAGGAGAGGAAGAATGAAGGGGGGGAAATCGGAGGGGGAGACGAACCATGAGAGACGATGGACTCTGAAAAACAAACTGAGGGTTCTAGAGGGGAGGGGGGTGGGGGGATGGGTTAGCCTGGTGATGGGTATTGAGGAGGGCACATTCTGCATGGAGCACTGGGTGTTATGAACAAACAATGAATCATGGAACACTACATCAAAAACTAATGATGTAATATATGGTGATTAACATAACAATAAAAAATTTAAAAAAAATCTCAAATTGAACCCTGCTGATTTTATTCACCAGAAAAATGTCATTCATAAATTGTCATACTATTTTCCCTTTTGATGACAAGGATTATAGAATAAAAGCATCCTGTTCTGGACCTTCCCACCATCCCATGGCCTTATTCGGTGACCGACACTTTAATTGAATTAAAGTTTTCAATTAGTAATAGTAACACTTTGTCATACAGTAAAACTAGAAAGATACTAGAAAAAGAAAAATAACTTAGAAAAAGTTGTATTCTTAAATTCATTCTTATTTTACCTTAAACAGAATAAACATTCAGTGATACCCCTACAATCTCTTAGATTAATTGCACGGAAAATCCTTCTTTTCCTATGTTGATCACTGAAAATGTTTGGGGGCCATTCAGTTTTAATCAACATAGGGGTTCTTCATGTCCCACTGATTGTTTTATCATTTTGGATTATCAACAAAATCCACTGAACACACAGGTACAGTTTTATTGAAAAAACAATATAACAACGATTTGATTAGGCAACATTGAATGACTGATGTAAACTGAGGGGGACAGTCTTAACTATTGATACCTAGCTCCAGAGTTGTAGACACTGTTTCAGTTCTGTTCTTAGAATGGGATAAAAGAATAACAGCTTAATGGCATAGAATGCTTAGTTATTCCTAAATACTTCACATGGGTACTCATTTCATCTTCAAACAACCCTAGGGTGTGGATACTAGTAGTGTCATCTGAACTTGCAGATGGAGAAATCTAAAGGTGCTGGGAGACTGAGTAATTTCACTGCAGTCTTAACAGTTGATAAGAGGTGGAGCTAGGACTTGAACCCAGGTAGAGTGGTCCCAGTGCACATGCACCTAATCAGTATGCTACTGCACCGTTCCATAGGATACAACATACGACTGGTCTGATTGGAAATCCGGTAGTCAAGCAGAGGCAAACTGCCAGTATGGGACACTAGGAAATTAAGCTTTATAGCTAGGGGAGCTTTATGCAGCATTCTATGCTTTCTCGACTCGACTTTGCCTACTAACGATACTAACGACCCAGAAGATCTCTTCTTGCTATCTACCGATTCGCACCTGCAGCTTCAAAAGGCTGGCTCCTGATCACTTTTGTCTTGACATAGAAATGGGGCAAAAAACTTATATATATGTACTTTTCCAGTAGTATACTTTTTAAATAATCATAAACTGGAAATGTTTTTAAAAATAAAGTTTTGTAGTATGAATTTATTTTTCTATCAGTTCTTTCAGCCCTAAATTCTGTATGTCATTTACTTACTATCAGAGATGATACTTTTGACATAATCGCCGATGAGGAGAAAATATTTTGTTTTCATGCAGTTTGGGAAATATTTATCTTGAAGCCAAAATGCCCAAAGATATATTCTTTCACTAAGAAAGCAAAATTTTAAGAGCTTACTTTTCCCTTTTTATTTAATGTCCCCATAGTTTCCAAGTTCAAGACTTGAGGTATTCTCTTTACTAAAGAAAGTCATTCCTATTAAACCCCTCCATCTACATGTAGCCATTTTAAAATCCAAAGGAGAACTTAAAAAGATCCAAATATTGAATCAAATAAAAGATTTATTCCCCTATCTTAGCAAACGTCTTTCCTAATGAATTTCAACCAAACTAACCTAGACTCAGCTTTTGGCATACCTCATGCAAATGGTAGATGTGCTTTCTGCTTTTGAAGGCGAATTGATATTCACAAATCATATGTCACAAGCCACTAAAAGTGTCAGAATCCCACAGCAGGCCCTTGGTGGCTTGTTAATCTCTCCTGTTTAAAGGAAACAGACTAATTCACTTAAATCTAATGAAAGCCATGCCTGCTCCAGCCCGGTCCCTCAGAGTGTCAGCGCATGCAAGTCCTGCCTTCTTTCTTCACCTCCTTCTTTCCTGGCTCCGACAATTAAACATGAAACTAAGAAGCAATGATTTCCTTAATGTTGCCATGTCTGAGTTATTTCAGATGTCACATATGTACAAAATATTAAATGCTTTTTTTTTTCACATTGAAAATACATACAAGAAGGTACCCCTGCCCACCTTTCACTATTGTTCTCCACAAAGCTTAAAAGATAAACCAGGATGCTAAATGGAGGGACCAGATGTATATATAACCTTTTGCCCTCATTATTCTAGTTGGCTTCCATTAGTGGGAGGGAGAAAAAAATAAAATAGTACAAAATAGGAAATAATTGACACAGAGGTGTGAGAATGAACTTTTACAGTGGATTGGCTAAAATCTGGAAATACGATCCAAATGATGGAAGAGCTGTTTACAAAAGTACCAAACCATAGGTGATTGGTATAATGTTGATAGAAGGGAGGGAAAGAATTTCTCTTAATTCTATGCACCCAGAAATTGTCCAACTGTGGTCAATCATGCCCAAGCTATGTTATTTTTCAACATTTCTCATTTTTATGTGTTTTTTTTTTTTATACTTTGAAAGAAGAGCCAAATATTCTCTGACTCTTTTTGCCCAAATCCACACAACCCTCACTCTTTTGGCTAATTATGCCTGTAGTTAGCTTCCCCCTTCCAACGTTGGGTATTTTCCTCTTTTAATAGCATTATCTATTGGTGGCTCTCCATGCTGAAACTAACTGCAACACAAGGTAAGGTGAGATTTTTCTATCAAGTACCTTAGTGACAAAGGAAGGGATCTGGGACTGGGATGAAAACAGACCTTTACTTTTAACATATATCCTAATCAAGCTTAAAGTCATAAGAGTGAAAATCTGGAGTTAGGACATTTAAAGGGAAAAACAATTTTCATTGCAAGCATACTGTACATGTTAGTCATGGCTCAGTGGAGTAGAAATTTTATGGAGCAAGAAGGGGGAGGTGCAAGAAGAAGGTTTTGAGTTTCCTTCCAAATGTATTTTTTAAAAAAGCATTACAGAATCAGGATTTATGGGAAAAAAGGAAGACAATAATGAAAAGGAAGCTTTTTCTTTGGCAAATTATCTGAGACCCAAACTGACCACCAGTAAAAGGGCGTGAAGAGACCAAAAGAAGACAATTAATTGAAGGGCTCCCAATGTGGCAATGTCTGGAATCCCACAAGACAACCTGCCAGAGCCTGCTGACGCTAATCTTGGGGCATAAAGTCTGAGTGGAGGTTGCAGGAAGGGAAGGAGCTTTCAGAGGTCATTTAGGTCACCTCCCCTCTCTCTCCACAAACCACACACTTTATCATTTTAGATATCTCACGCCCACACTGATATTTAAATTTCATCATAAATGGAGAATCTACAGCTCTCACTAATAGTTAATTCTAGTTTTGAATATACTATCTGGATATGTATATGAAAATTTTTAACTTAAGCCTCTGATTCTTTCATCTTAGTTCATTTTGTCTTGGTTTCTCCTGAGAAATAACTAAGTCTAAGTAACCTAATTAAAATCCTTACATTTTCCCTTTATTTCCATCTTTTTCAATTCTTTTGTTAATGCCTTTGCAGTTTTCATTGTACAAATCATTCATTTCCTTGGTGAAATGTATTCTTAAGTATTTTATTGGTTTTGATGCTGTTGTTAATGGGATTGTTCCCTTTATTTCTTTTTCAAATAATTGGTTGTTAGTGTGTAGAAACACAACTGCTTATGTTGATTTTGTATTCTGCAACTTTATTTTTTCCACATAAAAACCATCTATAGAAAACCATCCACAGAGATTATACTGCCATATTTCTACCTTGACTTCCTTAAATCAAAAGGATTCACATAATAGTTGAATTCATTTGGATACTCTATTTGGCTTAGAGGACACTTCACACAGATGATCTTATTAGATTTTCACAACAGCTCTTTTAATTAGGCAGGGTAGGTGATAATATCTTCATTACATGTATGAAAAAAACTAATCATATTGCACTTAAACTAGAATTCTCTTCCTCTGATTTCTAAGTAAGAATCTTTCTGCTTTACTATTCTATTTCTCCTAGATCAGGCTTTCTTAGCCACAGCACTATTGACATTTTGGGTCGGATAATGCATTGTGGGAGGCTGTCCTGTGCATTGTAGGATGGGTTAGCAGTGCCCATGGTCTCTCTCTCCACTAGATGCCAGTAATACTCCTGCCCCAGTTATAACAACAAAAAATTGTCGTTGTCACAGGCCATGGGCTGAGAGATTAACAACCAGATCATATCTGGAGAATAACAGTATTCAATTCCTATTAGGAATCCTGAAATTTCCTAAATGTAAGATGTGTATTTTCCTGTTAATATTTCTGGGATTGCTGAGTTGTCACCTTTTTGATCATAAGGGTGTCTATTCACTCACAGAGGATAGAATCTATTACCTTCCCTTTATCCTTCTAAGGCCTTAGTTTCCCGTCATAAGGTAATTTTCCATCTTTCCTTTAGAAAGAGTCACAGTAATAAATGTTCTTTTTTTTTCCTCTTAAAAGTTTAAATTGCAAAAGAAGAAAATGTACCTTAAATAAGCTTGGAACTCTCTCAGCCACCTAAACCCTGGTCTATAGCCAAGATCTGAGCCCTGAAGTCTTCTTTATTTTTTATTTATTTTGTTGTGTTTTTGAAATATTCTTTATTTTAATAGTATTCTCTGAAGCTGAGAGCTTCTGAAATATATAGCGAATTTTACAATGCAATTCAAATATAAAGAGATCATGTTTATTACCAGTCAAGTTGTTGCCTCGTTACCATGTGATTCAGGGCTATCTTATTTGTGTAGTCGGGGGTACATGAAAGAGTTGGAGAGAAAAATTATGGGGAAACCAAGAAAATAACTATTGAGAACAAAAAGAATGAATAAGATTTCCCATAGACCAAAAGTGTATGCAAAATTATGAGTGATTGCAAGTAGATATGTAAACAGTGATATTCTACTTTCTAATTTAATAAATTTCCTAATGACACAGAACATATACCAAGTTGCTAAAAATTACTTTCTTCATGTTGTAAAGAGGGCCTCATTAATCAGTGAAGAAAGATATTGTCAGTGACCTTACTGGAAAGTCATATTTAAAGTGGACAAATCCTTCACAATTTATTTTCACTTTTCAACAAGCATAACTTCTTTGGTGCTTCTTGGGTGTCTAAGATAATTCATGTCAAACCTCATACTCTGCAATTTGCTTGGTTCAGAGTCTCATGGAAAATTTATGGCTGTCAAGCTTTACTTGAAATGTCTTTAAACCTTAAAATCTATAGATTATTTTTTAAAGATTTTATTTATTTATTCATGAGAGACAGAGGGAGAGAGAGAGGGAGAAGCAGAGGGAGAAGCAGGCTCCCAAGGAGCAGGGAGCCCGATGCGGGACTCGATCCCAGGACCCTGAGATCATGACCTGAGCTGAAGGCAGACGCTTAACCATCTGGGCCACCCAGGCGCCCACAATCTATAGATTTTTTAATTGCTATTGATTCCAAGAATACCTAATGGCTGAATCTTGCTGGTTCCCTAATAATTTTCTTTCTTATGAAAGCTTAAATATTTATTTCATTACTACTATTTATCTAAGTTTCCTGGTAACATTCACAATTAGCTATTAAAAGAGAATTATGTTTAACTGAGATTCAATAGTTATTCCAATGCAAATTTTTACTTAAAGAGCCATATCTTTTCCAAAAAAAAAAAGAGCCATATCTTTTCTATTACAAGCTGAAAACTATAGTAATAGTGCATTAAATGATGGGCATTGAGAGATCTGATGCAAGTGAAACAAATTATTTAATTAACATGTCATTTTTAGGTAAATTATCTTTTTCTCTTGTTTCTCCCCAAACTGAACTCCAGGAAAATTGATATTGTTGTGGAATACCAGACAAGTTACAGAGCATACTCACTCAGGAGTATATTCATTATTTAACAAATACTGAGTACCTACTATGTTCTAGACCCTGTGAAATATTTTGGGGACAACAAAATTAGTCATTGCTATCTTCTACATGGAGCTCACAGTCTAAAACCAGAGACAGACATAGACATAATTATACTATACACTAAGAACAAAAGAACAGAGTAGTGAAGGCACAAAAAAAAAGTTAAGCCTGCCTTGGTCTGAGTGAACACACAGAGATGTGTGATGGCAATTCATGTTTCTCCAGGGAAAAATCTCTTCAGCAGAGAAGATAGGATATACAGACTATGTCCAAGAGGTTGGGGACATTGTGAATAGAGGGAGAGTAGCACATAAAAGGCTAAGAGGAATATAATGCATTTATTCTCTAGCACATAGCATACATTTTTACTCTAAGATATCTCTACATGGGAGAGAGAGTATGACAAAATGGATATAGGACCAGCTGCACTGAGTGTTAATATTGTCAAATATGAGGAAATATTAGAATAGTTGCTATGCTATACGCTGGGTTATAGGAGCTTTACATATGTGTTGCTAATTCTATCAAAATAGTATGGAACGGATGGTTTTGTTTTTTTTTTTTCAGAAGAATAAAAAGATAATTTATTGAAGTTGATGAGGACAGTAAATAGCAAAGCCCTGATGCCAAGTTAGGTTTGCTTAGATCCAATCATTATGGAACACTGTCCCTCTTCTATGTGTGTTATCTGGCTGAGTAAGATTTTTTAGAGAGTACGGTCTCCTCAGAAGACTTTTAGAAATGGCCGCAGAAGACATAAAGGCACAGAATTTGTTTGGACAAAATAAACATAGATCGTCTTTCTGGTAAAGGGAGCAACTGAGACAGCGGTTGGAGATAGTTTTGGGTGTGTGTATTTGAGAGGAAGACTTTTTGCAAATGCAGATATAAGTGAGTGAAAAATAACATCGAGGTGCTCAGGAGATGGAAACTACAAAACTGCTGAGCAGACAAACTGAAATCAGTGAAAATTCAAGTAAACTTATGGAAAATATCAAATGCAGATTTATTAAGTGCAACATAATAATGAGTTTGTAAGGCAAAAAGAATCTGTAGAAGCCCAATATTTCTAAGTTTTGCCAGACTATGCAAGACAGACTTCTCTCTCCTCCCTGGCTCAGCTCCTAAACAGAGCTATTATCTGGAGAGATAATTCCAGATGCTCTGACCCCTTCCAAATTCTTACTTGATGATCAGTCATCTGGAGTGGAACTCTTACTCTCCAATGGGTTTTCAGAGTGATGCACCAAGCTCTGCTCTCCTAATTAACACTATGGGTCATCTCCATGCACCCAGTAGTTCTTGGAGACTGTCAGAATTCTCAAATCTATGACACTGCCCCTGGGAAGGAGTGGGATGGGTGGACCCCTTGAGTGGCCTTCAAATGCCTCAGCATTAAAATAGAAGTCTCTCATGAGTGTCTGAAAAATCTCAGCTGTTATTCCTCCAACTTAAAAAATTTTTGAACTCAGAAAGCAATAAACTACAAACTAAGAAGGCCCAGAGAGCTTCTGTGGGACAGCAGAAGCCGTTTTTAGCTGAACTAGCAAACTCTGATTGTCATCATTCCAGTCAAGATTTCAACACTGAAGAATAATCTTGATACAGTTGCCTCTGCAAGGCAACTCTTTCCATTTAAAATTTTTGTATTACTGCTTGTAAGTGCAATACCTTTTAATATAGACATTTCAGGGCACTTTGGTTTGTACTCTATATTGGGTCAATGAGATAACTAGGAAGACATTTCATTCAGAAAAAGAAGTTTCAGTTTGGAAAATTAGGAATTCACCCATGTTTTCATCAGCATCAAGCCTCCTTAGAAGATCCAAATCTTGAAATATCATTAAGACAGAATATTTTCTAGATAAAGTTATGTCCTTAATATTCTTTGACAATCAATTGGCAATGAGGTTGCTAGAGGTGTCTTGCTACTTGTAGTGGTAGTGATAATGATTGTCATCATGTGCTGCAAACATTAAGTACCTACAGGCTTAATACAAAGTGACATAAGATTCCAGGCCCCAAGCTTAAGAGTCTTACAATCTAATTTAGGAGACAAGGTTGGTAGTATAGTTATAAGAATGTATAAAATTTCCTAATTATTGAATACAAATGGAATGGTACGTAGAGTCAATATAGAGGCAGGCAAGAAGAAGCTGTGGGTGTAAACACTTGAGAGATACTCTTTTAAGGAAGAATGCAATCTAGAAAAGTGGCTGAGATTGCAAGGAATTCAAGATGGTGGCCAAGGCTTAAAATAAAACTATGACTAGTATAGTATGCTTAGGGATCTAGGACCAGATGCTTGTGGCAGAATGAATGGCTGCCATAGGGAAAAGAATGTAAGATATTGTCAGGAAAAGTTAAACTGACATATCAAAAGCCATCAGAATCTTAAATGTCAATCCCAGTAGGAAAGTCCAATTAATACATTAAATGTCTTACCCTTCAAAACTACTTTTCTTGATAAAGTATATTTTAAACAATGAAGTCTGTTTTAATTAAAGGTGAGTCTTATGTGGTTAAGATAACGTCATTTTATAGTGGAATAATGAGTTGTAACATTTGGACTTCCAAATCCTCCAAACGTGTCTTGGCAAGTGTCATCCCATGAGATCATGATATGTCATTATGAGCCAAAGTGTTGAATGAACACTGGTCAATACCAAGCCTTTTTGTGGTTTCTAAGACTGTGAAGATTTGGGATGATTTTAAGGCCAACTCTAAGGGTCCATAAAAGGATACAGGTACTCCAAAAAGATAATTTATTCCAGGGAAGTAGTATTTTCTAAACAATCACAAGGCTAAATATAGATCCCATATTTTTAAATTGGAATAAGGTTTTGCAGTCCAGTTGGATTAGACCACAATTACCTAGCCAGCACCAGCTACCTTAACTAAGGGACAAGGTAATCAGCCATTAAAGAGGATTTGCCATATGCAAATGATTTACATGTGCTGTTGTATTAGGTCCCTACTGAAATGTCCAATCAACAACACCCTCCCTCTGATGCAGTCTGCACAGTTGGCCCAAAGAAGGTATTTCTAATCCAGACTTTTCTTCTCCCCAGTAAAGTGGAAGGTTTTGTGATTTCTCTGAAAACAAATAATAACAAATGCCAGGTAGAATAATTAAGGATTACTTTCCCTAGGAGATCCAAAATGTCATGTCAGTGTCTTTGAATATGCATCTGATTTTTGTCATACATCCATTCAATGTGTTTCAATATAAGTTTTCTTTACAAAATCCATGATGTAAAAATGTGCCAGTTCAGAGCATACCTAAGAGCAGGAAAAAAACCCTGAAGACTTCACTAGCACAAAACTAAATCTAAGCACTCTACAATGCACTCTGGACAGTTCAAAAGAAGTACAAGATGGTTCCCCCACCTTTACAAGACTTTGAATCTTGCTAGGGGGTTCTTATTGGTGTATAATCAGTTGTATGATCAGCTGAAAGGCCTGAGCCTTTGTACATACTGAGGTTTGGAGGCTTGGGCCTGTGTACATTGCATCACACAGAAAGAAAAAATGTACCACCAAGTCTTTCTTGGTGAATCGCATTCTGAAATTTTATTTTGGGAAACGAATCCTACTAATAATATAATTTCCATTTTTTCTTGGCTTTTAAAATAGATATATCAATTTAAGATACAATGTACTAGCTTTTGGTGTTCTCATGGGTAGAGCATGTACCATTAAAACTGATGTGTGGAGATAATATGCACCACATGGTTTCTTACTGTCTATATGTCTGGCTTTAATCACAGATCTTCATGAAATGTTGCAATCCTGGGGTGAGCTAGCTGTGAGATTCTTCAGGGGTACAGGCTGAGCTGTGGATTATAGGTGAAACTGCATTACAAGGCTACTGAGGTTAATTATGTCTGAAACTTTCCTGTACAATCCACATCAGTTGACAGTCCGTGCACACTACATAAACAATCTGGAGGGAGTCCTTTATTAGCAGAGCAAGAAAGCAGCTAGCTGTCTGTGTTCTATAATGTCCTTTTGGTTTTTAGAGATTTTGACTCAAATAGCCCTCTGTTTGCTTAATGTATGTTTATTCAAATCTCTACTTATTAAGCCAAATAACGAAGAGCCCAGAGGATCAAAATATTGACTCTACACTCTCAGTCTCAAAGAAGAGTTCATACTTTAAGATCACGTACCCCAGCACTGCAGTCCAGTGCACCACAGGAAAAGCATCCCATTGTTGACCCAGAATTTCACAATCTGTGCTGGAGTACTACTGGGAGCCTTCCTAACCTGCAGAACTTTTATAAAGAAGTTAGCCAACAGCGTAGGTTAAAGGTCTCCTCCCCTGGGTATGTTGTGTCTTATCTATTGGAACTTCTACCATGTAGAAGTCTCCTAATTCTCAGTGGGTCACAATTCTCTTATCTGTGACACTCTTTCAGTTTTTAAACAGCAACAACAAAAGGGCAGAAACACAGGGTGGGGGCCCAATAGTCTAGGCTGGCCTGGAAATGCTTTTGTCTTCCATCAAGTCTCCTGACTTTGCTGTCACTGAGCCTTTGGAGTACACCATGTCCACATTTCCTCACACGGGCTCTGCTTCATCATCTTATCATCTGGTGCATATGGCACATTCTGGTGAAGACAGAGGGAAATGTAGGATTCCTACAGGTCTTCTGGGTGACCTCCATAGTAGAAAAGGTCAGGAAGCTTGTAGGTCCTGAAGACCTTGTAAGTAAAAAGGTACTGGACTCATAAAGAGAACCCTATATTCACCAAGATGTGGAGAAAGGAAGAGAATTTTGCCCTCAGTTGGCATCTTTGTCATTACACTGCTTAAGCACCTTACAAAGAAAGGCCCAAGAGCACAGTGGCTAAGATCAAATACTGGATCCATTCTGTTTGAATCATGGCTTCACCACTTAGCATGTGACCTCAGACACGTTAACTAAATCTCAGATGCCTGTTATTTCTCAAATAGGATACCAATAGAATCTCACTTATAGGACTATTCGATGGTTAAATGACTTGATATGTTGTGTCAGCTGGTAAGTGTTCAAATTTCAACTGGAAATGATCAATTCCATCCATTTCTCTTACATTAAGTTCATTGGTAGCCACTTACATATAAATTTTTAAATCTGGAAACTAACGGGAAAAGAAACACACACAGATTACAAGATATCTAAATTTTGTATCCCAGTACTAGTGAACTGTGTGGCTGCGCAATTGCTTGATCTTTTTGGGTTCAGGTTTCCTCAGCTGTAACATGAGGAGGTTGAAGGAGATTACTTCCATGGCCCCTTTCAGGTCTAACAACTAATTACTCCAACCCTAGAGTTTTGTTGTTGTCAAGCCAAAATAACTCATCATGTTTCCAAATTGCTTTAGAGTGTTTGTTTTTCACCAAACCTTAGGAAATTACAAGTAGTGTTAGTGATCTAAATGGCATCCCTCACCTACACACACACACACACACACACACATATTTTTTCTTTGTAACAATCCTTCTAAAAGTTTTGGCAGTTGGAGCAGGAAGAAGTGAAACATTAGATTTTTGAAAGCAAAGTATATTGCAGGGAAAGGGTTATAAGGTCACCCGGTTAGTTTGAAGTGTATAATTCTTTTCTCTCTCACCTCATTCTTGGTTCTTCAGAGTAGCAGTTGAGTAATATTCTATCAGTTTGATAAGGCTCCCTTGCCCTTCCTAACAACTAAAACCATCCTGGACACATTTTCATGGACACTCCCTCCATTAAAGCATCAGAGAACTTTAGAACTGCTTTTAAAAATAGCGGATAAATTCATTATTTTCTTGAGAAATATTTGTCAGGAGAAGAATCTGACTAAGAAAGAGTTGACAATGCTGTATAAGATCCTTATACTGAAAAACGACATGGAGGATTTTGGCCTCCAGAAACACGTTTAGGAAATGTCCCCGGGACATTGATATTAGAAGAGGAACAGACGCTAACTCCACTACATTTGGCTGCCAGTAAAGAGCTCGTTTTGTTTACATTATTACTCTCCAAAGAAGACAAGATGAGATTGTCATTCTCCAAATGTTGTCCAGTGTTTTCCAACTCAGTTCCTGAGCTAAAGTAAAAGATTGCCAAAAATCATGTTTACAACATTGAATGCATTGTGTAATAAAGTGTTAGGTAGATCAGCTAATAAAATTAGTTATTTTAAACTTAAATCTAAGTTGAATTTGGGTCTAATTCTCTTCCCCAAAGGGAACAGAGAGAGTTGATTTTCTGATAAACTGAAACATACCCAATTTTTTGTTGATAATACGGGGTGAGATCCCTTATCTAGATATTGCCCATGGGAACCACTCTTTTTCAGTGGGAGAAGTTGGCCAATATCAACTGAATTGCTAATGGTCATCTTTCTAATTGATTTTGATTCTCAAATTTGTTAAGACAAAGTTGGCAAAGAATATTCTTTATTGTCCCTCTTGGCTGACCTATGGACTCTGAGCTGGAATGGAGTTGGTAAAAGTTTAGGAATGGAACTGAAATTACATCCTTAGATTCCCATCATTAATTTCCTAGGGGAGACTGTAACAACTTCACCTCCCACCCTTTCCTGACACTGAGAGTTGTATGATCAGCATTCCCTTGTTAAGGCATTAGTGGATCAGGCCTCTTGGGAAAAGCACTGATGTGCTTTGAATATTTGACCCAATGTACCACTCAGGATAATTCATCTCAATTTATTCTACTTATAAAATGCAGATTAGGAAAACTGAATCATGATGCTTTAAAATAAATGCACCCTGCTCTTAAAATAGCCATGCGGAGTCATACATAAGAAGTCTTCTATGCTGTGTTCTACTTACTGCTTTTTGAGTGTTGCTCAAGTATTCCAGAAAAACATGGGCCATTGGAATCTCCTTGTTTTTATGGTACCTTTGTAAACTAACAATTAGTCATCTTCACTCAGAAGCGCAGAAACCTGAGATGCTAATTAATTATCTACTTTCTTAGTAAAGGATACCATTTTAGTGTAGATTGTACATACATAGCAGGATACATTCACACTTTTGGGTCCTCAGCAAGCTTCCTTGTGCTACTCAAGACTATTCATATCAGAGCCTTGTAAGCTGTTTTCTCTTTCTGTTCAGTCTTTTAACATGTCCACAACAAAGACTTATTCCATGTAGATAGGGAATACACTTTGACTTTTCTATAAATACTCCCTTTAGAAGATCATTTGCGGTACTAGATTGGGGCTGCATATATTAGAATGTTTTGGCAGATCCTGAAGAATCCAGGAGCCAATGACTACACTTTCCATATCAGTTTTCTTCTTCCCTACCCCATTTTCCCAATGCTAAATACAAGTGAACTAAGCGTTCTTGTCAACCCTGTTTTCCTGTTCATGCCATTGCAACCGTAGTTCGGCAGTGTATGGATATATAGTTTAGAGACTGGGTAAATGTAAAGAGGTTAAAGCCACTGCCTTTTTAAGATCCGAGTTTACATCAACACCGCCTAGCCAGAGAGAAAGCCTAATGAAGGAAAAGGGATCTGGTATTACAACGGCAGTGAATCATAAAACCTAATAAAACCAAGATCCAACCAAAGCCGCATCTGGGAGTGAGGTTTTAAGGAGCAGGCAGGAATGTGCACTAATTATCGGATTGTTAATATGTGACATGTGTTTTGGAGAAGAGATAGTGTGACTCAGGGCAGGCAGTAGCTGACCCAGTAGCCCTGGGTTTTATCTATCACAGATTTAATATTAAAACACCAACTGCATTAACTTTTCTAATGGAACAAATTCCCATACGTCCCCTGGTACTACCACCGAACATCCTACCACTTTCAGAGATTTTAACATTTATATGAGGACTAGGGTCCATCTGGACACCTTCTCGACAGGATAAGAAGTTTAGATATGTATGTTAGGGGATGTTCAAAAAGTTTTACCATGACAATGAACAAAACTTGAGGGCTCTCACGTTCTTCATGAGCAATTAGATGTAAGAGTAAAGTGGTTATCTGACTTAAAGCCAATGTAATTGCCCCCTTTTTTTTTAAGATTTTATTTATTTATTTGACAGAGAGAGACACAGTGCGAGAAGGAACACAAGCAGGGGGAGTGGGAGAGGGAGAAGCAGGCCTCCCGCGGAGCAGGGAGCCCGATGCGGGGCTCAATCCCAGGACCCTGGGATCATGACCCGAGCCGAAGGCAGACGCCTAACAACTGAGCCACCCAGGTGCCCCTGTAATTGTCCTTTAACATGAGGTAGCTGAAGAGTCAGGGAAGACATATTACCTTAAATACAACACAGTACATATTATATGTTTAATAAGCACTTCTAATTAAAAATATACCTTCCTCTTAATGAATATGAGAAATGTCATCAATTACAATACTAAGGCAACATATATGCTAGACAAAAACATTTCAGTAACAACTGAGAACATCGACGTTGAACATGTCACCCACTCTCTAATTTCCATTTAAGAGCTTAACTTAAAAAGGAAATTTAAATGTCATGAGAGCTGTAATTTAAGAAACTTATATATTCTTTGTTAAGAAGTATGTTTGTATTCTTCTAAAAAAAGCGGTGGGGGGTATGACTTTCTAACATTCAAAAGGTAAAGGTAGATCTAACATACTCTAATTCACCTAAACCAAGAAGAAACCCAGAGTTACAATGTCTTATTCACCACCTTACTCTGTGCTTTGCTTTATTACTTAGTTGTATTAGTACCAGTGCAAGAGACAAAAATAGAGGAGAACATCTTCAAATTACTTATGAAATAGATGCATTTGTTACAATTCATTTCACTTCAGAGATGGAAATATATGAGCTAGCTGGATAAACTAGAAGTACTCTTTCAAGCATAGCTGCTTTCTAACAAGGAAAATAAGAGCTGTTTTTTTTATGGTAAATGGCTGAGTTTTCTCTCCCTAATGATGACTTAGTAGACAGTTAGCTTACTCTTAAAGCTAATAGGAAGAGACCGTAAAGCCCCCACAAATTTCCTTACTTCCCAGCTTCTTTTGCTGAAGAACAATTTTCCAGATACATCCAATTTTACTAACAGAATCTTCCTATTTAGAAGGTATCTGAGAAGCTCTTGTGACATTTGGAAAGTACCCTCAGGATTTCTTTTCTTTATTATTTCTACCCAATTACCAAAGGATTTGAGGCAATTAAAAAAATACAAATGCAAACCACCACCACTAAAATAAGGAAATAAGAATAGGAATTACATAATAAGGGTTTTTGTTGCAACAGTTTTACTAGAAACTATGCTAGAGGTTGCTATTAAGTGTAACATTTAGCTCTAAGCTTATTGAATGTAAAGAGAAGAATAGAACAATGAAATAGTTCTCAACAACAATAAAAAAAGTAAAACAACAACAACAACAGTGAGATCATCTGGAAAGTCAAAAATATATCCTTGGCATTGGATTCTTTGGTGGATACTAAAGAAAGAATGACTTCCAGAAATGGAAACTAATATTAACTAAGAAGAGTGTATTGACCAGACACTGTTTTAGGTACCTACACGATTTAATTCATAAATATTACAAGATCTCTGTGAAATGAACAGTATTAACTCTATAGGAAAGGTGAGCACACCGAACCTATGTGATTTAATTCTACCTACACATGGTACTATGTCATATTAAGGGAAATTTTTTTTAATTCCAAATTGTGTTTTCTAAGTATCTTATCCATTCTTATGACAAACCTAGGATATAATAGGAAGAAGCTTGAAAGTTTATTTTTAATAGTAATAAAACAACTTCTGTTAGCATTTATTGAGCACACACTATACATCAACTCATTTAAACCTCAGAAAATCGCTTGTTAGCTACCTTAATATTTGTATTTTACTGATGAGGAAAAAGAGCCATAGAGAGATCAACTTTCCCCAGGTCCCCATAATTACAGAACCTAGAATTTTCCCAGAGTAATATCTAAATCATGTACTCTTGGTGATCTAAATTAACACAGGTGTGCATCTTAAAATACTTTGATAATCTTGGGGTTTCGACTGCCAATCTCAAAAATCAGTTATCTCAAAGTTCTGACAGGAGATGGGAAGGAGTCAGGCAAAGCTTCTGAAATGCACAGTTGATATTTTATTCCCCAAATGTAAGGGCCTGCTCACACCCGGGCCCAGATAAGGGTCATGCCAACTCTGCATTAGTGTTGCCTTTTGGAGATATGGAAGGTCAGGCATGAGTTCCCTCTGTGGCAGCTTTTGCATTGTATACAGGCAGTTTCTTTACTGAACCCTTGAGTTCTGGCAATGGATTTCAATACACCCTGTATTTGTGCATCAGAAGCTTCAGAAAAGTCCCTCAGGGCCATAGCCCTCACCCCATTAACTAGGTCAGTGGCATGGTGTTGTGTTTGTTCATCAGCCCCAATGCTATGACCAGTGCTGAATGACAGTCACCCACTCACATGTCACTGTATCTCCAAATGTGCTCCTCTTTCATGGAATATGATTCTGATTATTTTTGGCCTTTCTTAGCCTGAGATGGAATCACTAATAATATAATGATTGATTGATTCTACAAATACCCACTGGCTTCTAAATTTTACCACTGAAGTCAAATCAAACACAGTTCTCAGTTGTTGGAAAATTCACAACTTAGAGTACAAAATAGTAAGTAAGTCATAAATCAATAAATATTTAACTATAGATTGTGTGTCTGTATGTGAGTGTGTATTTAATTTGATGAAAGGAACATGCCCATTGTGCATCTTTTAGCACAGATTATTAGGTTGAATCATGTACTTTTAACTACATTCCTCTAAAACTTATCTATAGAAATTGCGATTTACATGGTTCAGTCCAGTACCTCCAAATAACAAACTATTAGTAATAACAAAGTAGCATTATTATCATAGTGGAAATGTTAGCATACAAGTTAGTCAGTGGTGACCTGGAAGTCTTCTTTCCTTAAGAAGGTCATTCCAGGAGCGTCTGTGTGGCATAGTGGGTTAAGTGACTGACTCCTGGTTTTGGCTCAGGGCATGATCTCAGGGTCATGAGATCGAGTCCCACATCAAGCTCCATGCTCAGTGCAGAGTCTGATATTCTTTCTCCCTCTCCCCCTCTCCCTCTGCCCCTCCAACTCATGCACTGCACTCTCTTTTTCTCTCAAAGAAAGAAAGCAAAACGGTGATTTCAATAATAAGCTGCCCTGAAAAACACCTACTTAGGGTTTTCAGAAGGAAAACATACATTGTAGCATGTTTCTCTTTAATTAAGCAAACACAGTGTTTGTGATCATCTGACTCAAGTGTTACTTGTAATTCTCAAATCCTCAGAGATTTTTCTGTTGTTAAATATTTGGAAAACCACGTAACTTTAAAAACAAAGTAGATTATATTAAATAAGATAAATCAGAGAACATGACCTGTCTTTTATCAACCGCAGCCCCAAAGCATAAATAATAAGAGAATGAATCACTGACTCATTTTATCTAGTATCTAACTGTTCATTTATCTATTGTTGAATGATAAAGCACTTCTTTATGTAACAAAATTGGAAGACATTGTCATGTCTTGAAAGCATGCCTCGTGCAGCTGATTAGTGTATTTTGAGAAAGATAAATAAGAAACTCATATCATGGATTATTATCTTCTCTCAAAAGAGAGAAAATAAGAGTATTTAAAACCCAAGAGAATTTAAATTTTAACATGGGCTAAACTGAATTGGCTTGTGTTTATCAATTTAACAATGCCAGAGAAAGCAATCTGACCTGACCTGAGAAGATTAATTTTAACCAATGGATATTTACCTATTTTAAGTACTTTCTAAATTCTTAGCTGCAATAGAATACATACAAGTTTTCATTGGGTATTACTTTCTAAGCTACGTAATGATGCAAATATAAACAATTTTCTCAACATGGAAGTTACTAAAAATCAATAGTCCTCTGAAAAAATAACTGCACTGCCATCTAAAGCATGAATCAAAACCAAGAATGACTATAGTGGTTTTATAAGCTCTTTGCTAAAGCCAGATGCTCATTTTTTTCCTTGAATGAAACCATGAACCATGAATATAATAAAAGTATTCTTCATTTAAAAAAACTCTTACTGAACATTTTAAACTGAATATATTTCTTGAATTATATGATTTATAATTTAAGAGTATATATAATATACACTCACTTATGCTTTACTTATGTGTATATGTTATCCATATGCTTATGTGCCCATAAATTTTCTCATTGCTAATAGTACTGTATGTCCATTGTTAGAAATATGCAAGATAAAGAGGTATTAAAATAACAATTATTCAAAATTTCACTACCCAGCTGTGACTGCTGTTCTATGGTCAATTTCTTTTTATTCTTTTCTCTGTATCTATGATTACATAGTTCTATATTATGGGGCTATTCCTAGTGGATATCATGCTGCACGCAGTACATTTTATCTTGGTTATAGTTTTATTTTTCTCATGGATACTTTTTCATATTGTTAAAAATATTTATAAATAGTAGCTTGAGACTCCTGTAAGATTCTGACTTGTAGCTATATCATAATTTACTTAACCACTTACATATAGTATATATTTATTATACATACTTAGGAAATACATATATGTCATTACTTAAAATACTCAAAACAATCATATTATTTTAATATTCTTTTTATTCCAATCTTTCAGATAAACAAATGAGACTTAGTTTGCCCACAGCTGATAGATGGCAAAGCTAGAATTGCTTGTAAGATTCCAAACCCTGGGGTGCCTGGGTGGCTCAGTCAGTTAAACGTCTGCCTTCGGCTCAGGTCATAATCCCAGCGTCCTGGGATCGAGCCCTGCATCAGGCTCCTTGCTCAGTGGGAAGCCTGCTTCTCCCTCTCCCACTCCCCCTGCTTGTGTTCCCTTTCTTGCTGTGTCTCTCTCTGTCAAATAGATAAATAAAATCTTAAAAAAAAAAAGATTCCAAACCCTATGCTCTCAGAGACTCAACTCACTGTCTTCAAATGATCTCCTAGAAGCCAACCTTTGAGGTCAGAGTACTCAAATTTTAAAGTTACTGACCCATATTCCCAAATAGCTTTCTAATGCTTTCTAAAGATATTTAACGAGAGCAAAATTAGAATACCAAACTATTTTCAAAACCAAGTATGAATCAAAATGATATGTATGACACATCCACCTAGACAAAGTCTAACTTGATTCCAAAATAGAGGCTACATTTCAGCAAGGGAAATAACAGGACCTCACCAAAGGTAGTGAGATACAGATACATATAAGCACACACTCACACACGTATGATTTTTCTTAGGGAAGAACTGCCATTTTAAAAAATTAAGGCCATGAAGACATGGTCTATAAACAATGTTAAAAAAGATGAGCTAGCTAAATTACTTTGCATGTGAACTCAATAGAAATCTGGCTGCTGGGGTAAGTAGCAAGAGAAGCAGAAGCTTGAAGAAATGAAAAGGAGGTGAAACAGAGGAGGCAAAAGATTACTGAGATAAGGGGATAGTGAGAAATTTGCTCACAGTGGAAAGCAGGAGGAGGGCAGAGTGGGACTGAAGTATCCTGGAAAATAAGCACATCTTTTTTTAATCTTAAATTATTTACATTGCTATGACCTGTATCCCCTCCCTAGTTGCAAATGTCAAGGGAAGCCCACTACATACTGATGACTTGAATGAGTGTAAGGGAAAACATTACAGAAAAGGAGCCCAGTTTCACAATGCAGTCAGCGTAGAGCATCAGGAAGAGAAGATTCATGGAACGTGAGATTGAAATTGACACATAAGATTGAGGGTTTAGTACAAGCAAGAATTTAGAGCGAGAGGTGATGGAAAGAAGCAAAACTCACCACTTCCCAGCATCCTCCCCAAGCAAGGTTGCCAGATAAATTACAGGACTTCCAGTTAAATATGAATTTTCTTTATATCTCAGAGGACAGGGCAAACCCTAATATGCATAGTGTCAGAGCGATTGTAAAACCCAAATCCCATGTTTAGTACCTGCTATAGTCTGAATGTTTGTGTCCTGTCAAGATTCATATGCTGAAATCTTAAATTCCAAAGCTGATGGTATTAGCAGGTGGGACTTTCTGGGAGGTGATCAGATCATGAAGGTGGAGCCCTCAGGAATGGGAGTAATGCTCTAATAAAAGATATTGACAGAGCTCTCTTCCACCATGTGAGAACACAAGAAGTCTGTAACCCAGAAAAGGGCTCTCACCTCCATTCCAGCACCCTAATCTCAGACTTCCAATCTCCAGAACCATGAGCAACAAATTTCTGTTTATAAGCCACCAGGTGTGGTATTTGGTTACAGCAGCTGAGCAGGTCAAGACAGGACCCTGTTTCCGTCCCTAGCTCTGCTTCCATTATGATAGGACTATTCCATTAGCAAGTTTTATTAACATTAGCTTTAATACCTATATTTCATCCTACTATTGCCATCCTACTATTGGTTTCATAAAAGAAAATTACACTTTTAATAACTTGCTGCTCGCACAACTCTTTAGAATAGCTAAGACATTTCCTTAAAGAAATTCTGCGGGCCTAGCAGCGCCTTGGTAACTACTTCATCTTGGTTCAGCCAGAAGGCAGGCATAATCCTTGGGATCTATTAACTATCCTCATATTTGTGAAATATTTTCACTCAGACAGGTTCTATTTACATTTTATACCACATTGCGACAGCCCTAAGAAAAATGACATACTGCAGAATGGCTATATGGAAGACTCCTGTATTTATGTTCTAAATTTAATAAAAATACGGCCCCAACAAAAATAAGATCATATTACTAGACACTAAAAGTAATTGTTCTATAGAAGAAAAATGGAAGAAAAAAATCGTTCTTCCAGAGGAACAATAAAAGTCTTGAACCAGAGACATTGGGTTCCATCCATCAGTACAATGGAATCCTGCTATAAAGGCATGAGTTTAACTAACAATTATTGATGGAGCACTTACTATATGCTACATCTAGAACTTCTGCTCTGTGATAAGGTTACAAAGTAAGTCACAGTCCCTGAAACCAAGTACCATATACTCATAGAGCAATCAAAGTATGAGTAAGATATAAAAGGTATACCAAAAAAGGAGTGATTCTCAGCAAGAGAAGGAAGATTTGCCATGGGGGAATCATCATATAGAGCATAACTCCAGGTTTCTAAAGGATACATAAAGGTTTATCAAACATGGAAGGGACGTATCGTTTAACCAGCCTGAGATGTGTGAACACTGCAAGTACTTCAGTATCACTTGAGTGTAAGATAGGAGGTAAGGAAGGCCAGCGAGGCAGAAGTCACCATACCATTAAGGGATTCTCAGGCCATACACCAACGTGTTTTAAGCAGTAGTGTGTGACTTGAACACATATGTAACCCAAAATGATCTCTTAGATGGTGACATGAAGGAGACATTTAAGTGAGGCAGAAGTAGTCCAAGGAGGATAAACCAGACATATTATGACACAGGCCTAACTTCAGCAAGCAGTAGAGGGGATGGATTCATCCATTTATCCATTTTTTCTTCAAACATTTATTGCACCTGGGTTTTACTCCAAAGTCAACACGGTATCTCCTTATTGAGTAGATCAAAAGGAAAAATTACAAGAATGACTGTATTACAAAGAGTGCCCAAAAGAATAGGAGCAAAATCCAGAGAGTGTGATATCTCAGAAGACAAAGGAGAAAACTGTTTCCAGAAGTATGGAAGAACAGCTACTTCAAATGCCACTGACAAAAGACATAGATGAGAAGAGAACACTGGAACTTGGCAACATGGGAATTGTTGGTGCCTCTAATGAAAAGGTGCCAAGTGGAAGCCCAGTCCTATTTGAGTTGAGGAAGAGAATAAAAAGTGAAACATATAGACAACTTATGTTTTGCTGAGACAGGGAGGAAAAATATGGAGAGAAACTTGGGAAAAACCAGAGGTCAAATGTAGGTTGTTTTTCTCACATCTGTCAGAATGACTAAAATCAAAAAAGTAAGAAAGAAAATGTATTGGCAAGGATGTGGAGAAAAATGAGCCCTCATGCACTGTTGGTAGGAATGCAAACTGGTGCAGCCACTGTACCTGTGGACAACAGTATGGAGGTTCCTCAAAAAGTTAAAAATAGAATTACCATATGATCCAGTAATCACACTACTGGGTATTTACCCACAGAATACAAAAACATTAATTTGAAAGGATATATGCACCCTTATGTTTATTGCAACATTATTTACAATAGCCAAATTATGGAAGCAGCCCAAGTGTCCATCGATAGATGAATGGATAAAGAAGGAGTGGGATACATTTACAATGGAATATTATTTAGCCATAAAAAATATTGAAATCTTGCCATTTGCAACAACATAGATGGAGCTAGAGAGTATAATGCTAAGAGAAATAAGTTAGAGAAAGACAAAAACCATATGATTTCACTCATATGTGGAATTTAAGAAACAAAACAAACAAACAAAGGAAAACTCTCTTAACTATAGAGGGCAAACTGATGGTTACCAGAGGGGAGGTGGGTAGAGGGATGGGGTAAAGATGTATGGGGATTAAAGAATACACTTATCATGATGAGCACTGAGCAATGTGTAGAATTGTTGAATCACTATGTTGTACATCTGAAACCAACTTAACATTTTATGTTAACTACACTGGAATTAAAACTTAATAAAAATTTTAAATATACTTGAAATCTAGGCGGGGGAGGTAGGTTGTTTTTAAGATGAGAGATACCCAAACATAATGCAGAGAATAATCCTGCATTTGGGTTGAAACTGATTATAGTAATGGTCATTTGCTTGAGCTAATATGAACATAATTTCAATAATAATGGGAATTTTAATGTATTAATATTCTTATACACAGAAGAATAAAAATTATGGTTGAAATTTGATGTCTTGGGAAATACAATCTTAGTTCAGTTTTATTTTACTTGTTTTTCCCCAATGAATCTTCAAATCGAATCTTCTTGTTTTTTCATTCTATCATTCATTATTTTTCAGTAAAACAAACAAAATACTGTCAATAATTCCCAATCTTTTGGTACTTGAAGACCATTTTTAAGGTTAAGATGTTTTGTAGACTCCTACATGGAATCATTATAATTATATAATGATAAAAGCTAGTATGAATGCTTTAAAATACATTTGATAATTTTATCACTACAAAATATTCAGCTGCTTGGGAAATGATGCATATGCAGGTTATAGGCCATGTGTAATGTGACCACTGATCACAATAACTGAAATCCTCAAGGCACCCAAGCCCACAGATTGAAGGTCCCCATACAATATGAAAAGAAGGAAGCCAGCAAGTAATTTTAATTACTACTGTAGCCTGACTCAGGGAAGTTGCTAGGAGTATACAAGTGCTTTTATCCAAATTCAAAAAGTTATTTTTCAAATGAGATCCTTTGAAAGTCCAAACACTTCCTTCCCTTTACTGACCCCTAGAAACCACTGACCCAGTACATACCAAAAACAGAACAATGCTGAAACTGTTATTATTAGCAAATGTTTCACAGAAAATCATCTTGAAGGAAAGCTTGTATTCTCTCAATACTAAGTATTGGAAATACAAAATATATTTATTCCTGGAAGCAGAAGTGGGTCAGGGAGTTGGAAAAAAAAAATTAGGAAAACCCTACTTTGGTAAAAAGAAAAATTATTGCCCAATTACAACTCCACTTTAATCTGGCATTTTTACTGTGTCTGACTTACATTTAGGGAGCAAAAACATTCATTGAATCTTTCTAAAATTTTCGAATGGTTTTATAGCAACTTAGTGAAAAGTACAATTGCTCCAAATGCTGTTTTGCTAACAGTTTGTCTTTAATGGAACGTGGTACAGTCATCTACTTGAATGTATCCCCACTCAGGGATAAAGTTTATGTAACCCCAAAACTGGACTGTGAGGATGGACTGCATTCAAGTACTTGGGCTGGGAAAGAAGCAGACACCTCACTGTGTTGTGCCCTTCCCATTGTCCTCCACAGATGTCCCTTAGTTCACTCTCTGCCCAGATTTCCAACACAGATCTTGTCTTCTCGGCTTCTCCTCTTGGTCCCTATACCTGGACTCACATCTGTCCAGCTCTCCTGTTCCTAAATCAGAGCTTTTCCCTGAACTGTCCGTATGCAGGATCTTTTTACTCTTCCAGAGTAAAAAGTGACACCCTTAAATTTGCAGACAACCCTGAACTCCAAGGAGAAACACTCTTCAGCCTAAATTATTGAAATCTCTCCAAGTGTGTAACTGATTGTTTTAAAATGTAGAGGAACTTTAATGTGGGCAATGTACAAAGAATTTTCATTTCCTTTATTCTAAGGGTCCATTAGCTACCCCCCCACCTGTGTTTTACTAGATTGCTTGACCTAGAGCTGGCAGTCAGTAAATATTTTGAATAATGGATTCTGCTTTCTTCATAAAACCTTCTGTCATTTTCCTAATCCAAAATCCTCATTCCCTTGAACTTCTATTGAAGTTATTGTTTGCACTATGACCTATATATTCACAGATGGATTTGTGACCACTGTGTTGAACATTTATTAACTTTTCACAAATTGTTTTGTCCCTTGACAGGATGTGCCTAACACAGTGTTCAGTGAATTTTTGTGGCTGAACTAAGAGCAAGGTCTAGATGCTAAAGTGTGACTGCTAGTTCTTGCCGTAAATGATGCATATGGTACTTGACAAGCAGTCATTGATTTGTCTGTGATGCTTATGAAGATCAAATTTAAAACTAAAAGAATATAATTTTATAGAGGAGACAACTAAAGAATAAATAGCAATAGGTGGTACAGACTGAAAATACACATCTACTAGCTTCCAGATAGGATTAACATTACACATATCAAAGGAACAATGGAGTTATTAAGGGATACATACCTAGTTTTTAAAGCTTATGTTAGAAAAGACAGGGCTGCCCTCCCACCTCTGCCTCTATAGTCACCAAATGGTATTTCTGCAAAGCCTACTGGGTTAGAATACAGAAATAAAAATAGCCATTATTTGTTAAATGTTTCCCATGTATCAAATAATTTATTCCTTATACGAACCTTATGAAGTAGGGTTGTTCAGTATCACCTAAAATAATAAAAGGTAGAACTAGGTTCATATCTGTCTGATTTTAAATTCTACGGTCAATCCACTGTCCTGTAATTTTTCCCCATCACTTCCGATCAACTGCAGTCATGTTTCTGTTCTTACAACTGGGTCCTACAACAGCAGTGCTGAGCAACCCTGAGAGTTCTCTGATTGACTTAGGTCTTCAAATGATGATGTGAGATATCTTCTAAGACAATCCCCTTATCATGAGGGTGGTCTGTAATGTAGACATTATAGAGTTTTTATTGTTTTGCCCAATGTCTTGTCATTTTATGTCTTCCCTCCCTCCCTCTATCTCTCTTTCTCTTTCTCTTCTTCCCTCTCCATTCCTCTCTATCATCTATCTACCTGAATATGTAAAATAAGGAACCAGATTATGTTGGTCTTTCACTGTAATCAATAAATCAGATCCATGACCTAATGAGGTAGAACTGAGTGAGAGTTTTACTTTAAATTCTTGTTCCCTTCTAAGAATTCCTTAAAAGATAAATCTAACCAATTTTTATTTAGCCCACTATTTATTATATACATCAAATTCCAAGAAGACATGCTCAATGATTCTGCATAATATAAATAGGAAAGAAGCAAATTCCATTATAAAACCTTACACTATTGGGCACCTGGGTGGCTCAGTCAGTGAAGCGGCTGCCTTGGGCTCAGGTCATGATCCCAGGACTCTGGGATCAGGCCACTTGGGGCTCCCTGCTCCTGCTCTGTGGGGAGGCTGCTTCTTCCCTTCCCTCTCCTGTGCTCCCCCTGCTTGTGCTCTCTCAACCGTTCTCTCCTTCTCTCTCTCAAATAAATAAATAAACTATTTTTAACATAAAAAATAAAACCTTACACTATCATATTTATTAGATCAATACACATTTATTGCCATTTATTTCGCCAACAACTCATGTGCACACTTTCACTCTGGAACCTAGACATCAGACAGACCCCAGAGATGGTGAAAAATAGAAACAAAGAAAGAACTGATTAGAATAAATTTTTCTCTTATTAGATAGACAGTGATATAAATCAGATCATCACATAAATCCATCCTAATTTAGAGTACTTCTCATGTTAATTTCTAGGATATTTGCAGGGAAATGGATTCTTTTCTTCCTGGGCTGATTCTACCTCTGACTTCACCTTTTTCTTTTTCTTTTGGGGAGAGGAGAATATATAAAATCCTAATTCTCTTTTCTCCTGTTTTTTTTTTTTAATTTACCCAGTGTGGTAGATTCTAAATCTTAGAAAGAGGACTTAGCTGTGTATCAAAAACAGCTATCCCACTGGAGCCTAAATTCTCAAAAGGCATGCTCTTTGAGAATTTAATTTTGCTAACACTTTTCAGTCATAAAGTGAGAGATATGGGCTAGCAATCATTTATGTTAATATCCTTAGAATAATGAAAAGTTAAACTATCACACTGGCAAAAGACAATACCTAATGTCATCATTATACAGAAATAATTAACTGTGTTCTGGGATTAACTGTGTCTTAAAGCCTGCATACGCATGTTCTTAAACTTTTAAACTTTTATTATGTCTTGTAATATCTGTTATTAGGTCAGTGTTGGATGTTTTTTAAAGAGTTAAAGGAAAGTATCAAGAAGCTGAAAAAAAAAAAGGCACTCTATGGGAACAAAGGTAGATTTCAAAGGCTTACGACTCTCACTCAAGTTTATAGCTCTTAGACAATCCTTGAAGGGATTGGGAAAGAAGCAAGCCCAAGGAATGGTATTCCTGTTCTTTGGGCCACTTTCATGTCACCTTCCAAATTCTGTGTTGATGCATGCTCTTGCTTTTTCCCTCCACCCAGTACTTCAGCTTCATTTTTACTATTCTTTTTTATATATTTGCTCTCTTCTTTATTTCCACTCCTCCTTAACTATCTAAAGTAGTAAATGCATATGAAGTGGAAAAGTTCATGGTCATTTTGGCAGTAGTGGCAATTGGTAAGTGGGAAAATATCATGACTATATTCTAAAATTCTTCATTCCTGCTCTTCCAAAAATTCCGATTTCTTACCATTTTCTGTCCTATTAATCTAAAAGTGAAGAAACAAATGTAAAGTTAAGGGAAATGAACAAGGTTGCACTTACTTTAAAGAGGAACGTAAGAATGGAGACCTAAGCTTTCAGAGGCAAGAGATGGGTGTTGATAGGAGCATAAAAAGAATGGGGGCAGATGGCCTGAAGTGGCTGGTAGTCCTTTGTTCAAGATAATAAAAAGCCTGAAGAAGGGGGAGAATTCAGTCAAAAGTGAGAAGGTGAGAAGCTTAAGAGCAAAGAGCAGAAAGCAAAATGTTAAAGATAGGAGTCAAATGGCAAGAGGAAAACTTTAAGGTAAGAGGACACTGTTCAAAGAACCTCAATATGGGAAAAGAATAAATAAGTGGAAATTTCTCAGCATGGGCGTAACTGGTCTCTGTTTCACATGTAGTGTGTTGATAGGAGGTTATCACTGCATTTCAGATAATTAGCAAATACACAACATGAAAAATTCTCTTGCTAGGAACGGAACATAGCCCATTCATATAAAGAAAGATAATTTCTCTTACAAGATGCCTTATACTAAACTTCTATTTTCATTTTGTGTTTTTTTTTCTATTTTCCTCAACCCCACATTTCTTTAACATACTGTAAGAACAGAAATATCATTTCTACATTTAAAAGTTAAACACCAATTAGATTACAGTATGAGTAACATTTTTGAGGGGTGGGTTAATTTATACTTGCTTGTATTACTGAATTCTAAAATGATCTAACTATTCTGATCATCACATTGCAACACTTAGAACCTAAGATGTACAGACTTCAGATGAAAATAAGTAAACAAAATTGTTAAATGTTCTTTGTGCTTGGATTTTAATCTCTGTCTTGAGACAGATTCAATATTTTAGAAGTTTTCAAAAAATACCGTGTTTAAATCATATTCATTGTTTGCTCTGATCACTTATAGAAAGGAAAATGATAAAAGGGGCTTTTTAAAATTAAATATACTTGGTGCTAAATGAACAGAAAATTGGATTCATTGATTTGGCTTTACATGAACTTCTATCCCCACTCTAATTGACATTCGTAACACACCCTTTCAAATCATTATTAAGTAGCTGGTTAGATAATCTCAATCTAAATATAGTTTGCTATTCTAAATTTTCTACCTTATAACATTCCTCACTGAAAAAAACAATAAAATTTCTCTATTATTTGTCTTTGATGCTTGAAATCACAAAAAGCTAATGAGAATTATTAGAGTAACTCAGCTGCTGGGGCATTTCTGATGAATAAAGTTACAGATAAACTTTAAATTGTAATTCAAAACTAGGAGAGGCTTTTGTTACAATTTAGCCTCTTCATGATAAATGTTTCTTTGAACTTGTTCTGCAATAAGAGAGGGCAAGGGGAAAGCTCTGCTGATCTTTTCTCAACACATCCAAGCTTAGGAAGCCAAACATGCTGGACAGGGGCTTTTGTAAATCTGAATGGTATCTGCCCCCCATCTTCCATGGATATATGGCATTTATCGCCTCTCAATGGCGAACAGGAGGTCCCATCACTTCAGGAACTCTAGGAGGTCTATGCAGAGCTTCATAATTTCTATGTCTTTTAGTATCTCTCCACTTTGATTATCAAGTCATCTTTTCTGACAATTTTGCAGTCAGAAAAAAAAATATGTTCAAAGTACTGGCTGTGGAAAATACAGAAGATTAAAAACGAAAAAGAAAATCACCAATAAGGCTAGCACTCAGAAATAATCAGTTATTTTAGACTACCTTCCTTTCTGATAATTATAAGTAATATATAAGACATGTGCTGAATAGTAGCTTTTAGAGAATTGCAATCATACGGTATCATATTTAGAGCTTACATTACTAGCAAATACTCCTATCACTAAATGACATTATTTCTAACATTTTTCTAACATATTTTCTGTGATTGCCAATGGAAATATAACAATAATATGATAGAATAATAATATATTTAACACTTATGTTTAGTTGGACATTTGGATTGTTTTCCATTGTTGTTATTACATATAATGATTTCGGTGTACTTTTTAATACATATATCTGTTTTTGTCTTCTTTGTACAGATTTCTAAAAGCGAAATTATTTGGTTAAGGGGTTTAACAGTTTTAAGATTATTCCAGTGAATTGCTTAATTGCTTTAAAATGTCCCAATTTACACACCTATCACCAGTTTACCAAACCCATACCAACATTGGCTATCATTGGTTCTTTTTATCTTAGCTAACTTGATAAGCAAAAAATTTTATCTTGTTTTAATTTGAATTACTTTTACTAATTAAGGGGCTAAATATTTTGTATGCCTAAAACCAGAATTTTTCTTTTGAGTTGTATTTTTTATGTCATTTGCCTAATTTTCTGTAGAATTTTAGTTCTCCTTTTTCATTGATTTATGCAAGCTCTTAATGGACTGGGGTTAGTTTCCTTGTCAAATTTGTAGCAGAAATGTTCTCTTTTTAAATGTTTTTGTTTATTATGTATAAATAATATACAGAATCATTAATTTTTTATATTTAAATCTATCATTTTCACTTTGAGACTATGTCCTTGTGTTTTATGTTTTCCCATGCCCCAGGACCAGCTATTTCTCTATATTTTTACATCTGATTACATGATGGTATTGTTTTTCAAAGTTAATGCTTTCATTAACTCAGAGTGTAACATCAATTTGAGGACAGGATCCAATCCCTCCCCATTACCTAAATATTTAGGTAATTGCCCAGCATCCTACAATGAATCTTCCGTTTTTCATGCTATCTGAATCATAAACTGTGTTTGACATACTAATTATTTATTATTTTTTCACACTAAGTCCAATTCCAATTTATTTCAAAAGCATGTAAAGATAAAAGGTAAAATATAGGTTAAATGAAGCAAAGAGAAAATAATAGTTGAAATTGTAGATGGAGGGAGCACCTGGGTGGCTCAAATGGTTGAGCGTCTGCCTTCAGCTCAGGTCGTGGTCCCAGGGTCCTGGGATCGAGCCCCACATCAGGCTCCTGGCTCAACGGGGAGCCTGCTTCTCCCTCTCCCTCTGCCTCTCCCCCTGCTCATGTACTCTCTCTCTCTCTGTGTCTCACATGAATAAATAAAATCTTTAAAAAAAAAAAAAAAAAGAAATTGTAGATGGAGTCAAGAATGAGTTAACACAAATTTTTTACTTTCAAACATTATTATGCAAGGAATGGACTGTAAATAGTGTCCCTTAGGTTTTCAAGCAGCTAGTGAGAATAAACAAGTTTAGTATGTTACAAGATTCAGGATTCACAAGTATAAAAAACTAATGCTCTTAAAAATTACAAATCATCTGCCTGATGAAACCATAATGAAGGACACTGTTACATGGTAATATTCTTTATTATATTTTTGTAACAAATGGAGCAATACTAAAAAAGAAATCTGTTTTTTACTAATATTCTATTTTCAAGCCCATAGTTTTGGCTTTCTGATAAGTTTAATTTAACTATAGTTTTACAAATCCTACTTATAAGAATGGATCCCATATCCCTCAAAATTTTTGATACTGCTACGATTTTTAAAGATATTTTGTAGCCATAAATTCAAAGATATTCAACCTGAGAAGTCCTTGCAGTTCCTCTAATGTATGCAAACAGTTGAGGGCAGAACAAGGATTAACAATTTGAAAAGTTGGCATAGAAATGATATTTTCATGAGTAAATTGAGAAGGGATAAAAGGTCATGTCATATTTCCAGTAGAAGTCCACACTGTCTCTGCTTGATGGAAATGTTTATATGTAGGATAACTAGTGTCCCAGCTGTCAACCCATCCATTAACCTTTGTGCCACTGTCACATTGTTGAAATTATTATATCTGTATAACGCATTTTATTACCTGATAGAAAATGTTTTCCTCAAAATTACATATTTTTGAAGGTAAAATTTTGCTATTCTTAACTATTCATTTTTCCCAATGAGATATAAGACCCCTTTACCAAGTTAAAACATCGAAATCGTATCAAGTACATAATAAATGAAAAACTGAAATGTTTATAATATTCGTAACTCTTTATATTCATCTTTTTGTATCTCAATATTTTATAACTTTATTCCTATAAATTCTGCATATTTTGCTCATGATTGTTTCTTATTTTTTATTTCTTATGATTTATAAAGGGATTATTTTCAAATAGTGGTTGGCATATAGAAGAACTAGTAATTTTAAATATCTCATATTGGACCAACTTAAAGAACTATTAAGGTTTTCAGTAGATTATTTTGGTGTTGTAGTTAGGTAATCCTATTACCCAAAGGTAATGATAGTATGGCTTCCTCTTTTCAATACTTATCCTTCTAATTTCTATTCAATGTTGTATTTCATTGACCTGAACTTCTTGGCTATTTTTTTTTATTTTTTTTATTTATTGTTTTAACTTTAAGTATTCTCCACACCCAACATGGGGCTTGGATCCACAACCCCAAGACCAAGAGTCGCACACTCTACCGACTGAGCCAGCCAGGGAACCCCTTGGTTAATGTTAAATACTAGTTGTATTAGAGGGTGTAGTTACCCAATATTAAACTATGTTTGAATTTCTGGATAAATCTCATTTAATTATAATGGCATCTTCCTATAGTGTATTATTGAATCTGATTAATTAGTATTTTTTTAAGATGCAATGGTAGCTTTCTCTTTGTGTTATCTTTATCATATCTCAGGGTCAGTGGTATGCTTTTTCTTTTCCAAAATAAAATAGGATCATTAATATAGCATGGGCTTACCTGGTTTAGAAAATTAAATAACTCACAATTACAACCACTAGATCCTAGATCCATTGTTAGGATTGGAGAAATTGTTCACAATAGTAGTGGTGATAAAGATGGTATTCTATCTTATCTCAGATAGATTCTTTTCTCACTTTGAGTCAGGTGATAAAGAACATAGGTTCTAAGGATATTTGAAGGTCACCTCTAGTGTTGAGGTCATTATCATTATTAACATTCACTAATTATATTCTGATATTTTTAATATTAAAAATATAAATAAATTATGAGTTATTAAAGTGGCTCTACATATGTAATATAGCACATTCTATAGTGTGTTTACAGAATTATTTTTTCCATTTTCACAATCTGTACTTTTCCAACATGTATAGTCAACAGGGAGGAAAACAGTAAATTAAAGCTTGATATATAGGCAACGTCTAAGCATATAGCTTAACTACTATGTGAATTTGTATGAAGGATTTGTTTTCCATGATTAGCTTCCATGTATTAAACAATAAATTAATACAAAATAAATAGAACATCAATTTCCATTAATGATGCTCAAGTTATAAATCAACAAATAAACTTAGCATGCCAAAAGTTTTATTTGGCATGTAGCTTTGGGATCACAAAATCTGAATGCTTCCTCCCAGGAGAACTCCCAAGAAGACTTTAGTTTAAATTTTCTTTTGATAAGGTATACTTAGTATGAAAGTTTTTCATTATATACCAAGATATATACTTAGTACAATACTAGCTGTGAACAGGACTAAGGATACAGTCAAAACTGAAGATTTTGAGATCTGGAGACTTTCCCAATCTAACAGTGCTTGTTTGAGGGAAAGTGGAGTAGGTCATTTCTTCTCATGAGGATGCATGAGTGTCCCTTGGTGAGCGACTACTGATCATTGTTTTGTGGTGATCCACTTATTCCCACCTGTACGCGTAAGTCCTTCTAACTGGTGGTTAGAAAAAGACAAGTTATTCTGATCTTTGATCTTTAACTGATCCTCTTGCTGTTATTCACCCTTCCTTATGTTCAAGTTAAATTCTGAGTCTGGCACTATGTGAAAGAGATTAGACTACATAGAATATTAGATCTTTAAAAATCCTATAACATTATTAGGGGAAAACACTCAAGTGAGAATGAGTAGGAAGAGAGAAAAGTTCTCTGCTATAGAAATTTTCTTATTCTCAGTTATTTCCTCTCAGTGTTTATAATTAATTTCCACTGAGCCTTCCTGAGGTTGGTTTATGACCAGAATATTTATTTGCCAGCTGATTGAACAATATCAGACATCAGCTTTCTTGTTCTCCTGTTATTACCATCTTGGGTAGAAGCTACTTTGCACAGCATCATTTTTCTAGAGCTAGTAGAAAGAACATTAGGCTAGGGTTGGAAAAACCTGGCTGACCACTATATAAAACAAGGTAATTCATTTAACTGTTGTATACATCCAGTCTGTCCAATCCAAATTACTGACATTCTTCAATATAATCTCTAAAGGCACTTCTATTGGTAAGCATCGAAGGCATTTCTGAGTGTAGTTTTTGTGTGAAGTGACTATATTCCCCTTCGTCGTTGGGATGATAATGTGGCAAGCATTTCTTTTCAGTGAATCGGAAGAAAACTTATGTTGGTATTGGGTTTCAAGAAATCTTTGCAGACGATTCCTAGGCATATTCAAAACACGCTTGAGAAAGGGCTAGAAGAAGCAGTATTTTTCAGAAAGATTCTCATTCTAGAGTGCAGGGATGATACTGCAAAATGCGAGAAGACAGAGAGCCCAAAGTTATAGACCAAATGAGACGGCACTTATACCCTCATTCAGAAACATGAAATGGGGCATCACTAAGTTTTAAGACAATGAGGCTTACTGGAAGCAGAATGCTAGGAAGATAAATTTGGAGTAACACCATTAGTGTAAGAAGTGGTGCCCCCCTTCTTAGCTGTAGGAGCAAAAGAAATGATAATCACCTTTTTGTACCATGTGACCATTTGCTTCTGAAAAGAAAGTGAGGCCCAGAAGAGTTAGCGGAAGAGAATGAAAGCTCCAATGAAGGAATAGGAAGTCAGATCTAAAAACAGATGAGAGGGTCAGGCTCTGGCTTCTCCCCTCCTGCCAGCTCCTCTCTCTTCCCACAGTCAACTCCCCACACTTAAAATACAAATGCAGAGATAGTGGGATCCAGACACACAGCATTTATCATTCAGACTGGCAGCCTTAGCAACATCTCCTCCCAATGCCCTACAGAGGCAGCTGTTGAGGATATGGAAATCAAATCACACGGAGGGAAAGGACTCGCTTCATCTGTTAGTCAACTGGAGTGAACATTTTGAAAACCAGTGAAATGCAACATAACCTAGCAGCTAAGAGCCCACATCTGATGCCTCATTGAGTTTGGACCTTGACTCGGATCTTTTTCAATTTCAGCTTCCATATGTATATAGTGGGGACATCAAGGTGAGGACCACAGTGTACTTAGCACAGAGTCAAGTACAAATGCTTTGGATGTAGATATAATTTTTTGCTGCTAAATTTCTACTCTTCTGTCTGGAAAGCAATCCCACTCTGCAAGAGTTCAGTGCATCTGGACATATGTACTCATTGTTCCATCAACACAGCTTCCTTCTGTAATAAATTACACAAATATGGGGAATATCTTCTGTCTAGACTGATTTTAATGAGTTTTTACATAATTGTAGAATTGTCTTCCAAATTAGGTTCAATTAATTCTAATTTTTTGGTAGGCCTAACTATCTTTTCATTAAAATTTACTGAAATGTAGTAAAATATTAGCGGGACCCTAAGTCATAATGTATATACTGTCATATGAAGCCTAGATTTAGAAACTTTCCAGTGATAAAGAGCAATGTGGCTTTGCCAAATGAGCCCTCTCAAATCTGGTGGATTCATTTCCCTCTCCTCCTGCTTCTCACCCTCCAATCCTTCTCTCTCCTACCCCTGTCTTCTCCTTCCTTTTCATCTTTTACTAACTACAAACTTACTTCTCAGCACACACTGAATGGGTTTCCTTCCTTACTTGAACCAATTATGTGCCAAAGAACACTCATCATTTAAACTCTTGCTAGTCAAAGTATGGTCCTAAGTAAGACCAGCAGCAATAAAATCACCTGGAGATTTGTAATGCAGAAGCTGAGACACTCCCTTGCACCCCCATCACGTGATTAGTTTGAGAAGCGCTTTCTTAACCTATTCTGGGGTGAGCTAGGGAAGATATGGTTTCACCCACTAGAGGGCAGTAAGACATGTGTACCACTAAGCGCTACGTTTATTTCCCAGGTACGATTAAAGTTCTTTTAAGAATCACCTGCAATTGCCAAAGGGATAGTATACTTAGTTCCTTTAAAGGAAAAAAACACAAAGTCAAACCGGGTTACGCAGAGAAATTCAACATGTGAGATTAATGAAAGCAGCAGTTCCATGGCACCAGCGTAGTAGAAAATCAGGTGCCAAATCCTAAATTGTATTTTTGGCTCTTGTTCATAGATCATAGAATTGTAAAGCTGGAAAAGGCTTTGATAATCACCTCAGGGGCAAACTCCTTATTTTACAGATGAGGAAGGAGACTCTGAGGGGTTAACTGGCTCCTCCAAATTCATAGAGCTCACGATCTGCCAAGCCAAAGCTGGAACTACCATCAATAGACTTTCTACCAAGAGTAAAAAGTTTTTAACAAAACTCTAAGCATATCTCTGTAGTATTCTGTGGCAAAATGGAGTTCATACTTGTGCTTTACCCACATGGTGGGTTTGACACTGTTAGTTGTTGTTTCTCAAGAGAGAAGACATAAAGGAAAGCATTTGTATTTTTTTTCTTCAGTTATTTACATTCAACAGCACACCAGAAACAAAACCTAGATGTCTCCAGGTCTAGTCCCAAAGTGTCCACATGTAAATATCAACCAGTCACTAAGTATTGAGTAACCGTAATAGTCATGGTACTCTTTCACATTCCTTTTAGCATGATGCTAGCATGATTGCTTCTCCTGGTGGTCTTTGGTTATGTGTGTTATAATAGCTCGGCTGGTAACTGTTTCTAATTCTCAGCCCCATCCGGTTTTTTTGCATGCAAAATGGGATCAACAACATTGTGTCAGACCCAAAGATACAGAAGGTGATGAAAACTGAGCTGGTAGATCCTCATTCATCTAAGATGCTGGCAAGGCTTTACAGAGAAAGGAACCCTAATTGCACATACAACACCCTCGGTACAACTTGCTCACATGTCTTCAAAATGACCTTTTAAAGAATGTTTCAAATGTCAGTGCTTTTTTAGAAAACATTGAACCAAACACGGAAATTGCATGAGAAAAATTTCCGAGTCTCTAATTAAAGGCACAAAGCTACATTATTACTTTCCTCTTCCTTTTTCTCTTATCAATGCAATTATTTAATAAAAACTAAAATCACGTAAAGTTAGTAGACATAAGCCTTTGGATGTTGATGGATATAATGCAAGCAGTTCCTTAGAGTCTCAGTTACTGGGCAAAAATCTAAGATTAAAAAAAATGTGGTGAAACAAAGTCTTGGTGGGGTCACACGAGCAAGAAAGAAGCTCCAAGATAAGTGCATACATTTTTAAGGAAAGATCTAATCTTGTTTAATTTCTATTTGACAAAAAAAAAGTAAATCCAGCTCTCAAATAAGTTTTTCAGAGCCACTTCCCATTCACCCATGTCTCTTTTTACCTTTAGCTATCCTGTGTAAATGATGTCATAACCAACAGTAATAATTTTACCAGTCATAACTATTTATAGTGTTACCCACAAGATCATTTTTAATGATCAGAATATGTGTGCAAAATATACACTAGGATCGAATAAGTTTGAATAAAAGATCCAAGTAGGGTTTTTCCTATTTTAAACTAAATAGACAATAATCTTAGCAAAAAATGGCAATGTCTAATCAACAACTAATCAAGAGCTAAAAATCCCTAAACTATAAGCAATTTGAATTATTTTGATATTTTCCTGATAGATCAGGTTATATACTATTTATATAGGGTCTGTGTTTTCCCTACCATAACAACAGAATAACAACCATAAAGAAAAACAGTAGCATTTAATAAACTTTATGTTTAGCATTCACAGAAAAATGCATATGCATTTGGACTTACGCTATCTATTTCATCTGAGTATATTCTTCCTTTTTTTCCCTATTATAATAAAAGAAGAGCTCTCAATTATTGTCAGTAATATTAGTGGCATACTCATGTTTATATCTCAAATATGCTTTTAATTTTCTGAAGCAGAGGCAAATTGCTGGTGATATCTTAATGGTTAGAGGTAGTTAATGCCAAAAGGCTTGGACCTGATCTTAGCTGAATATTTCCCAGATGTGGGGTAGGGTGAAAGGTGGAACAACTAACAGAAACCAACTTCCTATTCATGTTAGACCTGCTTAGATGAATTTTAAGTAAGGATTAATTAGACAATGAGACTTTATAAGCAGTCAACTTCACAGCTCCCAGAGATAAAAGCTGAGGACCTGCTCAGTTGTAACATAATCCATATGTTAAGAAAGTGAAGTACCAACTACCACTGTCTCCTTGCACCTTGTTTATAATGCCTTTTTAGTCAACGTTCTTTTGAAAATCCAATACTTTTGGAAATGTTGAAAAGCTATGTACTAAAGGATTAAAGAACTTGCAGTTTTTGAGTAAGTGGCAGCTATTGAAGTAGTAAAAATATATGCAAAACATTTAACTCCTGCAGATGAGCTCATAAATATAAAAGGACAGCTTAAGAATGACAAGAGGAAACTGCTATTAATGTGGCTTATCCTAGGCCAGCTTTGTACTAGCAGATACCCTGGGGACACTAAGGCTCTGAAAACTGTATGTCTCCGTGGGAAGCCAGGCTGCCTATTTCAGGAAGAGGAATTTGGCACAAACTCACAGTTGTTTGCCCAGATTCAGTAGAGACTAAAGATGAATTGGAACAAGATCTTGCCAGTTATCCATTCTGAAGGGTTCCTTAGCTTGACAAGATTTTGCCACCTAAAACAGCTGTTTTGTGTTGGAGACTAGATGGTGATTTTGCCAGGACTACTTAGAAGGTCTGAGCCATAGATGTCAAAACAAATGTTTCTGATATTGAGTGTATGCTCATTTTGTAATATTTTTCACTTAGGTTACCATGTGAATATGGGCGCTGGTTGAGGTTGGAGGTGTTGATGAAGAAGACAGTGATGTCAGGTTAAAAGCCTATCTATCATCAAAATACGCCAACCAATTAGGAAGAGCTCTGCTTCAACAAACGTAATAAAAACTAGACTTGGTAAATTCAAAAGAAATCAATGAGATATACTTATTTGCCAAAAGTAAGAGCAAAATCTTCATCTGCAATTATCAATTATTCAAATATATCAGTAAGTTACTCTGGATAGGAATCTATTTGAAATAATTTTCCTTATATGGTTTTCTTCTCCTTAAACTTTTTAAAAAGTATTTATTAACATAGGTGAGATTGTCAGGCTATGGTCAGAATTAGGGGAAATATACAGAATCTGTCTGAGAAAGTATCTTGCAAAGAAAATAACTATATATTTATAACTATATATTTTTCCTGCTTCTAATAGATTTGTCCAAAAAAACTGTCAATACTTTGCTTCAATTTAAAAGTCAAAAATACCTCTGACTTTCCATTGTAGCTAGTTAGCAAGGGCAATTGAAAAAAGGAAACTATCAGATTCCAATAAGTAGTACACTCCTCACTCTACAGGGATGCCAGTATTTTTGGAAGAATTGAATGAAGATGAGAGAATATAAAATATGAACACAATCGTCAGGTACAGGTATTTAACGGAATCATGTGCACATCCCTTGAAGTTTGTGAGTGGGAAGACAGCTAAGCAAATGTCTCCGAAGCTCTCTTTTTGGAAATCAAGTTTGTGTAACTGGACAAGACATGTGGCACAAGTCTGTGCAACTAGATCACAGAGCCTGGTACCACAAACATAATTATTAGTGGCTGTTTTTGTTGAATGGCAGGTTAGAGAAACAATAAAAAGAGGAGTTGATGATGATGAAAGATGAAGGGCGTGAAATGATTGTACTCTGCTAGGAGCTTTTAAGTCTCGACATAAAGACAAGACTCTGTCATCCTCTCTGAACTTAAAGTGTTGACTGAGAAAGCAAAGAGGGACGAGAAGGCTGTTTGTAGGCTAGAGGAATAAAGATAGGATCTCCCACCCTGTCAGAAAGCTGTTAAGCACTCAAGGTGAAAACACCCATCAGGGTTTTAGAGTCAACAAGTTAACTGTTTATATTTGGACATTTGCAGCAGACCTCATTACCTTAACATCCTCGACCAAGTTTCTGAGGCAAAGGACATCCAGGGTGTGGACTGAGATACTAGACTTTATAGTTATGGGACTTTTTTTTGTTTAAGCTTTTCAAATAGGTTCTTATGACTGTGCACCTATGTAAGGAAAGGCAATAAAGTGGTCCTTTTGTTGTGCCAGATAATTCTGTACTTAGGCTTGGGACTTCATTTTATTCTTTCTCTTCCTAGACCATGCAAGTCACAGCGGCTCTTTTTATGCTTGGTAGGTGGCTTTACACAGAAAACATGGAATATTTCTTAAATATTTTCATAGGGTTATATTTGGTAATCAGTCCCTCGAGGTAATGACTCATTACTTTGAGTTGAATATATATACACAAGATAAATGTGAGGGATCAGTCTCTGGGTCAGAGACCATGCTGAGAATGGAAGACAAATTGGGGCAGTGGAGGAGGGACACTCTACATTCCTGTCTGCCCTGGAAGGTGAAAATGAATTGGCTTCGGATTCTACCTGAGTACCCAGGGTTGCACTGACACCCTCAAATTAAGGAATACCTGCCAATAGCTTTCCTTCCTTTTCTCTTTCCAGAGGAAAATAAGTTTGCCACAGTTGAAACAGGTACTTTGCACATGAATTTATTCAGATAAATTAATTAATTCGTTCCATGATTATATACTGGGCATCTGCTGTGGGCAAGGTGCTGGTAGTACAGATGTGGTCCATAGGGAGAAACAGAAGAGTCATGCTTTCAATAAACTCAGGGCAAATGGAGACTCTTTTTACCTCTAGGCAAATTCACTTTCCCCGTTCTTCACCATAGTTCTCACTTCTGCCAGATGATCTAAAATCAGAGTTTTGAAAGAATCTGAAATCTGCATACTGAACATTTCTCCCTAAGAAAATAAGCCTAGTTCTTTTATCAAGGCATCAAGAATTAAGTTCAGCTACAGAGTAGCTGTAATCTATCCATAAATAAAAACTGCTTAATAGAGTTCCATTCCTGAGCCCCATTTCCATGCTGCCATAGTTTCCTCAAGCTTTGTGAGCTTTTTCAGGGCATGTCTATTCTTATTTATTTAATTGTGGTTTTTTTTAGTGTTTACTATTGTATTTTAACCGGTTTGTTTATATAAGACAGATGTGCATATTTCTATTCATCTATCTATTTAATATACTGACTAAGAAATGTATACTGTATTATGGGTCCTGAATTCCTGGGTCTGTTTTGGTAAAATATGGAGACTTTAAATATATCTCCTTCAAAAATTAAATTATGACACTAGATTTGAAATCTCTTTGGACATCATTTGTAAAGCTTCTTATATGAAAACAAACCGGGTTTACTTTGAATCTTACCCAAGAATAATCTACACTGAAATATTTCAGTGTTTGTACTAAATTAAATTATATTACAATCAGAGTTTTCTTTTGGTCATCTAGAATTAGGAGAGGAGGAAACATTTGCAATAGAAATCGAATAGTGTGAAACTACTGAATGTTACTTGTTTTTTATAGATGTTTCAATTAATTTACTAACCTGACTTGCTAAAAAGCCAACCATTTTACCTAGAATTGTATTTTTCCATTTTAATGGCAATTTGACAAATTATTTTCAAATTTCTAGCTTCCATTTTTCCCTATATGATATCTATGCACCAAAATTTTATTTATTTTTTATTTTTTTAAAGAATTTATTTATTTATGAGACAGAGACAGACACAGCGAGAGAGGGAACACAAGCAGGGGGCAGTGGGAGAGGGAGAAGCAGGCTTCCCGCCAAGTAGGGAGCCTGATGTGGGGTTCGATCCCAGGACCCTGGGATCATGACCTGAGCTGAAGGCAGACACTTAACTGACTGAGCCACCCAGGCACCCTATGCACCAAAATTTTAATCACCATAAATTATTATAAATTATCTTATTTCAATTGAATTTAATAATTATTTGACAATACTGTATAAACTAGTCTGAATTGAGCAAGTCAATTCAAATTCTTTCTTGAAATTGATTATATGAATTAAATAATATTAATTGAGTCTTCTGGGGAATGTTTTCAGATTTTGATAAACATAAATGGAAACATTTCTTCAAAACATAATATTGTGGGGTTTTATCCGGCATAACTGGAGTATGCTACAAAGAAGTTTAAGATAACTTTTCTTTGAATATTATTTTTTTCCCCAGATTTTTAAAGGTTTTAACAATTTGGGTTAAAATCTGAATTGAGTAAAGTGAAACGTTTGCAGTTCACCTGGTTTGATCAAGTCAGTCCAGCAATTATTTTATTTCTCTCAGTGTTTCTCCTCTGTTAACTTTTAGGGTTTGGTTTTCTCTTTATTTTTTTCTATAATCTGGATCCCAGAAATAATATATATTTAAGAACTCAAGTACATAGTAGTTGTAACCTATCTTCTACTCTTAAATGCTAAACTTTCAGCATGTTTTATTCAGAAAAATTTACTAAGACTTGCATGAAGATGAGTATAAAATAACACTTGTTTAAAATATACATATATATTTCTCCACTTAATTGCCTCTCAGAATTTTTTTTAAGTTCTCCAAAATGTTCCTGTTGATTACTTGGGACCACCACCTACATATAATCTTCCCTTATAAGCCATCAGCTTTTATTTTCAAACTTGGATCACATACATCATGTTTTCTCTTAAAAGTTATGTGCACTTTCTCAAGAGCATACTATTTTATTTTTCTTAAAAGATTTATTTATTTATTTGAGAGAGAGGGCGAGAGACAGCACGAGTGGGAGGGGTAGAGGGAAAGAGAATCCCAAGCAGACTCCGTGACTTAAAAACCAAGTCACGTTGGTTTTTAAATAAGATGTGACATTGAGATAACTCTTGGTCATCATCCACCACGGGGAAACAGATATAATGTGCCAAATAGAATTCTTCTTGTCTACTATTTTCTTTATAGATAGCTATTAACTCAAGATATAATGAAAACAACAAAAATATTCAATAAGAGTTTAAAAATCATACATAGCATTCCATTTCTCATGTGTAATGACAAAGAGCAATAAAGGATATGTGTTGGGTTCTAATATCAATCCTTAGTTGCATCTCACTAAGGAAGGAATAATATTCTCCCCCGCACCCTCCGCCATCCCACATGTAGTTAAGGTAACAGTATCTGTTCTTAGAACATCTCCTCTTCTCCCATGTTGCTTTTCCAATGTTGGCTATTCTAGAATGTCAGACTTTTACATGGAGTTTTAATCTTTGTTTTTATGCTGTCTCCAAATACCAATTTTAAGTACCAAGAAAACCCTTTACATTAATTTCTATGAAAGTATTCCTTCCAATATGCTCTGCAAAATACTGACTATATCCTTTACTCTGTGATCCGAAATGACTATGTGATTTTGTCTTCTATTTCCAGCCTAAGAGATCTGTTTCCTTTGCCAGCTGTGTGTTGTGGTAATGGCAGGGCAGTTCCATGGACTTTGGGTATACAGAATCACTTCAACCTTGGTGTAGGACCAAAAAGGGGCAATCTTCAGTCCAGAGGGCTATTAGCTTCCCATCTTGATTAAGCCCCCTTTTCAGCAGAAGCCAGAATTCCTCACTGCCAATATCATGAGTCACAGAAATATATAGTTTCATATACAGTAAATGTTTTGCTTTGGCCAGTATATATAAACAGATGAATTGTCTTTCCACACAGTTAAATAAAAATATATATATACTAATAGTAGTATTTATATTTCTTATCAAGTATTATAATTACCCACTATTTAAGTAACAGTGGAAAGTATCTTTGAAAGAGCTAAGAAGTTAATTATAAATTATTTCATACCATGTTGAAAGCTTAGAAAATTTACGATATATGTGTTCAAAGGGAGCCTGAGTTTGATTCCTAAAACTTGTTCTACATTAAGTATTTTAAACTACTTAGGGCTGTTCATGCTTGCTAATTTGTGAATACTTCAATGCATCAAGTAAGACTGTTTCTTGCCAGAAACCCAAGATCAAAATGGGTTCTGACCCAGTTTATTCTTTTCATTAAATTAAGGAGAAAAGATAGTCTATATTATATGTAATTACATTAAAGAAATTCAAAAAAACTTTAGTAAATGTGGTAGACATTTTATAGGAATGTCTTCAGGGTAAGAATCATACTGACATGGTGATCATTTAGTGAAATATGCCACGAAGTAATTTCTCTAACCCTTTCTGTTGGCTTTTAAGTTTTTCTTCCTTTATAAATAAAATGCAGTGGTCAAGCTCAACTAGAATGAATTATTTCTGGGTAATGAACAAGATAAATTAGTCTATAAAACATTAAGTAGATATAAAATTTTTGCCTGGCTGCCAACAGTTTGTAAATGTTTATAGGAGCCTCATGGTATAGTAGAAAGAACATGGACTATTTCAGTCCTAAGTAATCTTCTAGAGGTGCTTGGTAAGTTCCTCGATGCCCCTGGATCTCCTACTATCATCTCCTAGAGAAGAGAATCAGAGATGAACCAGACAATTGTTAGATTTTGCCAAGCTCTTCTCTGATTCTACAATTTACTAGAACCTAAATTTTTCTTAAGCCTTAAATGATCTAAACTTTTATCACTAAAAAAAAAAAAAAAAAAAAAAAATGACACCAGGTTTCCTTATTTGGTAATTTTAGTTGATTCTGAGGCTTTGAAGTCTGTGCATTAAATTAGACTGGTCAGAAGTTTTGATTGAATATAGAACACCTCTTAAAATAATCTATAATGACTTAGGGGTTTTTTTGGTGGGGGATGAGGAAGTATTACAACTGACATTCCTGCCAACACCTCCTTATCAGAGTAGATCTAATTTAGAAAGTTGGTGGACTATTACTAGAACATAACACATTTCTAGTACTATTTTGTATTCTCCATAGATTTTTCCAACAGCAAAAACATTGCTGTGATTGTCCTTTACTTTTACACGGTTAGTATTTAACACCCTTCCTATAGAGAATGGCAGACTTTCCTTCTCTCTAAGGCTCAAGTGAAAATACACAAGCCACATAAGGACTCTTGTCAGGCTTTTTCCCCAAATGTGAAATGCAGGAGGCATAAGACAGGGCCAAAGTTGGGTGTAGCTGGGATGCCCTGGCAAGAAAGTAGCATTTCTAATTTTCTAAAATTTTTCCTGAAGAATTGGTTTTACTAAAAAGAGAGAGAGAGAGAGAGAGAGAGGAAAAAAGGCAAAACTATAAATAGCTTTATGACTTTATATACAAATATATTTTCTTGTACAGAAATAAGTTTACTTTTCAGGAAGAAATATTTTCAGTAACACTCTCAGCCTTACCCATGGCCTTCTTACCATTGAAATTAATTGTCCTGGGCTTTTCTGAGGGTATCTTCAGCCTCCTTCTCTAAACTCTTCTGTTTTATGCTATTTCGTACCATTTAACACATTGTAAAATGGGATCCAGTGTCAGTTATCCTGGGTCACAGCAAATGACTCAAACATGTAAGCATTCCAGTTTGTTTGTTTTCAGATTGCTGGTGGTTGGGAGTAGGGGTATGATTCCCATTTCTAGGGGCACACAAGCTTTTCTAAATCTTTACTTCATGCAAATTCAGCCATATAATCTTTTCTCGCTTTGCAAGTTAAATTTATATCAACACTTACTGTGGACAATTCTCAAAAATGCCAAATAAACTCTCATTCTTACAAACATTTAAGTCATGTCTTGTCTATGGCCATGCCACCCTGAACGCGGCCGATCTCATCTAATTAATGTCTCACTGTGAATATATCCTAAGAACACAGAAGGTAATGTTTGAAAACATGGCACTATTAAAATGTTGATAACTAGTTATTTCCTGAAATAATTCAATAAAGTTAACTGGACAAAACCTCTCTGGAGAGGGAAAAAAACAGAAAGTAATTGTCATGTTTACTAAATCTATTCATCTAGCACAGTTCCATGAAGAGACACATTAAATGACCATCTGCAAATATTTGTTGACTAATGAACAACATGGAAGACTCCAGCATCATATCTCATTTGCAATTAAAAATGCAGTAGAAAATTAATCTTGAACACATTTTAACAATTAATTTACAACTGAGACTCTTGTCCCCAAAATTGTGTTGTTAGCTTCTAATACTTTTCATGGTAGGTCACTGACAATGGTCAAATTACAATACTGGTCAATTAAATACAGCCATAAACTTAGAAATGTTTTAGAATTTGCCACTATATTCCTCAACAAGGCCAAGCTAATGACTGCATTTATCCTTGAAGCACCAGTTGAAAATGTAAAAGGTCACTGCTCTTTAGCAAATTGAGAAAAATACCTATCTTTTTATAGAGAGATGGTAAGAATTTTCTGCTAATTTAGGTCCTGTTTCTGTCTGCAATTCTAAATGAATGTCAAGGGTATCTGAAAGAACTGTGGATGATGGAGAAACTAAATCGCTCTGTTGCATTATGCTGAGAGGGCATCTGGAGTCTAAAATAGTACAAGGTAGGCCAGACTAGATTAATGATTAGCCCATTCTGGTGTCCTCTTTTTAAAGGGGGTGAGATCATTCTAGAACAAGTATATGCCTTTAACTCTGGGTGGAGAATATGGGATGAAGTGAATCCCTACTTATTGTAGCAATTTCTCGGTCATCAGTGTAACTTCAAAGGGGCCACATTGTCCCTTAATTCTTTTAGAGTGTTGACACTATTAGCCCTATGAGAATGTGTGTAAAATACTTAAGGGAGTAACTGAAGGCACTTAAGTTTCAACCAACATTTCCACACTCTTAGTGAGGGAAAGAAAATAAAGATTATGATATTGCAAATCTTTAAAAAAAAAAAACCTGCCTGCCTATAGACAAAAATGAGATGTATTTGTACACAAATTCCAAATCCACATAATTATAGTTAGGCAGATGTTGAGTCCCACACCTATCAAAAATACACAAAAGAAAAACCTAGCACTTCTTTCCACATTCTTTAAAATTTTTTCATTAATGTTAAGCTGCTACCATTGTTTGTGTCTATTCCTGTTTGTGGTTCTGCCTCTCTGCACATTTTTCTGTCAATGCTTTTTCATATCAAAGGTCTTCTCTGTCTCTGAATCATAGTGTATAGAACATTGTGTGGTCCTTGGACAAGCAGAATCAGCATTTCCTGGGAAATGCCTAGAAATTCAAATTCTCTGGCCCCACCCCAGATCTACTAAATCAAAAATCTCAGCAATCTGTGTTTAAATAAACCTTCCAGATGATTGTGATTCAGGCTCAAGTTTAAGAACCACTGGCATGAAAAACTGGCTAACTCCCCACCATCCTGATTCAGCAGACAGTAAATACCTATTGAATACCCACTGCTCGAGATTCTATGCAATCCTATGAGCTGTAGGCAATTAGCCCCAATTTGCAAATGAGGAAACCAAAACTCAGGAATTATAAATGACCTATTCAAGGTCATATAGCTGGTTAAGTAACAGAGCTGACGTGTTAAGCCAAGTTCTTCTGCTCTTTTAGAGCTATTTCCTTCTCATTTACACCTAAGCCCTTTCATTAATTTTGTCACATAAAATATGACTTTGATGTTCCCTTTAAAAATTTGTGTGTGCATATGTGTCTGTGAAGTTATTAGCCGCCTTGTGTGTATGTGTGTGCACGTGCACATGGGCATGACTGAGAGACAGACAGATGGTGGGGGGCAGGGTGGAGAGAAATGAAATGAGAAAATAAGTAGATAATACAAAAAATAAAATTAGTATCACAAATGTTGCTGTCCAGTCACTCTCAATATATAGCAATTAGATACATTTTGACATTCTTTCAAGATAGTTAACTTAAAGTCTAGATGCACTTTTTTTTTTTTAAAGATTTTATTTATCTGACAGAGACAGCGAGAGAGGGAACACAAGCAGGGGGAGTGGGAGAGGGAGAAGCAGGCCTCCCACGGAGCGGGGAGCCCGATGCGGGGCATCGATTCCAGGACCTCGGGATCACGACCCGAGCTGAAGGCAGACGCTTAACGTCTGAGCCACCCAGGCGCCCATAGATGCACTTTTTGAAATTGTTGAAGGTCAAACAAATATGCAATCCCGAACAGGTCTGTTTAAGCTAAGAGATACTAACGTAGTTCTGTTACCCCTCAGCTATGTGCTCTCCTTTCCCAGTCAGTCTTCAAAAACCCATTCTCTTCTTCCTTTTTGCATTCACCACTCATGGACTATTTTGCTGGGCACATGCTACCTATGAATTTGGTGGCAGTTTTCTATTTCATAGTCTCTGTGAAATTTTTTGAGCTTATGTAATTGTCCAGCAAACAAACAGCACCAGATGCTTGTTAAAGGTGATAAAACAAACTACTGCAGTAAGGGAGAGAAACTACAATATTAATTGAGCTCAACTCCAACTAAGACAAAGGTGATGAAGGTTTTTAAGGGAGAACAAAGAGGGATTACAGGAAAGTGGAAAAGGTGATAAAAAAAAAAAAAGAGAGAGAGAGGAGAGACTGTGGAAGTGAAATTTACAGAAGGGAGTAGCTAGGGAATTACTGAAAATGGTTTGGGAAAGTGGGTTGGGACAATGTATAACTTGCAATTGGACAGGACTGCATTTTCTTTAAGACTCAGCATGGGACCTGAGGTCACCTTTAGGGACACAGCCTAGTGCAGGTGGAAGACAAGCTTAAGTTTGGTCAAGACTCTTGGCATAGTGTTCAGGAAGATCCTTTGTGCTTTGTGAGGGTTCAGCAGTTCACATAATGTGTTGAGGTTTCAATTAATTTAACTCTGTTACACATTAAAGAGAAATGAAAACATTATTTGAGAATGAAATATTCTTAATTATTATAATGGAAATTATTTAGATATTGAAAACTATGTATTTTTTCTGGACATGATCTTATAAACCTAGAATCTATTGGATTTCCTAGATGTAAAGTAGTATTTCACTGTCAAAAATCATGAGTGGAATCATGTTTTCAAAAAGTTCAAGGGTATCAGTGGATTACCAACCGAAATAATAATTGCTGTGTAACTTTTTCCATACCAGTATTTAATATGAAGCAAAATTATACCCTATTAGATCATTTGCAAATTATCACAATTTTTACAACAGGAAAATTATTACATTTTATCATAGATATAAAAAATAAAACTAATGTAGCTTGTTCTAGACCTAAACCTAAATATTTTTTGTTTCCCCAGAATTTTGCACCACATTTGTGTAGAACGTCACTCTCTAATGTAATGGAGAACCTATCAAAGAGATACTAGGATTTCTACACAAAAACTCATATCCTGTACTCAGAAAAAAACACCGCCAAGCCTTGCCCATAATTTTGACTCAATCCTAATCAGATTTCATATTAACTCATCAGCTTATTTTAATGGAAGTACTTAGAAGCTCTTTAGAGCATTCTACTTTCATAGTAGAGAAAGTCATTAGAGATAATGTTGATGTCCATTAGTCATCAAGAAAAACATTACATTCTTATCAGTAATCTCCATACATGAACAAGGAAGTGAATGAACTTGGAGATGAAGGTGACAAATTATTTTTTAAATAAATAATGTCCAAGGAACAGTAAAACTTTAGTTACCTAGAAAATCGATCTATATGGAAATTAATCACTTTGTGTTGACTAATCAGTATGCTTCTCTAACGTACTTTTGAAATCTAAAAATCAAGTGTTTGCTATAATATGTAATATGGAGACGTATTCAAAATAGGTAAAATGGTCTTTACCATTTTGCTATATTCAACTTTATTCAACAAAGCCTGATTTAGTGGAAAGAGAATGGGCCTTGGATCCAAATACCAAATCTACCATACCCTAGGTGAATATCTACTCACCAATTTATTTAATTTCTCCAAGGCCCAAGAACATAAGGCTTACCTGATACATTTTGTGAAACTCAGATATGAATATTAAAGTATATGATACCTAACAGTCACTCTGTGTCATTCTTGATTTTTGTGCTATTACTGTCTTTAAATTCAACTCTACCCCAAATGGTGCTTTCCTTAACCAAGAATGTTGCCTTGAGACCTCACACTCTAGATAGCCTTTCTGATCCATGTTTGAGACTTCTTTTCTCACAATTTTAATAATGAATAGTTGAAGAGACATACATATATTATTTAGAAAATTTAAAGGAGTTTCAGATTTGTAATAATTGCCTTTAGATAATAAATATTTATATTTTGTAATTCATTGACTTTTCCTTTAAAGTATGCTCATTTGGGCATTTCCTTTTACTTTCACTTTCATTTTATTTGGATGTAGAGTTATTATCTCTAGGTTTTACAAATTTGACCATACTATATCAAAAGAAAAAAATTCTGGGGCCACCTGGGTGGCTCAGTTGGTTGAGCTACTGCCTTCGGCTCAGGTCATGATCCCGGGGTCCTGGGATCGAGCCCCATGTCAGGCTCCCTGCTCAGCGGGGAGTCTGCTTCTCCTTCTCCCTCTGCTCCTCTGCCTGCTTGTGCTCTCTCTCTCTCTCAAATAAGTAAAATAAAAATCTTAAAAAAAAATTCTGTATTTAATGAATACTGAGTTTTCTTTTACTCAGCCAGTTGCTGGACTGATCATTCATTGATTCATTCAATAAAATAATTCATTCAATAAAAATATATGGAGCACATATTATGAATTATGTATGTATGTCCTGTTCCAATAAAAAGAAGATCACTGCAATTGCTATGGCTCTTTGAGAAAGATACACACTGAAAGAGGTATGATCTATGGTGATTCTCAAGACCACACTTGGAGCCATTTAACACCACACTGTAGAGTATGGCCACATAATCTCTAAGGTGTATAGTGTAAATGTGATAACAACTCTGGGGAGTTCCATAGGCTTTTTTATATTAAGATATAATATAATATAATATAATATAATATAATATAATATAATATAATATAATATAATATAATATAACATACTATAATATAATATAAAAGTGGGACACTTGACAACAACTCATGAGAAAGAGATTTAGTTTAGAGAAGTTAGGATTTGTGTATTACATTATACTAACCATAATATGTTTCAGCACATTAACTAAAACTATCAGACTATATAGCATTATCATTTTGAGTAAAATATTTAGAGCAAAATAATAGACATGACTGATTCTGAATTCATGAGGCTCTGACATTTACAGAGCTGCTTCCAAAGTTCACAACAAAGTTTTTGAAAAGTACATTCCTCGCCCAGGACAGCACCACTGCTACTCAATGAAGTACAATCTACACTTTTACTGAGTGGTCCCCACAAAGTACAATTGGTGGGGAGAGCCAACCATACCTCAAATACACACCGAATCCTTTTCTCTCCCCCATGCCTTTCTTTACCCCTTCATTTTTCTCTGCATAGACTATTCCTCTCAACTTTGCAAATTCTCACCTACTAAAATCCTACCCCTGACAGGTTCACCTCAAACATCAACCATCTTCAGGACAACAACCTTACTATTTAAAACCAAGACAATGTATTTTCTCTCTCATGTACCTCTTAGAATATTTTCTTTGTATTGTAAGTATTTTAATTATATGTGTCCTTATTCTACCCAGTTTTAAAGCTCCTTGAAGGACTGTGTCTTGTCTGTTTTTGCATCCTCCATAGTAAGAGCTAACACAAATCCTACACATTTGTGCTTAATACATTATTGAATTTACTCAAAGAATATCTAGGATTTCTTATATATTCATGTTTTATTTATTTAGGAGAGGATAATGGGATTTTGCATTTGTTTTTTACATCTAGCTCTCCCTCTGTCTATATCCATTTTATTAAAGTTTTACTTGCCTTTTACTTTTTCCTGTTGTGTCATGAAAAAATGTTTAAGGAGAAAGTTATCATGCTGGCCAATAGTTTGTTTATTCTAATAGCCCAAAAAGAGAAGTATTCTTGGTCCAGGGTGATTGCTAGGGAGAAAATGGGTCATATGCTTCTCTTCTGGAGAAGGATGAGAAGCATAAACTGGGAAAGAAACTTGTGAATGGCCCTTCTCAGATTAACTACTCAGTGATTCATCAAAACATAACTCATGCCTTGGCAAGTTAAAAGAAAAGATGATTTACATGAAAATTGTGACTTCTAGGTTATTTCCATTTGGATTTCATCAGTTTGCAAAATCCTCCCCATTACTATGGTGATGATGCATTCTTAGGTAGAATGTGCCCATTGACAGGAGCTGATTTATGTTGTAATCACTTGTAATGTCAATAATCAACCTTTATTATATAGGATTTCAAATATAATTCAAAATAAACTTTACAGATTGCTATTATTTACTTAAATAAATTTGCCAAATATTGGATCTTTCTAACATGTTTTTTAAAGTTACATAGTTTTAGATAAAATACTTCCTATTTGCCAAAATTCTTAGAGTCCACACAAGATGGTTGATACCCTGAGTCTTACTTAACTCCCTAACCTCTCTTCTCATGACTTCCTGCCTTGTTTCTTCTTCTCTAGTTGGTAAGTCAAACATGATTTTCTGAAAACACCACACTGTTTCACCTTCATGCTTTTGTTCATGTGTTCCCACCTTTCCCCTGGATGCTTATTCAACCTTCAAAACCCAATTCAAGTCTCATCTCCAAATAGTAAGTCTGCCTTGGAGCCCCAGCCAATATGCACTACTTTTATTTTTGCGTCTTTTGTCTTCTATCTTAGCTCTTACTATCACTTAATATGTTTTATTGTAATTCTCTGCATATTTGTCTTTACTTCCAATACAGCATAGATTTTGCTCACGGAAAGCCATAACTTACTTGGCTTTATGTTCCCATTTCCTAAAAGAGTACCCTTCTCCCCATAGGTCTTAAATTAAACTGTCCAAAAGCTCTTAAATAGATTTAGAATACCACCTGGCATATTCATCTTTTAAGAGACATCAAAACTGATGTGGTTAAAACTTAATGTAAGTAATATAATTTCACCACAAGAATATGTCTTCAAATTTAGAAAATATCTGATTTACATGAATAAGAAATATAATTTATGTTCCCTTTCATTAATGATATAATTTTCAGGTGTTAGTTTCTTGAAATAACAAAACAGTACTTTATAACTTTTGAGATAATTGTAGATTCACAAAAATTGTAAGAAATACAGAGAAATCTGTATGCCTTTCACTTACTTTCCCCTAGGAGGTCATCCTTCAATTGGCATTTAATTTTGCATCAAAATATACAAATACAGAATGCTAAGTTATTAGTCCAACAACCATCAAGTAAAATTCTGGTTTTCTTTTTCAAAAAATACTTTTATAAGCAAACTTAATCATCCTTACCAAAGAACAAAGAACACTGAAGAGGTTCTTCATAAAAAAAAAAAAAAAGGACAAGTCCGCTACACTTGAGCCCCTCAGAAAGTTACTTTCACATTAACAGATGTTTATAATAAAGACAGTCATTGTTCATTACCACAAAATTATCAGATTATACTTTACTGACATACACAAAAAATTCTTTTCAGAATTTGAAAAAATCTTGTCATCTAGGTCTTCCCACTTTCTATTTTGAAGCATAGTGAACTTTTTCACACTAGTCTTAACTGGTTGCAGAGTGGGAAAATGGTTAATCGATTGATGAATTCTTTGAATATTGAGTTCCTGTTTTGGGCAAAGCAGAAAAATCCAGGGGTTTCCAAGCTAAATATACCATGTGCAATGCACTCTCAGAAATGGTTGGTCAAGGATTTAGTAACATTTGTATCATGTTTTTCTTTTTGTCACCTTCAAAAATCCTGCTTTATTCTTTGCTAAAATCATCCTTCAATCTTTTCATTCTAACAATATTTGGTTATAAAAGCATACATAGGGAACAACTTGCAATTTATGGACAGTGCTTGTTTCTTAGGCAAAGTAAATACCGGCCTAAATATTTTGCCCAAGATTTCAACCTCCTGCCTTGCTCTGTATCTTCTGCTTGTGACATACAGTACATTAGAATCCCTTCCCTGATACTTAGTCATTTTCCTCTGTGGCATGCCTATTAAAGACTATTATCCTGATGAGTCATTTTGTCATATGGTTTTCCAACAGGATTCCCTTGGGAGAATGGGAAAGGGTGGGGAGATATGACAGAGAGGTAAATCGAGTTGGAGAGCACAACAATCTGAAAGCCAGAAGCTTAGGTGTTGGATCCATCATAACTGGTCTCTGTCACTTTAGCATCTTATGTGTGAGTTATATAATCTCATATCCTCTGTTTTTCATCTGTAATTAAGAATAGCAATACCTTCTTAGAGGACTGTTGTAAGAATTAAAGAAATAAAATGCAAGAAAGTATTTTTAAATATGCCAATAAATGGATGTATTTGTTTGTACCTCGAAGGCAAGGTAAAATATCGAATGCTTTCCCTATAGTTACCTACAGACCTTTCAAAAAAAATTACCTTTAGATGCACCAACAAAACATGTGTATTAGGGAAAAAGTTCTCTTGTCTATCAGTTACAAATTCCCTCAGTTATCCATTCTTTCTAGGGAAAAAAAAAAAGCTTTTAAAAATACTGATGGATACTGGATATTCTCCCAACCCAGAGTAGTGATTTTGCTATTTTAAAGATAATGTGGATGTTGGGATTAGACTTTCTTTAACACAGAATGTCAACACATTTTCCAAAACTGAATTTATCAGTTAAATGTAGCCAAGAGATTTAGTTTATCTAAGTGTCCTACAAAGGAGAAATAGTTTACCACTGTTTTTACAGATTGAGGCAAATCTGACATATTATTGACATATGCTATGGATTTAATTTAATACCATAGTACAGATGTGTGCTCTGATAAGTTTTTGTGAAATCTAGGCTAAGATAGAGTTGTTTCAATATTTATGGGGTTGAAAATGCAGAGTTAGCAAAGGAAGCATTTTAATTAAAACAATATTTTTCTTTATATGCTCAGAGTAAAATATAAGGGAATTCTTTTAAAGACTTACTACTTGTTTCAATATAGTTGCTGGGTTTTTAGGCACATCGAAAGAGATTTTTTTTCCAATTTTTAATTTTTTTAATTTTAATTTTTTTTAAAGATTGATTTATTTGAGAGACAGAGAGAGAGAGTGGGTGGGGAAGGGGCAGAGGGAGAAGGAGAAAGAGAATCTCAAACAGACTCCCCGCTGAGTGGAGAGCCTGACACGGGTCTCAATCTCACCACCCTGAGATCATGACATGAGCTGAAACCAAGAGCCATTTGCTTAACTGACTGAGCCACCCAGATGCCCCCAGTTTTTAAAAATCTACTAATTTTAGAATGATCAGAAATTAAAACTCAATAGTTCTGATTTTCTCTTTCTTTCACCTAAATATATGTGACCCTTTAAATTTAGCTTTTTTTTTTATTATTGTATGTTTTAGGTATCCTAGAGATAACTTCAGTGGAAATCGGAGTTGTTGCCGTCAAAGCCATTAACAGCAACTATTATTTAGCCATGAACAAGAAGGGGAAACTCTATGGCTCAGTAAGTATTCTGCTTTAGTTTTCCAAGTCTGCTGCAGTAAATCATTACCAAGGTTTTGGACTGTTTCCCTCAGACACTGAAGAGCTTTGTTATCATTCTATTGCTAGTAAATAGAGCCACGGTGGGCTGGTCACCAGAGTTTCAAGAGCTGGCAAAGCAGCTCTTGCAACTGTGTAATTTCCTCTGTTGTTCACCCATCAGTCTACCACACAGGCTGTTGCTGGCTTTCATCAGTCAGTGCTCTGAACTGTTAACGGGTCAGACTCTCACGGAAGCATCTGGTCAGATTGGCACGGGTGCTGCAGACAACTTGGAGAAGAATCATTGAAAACAAAGATCTTAAATTGCGTAGGAAACCATACACTGTGTGTGTTTTAGAGTGCAAGATAAAACAGGGGCTTGGTATTTTGTATTCTGTTAAAATATGAGATGGGGAGGCAGATTAAAAAATTCACCATTTGTGTGTGCCTTCAATCAACTCCATAATTTTATTTACCTAGACAACAGTCATTAGTTCATTGATGCAGCTGGTATCCAGCCAATGCTTTGGGTACATACATCTCTGAGTTTCATAGCAAGGATTAAGGAATATCACTTCAAAATGTGTAAATAACCTATTTTGTTGATTAGCATAAGGACAATTGCACTGCCTGCCCAGAGCCGGCAGCTCCCAAACTTGATCACAATCACTGGGAAAGATTTTTTGATACATTAAAGCTGTGATAAGATCTAAGAATTTGCATTTCTAACACGGTTGCAGGTGTTCCTGATGCAACACTTTGATAACCCAACTTAAGAACCACTGGTCTGATTATAGAATAGTCTTGTATTTCATTTGTATCAGGTCCACTCATAACTGGGGAGTTGGGCACGCACACTGTGGGCTAGTCCCTTTGTCCGGGGTAACTGCCTTTTGCATGGCAGGGGGAGGGAGGTGCTTAAAGGAATTTTAAAATTTTCCATTATGTGCAGCTCTGCTCATAAGCCCAGAAGAGAAATGGGCCATTTTATTATTATTATTTTTTAAAGATTTTATTTATTTGACAGAGAGAGAGAGACAGCGAGAGAGGGAACACAAGCAGGGGGAGAGGGAGAGGGAGAAGCAGGCTTCCCGCCGAGCAGGGAGCCCGACGTGGGGCTTGATCCCAGGACCCTGGGATCATGTGCTGAGCGGAAGGCAGACGCTTAACGACTGAGCCACCCAGGTGCCCCAATGATGGGTCATTTTAAAAAGTGGTACCATTCAGGGGTTCACAGCATAATCACTTTTGAGGCATTTTTAAATTATTTTCTTGAATGAACATGCTTGAATCCCTCCTTAATCTACTATTATCAGAATCACTGGGTAAGAGGACCAGGTTTATATTCTTTGCAGAGATACTAATACACTTAGTCAAAACTAAAGCTTTAAAGTAAAGTCAGATCAACACGAATTTAAATTGAGAGAAAAAAAGGTAAACAATTTTAATTGCAATAAAAGATTGAAATAACTTTTAATTGATAAAGTATATCTCTTTAAAAAGGTGATGTCAGAGAAATGGAGAATTCTTAAATGAACAGTGTCATAAAAGTATTTAATAACCTTTTTCTTCTATCCCAAGACAACTTGCATACTGTGCCTATGCTTCTTACTAAACTCTAAGACGTATGAATAGTTTCACTGTTTCATCATTTCTGTATCTAAAGTAGATGCCCATTGCTTTCTATCATAGCACCGCCTTTTAGTTATCTGCAATGAGATTTATCAGAAATTCTCTCATGTGTTTATTGTTGACTGTCTTCCCCCAATAAATTGTGAGCTTAAATTGGACAGGGGCTGCCTTATCCCACACTATACCCTCAGCACTCAGATCCATCCAGAGTATAGCCCCAAGACCTTTTCTTTTCTTTTTTTTTTTTTTGACCTTCATAAGTATGACTCGCCTAAATGCTGTAAACCCATAGATTCCTAGGTCCCTCCTCCAGAGATTCTGATACATTTGAGTTAAGGTATAAATACTAAAAAAAACACCTGAGATTAGGAATCTGCTGCAGGTATACCTCACTTGAAGACATTGTTTTAGGGGCACATGGGTGGTTCAGTCAATTGAGCAAATGACTCCTGGTTTCAAGCCAGGTCATAATCTCAGGGTAATGAGTTCGAGCCTGGCATCAGGCTCCGCACTCAACGGGAGTCTGCTTGAGACTTCCGCACATGTGTTCTGTCTCTCTCTCAAATAAACAAATTTTTTTTTTAAAAAGAGACATTACTCTATAAATTTATTTTGGAGAGGAAAAATAAGTATCTGCTGCTACTTTTCTATACACAGCTCTGTTGCAAATATAAAATCATCTCAAATAACCCCAATCCTCCCACAGTCTCTAAACTGCACCCCCTTTATTAGAATGAATATGATTATTCACATAAAAAAATCATCTCTGTTTGAAGCCATATAGTTTTAGACAAACTATGTTTGTGATGGTTCTGATAATGTTCGAAATGATGATCTAGTTCACAGAAACCCAAATACTTAAATATACACACATTCAGGAATTGAGAATTTAGTAAAAAAAAATTTTTTAAATCCCAAGGTGAGAAAAACTGCCCGGGAGAGGCCAACTAAAAGATCCCTACAATACTCTTGGTTTGGATTGGAAAACATAGAACCAGAAGAACAAAATCCTGTATTCTTAGCTTCTTATCTGCTTTAGTGTGGATATAAGAGAAGAGGGACATTTCTTTTTTTTTTTTAAGATTTTATTTATTTGACAGAGAGAGACACAGCGAGAGAGGGAACACAAGCAGGGGGAGTGGGAGAGGGAGAAGCAGGCTTCCCGCGGAGCAGGGAGCCCGATGCGGGGCTCGATCCCAGGACCCTGAGATCATGACCTGAGCCGAAGGCAGATGCTTAAGGACTGAGCCACCCAGGCGCCCCTGGAGGGACATTTCTAAAGCCAGAGTTTTGAGTTAGTGGTTACTCTCCATCAGTAACTCCAGAGAAAGTGGATTTATGGAATGAAGGAAACATCAATTCTTGTCCCAAAAATCCCCTTAAAACACATGGCCACTTGAAACAAAGCCAAAGGACTATGGCTATAGAGTGGAATTTCCCAGGATCAAAGTCTCAGGTTTATACACTAAAGGCAGTGATAGTCACCATGTTTGTAATTTCTTTGATATGGTAATTCACAAAGCAAGGCATTCCATGTCCTAGTTTTCAATCATTTCTAGACCTCAGAGTAAATCTATTAAAATTCCAAGTTATGGAAAATTGTATATTATCTACCAAAATAGAGAAATCTAGTATTTGTAAAAAAGGAAAACATCCCCCCCACCCCTCCCTGGCCTCTTGGTTATCTACAACGATTATGATTTTGTTATAAGATCTGCTTTCTTACCAATGTGGGTGTATTTATTATAGATTTATAGGTAAAGTTTGCAAACTTGGTAAGCCCAAGTTTTTTCTGTAATTCTATTTTCCCCATGAGACCCCTGGTCATTACTCTGAAAAAAAAAAAAGGATTATAACATTATTCTTTATCATTGACTCATCACAAATACTGGTAGTGGAATCTTTGCTTCTTGACAATCATTCTAGGCACTTAAGCCATGTCATATTCAAAACACACCAGCTTTTTAAAAGGGCCCTAACATGTGGTTATGATGATCAATTAAAGTGAATCATGAGCCTTCAAACACAGAACCTGTTTTGTGGTTGTGAGTTCTACTCTTCTATTGTTGACACTATTGTGCATTTTGTGCACAACTTATGTACAAATCGCAACAGCAAACAAAACTCTTGAACTGAAATTCTCTGGATGGTGTGTGTCAAATGGAAGTAAGTATCATCATCACCAGAATAAAAGATCTTATTTTCCCCTTGCAGAAAGAATTTAACAATGACTGTAAGCTGAAGGAGAGGATAGAGGAAAATGGATACAATACGTACGCATCCTTCAACTGGCAACACAATGGGAGGCAAATGTACGTGGCATTGAATGGAAAAGGAGCTCCCCGGAGAGGACAGAAAACACGAAGAAAAAACACCTCAGCTCATTTTCTTCCAATGGTGGTACACTCATAGAGGAAGGCAAGGTTTGTGGATGCAGGAGAACCAAAGGTTCTTTTGCCAGGACTAGTTGGTATTCTTCATGAAGACAGTAGCTCAAAAGGCAGAGACACACCGCAGATGTCAGATGTCTGCTTGCTTGAACGAAAAGAAGTCTTTGCAGGTTTTGTACTCACTGCTGACATATGATGTTCTTTTAATTAGTTCTGTGTCATGCCTTATAATCAAGATATAGGCAGAGTTACATGGGATGGAAGTTATTCCTAAGCAAACAACATTGTGGCCGGGTTTTTGGAGAAGTTTTTGTTTCTGTTCTTGTTTTTTAACCTCTGAGCTAGAACTTAAAGGACATGGAACAATCTGTTGGATCTTCAGGAAAGTTATTTATGGAATACGAACTCATATCAAAGACTTTCATTGCTCATGCAAGCCTAATGATTCAATGAGCAGTAAGACACGCAAGCATTTACTGGAAAGCACTTGGGTCACATCATATGCACAACCAAAGGCGCTTTGGGCGTGGCATCATGGAAGAGTTGGATAAGAATTTAAAAATGTAAACATGTTAGTGTTAAACTGTTCTAACAAAACAAATAGTACGGTATGCTTGTGCATTCTGCCTTCATCCCTTTCTATTTCGTTCTAAGTTATTTATTTAATAGGATGTTAAATATCTTTTGGGGTTTTAAAGAGTATCCTCAGCAGCTGCCCTCTGATTTACCTTTTCTTTTTCTTCAGCACACCACATGCATGTTCATGACAAAGTGTTTTTAAAACTTGGCAAACACTTCAAGAATAGGAGAGGAGATAGGGAAGCAGGGTGAGAGCCCCATGTGCTATGAGTTAACTTAATATCACTCCTGCAATAAGAACCATCCACAATAAATATGACAGTGTTGTGGCATGGCTTGATGAGAGATATCTGCCATCGTTTAAAAACATCGATCATTCCTAAGGCTTCCTTTCATAAAAAAATAGACCAGAAGGCCAAATTCTTCTCTTTCAAACACCAATGGGGCTCTAAGAATATACTAAAAGAAGGAAAATTGTTAAATTTTAATAGCCCAGCCTCATTATTTACCAACGATTTTTTGCCGTGTGTCACGGTAGTAAGTGATGAAGAGGCTGTCTGCATATGTAAGAACCCTTTATAAGTCCCACAGAGTGCATTTCCCCCAAAGGAATTATCAAGGAATTTGAAGTGTAACTCTCCCAGGGGCTTAAACTGAGCAAATATATCCTCGTATATGTGTAACCATATACTGAAACCTGTTCGAGCTGTATGATCTAGTCTTTACAAAACCAAATAAAACTTATTTTCTGTTGATTTAAAGAGCTTTGGAAGATTCTATCATGTAACCATATCAAAATTCATTTTGTTAGAGCAGGTATAGAAAACAATACATAAGAGTATACCAGTCATCATCACATTGTATTCCAGTAAATAAATACATAAGCCTTATTTGCAGTGTCTGTAGTGATTTTTTTTTAAAAAGTGTAGAAAAATACTATTTGTTTTAAATACTTTAAGTGATAACTATAAGATTATATTGATGCTGCAGTTTTATCTTCATATTTCTTATTTCAAAAAGGTCTGTTTATTTTTATTGTTCGGACACAGTATTTTGGTACAAGGGAAAGAGTCACTAAATGTGTTTTTACTAAAGTTTAACAAAGGCTGGTGTTTTGTGATCCTCTTTTATAACTTAATTGTGTCAATGCTTAACCAGCACTTCCAGTTAATCTGTTATTTAAGAATTAGGTTTATTAAGAAACTTTCCCATAAAGTCATCCCATAAAAGATCTTATTTTTTTTTTCATTCCTTAAAAAAGTTGGGATTTCAAAAGATACACATTTGAGGCAGAGAGTTTTGGCTTATGGCTAAAGTTGCATTTGATGGCACTTGGCTTCCAACTTGCTTCTTAACAAATCAGATTCTAAAAGTGTTTAATTTTTGTGGTTGGAATCTGCATGTGAAAATGTAATTGGTAACTGAGTCTGAGACCTATAATGTAATGTATTGCTATCAGAACTAGATTATCTTTGTTCTTTTATTTTAAAATAATAATTGCACCTGACACACGAACACAGACCACCCAAAACCAAAATTAAATGTTGGTGAGACAAATATAGGATTAGATGACTGCATGAACAGCAAACAGGGCACAAACTGGATTCGTATTTCACATAGCCATTTAGATTACCAAGGAGACTATGTGTAAACAGGCATCATTATCGGACTCCAAACACTAAAACAGCTTCTAGCAAAATATATCAAAGCTTGCAGAAGCCAAAAATAGAAAACATCTCCCTCACCCCCACCCACACCCCAACACCGCACACACACACACACACACACACACACACACACACACACACAGATAAGGACAAAAACAGTCTGGTAAGGAGAAAGGAGATTCTCCTGCATTTAAAAACGGCATCTTGCTTGATATTGAAATAGAATTCTGGTCCCCTTTGCAGCTGGATTGTGCTACTGAAGAAAAGGCACTTCCAGCCCTGAATATTGTATGTTAAAAAAAAAAAAAAATCATGATGATTTTGGGAGCTCAACCTCTGCGGGAAGTGTGGCCCCTGGCCATGATGTAAAGGTGTGTCAGCCACAAATGTGTGTCCATCTGAGTGTTGGTTCTGAGGAGACTCCTCATAAAGATATAGAATCCCTCCCTCCTCCTACCTCCCAAAAGGCTGAACAGTGTATAGTATGTTACATTTAAATAAATCAATAAAAATGCTGGGAAAAGAAAATAAAAATATTGTCCTTGTTTGTTTTATTAGCCTATACATAACTACACCTGGTAATAAAAAAAAAGAAGCTCAAGCGCTCTATGCATGGCAGGATGTGGTTAAATACTCCACAGTCCCAAACAACAACAAAAGAAAAAAAAAATCACTCAAACATTTGTAAGTTTTCTTTAATGTTTTACATGTGTGAGTCAGCTACCCTTACTCTAATAACAACCAAATGCTTTAGATTTTTCCTAAGTTTTCAGGTCCACCTAGTTTACACAGTGGATAAAGAAGGATGAATTGAAAACAAGGATGGCTTGTGAAACAATGAAAGACTTTTGGAGGAAAGCCAGGAGGCTGCAAACTCTGATTTCAAGAGGAGAGAGTAGGCCAATGAATTTGATTTGAGAATTAGAGAGAGAAAAGTATATAGTTATGCAAGCTGGGTCCAGGGCCCAAGCAAGGTTTTGGACACTATCCAAATTGATCAGTATTAATGCTGCAAAATTCCAATAATTTGGATGTTGTTAATTCAGGATTTATGATTATTCAGCAAAAATAAAATTTACCTTTTCCTTATCAGTGAAGGCTCTAGCTGGTCCAAACTTTGTTTAAATAAACATATCTTAGGAAACCAAGAAATACTTACAATACGTGGTGCATTAGAAGTAACCCATTTAAGGGTTGCCTGGGTGGCTCAGTTGTTAAGCTGACCCTGCCTTCGGCTCAGGTCATGATCCCAGGGTCTTGGGATCGAGCCTTGCATTGAGCCCCGCATCGGGCTCCCTGCTCCGCGGGAAGCCTGCTTCTTCCTCTCCCACTCCCCCTGCTTGTGTTCCCTCTCTCTCTCTCTGTCAAAAAATAAATAAAATCTTAAAAAAAAAAAGAAGTAACCCACTTAATGCAAATACCATGTTGATTAAGAATTCTTATATATTTCACTCAACAGGACTTTTGCAACTTAAGCAAAGCAGTTAAGAAAAAAAGGGGAGTATCTTTTAAGGATACTGGAAAGAAATGGGCAGGTCTGAATTCCACCAGAACTGGGACATGAAGCAACTAAACTCTGCCTCCTCCCAGCACTCATTTCTTCTTACCTGACTGGCTTTATTTGCTAGGCCCCTGCTTGCCACCGATTTACATCTTTACAACTCTAAAAACCCAAAACCTCTTTTTCTCAAGATCCCCAGATGGAAACATCCTAGGTGTGACTGTTATTGGCCAGGAGTGGATAGCATCCCAACCTCTAGAGCAAACAGGCTGACAAGCCATAAGGATATTGGGATTGGCCAGGTTTCAGTCACATGACCACAGAGCTACAAGGTACAGATTTTGACAGCCCACACACTTGAAGAAATGAAGAACAGTGTACCAAGGAAGGGCAGTGCTGGACAGATCAAAAACAAATATGGTTCTTAGTTACATCTATTTAAATGAGACCGCTGCATGGAGCACTGGGTGTTATACGCAAACCATGAATCATGGAACACTACATCAAAAACTAATGATGTCATGTATGGTGATTAACATAACATAATAATAAAAAATAAATAAAAATAAATAAGACCACTGACTTAAACATACACCCTTTTTCAAAACACATATCGTCTACTCTTACATTTTTCGCTAATTCTAATTAGCCTTCAGCTAATTTGTTCAAGTCAGAGACATCTCAAGATGTTTTTCTTTTATGTATTTTTTATAAGGGAAAGATTGTATTTGTTTTGTTTTGTTGTGTTTTGTTTTGTTTTAAAGCCAAGAGAAGGGCTCTGAATGTAGCCAGGATCACTATAATTCTGCAAACTTTATGGAATAATAATCGAGATGAATGCAAGTTTTCACTAAATCAAAAGGTAATACTGCTAAATATCAACCTATACCATAACAACATCAAAAGTATTTCTTTACCTCAAAAGTGTGTACCAGTATTTTCAAGTATATCAACATGTAGACAAAATCTGCAACTCAAATGCCATTCATTTTTTTAAATGTAGAATAAAAAAGAAAGAAAAAGAAAAAAACCCGCTTTATGTCTTTTACTATGTCTTGTATACATTCACAATGAGACAAAAGAAAACTTTGTAACATGCATTTCTCTTTCGCTGATTAGAATAAAACACAAAATGCCCTTGCAAGTGAATAATCTACTGAAAACACCTTTACAAACGCCATGTATTAGTTAAAATGGAATAATCATGATCAAACTAATGAGATCAAAGGAATTGGTCTCATTCCTAAGTGGCTAATAATGAATATTTCCATGTGGCTGCTGCACGGTATCAGCTAAGGGCAACAATTCTATACCCAAAGACAACAGCCATATGTCAACCATATATGCATGTGGCATGTATTATCTTACACATTTTTATTATCCTCCACAAAAGAGCCTATGTTCATTTTTTAATATAGGCAATTGCATCCTCTAGAGATGAGCACAGCAAATGAAGAATCAAAACATCCCATGTTCCTCATTACAACTGTAAATTGAACATATGCCTTCGTACAACTTAGGCAGTGACCCCAGCTGTAGAATAACCAACTACAGTGAGGTCTTAACCCTCCTAAAGTTTGTTTTTAATTACCTTATACACATTGTAAATGACTAAATAATCTTACAATTTTCTAAATTAGTTATCATTTCTGTGCTCAATTTAAGCAGCTGACAATGCAAATATTCCCAGGTCTTTCAAGGAGCAGTAAATTAAAATCAGTGTTTCATAGGTATTATAAATTTAAAAAAAGACTGTTTTTTATGGTTTTCAGGTTAGAGGTCGCTTATCAATTCAATTCAACAACAACAAAAAAAATATTTTAACATCTGGTATTTAACCACCAGACTTTTCCATACCCATTTTTTTCAGTGACATGATCAATACGTTCAGACACTAATAGTATTTAAGCCAATATCTGTAAAACCAATATAAGAAAAAAATCTGATTTTTAGGGAGCTTTCCAACTAACAAAAGAAAAACACTGAAAAATGACATTGAGAATAAGTTACAAACAATAACTTGTTTTCCTGATAAATTGATATTAAGTATAAAATGCATTTTATGATGCAAGCTTACACTCATGCAGGAAACAAATGAAATTTAATAGTATTTTTAATACTATTTTTAAAGTCAGGTTGGACAATTTTCCTTTTCATCTTACCCTTGGAAAGTTCTGCATTCCGTCCTCTAAAATCTCCTCAGAAATAGGCAAATCACCACATATCAACTGCAACATCCCCATTCTTAACTCCAGGTGATATTAAATAGCTATGTGAAATCTATTTTCTTATTAAACTCACAAGAAAAGAGACTTTATTTAGACCCATACCCGCCTTCAGCTGCTTCAAACAAGTAAAGATGCCATAGTAATGTTAGTAGAGATTGTTGGAGGCCTCTAGTATTGGGTGCCTGGAATTGTTATTTTCACCTTTCTGGTTTTATTTATTTTTTTCATTTCTATTTCTCTCTATGGTTAGAAATATTTGCAGATGTAATTAGTTAAGACCAATTCAAACTAGAGTGGACCCCTAATCTAGCATGGCTTATGTCCTGATAAAAATCAGAAACTTGGACACAGACATGCACACAGAGAGAACACCATATGAACACAAAGACAGAGATGGGGTGAGGAATCTACAAGCCAAGCAACACCAATGATCACCGGCCAACCACCAAAAGCTCTTCACTCACAGCCCTCAGAAGGAACCAACCCTGCCAATACCTTCATTTCAGACTTCTAGCCTTCTGTACAGTGAGACACTGAAATTCTTAAATCCACCCAGTTTGTGATACTTTATTATGATAGCCCTGGGAAACTAGTACAGAGTCTGTAACACGTAAGACCCACAGAATTCACAGTTAGGAGGATGTATGACACATCTGGAATCATAATGCTTTCATGTGAATACACAGAACTGTTTGACACCAACCTTCATATCAAACAACCTTAACCAACTCCTAATCCATGTCACTGCACAGTTTAATGTACAGTTTTGCTCAGTAAATCTTTACTTAACCCATAGATTTTTGGAGTATCCCCACAATGTCATACTTTCCCCCTAAATTTTGTAGTTTGCTCAATGGCCCCAAATATGATAAGATTCCAAAAACGACACTTGACCAAAGTCTCAACATGCTAGTTAGATGAAACTGATGTAAGCCAGAAAACTTAGTGAAGAACAGACATACTTTCAGGAGTTCTGTTATTTTTAAATCTTGACCTTCCTTGTTTACTAAAGGAACAACAAAAAACAATCAAGTTAGGACATACAAATACAAATCTACATATGGTAGCCCCCATTAATTCCTGATAACTTATGACAATTTTAGGAATTAACATCCCAATTATTTTATGTGAAATATTTATAATTAGACTATAAAAGAGACAGGACTATAAAATAATGGAATTGGCTAATATATTAAAATTTATACATCTAATGAATATTGCCCACTTTGGAGAACATTAGACCATATTTATATTAATAATATTCTTCATCTTAGAAACCAAATGTTCTCAGTTCCCACCTCCTTTCAAGGGCATGATTTGATGCAAGTCACTTTCTATTCCACCCCATCCATAGCAGGTTACACCAGAGATAGGTACCTGTGCTCACACTGATTTACAATCCTAGCTTCCATCTTTGCAGTCTTAATTTTCCCAGTAGAATTACACAATTAGCTTTTGAGTCCAAATATATCACTGAATTGGTGCCTATGATCCTACAGTGATGCAACCATAAAATGGGTAGCTAATAAGGGTTCCCCCTTCTCCCAAAACCTTAATAAATCCATCCGGAACCAACAATGTATAAAACAAGGAAATGTTTGTGTTATGTACCCAAAAACTACAAGGATCTTCTGTAAATACAGTCACATTTGCCAAACCGTTTCTCCTAATTTGTTTATTCCTCCTCCTTTGATCATTTACCATCTGAACTTCCATCTTCTTATGTACATCTAGCAATCAAATAAGCAAGAAGCCAGCATCAAAACAGACATCTGCTATGGAAAAAAATGACTCCAGGATAACCCAATGCTAAGTCAGTGCTGCACAAAACCACAGGGGCACTCAACATTCACAATATCACAGTTTGGTTCCAGGATACAACGTAGCCCCATCACGGGAAACCTTGTTCAAGATTTGTCTCTTGTATCAAATGCAGTAAATTAGCTGAAAGGTTGAGCTCTCTCATTCTGCTTTCATACCCTAACTTTATAATTGATTAAGACTGAAGTTCAGTTTCTTTACCAGAGCTCAGTGTGAGGTAACGAATGCAGGTCTCCTGATTCCAAAATCACTTTTCCCTCCATTATATGGACACTTTGCCAAGAAAGAAAGAAAGAAATGAGGACCACACCATTTACAGCCCAATGTTTTGTTTTGTTTCAATGTACTTCGAAGGATAATGAAGGTGTTTCCTTTAGTGACACATCTCTCTTAATGGATGTTTTTTTGAGAAGAATAGCATACACTTTTGAATCAGAGAGAGATCATTTTTTTAAATTGATTTTTATTTATTTATTTTGACAGACAGAGAGAGACAGAGAGAGAATGAGCACAAGCAGGGGAGTGGGAGATGGAGAAGCAGTCTCCCCTCTGAGCAGGGAGCCAGATGCGGGGCTCGATCCCAGGACCCTGGGATCATGACCTGAGCTGAAGGCAGATACTTAACTAACTGAGCCACCCAGGCGCCCCAAGAGAGATCATTTTTAATCCTAGCTCTTCCACTCTCTGGCAGTTCACTTTTGTGAACTCACAAAAGTTATCCCATTTAAGATAAAAATGAATGAACAAAAAACTTGAATAATAATTCCTAACATTTGGAACACTGGTAAGGATTGAATATTCACATTTGTTAACTGTTTTGTATAATGACTGGCAAGGAATAAGTGCTCAATACATGTTGAATTTCTGCCCTCTCATTGGTCAATTGTTAATATTTATAAAACATTTCCTAATGTGCTAAAATAATGACTGGGTCGCTTTCAAAATCTCCATATTTACTCAAGAAGATTACGTCACTACACAGATTTCAGGTTTAATTCATGTATTATTTCGTTCTTCTCCAGAAAACCTTTTTCTGACCATTGACTAGATCATCAGGGTATATTAAAATCATGCTTCTCTCAGCACTGTTGATTCCTGGGCTCTGGACCAGCTGGTTTTGAAATATATTATTCTCACCTGAAAAAAAATGGGCTTTCTGAGGCATCAGAGTGAAGGAGGCACAGATAATAAAAAAGAACATAAGCATGAACATAGCTTTCTTACTTCAGATATGGAGGTGCCATCGTCTATGGAAAGTTTGGTTTGAGAATGAAGAGGGATTGATATTTTAAAATATTCACTCAGAAGAATAAACACCATGAGCACAAGGGTTTCCGGTAAAATTATAGATGCTTTAGTATAGCACTGTTTTAGCAGTATTTCAGCTTTTCTTCCACAACTAATACAAAGCCTCACTCTCCTAGAAAGTGAAAGTGGTAACTATCCAACCCACAGTGAATAGGGGGTACAAAAAAACACACAAAATATTTTTCGTATCTCCACTGTGTAACCACCTGCTTTCTGTTACATGTTTAATCCTTTTGCAAATAAATTGGGAAATGAGGGAAACTATGCCTATCTATCCTCTTTGTTTCCAAGCAAATTGGTTAGCTTTTGGAATACTGCATACTTAATGGGTGGTACACCTGCCCAGATCCCCTTTTCAGGACCTAAGCACTCATTCCCTAGGTGCTAAAAGCAAGTTGCTTGCTTCCCCTGGGCCCTGCTGTGGCAGCCAACATCCAAAGACAGCTCAATGTCAAGTATAAAAGCCTGTCCCCTTGCTCAGTTGGGAATAAGGGTCATCCCTTATTTGACGGGTCATCCCTGTGGGATCAGCTGAGACATCTGTTGTGACTTCATCTCAGATCAACTTTTCTTCCCTTTGCCTAGAGCTGTTTACTTCACCTCTCACAGGTGTTCATTCTAAGAGCACTCCCCCATAAACTTCCTACATGCAAATCTCCATCACAGAGTCTGTTTCCTTTGGAACTAGTTCTAAGACTTCCTGTCAAGTATAGTTTGTTTGTTTTTAAGGTAGGGACTATTTGATAAAACTGTAGCAAAACAACTAGCCCTTCTTCTGAATGATGGTTGCCTCTGTTTTTAACTTAAATAACATGTGAGTTTAATAAGTCCACTGGAGAAACCTAAGGACACACACATACAACACTTCCTAGGAGCAAACTGATGAGGAAAGCAGCAATTTTTAGGACTAGCTGGGACAGTGCCAACAGCATAAGCAATTAAGAATGGGTTTGCCAATATAGTTCCAGGATATGAACTAGAGGCCCATGGGCACTAAGCTAAGTGCCAAAATCATGCAGAGGCAAAATGACAATTGTCTAAAAATCCTTCCTTTTTTATTTTATGAAAGAGCCAGCACAGACAACCTATGATAGATACAGTTCTGTTGTGGAAAACCGAAAGGTTAGAAAAGTATACTCAGACATTTTTAAAGGAATATTCCTTAATGGTTCCTTACAGGAAAAAAAAAAAAAAGTCAGGATAAAATGAGAGATGTGTAAGTATATGAACTTCACTATAAGAGAGTTCATTTCAGTTTACCATGAGTCCAGAAAGCAAAGGATACTATTTTCAAAACTAAGAAAAGTTCCAGATCAGCCCCTCCAAACAGTTTCTAAGTATTTGTATTTTGGTAAGGAAAATCACTGATAACAATTTGCTATTATTTTTTCCCCAATGTGCTATGTTGAAATTCCATTACAGAGAGCCTCAAACATCATTATGCAGGACAATTCCCTATTATTATGTTGGAAATGGAACTTAATTTTAGGTTTTCAATTCCAAGTCCTAAGTGGGAACTAAATGTCACAGAACAAAATGTCACGCGATGAGATTGGATACTCAAATATGTGACAGTAACCAGATGTTTCCCTAACAATTACCACATAGCAAAAGCCAGTCAAAGAAATGAGGTACAATGCTTCTCACAAGTCAGCGGGCTTCCACATTGTTATGTGGCATGCTGGTATTTGCCAGTTTATATTCTGATGAGCACACCCTGGATGCCTCTGAAGAAATACAGAATATAAAATGTGGTTATTTCTGTGAAAGACTTTTTCAAAGAAATTACTCAAAAAAGTCTCAAACAGGGCAACTCATAGTATCGACAATAAAATCCAGGTTCTCATTAAAATATGAAGCAAACAGAAATAGGTTCCTAATCATTCAACTAAAATCCTTCTCACCATCATCCCTGCCCTAAACACTCTCCCATTAACTACTTTGCCATTGGTGAGGCATGAGAAAAAGCAAAAAGAAGTGGGATTTAGGAGACATATGTTCAGCTCAGAGATGAAGAAACAAAATTAGAGCAGACCAAAGAACGTGCTGCCCTCCACCTTGGATACTATTTATGTCCAGATCCTGAGTCTCAGTCCTTGGACTGGCTCAACATTAACATAAAATTGCAAGTTTCAGGGAGCAAGAGATTTGTTTTAGGAATGATATCCCTCTAGCCTCTTGATATACAGTTTTAACACTGTGGGAAAGTGGTGGCCAGTAGTGAAACCAAAGATGAAAAGCAGAAACATTCTTCAAGTCCAATGGAGATAGATACCTAAACCTCCATGAGACAAGGGTAAATATTAGTTTAAGGGATTTATTAGTTTAATGGATTCGAGAAAATATTTCAATAACCCAAGTCAGAAATAGGATATAGGGAACACAAAGCATTGGATGTAAAAACAAACTTAGATTAAAACAAGTCTTAGAGATAGTCATACGGTATAACAATTTTACCCAAGAAAACATAAAATATATTTAATTCACCTTATATGTGCAATGTTTCTTTTCTGGAGGTTCTCAAGGATTATATAAACTAGTATATTTGTATTAATATGTATGAGTTTAACACAGGGCAGGATAACAACTTTGGAAGTGTTCAAATTCTAAAATGTATCCTTAAAAACTTTTTCAAAAACCTCACTCTTCATTATATCTAAGATATTCCTGGGCAGCTAAAACACAATACAGTATATATTGGGTGTTCTTTTTTTTTAATTCTGAGTTTGTTAGCAAGCCTTAAAATATAAAAGTATATAGCGTCCCTCTTTGTCTACTTTCACAAAAATAATCTTTGATGAAATTTGCATTTGTCTTCAGCAGTCTTGGTATGCAAAACTCAAGAAACAGGTGACTCCATCAATTTGGAGAGAAAAAGGCCCAGATTTTTCTGTGATTTCATACAAATTTTAACTTGGTACATTTGTTTTAACTGCTGGATGGCATTCCATTTTATGAAAATAATATTATTCATTTATTCATCTATCCTCAAACCAATGCACATATAAGGTTGTTTCTAAATTTTTATAACCACTGATGCAGTGAAACATCTCATACACGTCCCTTGCTGTCCAAGGTCAAAAGGCCTCTTCAGTGTGTAATTAGAGATGGACTCTAGGGTTTTATCACCTTTGAACTTTCCCACATATTGTCAAGTTGCTCTCCAGAAGAAAAACTTTTCATTTTAACATGGTTCGTGTTTTCATGTCATTTTCAAGAGATTCTTCCCCATCTTAATGTTATAAAGCTTTTCTTATAATTTTTTCTAAAGGTTTTGAAGATTTCTTTCATATTTAGATTTTCAATTCATGTGAAATTTATATTTGTTATAGTGTAGGATATGGATAAAATTTTATATGGACAGCAATTGGTATCCCTATTTATTTTCAGGTCCACCCTTGTCATATATATATATATATATATATATATATATATATATATATATACATATATATTTTTTCATCCAAACCAAAAAGTTTTCGAAATTAAAGGGGGAATTGCTAACTAATAATGCTCAGACAACAAGCATAAGCAAAAATTGTCTCAGGCAAACTGGGACATACAGTTATTTTACTCATAAACCAAATTCAAATATGTGTGTGGGTCTATTTTTTGACTACTTGGTTTCCTCTGTTAAATCTTATCTATTCCTACAGCTGCAACATACAATTTTAGGGATGAGTTTATAATGCCAGTTAGTTTCAGGCCAGTTTTAACAAAATGTTAAGAAAGACATGATCTTACAGTATAAAACTATTTCATATAAAGTTCAGATGGGGTGGGGGGCGCCTGGGTGGGTCAGTTCGTTAAGTGTCTACCTTCAGCTCAGGTCATGTTCTTGGGATCCTGAGATCGAGCCCCAAATTGGGCTCCCTGATCAGCAGGGAGTCTACTTCTCACTCTGCCCCTCCCTCTGCTTATGTGTGCTCTTTCTCTCTCTCTATCTCAAATAAATAAATAAAGTCTTAAAAAAAAATAAAGTTCAGATTGGGAATGGTTATTTTCAGCACATAACCCTGAGAAAGATTAATATGTAGAATATATCAAGAACTCCTACAAATTTCTATGAAAATAAAGAAACCACTTCACATCCATCAAATTAGGAAAAATTGGAAATTCTGGTTACACTAAGTGTTGGAGAAGATTTGGTGAAACGGATAATAGAGGAAAAAAGGAGAACAATCTCCTCACCTTCTTCATCAGAAATGTTCCAAAATGTTTCATGGCCCTTTTTATTTTACGTGAGTTTTCAAATCAACTCATCTTGTTCCTCTGAAAACAGGTTTCATCTGAGTGGTTTTTCTGCTCTCAACTGGCCACATCACAGTTTATTGCTGAGGAGAGTACCAGTGAATTTAAATTATTGACAATGTTGCTTTATTGCACCAAGGGATACATGTGCTTTACTACACTAAGAAATACAGATACGGCACCATGACTGCCGTGGTGGAAAGATGTGGGGGGAACTGTGATGTGAGTGACAGAGTTCAGGTGCCTCAAGCTGTCCTTTAGGATCATGGTGGTCATTATTTTTGAAACCCTTAAACTTATATTTTGAGATACTTAAGATTTCACATGCAGTTGTAAAAAATAATAGAGCAAGAGCCTGTGAATCTTTGAACTAATTTCTCCCAATGGTAACATCTTGCAAAACTGTAATGCAATATCACAACCAGGATACTGGGATGAAGAGAGTCAACATATAAGACATTCTCATTACCACAAGCCTCCCTTATAATGTTGTTTATAGCCACACCCACTTCCTTCTCACCCCCTGCCCTTAACATCTGGCAACCATTAATCTGTTTTCTATTTCTGTGGTTTTGTCATTTCAAGAATGTGATATAATGAAATCATATAGCATGTAACCTTTTGGAAGCAAGGAAAAGCAAGAGGGGGGTAGGGAAGGAGAAGAGAAATAGGAAGGATCATTTTGGGATTTTGACTGAACTGTTAAAAATGCATAGCCTAATTAGGGGGAATTTATTTTTCATCAATTGTCTCCTCTTGTTTCAACAGGTTTCTACCTCTTCTCGTGCATTTAGGTTTCCTCCTTTGTAATTGCATCCCTGCCAACTGTTCTGACAAATTTGTGAAGGGAACAGTCTGATATTCTAAACTCAAGTAGCAGAGCCCTTCCAGGTGTACTCCTAAATCTAAATGGTGAAATAACCACTATTTCAATGAATGTGCTGGTTACTATTTCTTTCACTTGCCACCTTGTGATCTAGACTCAGTAACTGAGAATTTCTTTCTTGCTCAAACTCTGAACATGCCTTTTACCATTTCCTCCACGCTCACTCATCTCCACCACATTGTTCTCACTGCTTCTCAAATACACAGGCATGAGGGCACTTCAGGACCTTTGTGCTTGCTGGTCCTCCTTTGTGGGACTCTTTGTGCAAGGTACCTATATGGCTAACTCGCTCATTTCAATCAGGTCTCTGCTTAAATGTTACTTTTCAGAAAGGCCATTCCTAACTATTCTACATAAAATATTTTTGTACATGGATTCACTTTTATGCATGGCACTTAATACAATCTAACATATTGTATATTTGCGTGTTTATTCTCCACTGGCATTTAAAGTCCATAAGAACAGATTCCTTTTGTTTACAGTTATATCCCCAAAACTTAGACTAGCTCCTGGCATATAGTTAGCAAGCAAACATTCGTTGGGCAAATTAACAAATAAATGATAAAAGGAATTTTCACCCCTTCGGATTCCTGTATATCCCTAGTGATGGGGCCCAGGGAGATCTTACTCCTGCGTATTTTTAAGGTAGGAATTCAGAGAAAAAGTTTGGAAAAAAATCACAGAATTAACAGCAAAGCAAAGAAGAGAACCCAAGCTTCAGGATCCAAAGCTTAAACTCAAGCTCTCCATGAATTCTGACACTTCTCTACTTTTACATTATTATCTAAATGTTATTATCTGAAATTCTTGCATCTGTTCAGCCCACTAGAAATTTCACAGACAGAACTTTTTTTAACATAAAATTTATAGCAGGAGTTGGCTTCCTCAAATCAGGTCTAAATTACCCCAAGAACAAGCCTTTCCCCATAGTATTTTGGCATTTCCCCTCCTGGCTCCAGTCAGATCCCAGAAGCCAAAAGGTGTTCCAAAGTGAAAAGTAACAGGAAGGAAAAATTAACCAAACTCTTGAAGCTCCAAAACTAGTGGTTTCAAGTTGCATTTGCATTTTTGTATGGATCAGTCATGAGAAATGAAGGGGAAGGGTTATTATTCAGTCTGAGCATTCAGGTTTGAGATAATTTTTTTTTTTTTTTGTTAAGTTTACTTGGAGTTTCTTTGTTTAAATCTCCCTGGTGTCTTGCTGACAATTCATTTTTAACAAGGTCCTCCTTCATATATATTTAGATAATTTTCTTAACAGGAGCCAGAACACATTTAACACAATCAGGATGGACCTAATTAAATGGAGGACAGATGTCGATCTTTCCATAATACATAGAAAAGTTGTAAGATTTCTTTTTAATTGAGCATGAAATATGCAACAAATCTGTTGTCACATATGTAGAATTGCATATTCAATAAGTATATGTGATAGTGTATACATACATATACAACAGTTTTCAAAGATACAGGAAAATAAAAAATAAACACTTGTAGAAAATATTTTACATGTGTTGTTATGCAGGTCAGCCTAAAACCAAACTTACCAAGTTTGAGAAAGAACTACCTTCCATTCTTTCCAGTAGTATAAAAGTACATTCACTGTACAATGATGAAAATCATTATCATGTCTTGCCTCATCTCATTATTGAATCCCTCCATGCCCAAGGTAAAGTAACAACAAATTTTTTCATAAACTATTTCACAGGTTTATTAAAGAACTGGCCTGAACAATCTCAGTGTAGTTGAGACTATATGGGTATTGGATCTGACATAACCTGCATTCAAATTTTGACTTAGTCATTTAGCTGAATTTAAAGGAAATTTACTTATGATAAAATAGGGATTGTAATTCTCCCCTGGAAGGTTATTAAAAAGATCTGAAACAATGCATACAAAGCTCCTAGCACAGCTTCTGGCTTCCAGAAAATGCTCAAGAAATGCAAAACCAACTGACGTGACCCCTAAATTTCTCAAGCCTGGCTTCAGAGTAATGACAAAAATTCATTTAAAAAAAATGAAATTCACAATTCCATGACTGATCACTCATTTTTCTGAGGTTTTCCCTCTCACCTCTTTTCATATGGCTATTTCTTCTCCTGTGTTGGAATTACAGCCTAAATATAATTTTATAGTTTTTTTTAAAGCCTATGATTTAAGAAGTAGGAGAAGAAGAAACGAAGAAACACAGGAAAAGAAAATCCCTTTGGGGGAATTACTGTTGTTTGATGGTCTCAAAGTCTGGTTGGCCAAGTATCTTCACATTTATACTCACACTCAGTTGGAATTTTCTTTTTCTTTCTAAGCAAATGACCACTGTGATCTAATACCATGGTCCTCAACCTGGGATAGTGGAGAGGAAAATTGTATGTATGCATCAACTGTGAAAAAGTTTGTGAATTCTTCACCTCTTCATGCTGCATTAACAATCAGTAGATTAATTCATAGGATCTCAAAAGTGGAATGTACAAAATTATCTGTGTGATGCATGAAAAACTGTTAGATATTTTAAGTGAAAAAGTAAACAAAAACTAAACTTTCATAAAATCCAACAAATGCATGGACACTGTTGACCTTGGAGTCCTTTTGGCTGTGATCACTCACTAGGTGAGATACCTTGAGCAAAGAGCAAGGCAGACAGTGAGACCCTCCAGACTTGTTTGCTTTCCGCATGTTAGCATATAGTGGACTTTACATGTGGCCAACTAAGCAGATTTATTAGGTTATATTAGCCAGTTGTAATTCAACTAGCCCTAACAAGATGAGCTGGACAACAGACTTTAAAAGATTTCCATAAATATTCAGAATAAAGATAACCTTACTCATAGAAGCACAAGCAAACAATAATAGAAGTACTTCTTTTCCTAGACCAAGCTTTAGCTTTATCACAAGGTTCAAAACAGTAACTGTGCAACCCAACTTGACACGGAAAGATGGCATACAGTTGTTGAAAATAAAAAGTCCAGGGCGCCTGGGTGGCTCAGTTGGTTAGGCGACTGCCTTCGGCTCAGGTCATGATCCTGGAGTCCCGGGATCGAGTCCCGCATCGGGCTCCCTGCTCAGCAGGGAGTCTGCTTCTCCCTCTGACCCTCCGCCCTCATGCTCGCTCACTCGCTCTCTCTCATTCTCTCTCTCAAATAAATAAATAAAATCTTAAAAAAAAAAGAAAAGAAAAAGTCCATTTCTCCAAAGTAAAATATAAAGTCTATTTTTCCAAAGTAAAATTTCATCAATGAGTTTGAAAATAAAGCTTTGTTAAAAAGTACACTTATTGAGTGGTGAGAGTAGTTTGGAAACAGAGGCTTGGACATGTTTCTATTGTTACATGGTTTTATACTGAAAATTAGATACACTTATTACTTCAAAAACTCAAGTATTTTTGCCTGTGCACACACATGTGCACACATGCACAGACACACATGCACTGTGAACCATTTTTCCTAATTCCATTTTCATAGCTTTGCCCCTAAAACAATCCTCTTCCTTATCGTTGGTTTAAAATTTGAGAATACAGAGCAAAGTGTTCTTCCTTCCTTTAACCTCATTATAGGGCCTTAAGGGTTTTATAATGAAGTGAATTTTAGTCAAAATATACAATTCCATAAAAAAGTGTAATTGTACATATTCTAGGTGCTTTACTAAAGGCTGTGAGGTTGTAAAAAGTTAAGGACTTACAATCTCTGAGATGGTAGCAATATAAAGGGAATCATGGACAAGTAGATAAATAATCTTGTACAAAATATAATGTGATAATATTGTAATATATTACAGAAAAGACAGTAAATTCTGGATTGTGGAGAAAAGGTATTCAAATTTGGCTATTCAAAACAGGGTAAGATTTAAACAGGTGATATTAGGTAAAGAGAAAGAGGAGAAGCAGAAAGCCAAATAAATAGTACCATCAAAGGGAGAAGAAGGGTACTAAGGGAAGACGGTGCTGGGATGATCAATGCCTCGTTTTACATTAAAAGTTTTATCACATATGGATGTACTCCTAAGCAACTTACTGTTTAGTTTAACTTACTTTTGAACCTTATATGAAAGAAACCAAACTGTACGTATTTTGTAAATTTTTCCCAAATGTGGGTTTGAGACTCATCCATATTGAAAAACTGGCTACAGTTAATTCATATTTATTTTTGTAGTTTTATTTTATTCTATTTTTTAAAGATTTTATTTATTTATTTGACAGAGAGAGAGAGAGACAGCGAGAGAGGGAACACAAGCAGTGGGAGCGGGAGAGGGAGAAGCAGGCTCTGCACTGAGCAGGAAGCCTGATGCAGAACTCGATCCCAGAACCCTGGGATCATGACCTGAACCAAAGGCAGACGCTTAACCATCTGAGCCACCCAGGCGCCCCTATTTTTGTAGTTTTATAAAGGTATCAGTAATTAATTATTCTAGTATTGAGGAATCTAGGTTTTGTTTGCTTATTTTGTTTTGTAGTTTTTGCTGCTATAACATATTGTCTAGTATACATGCCTACCCTAGGAGCAGGATTGATGGTATGTGTGCATTTATTACCTTACCAGGTAATATGAAATGGTTTTTCACAGTAATGGTAATCTTTACACTTGCACAATGTTCCCATTCCAACATATCCTCACCAACACATTGTATTTTAAAACTTTAAAAAAATATTTTAGTGACCTGGTGGTGTGAAATGGTAACTCACCGTTACCATTAATACTCATGAAAGTAAAAGTTAGTTAATAAAGATGAGTATTTCATAGGCTTGTAGGTCATTCTTGGCATAAGGTATGTCCTCAGTAACTGTTTCTTAAATAAATGAATAAAGAATAATTAAATAGCATTATGTGAATTCTATCATATCATGAATAGTATTATAGCAAGATTGTACTTTTTTTCTGAAGGTACCAAGAATTTTGAAAACCAAACCCATGTTGTTTGGAAAGTGTTGCTATGTATCTTTTAGGGTTGTAGCTGATTCTTTAGAAACAAAGTAGAATGGTATGTTTCTTATTTAACTCCAATTTTTCTTATCATTTGAGCTGAATCTATAAGATTATTTGCTTCTAATTAGAGTAATGCTCCCATAACATTAGCTTGCTCTTAAATTTCTTGAATTGTTTGATAGGCAATTTAAAATTAGATTTACCAATCATTATTTAACAGCTCTGTAGTTACAGATCACAGGAATATTTAAAAATCATGACCACAGATCAGTTGTAATTGTCTGCTCTACATCCACTATAGAAGCACCCCTAATGTTTTGTTAAATTAAACATAGGTTCCAGCCATGGTGAACTTATTTCAGGTTTATGAATGTGCCATGATGTTTGTGCCCCCAGGTCTTTAAATATGCAGTTCTGTTATTAATTCCTCCACCAGTTTCTGGGTCCATGATTTCTTGACTCTACATATCAAAAAATCATCTTTTCTCATATAGACATTAACCCATTATAGCAGATGCTTACAATCATTTCCTCCTTCCCCTTTTCACACAATCATATTCCACTTTATCACTCTTCCTCATTATTCTTTGAACAGATAAAAATCATGTAGAAAGCTTTTATTTAAAAGTAATATTTTGAAACAAATAATATATTATATGTTAAAAAAAATAGTAGGAAGGGAAAAATGAAGGGGGAAATCAGAGGGGGAGATGAACCATGAGAGACTATGGACACTGAGAAACAAACTGAGGGTTCTGGGGGGGAGGATGGGTTAGCCTGGTGATGAGTATTAAAAGAGGGCATGTATTGAATGGAGCACTGGGTGTTAAACGCAAACAATGAATCATGGAACACTACATCAAAAACTAATGATGTAATGTATGGTGATTAACATAATAAAATTAAAAAAATAAAAAATAAAATAAAAACAAAAAATGCAGATAAAAAAAGGTAATATTTTCAGATAATCTTTATATGTTTTAATAATATCCACAGAGTCAAGAAGCCAATGGATTTTTTCTTATTAAAGACATATGTTAAAATAAAATTAATGGTCAGCTGAATAGGGATCAAACCATTCTGAACACCTACGAACTCAACAGGAGATCGAAGAAAAGAATAGCAACAACTCTCTGAACAGAGAAGCGACCACTTACTGGAAGGTAGGACGTGCAGGGAAGTGAATCCGAGGCGATATTCAGGAGGATAGACGGCGGGGGAGGGGGCCTCCATCAGCCGCTTCTGGCAAGTGCTAGAGCCACGGAGCACAAAATCGGAACTTTTAGAAGCCGGCTCTGCTGAGGGACGTCGCTCCAGTGGCTAAGAGGGGGGTGGAACCCTCGCCGGACAGTGTGGTCTCAGGACCCTCAGGGTCACAGAAAAACGGGGGGTGCCTGAGTGCAGCAGAGCTCCTGGGTATCAGAGCAGCGAAGCCGGCTGCAGAGACGGAGCCGAGGCACGGGCTCTCAGCACAGGGTTGCCAAAAACTGAGATCCGCAGCCCAGTCAGGCCACTGCTCCCCCAGCAGGGACCCAACAAGCGGCAGATCCGGGGAGACTCCCCTTCCTTCCCGGGGAGGAGCGGCGCGGGAGTGCACCGCAGGGATCTGCTGGGTTTGGAGACTCCACATGGGGTCGGGAGCCAGAGATAGAAACGCTCGGTCACAGGCCGGGTGAGCGCGGAGTGCGGCCGAAGACCAGGGAGACGGAAGTGACTGCTTTTCCCTGGGGGCGAACTGAGGAGCGGGGCCCGAGTTCTCGGCTCTTCCAGGTGGAGATTGGGAGGCCGCCATTTTCACTCTCGTCCTCCAAAGCTGTACCGAGAGCTTGCGAGGAACAACACCTCCTGAGAGCAAACCCGAGCAGATTGCTTAGCCGGGACCAGCAAAGGCTGGGCAATTCCGCCTCCGGCAAAGACATTTGAGAACCACGGCAACAGGCCCCGCCCCCAGAAGATCAGCAGGAACAGCCAGCCAGCCAAGACCAAGTTTACCCATCAATGAGAACGGCAGAACTCCAGCGCTAGGGGAATACTACACATAGAATTCATGGCTTTTTTACCATGATTCTTTAGTCTTTCAAAGTTAATTTTTTTAAGTTTTTTTTTTAATTTTTCTTTTTCCCTTTTTCAACCAACATCTTATCAGTCCCTTTTTTAAAAAAACATTTTTATTTTTTATTTTTAGAGGCATATTCTATCCCTTCAAAGTAGTTACCCTTATTTTTGGCATATATATATATATATATATGTATATAAGTTGTCCCCTCTTTAAAATTATGAGATACAGTTTCTTCTAACAGATCAAAATGTACCCTAAATCTCTATAGTGTATGGCTTTGTTCTAGTCTCCTGCCTGATCACATTCTCTCCCTTTTTTTCTTTCTTTCTTTTTTTTAAATCCTCTTTCTTTTTTCAAACAACTTATCAATTCCTTTTATAAAATTTTTTATAATTTTCATCTTTACAGTTATATTCTATCCCTTCATTGTATCAAGCCTTATTTTGTACATATATGTCTTTCTTTCTTTAAAATTTGGGGAGGCGCTTTCTTCTAACAGACCAAAATACACCCAAAATCTAGTGTGTGGCACTGATCTATGCAACAGCCTGATCATATTTGATCATATTGTGGTTTTTTTTTGTTCTATTTTTTTTGTTTTTATCTTTTTCTTTTTCTTTTTTTTCCTCTTTCTTTTTTCTTTCTTTCCCTTTCTTTTTCCCTGGTTTCAGGTCTTTTCCAATTTATTTAGAGTATATTTTCTGGGGACGTTGTTACCCTGTTAGCATTTTGTTCTCTCATTCATCTATTCTCCTCTGGACAAAATGACAAGACGGAAAAAATCACCTCAACAAAAAGAACAAGAGGTAGTACCGTCTGCCAGGGACCTACTCAAAACGGACATTAGTACGATGTCGGACGTAGAGTTGAGAATCATTTTAAAGATAATAGCTGGGCTTGAAAAACACATGGAAGTTATTAGGGAAACGCTTTCTGGAGAAACAAAGGAACTAAAATCTAACCAAGTCAAAATCCAAAAGGATATTAAGGAGGTGCAATAAAAAATGGGGGTACTAACTGCTAGGATAAATGAGGAAGAAGAGAGAATCAGCGATATAGAAGATCAAATGATGGAAAATAAAGAAGCTGAGAAAAAGAGATAAACAACTCCTGGCTCATGAGGGCAGAATTTGAGAGATAAGTGATACCATAAGATGAAACATTAGAATAATTGGGATTCCAGAAGAAGAAGAAAGAGAAAGAGGGGCAGAAGGTATATTGGAGCAAATTATAGCAGAGAACGTCCCTAATCTGGGGAAGGAAACAGGCATCAAAATCCAGGAGGCACAGAGAACCTCTCTCAAAATCAATAATAATAGGTCAACACCCCGACATCTAATAGTAAAACTTACGAGTCTCAGAAACAAAGAGAAAATCCTGAAAGCAGCTCGGGAGAAGAGATATGTAACCTACAATGGTAGAAACATTAGATTGGCAACAGACCTATCCACAGAGACCTGGCAGGCCAGAAAGGACTGGCATGATATATTCAGAGCACTAAATGAGAAAAATATGCAGCCAAGAATACTATATCCAGCTACGCTGTCATTGAAAATAGGAAGAGAGATAAAAAGCTTCTAGGACAAACAAAAACTAAAAGAATTTGCAAACACCAAACCAGCCCTACAAGAAATATTGAAAGGAGTCCTAAAGCAAAGAGAGAGCCTAAAAGCAGCATAGATCAGAAAGGAACACAGACAATATACAGTAACGGTCACCTTACAGGCAATACAATGGCACTAAATTCATATCTTTCAATAGTTACCCTGAATGTAAATGGGCTCAATGCCCCAATCAAAAGACACAGGCTATCAGATTGGATTAAAAAACAAGACCCATCCATATGCTGTCTGCAAGAGACTAATTTTAGACCCAAAGACACCCCCAGATTGAAAGTGAGGGGGTGAAAAACCATTTACCATGCTAATGGACACCAAAAGAAAGCTGGGGTGGCAATCCTTATATCAGACAAATTAGATTTTAAAACAAAAGACTGTAATAAGAGATGAGGAAGGATACTATATCCTACTTAAAGGGTCTATCCAACAAGAAGATCTAACAATTGTAAATATCTATGTCCCTAACATGGGAGCAGCCAATTATATAAGCCAATTAATAACAAAACCAAAGAAACACATTGACGACAATACAATAATGGGGGGGACTTTAACACCCCCCTGACTGAAATGGACAGATCATCTAAGCAAAAGATCAACAAGCAAATAAAGACTTTAAATTACACACTAGACCAAATGGACTTCACAGATGTATTCAGAACATTCCATCCCAAAGCAATGGAATACACATTCTTCTCTAGTGCCCATGGAACATTCTCCAGAATAGATCACATCCTAGGTCACAAATCAGGTCTCAACCGGTACCAAAAGATTGGGATTATTCCCTGCATATTTTCAGACCACAATGCTTTCAAACTAGAACTCAATCACAAGAGGAAAGTCGGAAAGAACTCAAATACATGGAGGCTAAAGAGCATCCTATTAAAGAATGAATGGGTCAACCAGGAAATTAAAGAAGAATTTAAAAAAATTCATGGAAACAAATGAAAATGAAAACACAAGTGTTCAAAATCTTCGGGATGCAGCAAAGGCGGTCCTAAGAGGAAAGTATATAGCAATACAAGCCTTTCTCAAGAAACAAGAAAGTTCTCAAATATACAACCTAACCCTACACCTAAAGGAGCTGGAGAAAAAACAGCAAATAAAGCCTAAACCCAGCTGGAGAAGAGAAATAATAAAGATCAGAGCAGAAATCAATGAAATAGAAACCAAAAGAACAGAACAGATCAACGAAACTAGGAGCTGGTTCTTTGAAAGTATTAATAAGACTGATAAACCCCTGGCCAGACGTATCAAAAAGAAAAGAGAAACGACCCAAATCAACAAAATCATGTATGAAAGAGGAGAGATCACAACCAACACCAAGGAAATAAAAACAATTATAAGAACATATTATGAGCAACTATATGCCAGCAAATTAGATAACCTGGAAGAAATGGATGCATTCCTAGAGATGTATCAACTACCAAAACTGAACCAGGAAGAAATAGAAAACCTGAACAGACCTATAACCACTAAGGAAATTGAAGCAGTCATCAAAAATCTCCCAACAAACAAAAGCCCAGGGCCAGATGGCTTCCCAGCGGAGTTCTACCAAACATTTAAAGAATACCTATTCTTCTGAAACTGTTCCAAAAAATAGAAATGGAAGGAAAACTTCCAAACTCGTTTTATGAGGCCACCATTACCTTGATCCCCAAACCAGACAAAGACCCCATCAAAAAGGAGAATTACAGACCAATATCCTCGATGAACATGGATGCAAAAATTCTCACCAAAATACTAGCCAATAGGATCCAACAGTACATTAAAAGGATTATTCACCACGACCAAGTGGGATTTATCCCTGGGCTGCAAGGTTGGTTCACCATCTGCAAATCAATCAACGTGATACAATACATTAACAAAAGAAAGAACAAGAATCATATGATGCTCTCAATAGATGCAGAGAAGCATTTGACAAAGTACAGCATCCTTTCTTGATCAAAACTCTTCAGAGTATAGGGATAGAGGGTACATACCTCAATATTATAAAAGCTGTCTATGAAAAACCTACAGCGAATATCATTCTCAATGGGGAAAAACTGAGAGCTTTCCCCCTAAGGTCAGGAACACAGCAGGGATGTCCACTATCACCACTGCTATTCAACATAGTATTAGAAGTTCTAGCCACAGCAATCAGACAACAAAAAGAAATCAAAGGCATCCAAATTGGCAAAGAGGAAGTCAAACTCTCACTGTTTGCAGATGATATGTTACTTTATGTGGAAAACCCAAAAGACTCCACCCCAAAACTGCTAGAACTCATACAGGAATTCAGTAAAGTGGCAGGATATAAAATCAATACACAGAAATCAGTGGCATTCCTATACACCAACAACAAGACAGAAGAAAAAGAAATTAAGGAGTTGATCCCATTTACAATTGCACCCAAAACCATAAGATACCTAGGAATAAATTTAACCAAAGAGGCAAAGGATCTGTACTCAGAAAACTATAAAATACTCGTGAAAGAAATTGAGGAAGACACAAAGAAATGGAAAAACGTTCCATGCTCATGGACTGGAAGAACAAATATTGTGAAGATGTCAATGCTACCTAAAGCAATCTACACATTCAATGCAATCCCCATCAAAATATCATCCACTTTTTTCAAAGAAATGGAACAAATAATCTTAAAATTCATATGGAACCAGAAAAGACCCCGAATAGCCAGAGGAATGTTGAAAAAGAAAAGCAAAGCTGGCGGCATCACAATTCCGGACTTCAAGCTCTATTACAAAGCTCTCATCATCACGACAGTATGGTACTGGCACAAAAACAGACACATAGATCAATGGAAGAGAACAGAGAGCCCAGAAATGGACCCTCAACTCTATGGTCAACTCATCTTTGACAAAGCAGGAAAGAATGTCCAGTGGAAAAAAGACGGTCTCTTCAACAAATGGTGTTGGGAAAATTGGACAGCCACATGCAGAAGAACGAAACTGGACCATTTCCTTACACCACACACAAAAATAGACTCAAAATGGATGAAAGACAGGATGGACAGGAATCCATCAAAATCCTAAAGGATAACACAGGCAGCAACTTCTTCGACCTTAGCCGCAGCAACTTCTTCCTAGACACATCGCCAAAGGCAAGGGAAGCCAGGGCAAAAATGAACTCTTGGGATTTCATCAAGATAAAAAGCTTTTGCACAGCAAAAGAAACAGTCCACAAAACCAAAAGACAACTGACAGAATGAGAGAAGATATTTGCAAATGACATATCAGACAAAGGATAGTATTCAAAATCTATAAAGAACTTATCAAACCCAACGCCCAAAGAACAAATAATCCAATCAAGAAATGGGCAGAAGACATGAACAGACAATTTTCTAAAGAAGACATCCAAATGGCCAACAGACACATGAAAAAGTGCTCAACATCGCTTGGCATCAGGGAAATCCAAATCAACACCTCAATGACATACCACCTCACACCAGTCAGAATGGCTAAAATTAACAATTCAGGAAACAACAGATGTTGGTGGGGATGTGGAGAAAGGGGAACCCTCCTACACCGTTGGTGGGAATGCAAGCTGGTGCAACCCCTCTGGAAAACAGTAGGGAGGTTCCTCAAAAAGTTGAAAATAGAGCTACCAATTGATCCAGCAATTGCACTACTGGGTATTTACCCCAAAGATACAAATGTAGGGGTCCAAAGGGGTATGTGCACCCCAATGTTTATAGCAGCAACGTCCACAATAGCCAAACTGTGGAAAGAGCCAAGATGTCCATCGACAGATGAATGGATAAAGAAGATGTGGTATATACATACAATGGAATATTATGCAGCCATCAAAAGGAATGAGATCTTACCATTTGCAATGACGTGGATGGAACTGGAGGGTGTTATGCTGAGTAAAATAAGTCAATCAGAGAAAGATATGTATCATATGACATCACTGATATGAGGAATTCTTAATCTCAGGAAATAAACTGAGGGTTGCTGGAATGGGGGTGTGGTGGGAGGGATGGGATGGCTGGGTGATAGACATTGGGGAGGGTATGTGCTATGGTGAGCACTGTGAATTGTGCAAGACTGTTGAATCACAGATCTGTACCTCTGAAACAAATAATGCAATATATGTTAAGAAAAAAAAAAAGAAGAAGAAGATAGCAGGAGGGGAAGAATGAAGGGGGGGAAATCGGAGGGGGAGATGAACCATGAGACATGATGGACCCTGAAAAACAAACTGAGGGTTCTAGAGGGGAGGGGGTTGGGGGGATGGGTTAACCTGGTGATGGGTATTAAAGAGGGCACATTCTGCGTGGAGCACTGGGTGTTATGCACAAACAATGAATCATGGAACACTACATCACAAACTAATGATGTAATATATGGTGATTAACATAACTAAAAAAATTTAAAGAAAAAAATAAAATAATATAAAATGAATGGTATAGTCAACAGACTCCTTTGTTTGTTCTTTACACCTTTAACATTTGTGAACAGTTATATTTTTGCCAGTTTAAATTCTATATATATTTTTAGGATGACTATTTTCATAAATATATATTAACTATTTGAGATAATCCCATTTGGGTTTTTCCACTTAATAGTTTGAATAAAGAAGAAAATGTTTAATTCACCATTCCAATAAGGGTAGTAAAAAATAAATAATTTCCAGAAAAGAAATAAAAGAATCAAGTCAATAGTATTATGCAGACACAAAATTAAGTACTTTTACTTACCCAAGTATGATCATATCAGGAATTTTCCTGAAGCCAAAGCAACTTTCTTGGTGAGCCCTTCCCCTCCATAAAATGCAGAATATAAGATTATTTCTTAGAACTTCCCATTTTGTTTCAATTTTCTTTTTGCTTCCCCTTGAAAGAGTGCGCCATTTCCCAGGTTTTAGATATTTTTATTCATCTATGTATGTAAAGTTTAATAATAGAAACATACTATTTTGGAAGGGTATGTATATAGCATTTTCAACTTTATGCTCTATACATTTCTCTAGACATAAAAGATTAGTTTTCTGCACATGAGAGACAGAAATGTTTCAAATTCTATCCTCCTACTCCCAACATTCAAATTCTTCCCCTACGCTATAAGGAAGGCTGGAAAACCTCTGGGTACTTCATCGCCTGCTTCCTTTTGCAGGGAACGTTTCCTGTTATTTTGAGGAATTATTGGGTTTGCCTTCTCTAAGACAGTAGTCATTCTATACAAGGAATTGAACTAGCATTTCAGTTCTGTTGCAAGAACATCAAGCTTTACCCTCACTCTCCAGAGTTCCTTCCCTAATGAATAACTTGGGTATTTTAAAAACACAGTATGTTATCCCATGAGTAAAGGGATATTATAAGGAAATAGAGACTAGAGATCTAGCTCTCCCTTGCCTGGAGGACTTAATGTGATGTGTTTATGTGTTGCATTGAAGGTTCTTCAAACTGGCCATCCTTATGTCCTCTTTCCAAAATACTAACCCATTTGATATCTTCCTTATGTTTAATTTTGTGAAACAGTTCTTTTTAAGTCTGATTCTAGTCATTTTTTTCAAATTTTTGAATGTTTTGTATTTTACTCCAAATTACTGAAAACTACCAATTAAAGCTAGATATGGAATTAGTTATTGATTTTATTTAATATTTGATAATATGAGTATAGATACTGAAGAAGAAACAATATTCTTTGTACTTTCTCATGTCAATACATCTTGTTAAAGAACATGTTTTGTTACTTCACCCTGTGATCTTCCTTTGTGTGTCAATTAAAGCAATTTACACACACACACCTGCATAAGGAAGCAAATCCTATGAGTTGGACCAAATCTAATCTTCTGCATGTTCTATAATAATTCCCACTGAAGTAATTTAATTAATTTTAAATACTTCTTGGATTTTTAAGATTTTATTTTATAATGCTGGTGTTTTTTCCAAATTCTGTAAAGAATTTTACTAATTTTATTATTTCAAGTTTGTTACCAAATAACTTTGATGGTTAGCATATAACTGTGTTTTTATGTTTGTACTGGACAACATTCTTACCATAGATGAGTAGTCTATAAAATGAATTCAGAAATCCAGCTATAAGCCATCCCATCATAACTTGGGCCTGTGAATCCCATGGGAAAACATAATTCAGGTGCATCTCAATAGCTTGCAGAATAATTAGGACCCACAGGTTTGGAATATCATCTAATCAATTCCATTCACTATTTAGAATTCAAAAATGTTATTTTTCTTGTAACCTCTCTCACACTGTGATATGAGGTGAATACAAGACAGTCCACCTTTGACCAAAATTAAGACAACCCACTATTTTGGGGCAAGTGTCAGGTGAGCACCTACTGTGGATTTGACAGTAAGTATTTTTGTCTGATGATTAACCACTTCTCTTTTAAGAGGTTCTCAAACCATTTCTATTTAGGAATATGCTTAAATAATCCGCTTCTATTTCCCAAAATTGATTTAAGGGGCACAAAGAGTGGTAGGACTGAGAGCAGCAAATGGAGAACCTGCCATCTCATCCCAGCCACTAGTTTCTGTTTGGTTTGCTTTTTAGACATTTGTTCCTAGCAAGGGTAATGCTGTGAAGGAAGTATATGACAATTTTCTATTTTAATGGAACTAGTGGTCTTGCTGGGAACAAAAGAAATGGAGACAAGATTTATACATGTGAAACAGAAATTTAAAAGTGAATCGGGTCTCACCCCAATGTTGGTACCCCAACTAGAATACACGTGGCATGGCAATAAGGACGTTGGCTGTCTTACCCAGCTCTATCCTCAGGGCCTGAGACAGTGCCTGGTACACAGCAACAACCAACTCTGTGATCTGGACTGTCACTGACCATCACCTTGACTGTGAAGATGGCAGCATGTGAAAAAAAAAAAGAGAGAGTTTATTTGACCTGGAGTGCTTGGAGAGGCTCCTTGGAGCAAGCAGAATCTGAAGAATCAAGTGCGTCTTTAACTCTTACAGAGCCATTAACTGGGAACTAATGAACATCTGTAGAAACAGATAAGGAACTCTCCTGAACCACATTCCCCTGACTTCCAAATCCTACACCACATTTGAAAACCATTTCTTCTTCTACCAGCACGACTACCATTGTAGTGCTACCACTAATAGTTAGGTAACTTTTAACATGTTTATTTTTGAAATATTTCCCCTCATGAGCTTCCTGTACACAAAAATTCTATTATTTCCAGGCACCTGGGTGGCTCAGATGGTTAAGCATCTGCCTTGGGCTCAGGTCATGATCCCAGGGTCCTGGGATCGAGTCCCGCATCAGGCTCCCTGCTCAGTGGGGAAGCCTGCTTCTCCCTCTGCTTCCCTGTCTCTCTCTGTCTCTCATGAATAAATAAATAAAATTAAAAAAAAGGGGGGGGGAAGGTTTTGGCCTCATCATTTAAAAAAAATTCTATTATTTCCACTGAATATTTTTGAATTCCATCATCACCAGGTGTGATAAGGTGCTGAGATTAGTATAAATATGAATGACAAATGGTTCGTTCCTCAAGGACCTCAAAATCCACTATGCTTAAAATATAATTCCCATACTGAATAATAAATGCTATAGTAGGAAGCAGAGAAGCCAGATATTATTGGGAACCAGCTGTGTTCCAAGTTTAGGATCAAGCAATATTCTATGACTTTACATGATCTTGCAAGTTAGATCCTATAATATCTAATGTTAAATCTGAGGATTCTGTGTTCAGAGACAGAATATCTTCCCAAAACAAGAACTGTGCTCCTGAGATCCATACTTCATTGTGCTGACTACTCTGTACTACAAGTTGTACCTCACTCCTCAACTCCCATTATACTCCATCATACTGATTACCCCATAGTGTGTTGCCTCTTCCATTTGTCTCTTTGCTACCCCTCCTTCTCTGATCCCCTGGTGTGTCCTCTGGCATGAGGTAAAAGAAATATATAATTATCTAAGCTTAGATAAGCTTAGGTAAGATGTTTTTAGAGTCCTAAAATTTCTTCTCATTATCAATGAAACCATATAATTTGATACAGTGACCTCATATTCTGTGTTTTAAGAAATGCAGAACTGCTGTTGGGTTATGGGAAATCTAAGGCACCACTCAAGCTGATTCAAATACTGTTTTACTGAAGATGCAATGAACTCAACAGGAATATGTTCCCATAACTGTTACAAGGCTTCGGGGAGTTTAGATGCATCCCCTTTGACCATACAGAGCCCTCAGTCTAAAGAAATAATATCAAAGTGATATTTTCCCTTAAATCTGCTAGATGGTTCAAATTCTTAAATTCATCTGTAAAAACCTGTACGAACTTACATATATTTCTATTGGTTTCATCTGAATGGAGATCACCAGATTGCAGGTTTTAAAAAATGCACTCTGCTAACTAGACCCCCAAACTTAAATTGTGAGTTCAAAACAAGCTTGTAAAAACTAATAGATGCCTTTTATGTGTCCTAAGTCTTGCCTCTGATTTTATAAAATTCTTTTTCCAATGTCATCATTCATATAAAAGAAATATGTTTAAGTTTTTCCCTCTTTTCCACATTTGTGGTAACGATTCACTCCTAGTTATTAATATCATAATACAGAAAGTGTACTTCTCTGAAGAATGGTGTGGCTACTGTGGCTGGAAAAACATGAGAATTTGCTTACAAAGAATTAGCCACCAAAGCAAATAAACCGGTTTTGAACTATACAAGCTGCCCACAAAATGTTTCTGGGCTTTTTGACCCTGTTTTTCCTCTGGGTAAACAGAACTCAAGGACATGAATACCAATGCTGACATAAAGTTCACTTTACTGAATCCTCACTTTCTCTTGTTTCTGAAATGATGTTACCGCTCCAGAGGGTAATAATAATCTGATACAAACCTTTAAGGTCAATCTCACTTTCTCCCAGCTCAAGTACATTTTAAAGTTATTTTGACAGAACAGAACAGCAGGAGCTAACATAACCTTTTAACTTTCTGGCAACATTTCATATTTTAAATGTTTTAGATATTTAATTTGGTATTCTTATCTGAAACAAAGAAGTAGGAAATAAAATTGTGCATGACATTCATTCATAGAACAGTGATAGTTTTAGGTCATGTGATGACAACTGTCTTTTATATAGATTCTCTCTCAGACAGCAGAATGAAAAGGTAATCTTACTTGTATATAGAGAACTGAGTATTTTATTGCCTCTGTATTTGAAGATTTTGTTTCTTCTGGACTGACAAGTTCTTAGAAATAATTCCATATAATCTGCTTCACTTTGCTTCCTACACAATTATTTAAGTATCTTGGTTCACTGTCTGATACGTACCACCTTCTCAAACATCTTCAGAATATTTGAGACAAATATTTGAACAAATGAACAAATGTATATAGAAAAATAAAAATCATATCCTTATGGAATATATAATGGCCCTCTAAAATAACGACATAACCCACAAATGGTTCACTTTTAGTGTATCTACCTTTCTACGATACTGGTTACAGAAATACCAGATGTTTTTACTTAGGTCACTGTGGTGGCCTGAAAATAATTATTTCCTCTTTTGAGGGCCTTGCAGACATGTGGCAGAGAAAAAATGTTCAATGCCTTGTAAGCTCTGGTGGAGACACACATAATGGTACATCTATCATCAAGTCAGCTAGGAAGAAACACCTTGGCAGCTTACGAACATAACAGTGCCATATTATATAATGTGCCTTATAAACATAGTCTGAAAAATCTATATTAAGGAAATAAGAATCTACCATGTTTCCAGTCAGTGTTTTGAAGAAAATTTAACATTTAAGTTAAAAGTAAGTAAAAGCTGAACCATATCCAGACCACACTTATCCTTCACTTGCAAGTTAGTATCTATTAATAGGTTCACCCCGTAAGCAATTCAGAAAGACATTTTTTTAATGAAATTCACAGTGACAGGTTGGGTTCCAAGAGATCTGAAGGTCTTTTCAACTGTCACCTTCAACAGGCTTGTTCAGGAAATCTTTCTTTTTTTTTTTGTCCCCTCCTTATAACTTATTAAGCATATGTTGTTGGGTGATGAGATGCCATGATGTAAATCACATGCCTTTTCTGTCCACAAATTATTTGAACTCAACCAAAGCTATTTCAGATGTATTGTTGAAAACAACAGTTCTTGTCAATCTGTGTTGCATATAACAACTGCTGAGTTGTGAGTACATCATCAGAGATTTGAAATAATCCCAAGATTATGCTAAACCATGAGAACTCAAACCAATGAATAAATTATTTTCTTTGAAGGGCTCTGAAAATCTTGACCAAGCTTTTTTAATGACATCCTATACGTGGAAAAATAAGTTAACTTTACTAAATTAATGAGCGTCCAGTCATTAAACTCCAATCTAGATTTCTGTTCAATTTCAAATTGTTCCTACTAGTATGTAGCAATACAACTGATTTTTACACTTTGACCTAGTATCCTCTGACCTTGCTAAACTCAATTTTTAAGTCTAATATCTTTTTTGTAGGTTCTGTGTACACTCTTCATAGACAATCATGCCATCTATAAACAGAGTACATTTTACTCCTTTCTCTCCAATCTGCATGGAATTTATTTATTTACCTATTTACTTCCCTTGTTGCACTGGTTAGGACTTCCAACATAATGCAAAATTGAAGTGAGAGGAGAGTGAGCATACTTTCCTCTCTCCCAATCTTAAGGGAAAAGAATTCAGTCTTTATCAATGAAGTACTATGTTAATTAATTGGGGGGGTGGGGAGGAGGGGAGATCTTTTTATTGGGTTGAGAAAATAATCTTTAATTTCTAATTTGTCAATTTCATCATGAATGGATGTTGAATTTTGTCAAAAGCTTCTTCTTATAAATATGATCATATGGATTTTCTTCTTTAATTATTGATATCCTAATTGCATTGATTTTGAGTACGGAATCAGCCTTGTTTTTCCAGGATAAATCCCATTCAACCTTGGTGTCATAACATTTTCTTAAAATTGTTGATCCTAATATGATTATATTTTACTAAGGATCTTTGTATATGTTTTCATGAGAAATAACAGCTTATGGTTTTCTTTTCCTGTAATGTCTTTGTCTGGTTTTGTTAAAAGATTCTGACTTGGGCACCTGGATGGCTCAGTCAGTTAAGAATCGGCCTTTGGCTCAGGTAATGATCCCAGGGTCCTAGAATCAAGTCCCACATTGGGCTCTTTGCTCAGCAGGGAGCCTGCTTCTCCCTCTTGTGTGCTGTCTCTCTCTCTCTCTCTCTCTCTCTGACAAATAAATAAATAAAATCTTTAAAAAAAAAAGTTCTGACTTTATAAAATGAATCTAGAAGTTCTCACTCCTCTTCTGTGGTCTCAAAGAGTTTGTGTAGAACTGATATTTCTTTCTTGAATGTTTGGTATATCAAGTCCATTCTACTGAACATACTTTGAAATCGGTAATTTCATGTAAACTACCACCAATTTGTACCATAGGTAGGAATACTCAATGTTTTAAAGATGTCACTTCTCAAATTGACTTTTTGGATTTATTTAATTTAAATCTAAATTGTAATAGGGTTTTATAAAGAATTTGATAAATTGATTCTAAGTTAATGTGGAAGAATTAAAAGTATTTCTGAAGAAGGATAAGATGGTGTGACAACAGATGAATGGATAAAGATGTGGTATACACACACACACACACACACACACAGAGAGGAATATTATGCAGGCAACAAAAAGATGAGATCTTGCCATTTGAGATGACATAGATGGAAATGGAGGGCAATTATGCTAAGCGAAATAAGTCCATCAGAGAAAGACAATTATCATATGATCTCACTGATATGCAGAATTTAAGAAACAAGGCAGAGAATCATACAGGAAGAGAGGAAAAAATAAAACAAGATGAAACCAGAGAGGGAGACAAACCATAAGAGACCCTTAATCATAGGAAACAAACTGAGGGTTGCTGGATGGGAGTAGGGATGGAGTGGCTGGGTAATAGACATTGGGAAGGTTATGTGTTGTGGTGAAGGCTGTGAATTGTGTAAGACTGATAAATCACAGACCTGTACCCCTGAAACAAATAATACATTATATGTTAATTTTAAAAATTTTGAAAAAGATGGTGTGATAAGCCCCCATGAAACATCAATGCTTATTGTAAAGCTATAATAATTAAGACAGTATTGAGGGCATGGGATAGACAAATTGACTAATGTAACTAAACTGAGAGCCCAGAAACAAACCCATACATATAAGGATGAGAATATGAGACAAATGAAAGAAATGGGTTATAATTCCCTGAAGAAAGGTTGAGCCTTTAAAGAAAAAAAAAAAAAGTCTGGGACTACCAATGATAAGGCCATAAAGGAAAACTAAAATTTAATTACTACATTATGCTATTTATAAAAATTTCTAATGAATTAAAGACATGTGTAAGATGGGACACCTGGGTGGCTCTGTCCATTAAGTGTCTGGCTTCAGTTCAGGTCATGATCCCGGGGTACTTGGATTGAGTCCCACATTGGGCTCCTTGCTCAGAGGGGAGGCTGCTTCTCCCTGTGCCTGCTGTTACCCCTGCTCGTGCTCTCTCTCTCTCTCTGACAAACCAATAAATAAAATCGTTAAAAAATAAAATAAAAAGGGAGAGGAGCAAAATGGTTGAGGAGTAGGAAACCTAAATTTTGTCTGATCCCAGGCATTCAGTTAGATAGTTATCAAAACATTCTGAACACCTACAAACTCAACAGGAGATTGAAGAAAAGAATAGCAGCAACTCTCTGAACAGAAAAGTAAAAACTTTCTGGAAGGTAGGACGTGCAGAGAAGTGAATCCGAGGCAATATTTGGGAAGACAGACTGTGGGGGAGGGAGCCACAGTCAGCAGCTACCGGCAAGTGATTAAGCAGTGGAGCACAAAATTGAAACTTTTAGAGAAGTCAGCTCCGCTGAGGGACATCGCTCCAGTGGCTAAGCGGGGGGTGGAACCCTCGCTGGGACAGTAGGGTCTCAGGACCCTCGGGGTCACAGAAAAACTGAGAGTGCCTGAGTGCAGCAGAGCTCCCAGGTATTGGAGCAGGGAAGCCGGCTGCAAAGACGGAGCTGAGGAGTGGGTTCTCAGCTCAGGGTTGCCATAAAATGTGATCCGTGGCCCAGTCGGGCCACTGCTCTTCTAGCAGGGACCCAACAAGCAGCAGATCCGGGGAGACTCCCCTTCCTCCCCTGGGAGGAATGGCGCAGGAGCACACCGCAGGGATCTGCAGGGTTTGGAGACTCCACATGGGGTCATATGCCAGAGATAGAAATGCTCGGTCACAGGCCGGGTGAGCATGGAGTGCGGCTGGAGACCGGGGAGACAGGAGTAATTGAGTGCTTCTCTCTGGGGCACACTGAGGAGTGTGGCTCTGAGTTCTCGGCTCCTCTGGGGTGGAGATTGGGAGGCCACCATTTTTACTCTCATCCTCCAAAGCTGTACCGAAAGCTTGCAGGGAACAAAAGCTCCTGAGAGCAAACCGAGCAGATTATTCAGCCCGGAGCCCGCAAGGGTGGGGCAATTCTGCCTCTGGCAAAGACATTTGAGAATCATGGCAACAGGCCCCTCCCCCAGAAGATCAGCAAGAACAGCCAGCCAACACCAAGTTTACTGATCAGTGAAAACGGCAGAACTCCAGCGCTAGGGAAATACACCACATAGTGTTCATGGCTTTTTTCCCATAATTCTTTATTCTTTCAAAGTTACTTTTAAAAATTTTCTTTATTTTTTCTTTTTCAATTTTTTTAGTTGAATTTTTCTTCTTTCAACCAATATCTTATCAATTCCTTTTTAAAAATCTTTTTAAAATTTTCATTTTTACATTCACATCCTATCATTCATTGTAGTTAACCTTATTTTTTGTATATATATAATTTTTCCTTCTTCAAAATTTTGGGATAGTTTCTTCTAACAGATCAAAATACACCCTAAACCTAGTGTATGATGTTGTCCTAGTCTCCCACCTGATCACATTCTCTTTTTTTTAATTTTTTTCATTATTTTTTCAACAAACTTATCAATTCCTTTTTTAAAATATTTTTTAATTTTCATCTTTACAGTCATAGTCCATCCCTTCATCATATTTAACCTTATTTTTGTATATATACAAGTTTTTCTTTCTTTAAAATTTTGGGATACAATTTCATCTAACAGACCAAAATATGCCCAAAATCTAGTGTGTGGCTCTGTTCTATTCACCAGCCTGATCATATTCTTTTGTTTGTTTGTTTTTCCCCTTTCTTTACCCCGGTTTCAGATCTTTTCTGATTTCTTTATTGTCTATTTTTCTAGAGCAATTGTTACCCTTTTAGGATTTTGTTCTCTCGTTCATCTATTCTCCTCTGGACAAAATGACAACATGGAAAAACTCACCTCAAAAAAAAAAAGGCAGTACCAACTGCCAGGCACCTAATCAATACAGATATTAGTAAGATGTTAGAACTAGAGTTCACAATGATGATCACAAAGATACTAGCTGGGCTTGAAAAAAGCATAGAAGATACTAGAGAATCCATTACTGGAAAATAAAAGAACTAAAATCTAACCAAGTCGAAATCAAAAAGGATATTAATGAGGTGAAATAAAAAGTGGAGGCTCTAACTGCTAGGATAAATAAGGCAGAAGAGAGAATTAGTGACATAGAAGACCAAACGATGGAGAATAAAGAAGCTGAGAAAAAGAGAAATAAAAAACTACTGGATCACGAGGGGAGAATTCAAGAGATAAGTGACATGATAAAGCAAAACAACATTTGAATAATTGGGGTCCCAGAAGAAGAAGAAAGAGAGAGAGAGAGGCAGAAGGAATATTGGAGCAAATTATAGCAGAGAACTTCCCTAATTTGGGGAACGAAACAGGCATCAAAATCCAGGAGGCACAGAGAACCCCTCTCAAAATCAATAAAAATAGGTCAACACCCTAACATCTAACAGTAAAACTCATGAGTCTCAGAGACAAAGAGAAAATCCTGAAAGCAGCTCAGGAGAAGAGGTCTATAACCTACAATAGTAGAAACATTAGATGGGCAACAGACCTATCTCCAGAGACCTGGCAGGCCAGAAAGGACTGACATGATATCTTCAGAGCACTAAATGAGAAAAATATGCAGCCAAGAATACTATATCCAGCTAGGCTGTCACTGAAAATGGAAGGAGATAAAAAGCTTCCAGGACAAACAAAAACTAAAAGAATTTGCGAACACCAAACCAGCCCTACAAGAAATATTGAAAGGGGTCCTCTAGGCAAAGAGCGAGCCTAAAGGTAACATAGACCAGAAAGGAAGAGAGACAATACACAGTAACTGTCATCTTACAGGTAATTGAAAGAATTAATAATATTGATAAACCTCTAGCCAGATTTATAAAAAAAAAGAGAGAGAGAAAGGACCCAAATAAATAAAATCATGAATGAAAGAGGAGAGCTCATAACCAACACCAGAGAAACAATTATAAGAACATATTATGAGCAACTATATGCCAGCAAATTAGACAATCTGGAAGATGGGTGCATGCCTAGAGACATATAAACTACCAAAACTGAACCAGGAACAAACAGAAAACCTGAACACACCCATAACCAGTAAGGAAATTGAAGCAGTCATCAAAAATCTCCCACCAAACAAGAGCCCATGGCCGGGTGGCTTCCCAGGGGAATTCTACTAAACATTTAAAGAAGAATTAATACCTTTTCTTCTGAAACTCTTCCAATAAATAGAAATGGAAGGAAAACTTCCAAACTCATTTTCTGAGACCAGCATTATCTTGATCCCAAAACCAGACAAAAACCCCATCAAAAAGGAGAACTACAGACCAATATCCTTGATGAACATGGATGCAAAAATTCTCACCAAAATCCAACAGGACGTTAAAAGGATTATTCGCCACGACCAAGTGGGATTTATTCCTGGGCTGCAAGGTTGGTTCAACATCCAAAAATCAATCAACGTGATACAATACATTAATAAAAGTAAGCACAAGAGCCATATGATCCTCTCAATAGTGCAGAAAAAGCATTTGACAAAGTACAGCACACTTTCTTGATTAAAACTCTTCACAGTGTAGGGATAGAGGGTACATACCTCAATATCATAAAAGTCATCTATGAAAAACCCACAGCGAATATCATTCTCAATGGGGAAAAACTGAGAGTCTTTCCCCTAAGGTTAGGAACAAGGCAGGAATGTCCACTATCACCACTGCTATTCAACATAGTACTAGGAGTCCTAGCCTCATCAATCAGACAACAAAAAGAAATACAAGGCATCCGAATCAGCAAAGAAGTGAAACTCTCACTTTTTGCAGATGATATGATACTTTATGTGGAAAACCCAAAAGACTCCACCCCAAAACTGCTAGAACTCATACAGGAATTCAGTAAAGTGGCAGGATATAAGTAAATACCCAGAAATCAGTGGCATTCCTATACACCAACAACAAGACAGAAGAAAGAGAAATTAAGGAATCGATCCCATTTACAATTGCACCCAAAACCGTAAGATACCTAGGAATAAATCTAACCAAAGAGGCAAAGGATCTATACTCAGAAAACTATAAAATACTCATGAAAGAAATTGAGGAAGACACAAAGAAATGGAAAAACGTTCCATGCTCATGGATTGGAAGAACAAATACTGTGAAAATGTCTACGCTACTTAGAGCAATCTACACATTTAATGCAATCCCCATCAAAATACCATCTACTTTTTTCAAAGAAATGGAACAAATAATCCTAAAATTGGTATGGAACCAGAAAAGACCCCGAATAGCCAGAGGAATGTTGAAAAAGAAAAGCAAAGCTGGCGGCATCACAATTTCGGACTTCAAGCTCTATTACAAAGCTGTCATCATCAAGACAGTATGGTACTGGCACAAAAACAGACACATAGATCAATGGAACAGAATAGAGAGCCCAGAAATGGACCCTCAACTCTATGGTCAACTCATCTTTGACAAAGCAGGAAAGAATGTCCAATGGCAAAAAGACAGTCTCTTCAACAAATGGTGTTGGGAAAATTGGACAGCCACATGCAGAAGAACGAAACTGGACCATTTCCTTACACCACACACAAAAATAGACTCAAAATGAAGAATGACCCCAAAATCCTTGAAAAGAACACAGGCAGCAACCTCTTCGACCTCAGCCTTAGCAACTTCTTCCTAGAAACATTGCCAAAGGCAAGGGAAGCAAGGGCAAAAATGAACTATTGGGACTTCATCAAGATAAAAAGCTTTTGCACAGCAAAGGAAACAGTCAACAAAACCAGAAGACAACCGACAGAATAGAAGGATATTTGCAAATAACATATCAGATAAAGGGCTAGTATCCAAAATCTATAAAGAATGTATCAAACTCAACATCCAAAGAACAAATAATCCAATCAAGAAATGGGCAGAAGACATGAACAGACATTTCTGCAAAGAAGACATCCAAATGGCCAACAGACACATGAAAAAGTGCTCAACGTCGCTCGGCATCAGGGAAATCCAACTCAAAACCTCAATGAGATACCACCTCACACCAGTCAGAATGGCTAAAATTAACAAGTCAGGAATGACAGATGTTGGCGGGGATGCGGAGAAAGGGGAACCCTCCTACACCGTTGGTGGGAATGCAAGCTGGTGCAGCCACTCTGGAAAACAGTAGGGAGGTTCTTCAAAAAGTTGAAAATAGAGCTACCCTATGACCCAGCAATTGCACTACTGGGTATTTACCCCAAAGATACAAATGTAGTGATCTGAAGGGGCATGTGCACCCCAATGTTTATAGCAGCAATATCCACAATAGCCATACTATAGAAAGAGCCTAGATGTCCGTCATCAGATGAATGGATAAAGAAGATGTGGTATATATACAATGGAATATTATGCAGCCATCAAAAAATGAAATCTTGCCATTTGAGATGATATGGATGGAACTGGAGGGTATTATACTAAGGGAAATAAGTCAGAGAAAGACATGTACCATATGATCTCACTGATGTGCAGAATTTAAGAAACAAGGCAGAGGATCATAGGGGAAGAGAAGAAAAAATGAAACAAGATGAAACCAAAGAGGGAGACAAACCATAAGAGACTTAATCATAGGAAACAAACTGAAGGTTGCTGGAGTGGAGGGGTTGGGAGGCCTGGGGTGGATGGGTAATGGACATTTAGGAGGATATGTACTATGGTGAGCGTTGTGAATTTTGTAAGGCTGATGAATCACAGGCCTGTACCCCTGAAACAAATAATACATTATATTTTAACAAAAAGAATTTTTAATAAATAAGTAAATAAATAAATAAATAAATAAAGACATGTGGAAGGAAAACTTTAAAATTTAAGAAACAGAAGTAGAATACCCATGACCTTGAAGTAGCAAAGAATGTATTAGTTAAGTGCAAGAAAAAAAGGATGATTTTCAAAAGTAGGTTGAATAAATTACATTAAAATTAAGAATTTCTTTAATACAGCAAAAGAAGCCATCAACAAACTTAAAAGACAACCTAAAGAATATGAAAAAATATTTGCAAACCATATAGTTGATAAGGGGTTAATATCCAAAATATATAAATAACTCATACAACTCAATAGCAAAAACAAAAACAAAAACAAAACTCTAAAATTAAAAATAACCCAATTGGAAAATGAGCAAAGGACCTGAACTGACATTTCTCCAAAGAAGATATATGAAAGGCCAACAGGTATATGTAAAGATGTTCAACATCACTATTCATTATGGAAATACAAATTAAAACCACAATGAGATATCACTCACACATGTTAGAATGGCAATCATAAAATAAGACAGATAACAAATGATGGCATGGATATGAAGAAGAAAGAATCTTTGTGCATTGCTGGTGTGGTTGTAAATTGGTACAGCCTCTATGGAATATAGGATGAAGGATCCTTAAAAAATTAAAAATGGAACTACCATATGGTTCATTCCACTTTTGGGAATATATCCAAAGGAAATGAAAACACTAACTCCAAAAGCTAACTGCACCCCCATGTTCACAGCGGCATTTTTTTACAGTAGCCAAGACATGGAAGCAAATCAAATGTCCATTGATGGATAAATGGATAAGGAAATTGTAATATATATACATAAATGGAATTCAATTCAGCCATAAAAAGGAAATCCTACCATTTCTAACAGCATGGATGGACCCTAAAGACATTATGCTGAGTGAAATAAGTTAGAGAGAGGCAAATACTGTACGATCTCACTTATGTATGGAATCTAAAAACAAAAACAAAACAAAACACCTCACAGAAAAGATCAGACTTGTGGTTACTAGAGTTGGAGGGTGAGAAGAGGGAGAATTGAAGGAAGGTGGTCATAGATACAAACTTCTAGTTTTAAGATAAATAAATGCTAGAGTTGTAATGTACAACATGATGACTATAGCTAACATTTCTGTATGGTATATAGGAAAGTTGTTAAGGAGAGTAAGTCCTGGGATGCCTGGGTGGCTCAGTTGGTTAAGCATCCGACTCCATTTTAGCTCAGGTCATGATCTCGGGATGATGAGATCCAGCCCTGCATCAGGCTATGCACTCAGCACAGAGTCTACTTGAGATTCTCTCCCTCCCCCTCCCCTTCTTTCTCCCTCTGCCTCTTCCCTTGTGTGCACTGTCTCTCAAATAAATAAATAAAATCTTTAAAAAAGAGAGAGTAAATCTTAAGAGTTCTCATCACAAGAAGAATGTTTTTCTTTTTTTTCTTCATTCTTTTCTGTTTATTGTATCTATATGAGCAGATGGATACTAACTGAATCTATCGTGGTAATCATTTCACAATATACATAAATCAAACCATCACGCTGTATATCTTAAAATTATACAGCAATGTATGGTAATTAATTCTCAATGAAATTGGGGAAAAAATTTCTGTTATCAAAAAACAGAAATTAAACTATAGACTAAACTGAGACAAGTTACTTGTAGCACAAAGGAATAGTATAGTTATAATGTAAGAGGCTATAAGTTGGTAAGTAAAAGATAAGTAATAGAAAAATAAGCAAATAAAAGACATTTCACAAAAGAGGGACTATAAATGTGAATAAATAGAAAAGAAAATGCACAGCATCAGTAGTAATCACATAAATTCAAACTAAGACTGCAGTGAGATACCATTTTATATCCACTACATTGGAAAAACTAAGAAGTCGGATACTACCAATTATTAGAGGGTAATGTGGATCAACAGGAACTCATATACGTTACTTGTGGGAAAGTAAATTGTTATGATCATTTTGCAAAATAATTGGGCACTATCATGTAAGTGAAAGATTTTTATGTCTTAAACATTTTTATGCCTTTTATGTCATATGAACTCCACTCCTAGAGAAATGTTTCTATAAGTTCACCAGAAGATATATACAAGAAACTTCAGAGCAGAATTATTTATAATTGCAAAACAACAGAAACTGAAATGTGCTTCAGCATTAGAAAAATGAGTAAATTATGTCATACTCAATAAAATTCTATAGAATAAATTTATAACTACATGCAAAACCACAAATGAATTGTAGAAGTATAATATTGATAAAATAAGTCTCAGAAGACTATATATAATATGATAACATTTTTATAAAGTTCAACTGTTTAGGGATTCATATGCAGGTGGAAACTATTTTTTATGACAAGGTAATGATAAACAATGTTCAGCACAGTGGTTGTTGGAAAAGCAAGGAACTGTGATAGGAGAGTAGCACATGAGCCTTCAGTGACTTTCGTTTCATACCTGAGCATTTTATAATTATAATTTACATGATTTACATATATATCCTTTGGTTTATATCAGTTATATAATTTAACAGTTTTTAAAGATTTAATAAGGTTGTGTGTGTGTGTGTGTGTGTGTGTACTTTCAAAACGGTTAGTTGTTATCACTATTCGTGATTTAATCCTATGCAGAAGGAATGAGCAAATGGCCAGATTTTCCAGATTCCTCCAACTCCATACAGTGAGTGATGGGAGAAAGTATTTTCATCTGATTAAGGGCTCAATGACCACAAGATATTTCACTCTAGCACTATACCATTCTGCCAGAAGACCCCATCCCTCAGCCTGTCACTACTTACTAGCCTGTGCAGGACTTCTGCTTTCTATGGCTAAGGCAAAGAAAAAGTCAGAGAAAGCTTTATCACCAGGTAATGAGTTCAGTTTTTTGTCTCCCCAATCTCTTCCTCCAAAAGAAAAGCAAAAAGAAGCCCAAATCAGTTACAAATCCTGAAGGTAAATACACCCAATGCCTTCCATAATCCTACAACCCATATACTATCTTCTCATTGGGAGAAAAATAAAATCGAATAGAGGAGAATAAAAGGGAAATGGAAAGAAACAATGCTTGACTGGTTGCTGAAATTATTCTATTTCTGACCCACTGAAGCTCAAGGCACATTTTTAGCTTTCAGATAAACTTGTACAAAAACTGGATACAGATAAAAAAAATACGTTCCCCCTTGTAAGATAATTTTTCAAAACTGTCCATTTTTCTAGAGATACTTTGAGTAATCTATTGACATCTTTCTGTGGTCAAATTAATCTAGCACTATATATGCTGCAGACCATATATCAAGTAATGTGAAGCAGCCATTCCCAAGACAGATTTTTGCCATGCCCTTGCCAAAACAAGTAGAAGCCTCCCTGAACTTATCACAATTCATACTTTAAAAACTTCCAACCACAACAACTGTATGATCGTAGAAGTCTTAATGAGTATATGATGGCTTCAACAAACTTGAAGAAAATCTTATGAGAATCCTTGTGGGAGATGTCTCTACTACTTTTTGAAGCCATAACCCACCGGTCTAGTGTTAGAGCAGAGACAAAACACAGAGCAATAAAAGGTAACTCAACTTATCTGCTTACATCATTCAAACACCATTAGGTGATATATTCCAAAGAAACACTTATTTAAGAATCCCCTTTCTTTGTCCATAAGTTTCCCTCAAATGCTGCCTATAACTTTATTCTAATTTCTCTCAAAAAAATGTGGGAGAAAGAAAACATATTAAAAATTCTTCTCTGAGTCTTAAATCAGCCTTGTTCTCCACCTTCTCTTTCTTTCTCTTTCTGTTAGGTAGGAAGCTTCTCAAGGAGAGGAGGCACTGTTGATGGCTTGTTAGTCTGGCTGTAGCTAACAGGCTCCATCCCAGTACTACAGCAGCTCCAGTAGCATAGGACTGACTGACTCATGCCTCTCAGTTTCAGGTCCTAGGGACACAGGGCCTTGAAAATTTTTTCTAAAATTTTTAAATAGAAATAAATTTTAAAAATTTTTTAAAAAGGAAGGGAGGGAAAAAAACTGGGTTCACAAAGCCAGAATCATCCTTAGTGGTTAGTGAAAGACAAAGGAGTGTATTTTAAGTTAATCATTTTTGACTAAAACTATTTATAAGAATCATTCTATATGTTCATGCAATCTAAGCCACCTTTATCTTAACCAGGGGTTCTTAATTAAAAACACCTAAGGAATTATTAATTTAAAATATTTAAGGGGCACCTGCATGGCTCAGTCGGTTAAGTGTCTGCCTTCAGCTCAGGTCATGATCTCGGGGTCCTGGGATTGAGTCCCACATCGGTCTCACTGCTCGGTGGGGAGTCTGCTTCTCCCTCTCCCTCTTCTCCTTCCCTCTGCTCATGCATGCTCTCTCTCTCAAATAAATAAAATATTTTTAAAAATGATAAAAAAATAAAACATTTAACAGACTTTCATTTCTCCTTCACTACTGAAGGATAATTTTGCTGGATATAGAATTCTAGGTTACTGAGTCTTTCTTTCAATACTTTAAATAACTCAGCCCACTTTCTCCTTGCTTGCATGATTTCTGATGAGAAGTCTGTTGTAATTCTTATCCTGTTTCTCTATAGGTAAGGGGTTTAATTCCCTCTTTTTCATTCCCTCAAAATTTTCTCTTAGCCTTTGATTTTCTGCAGTTTGAATAAGATATTCCTAGGTGTGTGTGTGTGTGTGTGTGTGTGTGTGTGTGTAGATATAGATAGACACATAGATATAAATATTTTTATCCTGCTTGGCTGTAACTGTCTGGATTCATCAATCTCTCTACATTTGGGGAGAGTGGTTTTCCCTATGACTTCAGTCTTCTGGTAGGTTCAACAAAAATCAGTGATTTTTAGTTTGTTCTGATCTTTACTTGTTATAAGGACAGGAATGATGACTTCTAAGCTCTTTACATGTCAGATCTGAAGCCAGAAGTCTTAGGGGGCTTTTAAAATCCAACTGGATTGGGTTGTTGGCAGGAATTTCTTTTGTTTTTGTTTGTTTTTTTGTTTGTTTGTTTGTTTGTTTTACTTCCCTGAATGACTATAATGTGTAGCCAGTATTAAGTCACTTCCTTAGATCTTTAGATCTTAGAACATTTCTAAATTATGTCACTATTCAAGTCACTTAATAAAAGATAATATGAAATACTCTATTTATAATTTTCTTTCTGATAAATGTTACATGGCATATTCATTTAATAGCATTTTTTTTCTATGATGATCATTGTAAAATGTGAGAGCACAATTGTGGCACCTCTGGACTTAATTGGTTCTGATGAACTAATCTTCCACTTAGTAGGATCATCTATCGCCTCCTAAAAACTCACTCACCTGGGACAAATGACTCCTAATCAGCCACCTTTTACATACTGAGCCTTGCTATTATCCCAGAGAACTACAAAATCCATACAAAAAACAAAAAAACCATAATTTCTAGTCTTATAGATCCATGACTTCCTGAAGTCCTGAGAACTTTACTTCTACTTCTCTTAAAATAGCCAACCACATGGTTGCCCTCTTTACCTTACCTGACCTCAATAACACTTAGCAATATTGCTCACTCTGTCCTTGATAATACATTCCCCCCGCCCCATTCCTGTCATAATACTTTTGGCATCTCTTCTCTTTGGCTATTGCTTCTTATTCTCCTTCATGAGCTTTTCTTCTTTCATTCTCCCCTCTAATTGTTTGTGTCTTTCAGTGTTGCTCTTCTTCCATTCTTCTTTGTTTTCTAAACACTACCCATGGGTAATTTTATGAACATTTTTGGCTTCAATTGTCATCCATCAATGAAACCAAAGAACTATGCCTCAACTTTCTCTAAGAAAACATGTTTAAAAGTAGATATCTATACTATTTTGGTTGTATATAGTTTATATGCATCATAATTTGAAGGTATGTAGTTGGAATCATTTTCATTTTTCAACTACCTATAATTTAAAACATATTCTTTTTGCAAAAGTTTCAAATAGCCATCAAATTCAAAAAGAGCCTAGCACCAAGAAAAAAAATTTAGCATCAGTAGTCTAGGCAAGTGATATGTCATTTCTAACTGATCGACCGAATTTTAATCATCAACATACTGCTTCAGTGCAAATATAAGAAGTAATATTTGTTATCTGAGGAGAATTACAATTGTCATCAATTACTTGCTTTTATTTTCTGTGTAAAATATACAGCATTTTATAAATAAATAAATATAAATATAAATATAAATATAAATATAAATATAAATATAGACTTAGGTGTTTCACTTCTTTAGGATAACGCTTCCAGAATAATGAAACTCAAACTGGGTTAGCAACAAGATTCTAGTGTCTTATCACCATCTGCATTTATAAACTGCCCAGATGATTCTGTTACAAATCACAGTAGCTCAGTCTGGTCCAATGTTGAAGACCTAGTAGTGACTGATAGGTACTTGTTAATTGATTGCTGTCTATCCAAAACAGTTGGAAATCTGACTCTACATTTAATATATAGAAAAAGATGACAGTTTTTTAATAGGTAAGAAAGTGATTTTCTTGTTTTGCTTTGCTTTTGCGTTTATTTCCTCTTTAGCAATTTGACTTTGGATGCAAATAGGATAACTTTCTTGCATTAATGGGATTATTATCCCTCAATTTTCTTTGAAATAAGAAGCTTAGAGTTATTATATGAACACATGATCTGTAAATCCTCCAAAAATTCTCATTAGTTTGTAGGATATTTCCCTTTTTATAAAATAGAAATTATTTATTCATGGTTATTCAGCATACATCATGATTATCTGTCATCTATGACTTCTACTACTGCTCCTTTCCATTTTTTTCCAAATAAGCAGTCACATTTCCATCATTAAACATCATTTAAGTCATGATTGTATCTAGAGACTGTCCCAAATATGGGAGAACATGAAATCTAGATTCCAGCACCAATCATGAACCATGCTTAGCCAGAGGACACACAGTTTGAGAAGAGAGAGGTGACACAGCCTTAAATTTAGCCCTTAAGCACAGTAAGATGTTTAATGGGCCATTATTTTCACAGTTCATCACAATGAGCAGTTTTGCCATATTTGCTTTATAGAGAACATTTTATCCACCCCATAAAAATATTTTTTCCTCTCTCCTCTTCTTTAAGCAAGGGTTGATAATCAGAAATTGAATTTTAATAAGTGCAAGAATACCCCAGTTCACTGAGATTAGAAGCTTTCATTTGCAAGATTCCATTCTAGCTTCAGGAAAACTTCTCTAACACTCTCCAGCATAATATATTGCTACTGCTTTGACTTTCATTCACCAAATAACTCCATTAATTACCAGCAACCAGACTTCACTTCCTTACAATGTTTTGTGCACCTGGTTTGCAGACGGGATGTAGTAACAGAAGCCTACACAGCACACCCAGACCGCAGTACAGGCCAGAATGTTGGCTACTCTCAACTAATTTTATGTGTCTGTGGAAAACAGACCTTTGGAATTCAACCAGCTGAAATTACTGTTTGCTATTTCTCTATTCAACACCAACACTGTTCTGTACAAAGTCAGAACAAGGAAAGTGAATTTTCAAGATGGTGATCAAGTCATCATTTACTTGCAGATCTATTCAAATAACTATGGATTCACATGTTGAAATAGAAACCACATGAATCAAAGCCTCCCAATAGTGTGGATCTTTGTCATTGACGTCGCATATTAACAGCATGATATCTTTCTTGTAATAATTTCACAATAAAGGCTGAGGGCTCCTCTGAAAAAACAAACAAAAAACGCTTTAATATGCTGCATTCTTATTTACCATTTATGTCTGTATTAGTTCAGGAAGCTGAATGTCTGCTTAAAATAAGTCTTAAAATGCCTTCTCTGCATGTGGCATGAGCTCCATGCCTGTAATATGCCCAATAAATATTTGGGGGAAAGAACAATGCTTTGTTTTTACTGTGAAATCAGACTCTCTTCCCTCCTATTTCTCTCACATTCACATGTTTTGCCATATCCAGGGACAGTTTTCTGATAAGAAACTAGCCACAGGAGCTGTCTTTGGATCTTGCCTCCCTGTGATCTTTCTAATAAAACCTCCAAATAAAAGTGTTGATGGTGTTCTAGGGAACTGTCCCAAGACCAGGCATGTGGGGGTAAGGAGCAAGCTGTCTAGGAGAGTGCAGGAAGAATACATTCCCCACTTGACTAGGGGGTTATACTGAGCTAAAGATACAGATGGGGAAAAGACCATAGCATAATTCCTCAAAGATCTCCAGCACAGTTGAGTTAAAGCTGTTAACTACAGACCACTTTTAGGTACGTTACAAAAATCCTTACACTAACTTCAGAATTCTAGAGTAAAATGCAAAAAGATGTACCCTTGGGATGTATATGCTCTCTCTGGACCCCAAGGACCTCAATTTAGGGAGGTCTAGGATCACAAAAACCAATGCAGGGCTGCCTTCAGGGCCACTCTGTGACACCCAGGAAAGAACCAGAATCTTTCCATAATAACAATAATTTGGACCAAATTTATTTTATTTCCCCTAATGTTATCAAGAAAAATGGAATGAGAAGATTGATTTTGTGAGAGGACTGGGGGAAGGGGCAAGCATGATAAAAATATTTAAAACTACAGAAAACTGGAAATCTGAATTTTTTTCTCTCTTAAGGATATGGCTACTTCATTCTAAAATTAAATGGGACTTGGTTCCAAAAAAGATTCAATATTCTAAATTTTTTCTAAAGTAAGAACAAATATGAATGTAGAAAAGTTGCTGGACTATACAACAAAATGAAATCTGCAACAGCATTTCCTATAATAATGTTTTCATCATTGAAGAAATAATTGGAATTTTTCTTCTAGAGTACAGACTTTGATAGAAATGTCAAAAGATTTTTGCTAACTTTATCTTTTAATCTTAGTCTTTGCGGCAATTATTCCCAGACCTTATTGTGGTTTCCTGCACAAAATTATACCCTTAAGCAAAGCAGGCTTACATTTACTACAGGCCCAGGACAATAAAAAGTCAACAGCAGGAGAAAATATGTTTTATATGTTCAGTTAACTTTACACAGAACTGGAAAAAATTGGCAAGTGGCACTTAATTATGTTATTCTAGTTTCTTTAATATATATAAAAATTGCCAACCCAAATGGAGATTATTAATTTCTGGTTTTTTCGAGATAGAATAACTATTTCTAGTATTAAGGGCTTCAAATAATGGCCTCTGTATTTAAGACTTTTAAATTCTTCCCCTATTCAATTTATAGCATTATTATTTATTTTTAACTTATCTTCAAATATAAAATGAAGGAAAAGTGATTTTATTTGAGACACATAAAAATATAAACTAGACCTAATTTCTTTAGCAGATATTAGTTTAATATCATTTGGATCGGAGATCTTCCCATTGGTGGTAGAGTATATGTGCATTAGTTATATACTGCTATATAATGAATTACTCCTAAACCTGGCTGCTTTAAATAACAAACATTTATTTTCTTACAGTTTGATGGGCCAGAAATTCAGGGGTGGCTTCACTGAGTGGTTCTGGCTCAGGTTCTCTCATGAGATTACAGGCAAGATGACAGCCAGGGCTGCAGTCATCTGAGTGCTTGGCTAGGGTGGGGGATTGGCTTCCAAAATTGCTCACTCTTTCATGCTTACTGGCAAGAGGCCTCAGTTCCTTGCTGGTTGTCAGCAGGAAGCATCAGGTCCTTGCACACAGGTTTTTCCATAGGGCTTCTTGAGTTTCCTTACAAAATGGCAGCTGGCTTTCCCCAAAGCAAGTCATATAAGGAAACCACAACGTCTTATCACCTAGCTTCAGAAGAGGAAAGCCACACTGTCTTATCAACTAGCTTCAGAAGTCACATTCCATCACTTCCACAATAATCTATAGGTTACACAGTTATCTCTGTTCCACGTGGGAGGAAACTCTACCAGGATGTGATGACCAGGAGACAGAGATGGTTGAATGAGCTACACCAATCGAGTCCAGAAAAGATGAAGGAAGAAGGAAGAAGACGAGAAAGAGGAGGAAAGAAGAAAAAAGAGGAAAGGAGGAAGGAAGAAGAGAAGAAGAACAACAACAACACAACAATAGAAAGAAAAATCCCCATACACATGAAAGATGGACTGTAAGGTCATAGACAGTAAGAATTTGAGAGCTTGACTAGTTGGCACATTTTTAGTATTAAAACATTTCTGGGAAATAGCTGCACAAAAGCTACTCACACTTTAAAATAAAATGCAAATGCAAGTGACCAAAACCTTGGGGGATTCTAGGCATGTACCTGCCTTTTATTCCATTATTTTAATTTCATTTCTCAAGTCTTTCAGTAATTGATACTTACTATGATTGCTGCTTGGATTTCCTACTCCCTCTAAGCACTAAGAAGACAGAGAATAACATGTATAACAAGGACCTCATGAAATTTTGCCAACAGAAATTTAAATCAAATGATATAAATAATAAATTTGTTACCATTTGAGTTGTAAGCTGACCCCATTGGTTGCTATCAGCCTGTGGCTATGCAACTAAAAAGTAAGATTTGTAAACTATAATCTGAGTTTGTACATAAATAAATGAAATCTCTGCTAGAAATGCCATATGTGTATCCTGTGTGTAAACCTATGTGTAATAGAGACCATACGGAGGTATAAACAAAAAGCACTTTTGCAGTTTCTCAAAGTCCTATTGGATGACTGACTCATTGGTCCTACGTTTTTGACAAGAAATCTTCAAAGAAACATCATGTAACCTCGATTGGTTTTATTTCCTCATTACTGACTTCCTATTTGCACTCAAGAACGTATACCCTCCAGAAAGACAATGAACTCCTAGTGGAGTTCAATAGTGTCCCCCACCATCCAGGAAATGACAGTGAGAAACTTATCAATGGTGAGGTCAAACACTTTATTTGCTCCATGTCTGCCCATAGTAACAGATGGCCAGAAAATACACAAACTTAGAGATAGACATTAGCTGGAAGGGAAACACAGTGAATCGAAGCGCAAAAGATGGTAAATAAGTACAGTAGGAGGAGGAGGAGGAGAAGAAGGAAGAAGGAAGAAGAAGAAGGAGGAGGAGGAGGAGGTGGAGGCAGAGCTGCAGCAGCGAGTGGGCTGAAGGAGAAGAGAGACAACAGAAGGGACAAGCTGAGTGTACATGGAGCAAGGAATGTATTATGCAACTTCTGGTGAGGAAAATACAAAAATAAAACAACAAACAAAAAACCAGAGAGAGAGAGAGAGAGAGAAGAAAGAGAAAAAAGAAAATCAAGGGTATGGGAGAAGAGACAAAGAAAAGCTTTATTAGAACTAGCATCCAGCACTGCAGGTACCCAGAAACATACTGCAGAACATCAAGTACAAGCAGAGATACTCTGACGTGCACACAGACTAATAGAAGAGAATCTTGGGATTACGGCTGGCTCAGTAGTCACAAGTGAGGAGTGGAGTTAAGAGACAAATCTAGGCTTATATTTAGGGAGTGCTAAGTCTCACAGAGAAGGACATCTTATAGGTGTGTATTGGGAGTATGGGTAGGAGGAGGTTAGGAGGAGCTAGGGATAAAAATGTGGCACAAAAAGTCAGGAGATTCCAAATGGCATCAGGTGTCACAAAGGAGCAAAGGAGGTTGGAGAACAGGGCCCAGACAAGTTCTAAAGATTATACTCTTGTAGTTTATTTTCCTAGACACAAATGACAGAGCTCCAGTACTAAAATCACCTAATGGCACAGAGCAGTTTATCACAAGAAGATGACCCATTAATCAAGAAACCATGAATCAAACGTTAATTATCCATGACACAAGAGACTATAGGACTTATAATGCCAAGGTGGCTTTACTGAAATCCTTAATTTGCAAAATTCCATATGTGGAGTTACATTCATATATGCAGCATATTACCATATACTCCACAGGTACTACATGAGCTATTCTTTCACTTGAATGTCTTACTTCCTTATGACTTAAAAATGTAGGAAAAAAAAGTAATGCTACCTTTGGGCATTTTTAGTAGGAGGCTAAGCAAATGTGAGTGGGGTTTAACCATGTAGCAATCAAGGATGTGGCTCAAAATATAGAGGTGGAATAAATTGAGGAGCCAAGTTGCTCTACAAATCTGTGGTTCTACTGACCACATTAGAGTATCAATTTATATAAACAGTGCACTTTTAATCTTTTGAAGTACTTCCACATATTTTCCATATTCCATTTCATATCCTTACAACAGTCCTAGGGTAAGCGGGATAGGTGTAATTATATCTGCTCCTTTAGCTAGAGAAATAGACTCACTGAAGATAAATAGCTTGTATAAGCTGGTAAGTAACAGAGCTATGGCGTACAAGAACCCTGAATCCCAGTATGGCTTGTCTCACCCGGACCACGCTTCCGGAACTTGAAAACAAATCACTAGGAATCTTGCTGAATTACAGATTCTAATGTAGAAGTTCTAGGGTGGGACCTAAGATTCTGCATTTCTAAAAAGCTCCCAGGTGATACCAATGCTACTGGCCTGTAGTTCTAAACCAGACTGCATCTAACTCAGTAATCTCTTAATTCAGTAGCTGTCCATCAAGTATTTTTTGAAATATGGATTCAAGAGCCTTAGCTCAGGGCCTTCAGTAGATCTTGTGCAGAACCCTGACCTCTGCATTTTCTTTAAAGTTCCCTGAAAGATTCTGATTAGTAACTAGGGCTGAGAATGTTTTCACACTCATAAAGACATCGCACTGTACATTTAAAAATCTTCAAGCGAGTATTTTCATTGCAATTATTAGGAATTCTAGTTCCATCCTAACTCACCACAAGAAAATTTTTTCATACATTTGTAGAATATTGAACTCTTTCAGATTTCTCTCTCTCATTTTTTGATCTTGAGATTTTAATTTCTCTAGTTTCCAAGGTACAAAATATCCCACCACTCTATAATGTCATGAGATGTCAGTTTCACTTATTTTTGTTTAAAATAACATCCCTTACATATTTCAATCCCTATTTTCTTTGCCCTTTTAAGATGTCTATGGTTCTTGGAGAATTTATTGTCAGGTGTAATCTTCATTATAAGGCACATTTTAGAGGTCTGTACACAGAGATAAGGATGAAGTGTTCAAGATATAAAAATCATTTCAAGAATTACATTTTGGAAGGAAAAAAACTAATATCTGAGTGACAATTAAAGAGATGGCAACCTTATTGCACAGTTAAGCTTCCCAAGTGAGCACACAGCAAAGACTGGTTGAGATAAGAGCAAGCACTGATAGAAGGTGTTAGAAATGATGTGCCATGCTGGTCTTGCATGTGGTCTTTCAGAGTTTGATAAACTAGCAGGTTATCTTCTAGAATTTCCACTCGCTGACTTGAGGCCCAAGTTAAGAACAGTCTAAGGAGGCACATAGCTTTCTTTTCTTTATAAGGATGACCTTGGCTTTCAATTGCTAAACTCCACTGTAGCCTATGTCACTCTTCATATAAAAGCAAACAAAGGTGGTGGTCACAGGCTATAGATTCTGGAAGAACAGTCCAGGCAATTGAGAGTTCTCTCCACCCACAATCTCAACTTATTAATGTTAATGCTTTTGGGTACTAATGGGTAATGTCACTGGAGCAGAGATGCTTTCTCAGTTTACAGTGTTCTTAATATCACAGTAATTTTTTCACAGCACACCCTAAGGTAAAAGAAATACCTAACAGTTCTATTTATTCAGTGGTTAGGGTCTAACCATTTGTAAGTACTTATTTCCTAACAACTCAGTGCCTGTTGAGCACAGTACAACATCTCAAACCTTGGAATCAGAGAACACTGCTCCATCATTTCCTGTTCCAAAATGATTTTCACACAGTCCTTGCTTTTTATCATAGAAAACCCAGCCTCCCAAAGATACAACATTAACAAATGGAACATAACAATCTAATGTTTAAACTGTTAGTAGTTCATGTAGAGTCCAAAAGATGTTACTGTATTTCCCTTGAATTTTTAAAATATTTAGTTATGTCCCTATACATCTGCTGCAGGACCACAAAATGCCTTTGTACACAATTTAGAAATGGAGGCTCTAGCAAATTTGAAGCCCAAGACTCAGATTTCTGGTCCTGGCAGCTGGGCCTTCTAGCCATGTCTTATGGGGGAAGTCTATTAATTACTCTGAGCTTCAATTTCTTCATTTTAAATTATAAACAATTTCATCATTCTAAGAAGGAACACAACCAAACCACAACTATGTTCTTTGGTACATAGAAATGCTATACTAGAGACGTATTTTCTTAAAAGTGAGTTGGTCTAGTATAGTGAATTTTAAACTTTTGGGGTTTTTTTGAATATAGAATCCCTTCTTCAATAAAACATCCTTAAGATAAAAAGCACACATGTGAGATTAGACATAGAGATACTCCATTGGAAAAGCATGATGGTCATTTCCCTCAGACCTAGCCCTTGATCTCTTCATGCTCTACTATGTTCCAAGGGGGATGGACTCCCACTCTCTTACAAACTGGCTTACCACTGAGCTCATTTTATAGGCAATTGGAAGAAGAATCTAATATTCCCCTCACTCTGTCTCCCAGAATCAACCTCAGTAGTCCTGCGAAATTTCTGTCCCCCATTAAAGGCTCCCTCCTACAAGTTTCCCATTCCTACCACATGGCCTCAGTTCCTCCTAACTCCCCTCCAGCCCAATACTGAGTAAGGGTGGATTTCTGCAGGTGCTTACCTTGCAGTTTCCCCAACTTCCCCAAGTTGCTATTTCAAGCTCTTCTAACCCATAGCTAATATTCTGTATTAAATTCCCTACATCAAAATTTTTGCTATTGGCTTTATTTATGACTGGTCCCTAACCAATACTAAGATGTGAATAGCCCAGAGCCCCACCTCTAGGACCCAGGCTTCCGATATGGTTGTTCCTTAGGCACATCTGAAAAAATTAGGCTCATTCCTCACTCTATCACTAAAAAGCTGTGCAATCTTAGGCAAGTCACAGAATATCTCTGAGGCCCATTTTCCTCATTCTGCAAGGATCATACTCGACCTCTCCTGATAAATGGAAAGTATTGGACGACTTAAAATGACCAGACTGACCTTTTATTACAGCTCAAGACTTTGTGTATTTGGATAAAGGGTTTACATTTAAAAATAAAGATGTTGGTTTCCAAGAAACCCCAAAAAAGACCTCTTCTCCACACTCACCCTCATAACCCAGGCCTAGCTTTAAAGATAAAAAATTCTAAACTGTTCTTTCAAACAATTAGATTAGATGTGAATTGATGGACTTCTATCAATCGTAACAAAGTTAAAACAGATCTTATTTACAGCTACTGACTCATGTTTCTATTCTGATCTTGGTGTTTATCCCTAACAACCCACACTGGTATTGTGCTCATTCCTTCTTGTATTGTGGTTTCAGCACTTCCAAAGTGGTTTTAGGCACTCCTAATTCAAATTTTAGGTTCATGTACTCAGAGATAATTACCTTTGGTTGCAAGGAGGATGCATACATGACAGAAGATGGAATTAGACAATTATGGTTTGAGAACTGCTGCTCCAAATAGAAAACTTGAAATATATATGTTTGTAAACAACTGTGGCCTAGTATATATTGTAGGGGTTTTTTCCCTCAATTAAACTTTTATTTTTTTAACGTTTCACTTTCTGATTTGCTGTAGCATCAACTCTGTTGGAAATAAGATATTTGGGTCAATGTTGCTACCACACATAGTCTGATCCATGACTGAGTACTGACTAAACAGACTACAGCAAATGAATACATCTTATTGTGACTCCTCTTATCAGCCTGGCCCCTAGGATATAATAAACTTGAAAAGGAGCAAGGATAAGTCTTTTCCAACAGGTATTTCCAGTGTCAGCATAATTGCCTGGTTTTCCAAACACCGTAGATGAATTAATGACTAAATGCAAGCCTCCATTAAGACCAAATGATGCCCTCAGCACAGTCCAACAATGGTGCCCTCTCAGCCACAGCTCAAGAGGAAGAGCTTAAGGATCATATATACTAATCAGCTGGCAAGTTAAATGCTAGCCAGACTCACCAGTTATGTTTACACTGGATATAAGTGAAACTCTCAAGCCATGAGATAGAAATAAATGTGTTATCTGACAACATCTTCAACCCAAACGTAAGTCACTCACAATGACAAAGAAAATGTTTAATAATAACAGATTAAAGTAAATTATGGCAGATGAAGGTAATACAAAAAATGGACTAACGTCAAGAGAAGCTGTGAAAGAGTGAAGGGCATAAAAGCTGGAGTGAGGAGAAACTCAAGGATTCCCCTTCCCTTGGTGCACCTGCTTATTTTGCTTAACGATTAATCCAGGGCTGAATGGATGGCAGAAAATGCAGAGCTAATATTAGAGAAAGTCTCCCTTAACAGTCTCCCTGTCTGATTTTCCTAAAATGCTTTAAGCCTCAGGTCACAGTTCTATTCCATAACTCTTCTTTCTTCATATATCTTTCCCCCTTTCCCCAATCCTATGACATCATGCCTGACTTAGGGTTTTCCTCTGGTAGCACTCTGCACCCTCATCACCCAAGAATTTTCCTCTCAGAACTGGTCCTCTCTAGCCACCTAGTCAACCAGTTTTGTTACATAATGTGCATAACACTGTGGAAAGCATGAGAGACCTAGAATGTAAAGGCAAGAAAAAACAACAGCAAGTCCCTCATTCTGAAAATAGTTATTATCTAGCTTGAGAGCCAAGGTACATATGCATGAAAATATTCCAGGTCTCAATCTTATTTTATTAACAGGAAAAAGTAGGTTTTTCTAGCTCTATTATTCTTTGACTAAAAGACCTAGAAAATAATGAATCACCAAGTCCAAATTGATATAGTACATGCAAATGGACACAGTATAATTGGAGAGTTACTAAGTCATACAAAGTTACCCAAGGGTCATTGTTAAATGCCTTAGACAGACTTCCGAGAAGAGGGTATAGTTTGAATGATATTGGATAATTAAGATCTTAGGAATAAGAAGCCCTCAAGAAGTCACTCATCTAACCCCATTATCCAGCTTTATTAAATCTTAACATTTTTCACACTTTTCTCAAATCCTTTATTTTTAAGAAATAATGGTAAAACAATGGTAATTCCTATGATCTTGAACCTATTCTCCTTCCCCACTGGATAAATCAACTGAAAGAAGAATGAATAAATTAATTGAGATATACTCATACTGTGGAATACTCTACAATAGTTACAAGAAATAAACATCAACACAGATAAATTTTTAAAACAATGAATGAACAGTTAGGTTGATTCCAGTTGTTCACCAACACAAGCATCATTGCAATAAACATTCCTGTACACATCTCCTTAGGCATAAGCGCAAGAGTTTCTCAAGAGCATATGTTAAGGGCGCCTGGGTGGCTCAGTTGGTTAAGCGACTGCCTTCGGCTCAGGTCATGATCCTGGAGTCCCGGGATCGAGTCCCACATCGGGCTCCCTGCTCAGCAGGGAGTCTGCTTCTCCCTCTGACCCTCTTCCCTCTTGTATTCTCTGTCTCTCATTCTCTCTCTCAAATAAATAAATAAATAAAAACTTTAAAAAAAAAAGAGCATATGTTAAGTGAAATGTGTGGGTTTCAAAGGATATACACATTTTCAACATTACTAGATATTGTCAAAATCTCTCCAAATAGTTTTTTTCTTACCAATTAGTAGCATATGATAGTTCTCATTTCTGCCATCCTCAGTGATATTTAATAAAAATTTTTTTCAATAAATAAAATCTTTAAAAATTTTTTTCAATTTTTGACAATCTAATAGTTCTAGAATAGTCTCTCTTGTGTTTTTATGCATACTCTGGTTATTCGTGAAGTAGCACATTAGTTCTTAAGTGTATTGATTGTTCCTCTCCTATGAATTGCCTGTTATACCCTTTGCATATTTTTTCACTTGTTTTGTTATTTTTATGTTGATTTGGAGGAATTATTTACATATCCTAGGTAACAGCATCTTGCTAGCTATATGCATCTAAAATAATGCATAATAACTTTGTGAGGTGTGTGTTTTTTTAGAATTTGCTCACTTTGAAACAGTCAAATTTGACATTTTATATGATGATTTTATAGTCCTATGTCTTCTCTAAGATACTCTCTCCTGTATTTGCTTGCAAAAACTTTTAGAAAAAAAATAATGTTTATTCCACCTATATCTTCCTTTGTATGATGTGACATAGGAATCTAATTTCTTTTTTTCCTGTATGAACAACCAACTTTCACACTATTGTCACTGCTTTATAACTCTGCCTCTAATCTATTTCTAAAAGTAATCTTTTCAGAACATTCCAGAATGCAGCACATTCTAAAAATTACAGTCTTTCTTTTAAGCTATTCCGGGACAGAAGTAGCTAAAGGAAACTTAATGGATTTCTGTGCGTGCATGTGTGTGTATGTGTGTGTGTGTGTGTGTGTGTGTGTGTGTGTGTGTGTGTATTCCAGAAGGACTGAACTACTGGAAATCCTGTTTTTAAAATACTCATCATGAGAAAGTAGTGGGCTAGAAAGCAGAGGAAGAAAAGAATATTAATGATGCTGGGGACTCCTAGGTATAGCTCAGCTACAGAGGCCATCCCCAGCCATATCCTGCAACTTAGGACCACTGGCATAACCCGAGTCTCACAATCATGCCATGGATAGACTTCAAGCTTCTTGTGAGCCTTTGACATGTACCTCTAGGACCTCACCTTCAGCCTGAATTTATCTCTAGCCCACAACCTGAGTCCATGAAAGTCTCTAGATCAGTGTTTCTCCAGGAGTACAATATGGAGGGACATTTTAAAGTTGTTTCAACACACCACCATCTTCAGAGTGGCATGGTCCACTATCAGTCCATCGCCTTCAGCATGGCAGTTCACCGTGGTGTTTCCCTGAGGGAAGCTGACCATGTTCTGAAGGAAATGCTTTCTTCTGGGAGACACTGGGTCATCCATCAGGGAAAGAGAAATGACCCATACAAACTACTCAACAAACCATTTCCAGCAAGCATCTCTGAGGAAGCCAGTGGACAAGGTACATATGGACATTACTGAATTATCTCAGATAATAAAGGAAGGGCTGTTAATATAATCAGAGGGGACCTTCAGCTGTTCAAAACAAATTCTGAGCCCTGGTAGTAAAGAGACACATATGAAAGCAGTAATTTCTGGGGTGTTTTTTTTTTTCTCACTTTAACACTCCCATAATTTAAAAAGAATTTAATGGATTTTCATTTTCAGGACCTGGAAAAACAAAAGTCCTCCTAAGCAGAGAGCAAATGCTTCCAGTGTTTGCCTGAAGCCATTCTTTTTATTGGGAGAGTTACAGCCCCTTGAGAAGAAGGGGTTTATAATGGAAAAAATGAGACAGCATCAGCCATAATGAAGCTCAGAATATAAATAATAAAAACCTGTTAATGCCTGACACTTTATGTTTCTAAAGAAAACCCCTGCCTTTTACCTAAAATAAGACAGTTGCTGAGCAAGTGGATAAAGACCAGGCCAACTTGCCCACAGTGGTTCATGGTTCATTCCCTTTAGAATAATCTTCAGACAAAAGACCAAACCTTTTATGAGAAAAACAAGCATATATTTAGCACGATTCTTTTATTTTACCTTTATTATCCTTCGGAGAAAAGGGTCCCTTGATGTATGTCAGATTTCCATTAATTTCACTCTCCCATCTAATGCAGTGGAAACACCTTCAACAAAGTCTCCAGTGAGGAGAGGATCATGCTTTTCAGCTAAACCCTACAGTGTCTTAACATATGAGGAACAACACCAGAAATCCCAGGGCCCACTTCTTACTGCAGTACAGATTTTGCATGTAGAATTCTTCCATGAGGGGGTGTGTGATTTCTTGGAGAAACAGTACTTTTCTAAACAGTATACAGAAATATGAACTCAATTCATAACCTCATGAAGCTCGGTACCACAGACAAGGCAGTGTATGTGATACCTTCCCTGTCCTCAAAGAACTCCTATTCTAGGAAGTGGAGTCCGGCATTAAACATAATTGTGGACAGTTATTAAACACTTTATGTGTGCTTTCAACTAGGCTTAACTCTTCCCCATGCTTTATGTCCTCTCATCTGCACATCAATCCCAGCGAGGCAGGGACTATTATTATTACGTTTATTATACACTTTCTGAGATGCTGAAACAGTTTTCAAGGGACTAATGAGCCTCCACACAGGCACAGGGCAGCTTGAAAATTCTGTTATGCTTTAATAATTATATTTTAAATTTTAAAAAATAACAGGAGAAAATTATTATGAAGATGACATTCTCAGCATGCACACATGACAGATTGTGAAAAGTTGTCAGCTAGCTCACAGATAAACGTCATAAGCATCATATTGGTATTTTTATATTATACTATATATTAGTGATTTTGGAATATAATGTAGAGGAAAAATCTTTTGGTCTAAATGACAGAAACTCAACCCAAAGTGAATTAAGCTAAATAAATAAATAAAGGAAAGTATTCAAAGCTCAAAGATCCAGGACTAGTTATCTCCAGGTATAGTTACATGCAGGTACTCATATGATATTACCAGCAGTCATTCCTCTACAAACAGCTCTCCTTTCCCCTGGGTTGCCCTCACCGGCAGGTAATCTTTCCCCTTATGAGGGCATCTCCCTACATCTTAGTATGTCTGATGGAAAGAACTTTTTTTTATATATCAATCTTTATAACAGAAGTCTCAGAATTGAATATCATTAACCTGACTTGGATATCACTGCAGTCAGAGGAGTAGAATGTTCTGATGGATAAATCTGGATCATATAGCCACTGATGGCTCTGAGTGGAGAAGGTAATCCCACCTAAACCACATGGACTGAGCATGGGAGAAGGATTCCTCAAATGAAAACCAGAGAGTTATTGCCCTCCCCCCCCCAAAAAAGTGGCTGGGTTCTGAACAAGGAAACAAAACTGATGTCTTTCACAAAGAGAATAAAGAAGTAAAGAGCTGGGCATGCTCAGGAGAATTGGCGACCGGGTAGAGTGATATAAAACCACTTTAATTCTTTGTCCATAATTATTTGATGTTTCTGAAAAGAAAGTCGGGTGAAAAGAAGTAGAAGAACAGCATCAGGAAATTAACTATACAGTTAAACCACCAGTCACCTCATGCTCCTAACTCTCTTCTGAGGCAGAGAAGTACTCATTGAACCACTGAATGGAGGTAAAAGAGTCTATTTCAATTTAGTGCTGAGGTAGAGCAGTTATTAACTGAGCAAAACACTTTTCCTACTGTTTCTTAATTCCAAAAAGCAGAGAGGTGCTCGCTGACAATACTAAGGAAGAAAAAAGTTAGAGGAAGGTATTGATTTTAAAAGATTCTATTTTTCTTAAAGGAGAAATCTCTTAGCTTATCCTCCCATGTTTCTCTCGAAATTCTCTACCTTAGAAATTGCTAGATGAGATACTAATCAAAGAGCTTTGAATTCTTCAGAGAAAAGTCTCTAAATACGAAAATCTACATTAAAAATATTAGAACTTGGAAATATAAAACTAGGTATTATACAGCACAACAAGTTTTTCAGTCACATTAATTGACTGTTTTATTGATTATTTTAATCACTTATTGATTATTTTAAGATCAACAACCCCTTTGTGATTGGCATTTTATCAAATCAAAATGTATTCTAGTTTACACACTCAGTTTTGTATACACTCTGAACATCAGAGCATAAATAATACACATACCAATTATTGACTTTGGAGCTTTGTGCAGGCAGAAAGTTTTTCCTCAAAATTAGATGTACAACTAAGGAGGCATGTTTCACAACCTTATATGAAAGTATCTTAAGCTTCTGCCAAGAATTCCAGTAGAAATTTAGATTTTTTTGTTACAATCTATCTTAAAACAGGAGATAGCTGAATAAACATCTTCCAAAGACTTGTTTTCTATAAAATTTTATTCATGAACAACCCTTACGAATCATGCCTTCTACAAACTTCTTGGATTCTTCAGCTTTCACCCTGATCAAGTATAAAAACCAATCCCACTGAAGGTGGCCTCAGAAAAGGAATTTTATTCACTGGAGTTGAATAATGGACACTTAATACTATTAATTCCTACCTTATAATCCTTCAGAGCCTAAGTTAGCACATCAATTTATCCTCCCCAAGTTTTCTGTTACATAATTCCCTTATTCTTTAAACATGCTTACCACACAAAACATTGGCAGGATCTGAACTCTGTGCCAGATGAAAACAGAACAAATTATTTCCATATAGGTCCAATTCATACAAGTTCCCATATACATGTCTTGCTTTATGTTCATCAATCTCACTTTCAACTCCAGAAGTGCAGGGAGGTCAGAGTTCCAGTTCCTAGAATTGGCCTTTTATGGAACAATAGCTACTCCTCCTTTGTACACCTTGAAATAATATTCTTTGGCAAGAGTCTGGAAGGATATTGTGTGTACATTTCAGGGTGTTAATACATACATATACAAATATGTGAAAATGTATGTATATAGATAGATAGATATGTATATATGCATATATATATGAAAAACATGATAGATAATTTTCTTTTTTTGGCATTTAGATCTCACACCACTCACAAAAATGTTTAGAGAGGAAAATATTTGTAATTCAGCCTCTCCAAAGGAGAGCAGTATAAGATTATTCATGATGAGAACTCATTCAAAATAGTTTTAAATGTCAAAATAATGGATCTTTTACTACTTTCATCTAGCCTGCTTTCCCAAGACATTTAGTGAATTTGATGTTACCACTAGATATTTTCTCTACATACTAAGTCTAAATATAGGTTTTCCCTCATTTCCCCTCCCCCAACTTTTTAAATTTATGCCCATCACATTCTTGGTCTTTCGTGGACAATCACACTCTAGCCAACAGTGATTCTGTCTCACTCAATGAGACTTAGCTACTAAGGAAACCCACGGCCAAATTCTACCACAGATAGGTTCTTCTCACACTGGAGTCAAAAGAGTCCTGTGAAGACAACAGGGAAAAGCACAGGACAGGAGGGCCTTTCATCTCTCTTTGGAAGATAATCGCTCCAGGCCTCCTGTTCTTTAGTTCCTCTCCTCTGAAATTCCTGGATGGTTTTCCACTTAAAGGCCAAGCTACTGCTCCCTTAGCTAATGTCAAATGCAAGACTGCCACAGCTGCCAAAAAACAAACCAGAGAGTCGTAAACTGGCCAACACTGAATTCTCAACAGTATCCATTAGCTTGCTGATTCACATGTTACTTGTTCCCACTCTAAAATACAAAAAGTTAGGCAATGGGAAACCACAGTACATTTAACCTGAAGCTTTGAAACGTGTACGGATGACAGCAATACATGAAGTCAACACAGGAAATATAAGTTTAGAGCTATGGCAAGCTTGGAGAGTTTCTGGAACCACAGATCTTACTTTGATGTTCACAGCAATTTCCATCAGCAAAAGCAGCAGTTGTAGAGGAGAGAAAGCAATCATACAACTTCAACGAGCATTTCTCTAGAGGACTTTTCTTTCCTTTAAGGAATTCTTTTCTGTTTATTAAGTTATCTATCTCCTTTTTAGCAAAGTGTTTTAGAATGTAAGAATTTACGAAAGTGACAAGCAACCTACTGGGAATTAAACCAAAACGCATACTTAGCTGTTGTCTTTAAAACCACATGTCTTTAAATCCCTTGGTTGTTAACTTTTATCCCAAAGAGAAGAGGTCTTAACTTTCATTGACTGTCACTAGGTAATAACTGGACTATTTTGAGTTATATTTCCTCCTACTTTGACAACTTAATTGACCTGTTAGAAGTGTAATTTACTATATAAAAATGATCCAAAAGCATTAAATAAATTTTATACAAAAATCATGACAGTCTATATTTTAAAAGGGCAGCATGGAATAAAAATTAGCTGAAAATGGTTTTAAGAAACCCAAATGCAAAATTATGATGCTATAATATCTATTCAGAAACCTTTATTCCAAAGCCCTAACCCAACTGTCTACCTCAGATGTATCATGGCCATCCACACAGCGACTTTCTTTGGAATTAAACTTTGGAATTACTTGTTTACACAAGAAAACTCATCTCAGATGTAGCATCTGTTTCTCACTAAGGCTTAGCTTTCACCTAATTCTCCAAATGGGTTGACTGAGGTTCAAGAATGTGAGGTGACTCACTCAAGATCATACAGTGAATCCAGGGCAAGCAGCCTCTCTCCCTTGAGTAGCAGATGTATATCTTGGTACAAAACTCAATTGATGCTGTTCTCAGGCCTGTGACACATACTGACATCCACTCAAAAACCTTAGTTCATTGAGTAAATCACCTGACATCTTTATATTTTTAAGTGTATCAGAAGGAAGGGGAAAACACCATGGAATTTGAATACATTCAACAGGTCTCCTCCTTTATTAAATTATATGTCGTCTTGACTCCAGAAGCAGCCTCACCTAAAATATTTGAGTATTAAACCCACAGGTAACATTATATACCTTGAATAATGCAGTAAGAATGTAGTAAAGGGAAAAGAATATATGTGGAATATATTAAAAGGTAAAAAAAATCAGCAAAAATCTGTTAACATAGCCCTATGTATTTATTTCATATGAAACATTTTACTGTATATACTATGAACGACTACTTACACATACTAATTCTTGCTTGGATGATTTATTGTTTTACATCACCCATTGCAAGGAAGCCAAATAATACTTAAGTTTACCATAAGTCCAAAATGATTATATTTCAAGGAAATTAACAGTGCCAAAATATAAGTATAAATCTACATATACTCAGCCAAATTAAAATAAATATTTTTACAAGTTGCCACTGTGTGAACTTATAGATTTTTCTACCAATAAGCCTGTATATGTCAACATTTTTTCATTTTAATCATGATCTTTAGTTAAATGTGTGTGTACATACATATATATACACACATCTAGATACAGATAGAGACTTGTTTCAATTCTTTTCTAAAGTACAGTGAATAGAGTTATTCAGATTTTCTTTGGCACTTTCCAAAGAGTAATATCTATTTGATCCATTACTATAAGAAGAGCTTTGACTCAAGTAACATATCCACAGAGGTTACTTTCAGACTTGTTATTTTTCTACAGAGACAAAGTTCTAAGTTCAGATGTTTCTACATACTATAATTATCTATGATTGACTCAGTGATTCCTAAGTCTGGCACTGTAACTAAAATGTTCTCTTCCATAACTTCCAATGGGTATCATATAATTCTTCAGACATTCCCACCAAAGAACTGCTCAAATTACTTTCTACTTCATTTTAAATAAAAAATAAATGGATTATGTCAGACGTTAACATTATGAAAGCATGATATAAGGTGAAGAATATATGAAAATTCTTTGTATTATATCTTTGCAACTTTTCTATAAACAAAATTTTCCATAAAAAAGTTTAATTTAAAAAAAAAAAGTATGCCCTCTATATCACTTTAAAGAGGAGTGAAGTGATGGTGAATATGAAAATAATCAGGTTCTGAGAAAGAAAAAGATAGGGAATCCTTTGGAGTAACCCCATGTTTCTTTCATGATTTTGATTAACTCTTAACTATTTTTCTTCCTCTAATTCTCTGAAATGTTAATTAAAACAGTCAAAACATCTATAGTCATACCAAAAGTATGTCCAAGTCTTTCCATAAAGATGACTTGTCATGAATGTTCTTCAATCACCTCACAGTAATTTTGATAAATCATTCAGCAAACATGTACAGAGCACTCACTGTATCCCAGATAGCCTATTGGGCCCTGGAGCTATGAGGTGGTAAGGTGTGGTTCCTATGCTTGGGGAGCTAACACTGCAGAGGGGAGAGATGTAGACAACACGTCATAAGAACCTCTCACCCAATGATACTGTACTCCTGGTGGGCATTCAGGAAAGCTCCACAAAATAGTTTATCTTTTAACCTATGGGTCACAAATCTTATATTTGATAGCACTGTGTAGTTTACAAAATGGCCTCAGATAATTTTTCTCCTCCCAGCCTCATCAGAGGCAAATAATGCCAGATGAGCAGCTTTTTCATTCCCATGTTACTGATGAGAGTTAGACCCCGCTGCACCTGAGGCTCATAGTTTCATTCATGTCCTGTGAACTCCTGATTTGTCCTTTTTCTACTGCTTCATACCTTCCTAGGCAGAGATCTTGCCAGACTCCTATAAAGATTCCACTCTTTCTTGATATTAAAGTGAATGCCCAATGTATTTATTTTTCCTTGGCCTTTCTTCTCTTACCACCTATTTCTCAAAACAAGGTAAATAATGATCGTTATTCTAGTTTTAAATCAAATCTCCCTTCCCAGTATAAGAGGTTTGGTTTTGAAAATAAGTGAATTTCTTAGAATCAAAAAGTCCTGTAAGTAAATTAGACATATTTTGGAAGTCAATTTAATCTTTTCAAGTCATTCATTACTTTTTAGTGTGCTGAATTAAGCAGCTCACACATGAAAAATATTCTGCATTATTGTGCTTCACGCAACATATTAGTTTGACTCTTTTATGTGCCAGGTATTATGCTGAACCCCAGCAATGCAAAGATAAATAAAAAATAGGATCTTCCCTAAAGGAGGCCCTGGTCTAATGCAGGTAGGAAGATGGATGATTATAACACATATGAGAATAACTATTATATATGTATGTCCAGGACCTTAAGAGGACTTGCAAGGGGTTCCTAAAGCAGAGGGTTGGAGGGAAGCATTTTAAGCTGAGTTAGAAGCAAAGGTTTGGAGGTGGGAGTGTAGCTGGTCAAGGAATTGGTAGTAATTTAGAAAGGCTAGGTACAGAGGGAGTTGAGGGAATGAAGAGAGATAAGATTACAGATAAGTGGCTTTGCATATCAGGTTAAGGATCATAGGCTTTATTCTGAAAATGAGTAGCCACAGAAGGATTTTAAGCAAGAAAGATGTGATCAGAGATAATGTGAAAGCTATAAAGATCACTCTAGATGCTGTGTAGAGAGCAGACAGGAGCAGAATGAAAACTGGAATCAGAAATAAGTGAGAAGAGTTCAAGGATTCATTAGTTGTGTGTAATACCCAGTGCTCAACACAATACCTGCCCTCCTTAATACCCATCACCCGGTTAACCCATCCCCCACCCTCCTCCCTTATGCAACTAATGACTCATTGAACACTACATCAAAAACTAACAATGTACTATATGTGCGCTGACTGAACATAATAATGATAAAAAAAAGAAAAGAAAAAGAAATAAGTGAGAAGAACAGAACAACAGCCAGGAACTCACTGATGAGAATGAACCTGTTTGGCCAGGTAATGATAGCTAGTGTTGAGAGAAGTGGAAGGAGTCCAGAGCTACCAAGGAGGCCAATATAATTCAGGAGACAATGTGAGTGGAATGGAGATGTATAGAGAAAAGAGGATCGAGGGGTCTCCCAGGTTGCCAGCTTAGACAGATTGAGGGGGGCTATTCACGGAGAAGAGGAAAAAGGAGGTTGCCAGGAGGTCAGACTCACTTTTGGGAGGGGGAAGGGGAGCCAGTACGAGCAGATGAGGCGTTTGGTTCAGGACACGCTGAGGTAGATGCCTACTCATCTGCTGTGAGTCTACAACTCAGGAAAAATGTCTGTGATCATAATATTTGGGACTGATGTGCTACACTAATGCTTGGGTTTCTGAAAACTGTGTGCCCTCTGAAGTCAAGGGCTGAGGTTTCAGAGGAGCAAGCCAGAGTGGACTTTCCCATCTGTTATTACCGATCACATATCACTGTTGCAAGGATAAAACAATGTGTAAAATAAAAAGCCTGGTATTTAGCAATAGAAAGGGAACATAATAATTGTACATTATCATGATCTTTCAAAAATGCTCAAAGCAAATCTAACGCATTTTATAAGGGCTTTTCTTCTAAGAGAGAAGAATAAGTACCTCTCATTTCAATTATTTGATAATTTTGTATATTTATGCTGTGATTCCTCAAGTTTTTTAAAAAGCAGATTTTACTGCTTTCTGGCTCAATATATGTTAAAATTTTGAAATTTAATATATAATAAAAAATTTAATTCTAAGCAAATGAAATCATCTCACTTTCTAAAAAGTTAATATTTTGTGCTATTAGGAACTCTTCTGAGTTTCACCACTTGTATATTCTAGAGATTAAGGTGACTAAGAAAAAATATGGAGGTATCCCAGCTTTGAATTGCCTAATTGTAAGTTTTGGTTGGTAATTTCCCTTTTTGAAAAAGACAGAGATGATAGTTCCAAAAATTTCAGCTGGACTTAATAAGCTCACACTCTAAAATATAACAGAGTAGAACGCCCTCCCATCTTACTTGAGAGCTCATCCTTAAGAATTCCCTTCAGTCATTTTTCCCACTAAAGGTCATTGGAAGGAAACTGGAAGGTCTAGTGGCCTTTTTTTTTTTTTCACCAACTTTCCGTGCTACAATTTTAAAAGTCTGGATGCAGCACAATCAGAACTCCTCAACTACAGAACATAAATTTTTAGTACTTGTTGTTCTGGAATCCAACAGAAGAAATATTTGGCTTTTGCTTGGCCCCATCCCATTAGCATTAATAGGTTGTTTTCATTGGAGTTGTCTTCAAAAAAGATACGGATATGAGAAATGATATATTTAAACACCAGTTTTCAAACTAAGGTCGTGAAAGGCAGTTTTTAAAAGTGAAATAGAATTAACTAGAATATAGTAAAGTAGGATAGAAAATATTAGGCTGAACCCACTATAGAAAAGGTAAATACTGCTTTGGGAGACCTTTTATTCATACATTGTATAAGATATTGATATATGTATATAGCCATACAGACATATCTGCATGTCTTTACTGGGTCACAGTATATGTTAATCGCATTTAAATGTTTGAAGGTCGCAGTACTGCGAATTGTACATTATAAGACAAGCAAACTAGAAAAGATATAATACTGCCCCCCAAAATTCTTTTCCTTGCAAAGTTATGCCCATCTTGCATTCAAAATCTGTCTCAAACCTCGTTTTTAAAATAGAAATATCCTCTGCTTAAATATGTTAAATGCTATACATTAATGATCCTGACGACAATAACAGCAACCCCACTCTGTTCATATTATACTCTGCAAAAGGGATTTCAAATCAATTACTTAATTTTATCCCCTTTACTTTTCAGCAATACTGCAAAACCAACAGGAGAAGCAGTAGCTGCTCTGTTTACACTAAAGCACAGAGAGGCCAAGTGATTTGCCTCAGGTAACTCAGTAGCAAAACTACATGCATAAACCTGGTCACTGAAATCACAGTCCTGCTTCTTTGGATTGTGCGGCTTCGTGCTACACAGCTGCAATTAGTTTGCCACTGTTTATCTCATGGGTCTTTGTCATTTGTTTTGTGTTTAAAACTCTGTCCACAAAAGAGTCCAAAATATTTGGGAAAAGGCAAGGAGGAGGAACATACAGAGATGACTTCATGATTCAGGAGTCTGTAAGTTGTCAACTGTATTTTCACCCAAGACTGAGGCTTTAACTGCAACCCGCTAGCAGCCAATCTGCTTTGTAGATGTCTTTTCATTCCAAAGACAATCCCAGGGCCCACAATGCAATACACCACCCAACTAATATTGCTTAATTGAAATGAAAACTGCAACTTGCCAGGCCATTTTTAATATGGGAATTCATGGTTCTAGGAGATGGATTACAAATTAAAAGAGAGAGATGTGAGATGGAGTTGGGGGTGAAGGGAGAAGCTGGGAGTCTTTTGAGGAAGCATCCAGTATAACCACAGAAAATGAGCTGGAGAGCTTCCCCTGCTTCTGTAGGCTCTGGAACAGAGACTGAGAACTATCTGACCTACATATGTTTAAAACTCCCTGGTAGGATGCTTTTTTTGATAAGAGATTTGAAAACTACTGATTTGAATACTTGAATGGGTTCGTAGGTAAACTGTATTTGTTACATTATAACATTATATTTGTCTAGAAAATTGCCTGTTTTATAAAATTTTCTGTAAGTTTTCCACAGAATTTACTGATTTATTCAGTCTCTTTGGTCTCGAATTTTCCTTGTTTCATTCCTAACAATGCTTAAGGGCTTGAGTTGTATTTTTTTCTTTATTTCTTAACCATTTTTGTAGAGCAAATATATTTTATCAATACATTTAAAGAATGACCTCTTGATTATTCTACTATTTTGGTGCTTTGTTAGTTCACTAAAATACACCTATGATTTTCTTTATTTTGATATATTTGGGTTAACTCTATTAGATATTTCTTCTTAAACTTGAGAATAGCTATTACATTTTGAAATGTTTTCTTTTTTAAAAAAATTTTATTTATTTATTATTTGAGAGAGAGAGAGAGATTGAGAGAATGAGCAGGGGGAGGGGCAGAGGGAGAAGCAAACTCCCCACCGAGCAGGGAGCCTGACTCTGGACTCAATCCCAGGACCCTGGGACCATGACCTGAGCTGAAGGCAGACGCTTAACCGACTGAGTCACCCAGGTGCCCAAAATGTTTTCTAGATAGATATATAGATATGTATAGATAGATAAATAGATAGACCTATAAATATATATATAGGTTTGGTTATTAATTCCATTTTATATAGCATTGATAAAAAACATGGTCTGTATATTTTCTATTTGTGTTTACTGAGCCCATTTTGCAGCCTACAAAGGGTCAATTTTTGTAAAGTTTCCATACACGTTTAAATAATGTAAATTCTCTAATTTGAAAGTTCAGATTTCTATAAATATCCATTACACCTCTCCATTAAAGTTAGCTAATTGTGTAGTTCAAATTTATATCTTTACTTATTCTTTTTCTCTCTCACACACAAAGTGTGTACTTAATATTCCACTATCACTGAGAAACTGAACATTTCTCCTTATAATACTATTAGCTTGAACTGGATAGTTATGTTTTCAGGCACATATACCTTCAGAATTATGTATTCCTTGTGAATGCTGTCTTTTACTGCCATATTATGGTCTGCCTTATCCCTGATAAGATTTTTTCCCATAGTCTATTTTATGTAAAGCCTATTTTACGTAACTGCTACATCAGATTTCTTTTTGATTAGTATTTTCTCAGTAAATTTCTCCTCTCCCTCACTATGTGTATTCTTTCATTATGTTTTAAGCATGTTTCCTGTATATAGCATGTGCCTGGAGTTTTATGTACTTCTTTCTTTTAAAATATTTAAAAATTTTAACAGAAAATTTGGAATTACAGTCAAAGAACATTTTTTTCTGAATGATTTGAGAGTAAGCTGGAAACCTCATTCTCCATAACCCTGGAATACTATAGCATGCAGTTCCTACAGAGCATTTGCCTACATAAACACAATACAACCTTCAAAATCAGGGAATTAGCACCGATACATTGCTAGGATGTAATCCACAGACCCCCATAAGATTTCAGCAATTGTCCCAACAATATTCTCAATGGCAAAATTATCTAATCCAGGGCCACATAGTACATCTATCAATATCCTTTTTTCTCTTTTAACTGAAATACTGACTTGACTTTCCTTGATATTCATGACCTTGACACTTACAAAAATTAAAATTGATCATTTTATAGGATGTCCCAAAATTTAGGTTTGTCTGATGTTTCCAGGTTATATGTTTTGGGCAGTAATATTACAGAAGTGATGCAGTGTTCTCCTGATTATATCCTACTAGATGGTACACTGGTTCGATGTGTCCCTTGATAGAGATAGTGTCCCCCAGTTCTCTCCACCCTGAAGCTTTTTCCCTTGTAATTAACAAATCTTTGAGACTAAGTCATTATTGCATTCCTCATCAACTTTTCACCCAGTAGTCCTAGCATCTGTTGCTATTTTGTGACTGAATTGTCGGTATGACAGTTGCCAAAAGATGATTCTTAATTCCATCATTCCACCTACATTTATTAGTTGACATTCTATTGCAACAAAGAGCTTTCTCGTCTCCCCATATATCGATGCACTTGTTTATTGATATTTATATAGACAAATGGCTTCCTATTTTATTCAGTGGATTATAACCCATTACTAGCATTACTCTGATGCTCAAGTCATTCCAATATTTGGCTAATGGGGGCCTCTTCACAGTGCTTCTGTCTATATCACTTTCTGAGCATTTTCCATGCTCATCTTCTACTTTGCTTGCCCCAGCCTTGAAACCAAGCATTTCTCCAAGATACCTCAGTTCATTACTGGTGAGAATTATATTTAGAAATGAAGATCTGTGTGCTACACATGTATATGACTGTTGGTGTTTCGCCACTCAAACCCCCCAGTAGACATAACTGAGGAATATGTATATCTGTCCACATTTATATCTATTTTTCCATCCATCTGTATATATCACACCACATACCTCCAGTCCAACACCACAGGATTAATTCCAGCTTCTTTTCCTACTCCCAACATGAGAAATCTGACTCCCATTGTATTAGTCTGTCCAGGCTACCATAACACAGACTGGGTGGCTTCAAAAACAGAAATTTATTTCTTATAGTTCTGATAGGCTGGAAGTTCAAGATCAAGGTGCAGGTCAATGTGGTCCCTGCTGGGAGCCCTTTTCCTGGCTTGTGATAATTGTTACATAGCAATGGAGAACTAATAAACCTCTCTAACACACTTACCACAGAATTCATTTCAAAGCAATTTCCATCTCCTCAGCTCTAATACACTTGTACCTTCTGGATGGCTTTGCCTCCCACTTTCTGATCAGGTGTCTGTATGAATTTCTTCAAATCCCTTCCCCTCCACAAGCATTTCCTTAGTATTATTTTGTCTTCACTTATTGTCTTTCCCTCCTTCTACCTGTCAGAGAACAAAATGTCTCTTCAATGCCAATTCTTACACTTATGCCTTTATTCTCTTTTCTTTCTGTCTCCTCTGGACATTTTTCCCAGAAAGAAAAATCCCTATATTTTCTTTCTTTTTTTTTTTTTAGATTTTATTTATTTATTTGACAGAGAGAGAGAGTGGCAGACAGAGGGAGAATGAGAAGCAGGTTCCCCACTGAGCAGGAAGCCCGAAGTGGGGCTTGATCCCAGGATCATGACCTGAGCCGAAGGCAGACGCTTAACCAACTGAGCCATTCAGGTGCCCCCAAATCCCTATATTTTCAATGATGTATTTTCAACACAGTCTCATCACTCATGTGTGCTCACTCTGACCTCTCTCATCCTGGTTCAGCCTAAAAAGCCTAAGCTTACTTCCACTCCCCTTTCAAGCTATTATCAAATCTCTCCTTACTTTCATTTTCACTCTTCAACTTTTCCAAATACACTATATTTGTAATACTTGTATACTTGTAATACTAAACTATTGTTAATCCCTTAAAATCTGGCTCCAGCCTTCATCACTCTGTGAAACTGTTCTTTCAAAGATCACTGGAGTACAGACAAACTGCCAAATCTAAATTGCTTGTTTAGTTTCCATCTTTCTCAGCCTCTCAGGGGCATCAAGATGTCCAACTACTTTTGGACAACAACAGGTTCTTCTTTTATCCATGTGATCACTCCTTATGTCTCTATCTGGCTCCTGCCACTCCCTAAACCCAGATTTTCACAAAGATGTGTGTAGTTCTTGCTCTTCCCCCTGTGGATCAAAACAAAACAAAAAACTAACAATGGCTCCCATCACAACCAAAATAAAATCCAATGTTTATCTGCTTTCCTAAACTTTCCATCTGCTGTGCCTGTCTTAGCTTCCCAACATTACTGAAACCTAGTGAAAGCAAATTATTTTCTCCTAAATATTTCCTCAACTTTTATTCTCTAAGCTTGGTTTTCGCTCCATAAACCTTTAAATAGCTTGACATTTCTGTCATGCGCATGTTTTTCATTACTGTAAATGTTCAGATCCTATGTCTTTCAATAATAATAATGTAATGACTATTATCAACACTTAAAACATATTAGGTATTGTGCTAAGCATTGTTTATTTATTAACTCATTTAATCTCCAGAACAACCCCATGACCCAGCTCAAATGCTACCTCCCCAATAAAGTTCTTCACATAAACACCATGTACTCTGGAAGACATTTTTTCTCCATTTTGAAGTCTCAGATTCTTTAAGTGTTATATCTTTTATAGTTCTAGATGCTTTGTCTCACAGTTATCTGCCTTTATCTTATTTATACTTTATCCTTCGCAATAAGGTGTTGAGGGCAAGAGTATTGCTAACCCCTTATTGCACAATTAAATCACATCTCTCTTGCCAAAGCTCTGAAATCAGCTGTTATAAGAAACCTCCTGATTCTAAAACTCTGTATTAGGCGTTGCTCATTGTGCCCTTGCAGTTCTTTGCATGTCTTTATCACCTTTTCTCAATCTTATTACAATTGCCTATCTACCTCCATGTATTCTCTTGAGGAAAGAACAAGGTCTTTTCCCTTTTCTTATTTACAGCATTTGTCACAGTACCTACAGAGTAGGTACTCCATAAATGTTTATGGGAAGAATAAATGATTATCCCAAGCATGACCATCTGATCTCCCAAGTCACAGGAGATTGCAATCTATAAACAGAAAGGAATAATAACTTGGAGAAAATACATTATGCTACTGAAGAAAAAAGAGACAATGAGATTTTTAGCTCACAATACAGTTCAAGATCAGTTTTAAGCCTAAATCAGCATGAACACATTAAATATATTTGGGGCCCTATGGCCCCATACAAAAAATTAATTCAAGATGGATCCTAAGCCCAAACATAAAACCTAAAAACCATAAAGCTTTTAGAAAGAAACATAAGAGAATCTCCTGTGCCCTGGGGCTTGGTCTACAAGTTTCTTAGGCCACAAGAAACAATAACCATTAAAAAAAATATATACAGGGGCTCAGTCAGTTAAGCATCTAACTCTTGATCTCAGCTCAGGTCTTGACCTCAGGGTCGTGAGTTCAAGCCCTGCATTGGGCTCCATGCTGGGCATGGAGCTTATGTAAAAAAATAAAAAATAAATTTCACTTTATATTTTAAAATGACTACTTATTAAACATTGTTAAGGAAATATGTAGGTGAGCCACAAATTAGGAGGAAAATATCTGATAAAGCACTAATATACAGTTTCAGTAAATAACTCTTCCAGCTCAAAAACAGACAACCCAAAATAACAAAAAAAAATGGCCAACAAGCCCATGAAAAACTGCTCAATATTGTCAGTTATTAGGAATATGTCAATTAAAATAAAAATACCACTACACACTTATCAGAGTGATTAAAATTAAAAGACCTACCACCATCAGGTGTTATCATCACAGCATCTGGACTTTTCATATATCCCTTGGAGGAATTAGAAAACAGTAAAACTATTCTGGAAAAGGTATGACAGTTTCGCGTAAAACTAAAAATATATGTACTCAATGACCCAGCAATTCCATTCCTAGGTATTTACCTAAGGGAAGTGAAAACATAAGTTCACGAAAAAATTAAAATATAGAAGCTTTATTGATAATGGCCAAAAACAGGAAAAAGCTGTGTGTCCACCAAAACAAGAATGGATAAACAAACTGTGGTATGTTTAGCACTCTGAGCAATTAAAAAAAAAATACTGACAGATTAAACTAAAATATATCATGCAGATGGAAACAGAAAAAAAGCTATACATAAAAGATAACATTCTGTTTGATTCCATTTACATGGAAATTATAGAATGACAAAACTAGAACGTCAGTGGCTGCCTTTAAGAAGGTGGGAGTGAAGATTGACTAGAGAGTGCCATGAGGAAACTTTCTGGCTGATGATAATATTCTGTGCCTGGAAATGGATTTGGATTATATACGTATAGGCATTTGTAAAAACCCAGCAAACATAATCTAATGGTAGTTTATTTCACTGTATATAAATTATTCATCAAAAGTAAAAACTACTGAAGTTTAATACTAATAAGTATCAAAATCTAGTTAAAAATGCTAAAACATTTAGGAGGAAATATATGTGCAATTTACATTGAAATGCATCCAAAATAAGCTAGATGAAAAGGTGCAGAGATGGATACATTTGTGTTTACAAAAGTGTAGTAAAATGTTAACAGGAGACTATGTGGTAAGTACATAAGTGCTTGATGTAAAAGTTTTTCAATTTCTCTTGGTAAAATAAAATGGGCAACCAAAGTACTATGTTGTAGGGAGACTCCTTTTCATGATACATCTTTAAGAACTGTTTGAAATGTCTGCCATAGGCAAAAAAGGGAAATCTAAATATCAAGATAAAGCACTGTCATATTTAATTTATCTATGAGGTTGAATAGTTCCAAACATTATATTTAGAAAATTCAGAAGCATGGTTGACTAATAAGGTATCTAATTATTCATTTAGAGAAAATAAGAAACAATTATTCCAAACTGAACTTGGAATTGTTCAATATTTGGGAATGAGGGCTCCAGGAGAAGAGGGAAAAAGTAGTTTTCACAAGTTCTTAGTTTTTTTTTTTAACAGTTTTAATCCCTTACTAGACTTCTTGAGTGCCTCTACACACACTGATACTTGAGTTTCTCTAAAATTCCACTTAAAACTGGATAGCAAGGACATCCCTCAAACAGAAAGCCGGTCACTGATTCTCAGAATTCTTTTCTTTTCCATCTGTGTCCACTCCTGCCATTTCCTTACCCCTTGTCTGTAGCCTATTCAATTTCATCCAGTTATCCCCTGTTTTTGAAACATTTTCTTTGTGTGAAGACTAAATCCCCATTTCCTCCTTTTTGATCTCCATTTAGTCTTGATTACAAACCTAACTGAATTATGGTCAGTATTACCAAGCTCCTTCCTCCACCCACTCACCTTATTAGACCAGTCACATCATCTCCTTTTAAAAAAGCTTTTACAATGGCCCACTTATCATGATGACTTTAACATGGATTAAAAAGAAAAGTCATCATATAATATCTATCTTCCCAGAGTAAAACGCTAAGAGAGGAAACCCAGGGATCTCTGAAAATGTTTGGTAGCTTGAGGCTTAAATATGTACAACACTCTAGAATAACACTCAAAAAGAGTTCTAAAATAAGTTAAAACTCTTGCTCTCTTCTTCCATAAGGAGACTGGGCAGTGGTTGGTCAAACAAGTTAATATTAAATCTTAATTCCTCTCTGATTCCAAAGTAATTCTCTAACTGGTAGTAATATTATTTAACATCTTTACAAGAACACGGGTAGATAAATGGAAGGATACCTACTCTTCCCATCTTGGTTAGCCAAAAGCCCAATCCTGAAATCTCTCTTTCTATAACCATTTAAAGAAATTCTATAAATAGTAAAGGTGCCTAGACTGAAATAATAGGAAATTTTTTACTTTAGCTATTATATAAAAATATGGAGCCATAAATGTTAAAGCTAAATAGAGTGACCTTCTATTCCAGTATTTCCTAAATAGCTTGGGGCAGATCTTTCATTCTATGGGATGTTATTCAGTGTGGTTCCCCAAGTAAGTAGGGTGGGAGGTGGTAGATTCAATCCAGATTCAAGTCCAGAATGAACTAGGGTAAATTTTAGTGATCTCTTCAGGAGAGTAATTCATCTTTTCTGCTGTCATTTTATCTGCAAAGAGGTGAGGTGATTAGCCAATCTAGACACAGGTCTAAAACCAAGCACAGGGCTAGTTACAATACATCTTAACACATCCCATTAATTTAATATGGCATTAAATATAATATCCATAAATTTTGTGGAATATATCCTGTTAACACATCTGACATTTCCTTTTATCTCTCTGTGAGAGAACAAATCAAATATTTTATCTTTTAGCGTATTCTGGTGTTTATCCACTGAAACATGGACATTGTCAGGAAAAAGTTAACACAAAGATTTTTATATTTCCCCACTTTCTGCTTTCTCTCCCTATCAAAAACCAAAACAAATCAAACAAAAACCTCAAGTACAGCATCTCAAAAAGCCCTTGCAAGTAGAAAAGATCCTTCTTTTATCAAAAATAAAGATTTTAATTAGAATTAAGCCTTCAAATTAAGACTAACAAAAAGGTAACAGTTGGTGTAATGTCTCCATTTCCATGTTATATGAAAAATAATCTGGCTGTGTTCTTAATAAGTAGCCAACAAAAAGACCACACTTCAGCAATGTTTCCAATGAAGGTTTGAACAGGTAAATCCAAAAATAGCTGTCTGTATCAAGCTGGCAGATGTCATTCCTAAAGAGCTCAAGGAGACCTAAAGCCAAAACAGTGAGAGTAAAAGAAGGAAGTGATAAACAGGAGAAAAACTACTTTAAAAGGTTCTCTATTCCATGTCTTCTGCTGGTGAAAATTAATAGCATTTCTCAAATTATTTTATTTCATTAAGAGACATTTTCATAATCTAGATCATTCTGACTCTTTGGCAAGTAAATTAATAGCAGAAAAAATTACTCTCCCAAAAGCATCACTAAAATGAACTCTGATTTATTTATTCTGGTCCCCTTTTTAATCTCTGAAAGCTGCCTTCCACTATTTGCTCCATACCCCAAGCACCAATAATAAAAAGCACATCCGTTTTTCAGGTGGGTACCCCCTAGCTAAGAGTAGATAGAACATGACTCAAATGAATTCAGATTCCTTCTGACTCAAAAAATGATTCAATAACAGTCTCCATCATTTGATCAAAAATGGATGCTGTATCATTGCAAAGTTAATTGAAAAAAATAGAAAAGAAGATATAGGTGTTCCCCTTTTGCTATTCTCTTTTTTAAAGAGTAACGCTCAAGTCTATATTGACTCCTGTGGTATTGTCCTCCAGGTAACCAACTAAAATTGGATTTTTGCTTAATCAACCAGCCTAATTAAGGCTTCTGTTCAGATCTTTGGATGACAAGGCAGAGTGTGGCTTCAATCAAATTGCTGGTTGACTCTTCCATGGGCCTAAATCATACCCAGTAATGTAATCAAACCAGTTTGGCTAAATTACACACCATATATCAGGAAATGGCTTTTCTAGGTCACTAGCCTACACACAATCTGGCATTAAAGTATACCAGATAAAAAGAAATGTTTTAACATTTCCAAGAAACTCACATGCATTACTTAAGGTTTTAACTAATAAGAAACTATTAGAAGAAAAAAAGAGAGACATGAAAGCATAACAACACTGTGTCCATCCCAAATGTCATTAGCTACAATCTTTAATCAGGCACTCACTCCAGTTACTGGGCGGTATTGCCAACCTCCCAGAGGGAAGTCAGCCGCAGACCAAGAATGAGAAAACCAATTTAAAAAAAAAAGAAAAAGAAAAAATGAACCTGAATGATAACTGAGCCCAGATGGGGAGAAGAAAGGTTAACTCTGGAACTGGTCTTATTTAAAGGCCACCAGTAAATTTAAGCCACAGAGAGACTTGCCTAAATAGGGAAAATACTGTGTTTTCTTCCCTATAGTAAAAAAGGGAAATGAACATACTCAATTTGACCCAGCAGCAGTCTTTTCCCAAGTTTTAGTGTGGAACATAAGGTCCATGAGCAGGAGTTATAGGCTAAATACTGCAGCGGGGCAATGTAGGAAAGAAGAAGCTGTTTCTTATTATTTGCATCTATTTTTCTTATGGGTAAAACCGTGGGCAGAGTGCCATGGTGTACTGCTGTGCAGACCTCCCCAAACAGCAAGGGCAGGGCACTGGCTTTCCCCTGAAACCATCAAGCATGTGATCAACAAGAGATCCATCCAAAGAAACTCCAGTAGAAAAGAGACCTGTTTTATAGCCAGTGGCATGCAGCTCTATAAAAGAAGAAGTGAATTGAGGGATGGCTTTTAAAAGGGGCATTTAAAACTTTGATTAAAAATAATACCAAGAGGAACTGGACCTTAATATAATCAAACATGACACATTAAGTCTTTCAAGCCTATGTTCCTTAATTTTTTTAAAGGACACGAGCTATGACAAAATAGACACCACCAAAACCATGATTTGGCAGAGAGGGCAGAAGAGGTAAATACACAAACCTCTCTCTCATCCTCCCACAGACCTCCTACCAACACCTCCCTCTGCACACACTCGTTTGGATGTGGAGGTCAGCCCAGGATTATAGGACAGGGAAGACCCAAGAATGGATCTGGAGGGGCAATGAAGAATATTCTGCATGTTCCACCAGGCTCTATTGTCAACATGGCATTGCAACTGAGCCCTTTTTAAACCTAGGTCAAAGTGCCAACCACCCTTCTGCTTACAACCCTTCAATGACCTGCCATGGCAACAAGAGGGAAATTGAAAACTTCACCAGGTCTGTCCTCACCTCGACTCAGCCTTTGCTCCAAGGTCCCTCTGCAGTATGGCATACCATGATTGTCCTACTTCATATTTCAGCCCCGACCCCTGACCAAGCTGCCCTTCCTCCAGGATTTATTTTTCCTCATAGCACTACCACCAGTAGCCTGACTACATGTTTGACTTTTTTGTTATTGTCTATGTCTTCCTTACTAGCATGTAAGTTCCCGAAGCACATGTTTGTTTTGTTCTTAGATATAATCCCAGAATGCCTGGCACCTGGTAGCCATTTAATATTTGTTGACTGGATAAATGAAACAATGCATTAATAAGCATTGAAAATATTTAACGTTAGCATGCTTTTTGATCATTAAGTATTTATTCATTTATGGACAGTAGTACCTCCTATTAATTGATTTGGCAAAATAAGTTCTTTCAAAGTTTAATTATAGGATTATATTTAATGTAGGTTAAGGGACAAAAACAATTCTCAACACTCTTTACCATTATCAAGCAGCATTAAAACTGAACAAATTGCTTTAGACAAGGAAAAAATGACATCTCTTTGACTTTAGGAACAAATTTTCTCCCTTTTAATGTGGAGTTGTAAAGGTCACAGTGATTGACCTACTAATTACCAAATCCCACAAACACTCCTCAGTATTTATCTTTCCTGACTTCTCTGAGTTATCTGACACTCTTGAGGATCTTGTCCTTCAAAAAATTACTTAGTGATTTGATTTATTATGGTTTACTAAATAGGTGGGAGACTGATTCTTTAGTAAAATTAAATCTACTTTGTTAAATCTTTTTGTTACTATTAAAGTACTAAAACTTGCAACTTAAAATGTAAAGTGTCATTGTCTAATGACATAGGGAGTACATGTCTTATAAAAACTAAGTCAAAAAAATAAAGAAAATTCAAATCCCACTCACTAGAAATAAGCAATTTAAAAGCTTGATGTGTATTACAATATTATTTATAAAATAATTTTCACTTTAAAAAGTTATATTTATTCTTGTTAAAATATATGCATACACTTTTATATAGTATTTTAATGTATTTTATCTCATTGTAGGAATGCATCAAATTTATTTAACCCATGCATCATTGTTGTGCATTTAGATTATTTCCATTTTTGTAGTTCAGTATATCTAGATTAACTTCCTTGAATATATATTTTTGTATAGTTAACCCCCTATATCCCCAAGAATAACTCTTGGAAACTGACCCACTGGGTTACAACATCTATAAAAAGGAAGAATACTGACTTTTCAATATATATTGTTCTTTTGCTTATTTATGTTTTTATTTATTGCTTTAGTTTTTGAATGTTTCTTTGGCTAGAATCTCCAGAATAATTGAACAGTGAGCAGATATCTTGCTTTATTCCTGAATTTATGAGAAATCCCTCTTGATACTATTTTTTTAATAGCTTTCTCAAACTTAGGAACAGATAGTAAATATACTGAACACACAACTATGGAATTGAATATATTTCTAAACAGAAATTACAAACTGTTGACCTCTTTGATGAATTTAGCATACCATTTGGATTTGCTTGCCACAAATATTTTATTTTTTAATTGAGTTAATAAAGTAAGAGATTTTCACATTTAAAATTAACTTAAATTTTCATCTCTTGGAAAATCAAAAGATCAAACCATACTCAGTCTACATCCTTGAGGGGACAAAAATGGCTAGAACTGAGTAGCCACTTACTCTTCAGATAGGACACACACATTCTAGCTGACCCTGGTTCCCACAATTCACATACTATATGCATATATACTTGCATTCAAATAATTTCACTTGTATATATTTCATGCCTCAACGATATTGGCATTGGAATTTTGGTCCCTATTCCAAACCATAAATCTTAAAGACTCCATAGGATTCTATTATATCAAGGTGTCATAATTTCTTTAACCAATGACTATTTTTCAACATTTAAATTATTTTCTGTTGTTTCAACTTTAAATATATTCTTATGTATAACACTGATCACTTAGAAGAAAAATCTCAGTTGTAGAATTATCAGTAGATCTATTTTGAAAGCTTTAGGTAAGCATTGCTTAGTATCTTACACAAAAATTTGTAGGTAAAGGACTTTGACTGGTCTGGCTTAAGAAACATGCCCATCCATCACTGGTCCAGTTAACTGGACAAAATTCAAACACTTCTGGGAGAAAACTCTTAGGGGAGTTTTGAGGACGTGAATGAAGACAACCAAAACAGTTTCTTCCATATGAGATTGAACAGGTTTCTGTGTTATCATATGCCATTTGAATTTCTACTTTATGGAACTGCCAGTTTGTATTATTCTTTGCCCATTTTACAAATGGTGTGTTCATCAATTTCTTACTAACTTGAAAGTGCTATTTATTAAATATATTATCTCCTTTCCACAGATATTACAAAATCCCCACTGCTTGTCATATATATTTTCATTTGTTCACAGTACTATTATTGCTGCTTCCCCTCCTCCTCCTCTGCAGGGTGGTTCTTCTTCTTCTTTTTTTTTTTTTATTATGTTCAGTTAGCCAGCATATAGTACATCATTAGTTTTTGATGTAGCGTTCCACGATTCATTAGCTGCGTATAACTCCCAGTGCTCCATGCAACACGTGCCCTCCTTAATATCCATCACCAGGCCAACCCATCCTCCCAACCCCCACCCCACTAAAACCCTGTTTGTTTCTCAGAATCCATACCCTCTCATGGTTTGTCTCCCCCTCCGATTTCCCCCCCTTCATTTTTCCCTTCCTTCTCCTAGTGTCCTCCATGCTATTCCTTATGCTCCAGAGATAAGTGAAACCATATGACAATTGACTTTCTCTGCTTGAATTATTTCATTTAGCATAGTCTCCTCCAGTCCCATCCACGTTGATGTAAAAGTTGGGTATTCTTCATTTCTGATGGCTGAGTAATATTCCATTGTATATATGGACCACATCTTCTTTATCCATTCATCTGTTGAAGGGCAGCTTGGCTCTTTCCACAGGTTGGCTATAGTAGACATTGCTGCTATAACCATTGGGGTGCATGTGCCCCTTCTTTTCACTATGTCTGTATCTTTGGGGTAAATACCCAGTAGTGTAATTGCTGAGTCATAGGATAGCTCTATTTTTAACTTTTTGAGGAACCTCCATATTGTTTTCCAGAGTGGCTGTACCAGCTTGCATTCCCACCAGCAGTGTAAGAGGGTTCCCCTTTCTCCCGCACCCCCACCAACATTTGTTGTTTCTTGTCTTGTTAATTTTTGCCATTTTAACTGGTGTAAGGTGGTATCTCAGTGTGGTTTTGATTTGAATTTCCCTGATGGCTAATGATGATGAAAATTTTTTCATGTGTCTGTTAGCCATTTGTATGTCTTCTTTGGAGAAGTGTCCTGTTCATGACTTCTGCCCATTTTTTGACTTGATTATTTGTTTTTTTGGGTGTTGAGTTTGAAAAGTTCTTTATAGATCTTAGAAATCAGAGCTTTGTCTGTAGTGTCATTTACAAATACCTTCTCCCATTCTGTGGGTTGCCTCTTTGTTTTGTTGACTGTTTCCTTTGCTGTGCAAAAGCTATTTATCTTGAAGCATCAGTTGAAAGGACCATATGGTTCTTCTCTCTCCTTATTAATGTGTTCTATCACATTGACTGATTTGTGAATGTTGAACTACCCTTGCATCCCGGGGATAATCCCACTTGGTCATGGTGGATGACCCTTTTAATGTATTGTTGGATCCTATTAGCTAGGATTTTGTTGAGAATTTTGGAATCCATATTCATCAGGGATATCAGTCTGAAATTCTCCTTTTTGATGGGGTCTTTGCCTGGTTTGGGGATTAAGGTAATGCTGGCCTCATAGAATGAGTCTGGAAGCTTTCCTTCCATTTCTGTTTTTTGAAACAGCTTCAGGAGAATTGAATGTTTGGTAGAATTCCCCAGGGAATTCCCCAGGGAATCCATCAGGCCCTGGAATCTTGTTTTTTGGGAGGTGTTTTTTTTTTTTTATGTTATGTTAATCACCATACATTACATCATTAGTTCTTGATGTAGTGTTCCATGATTCATTGTTTGCATATAACACCCAGTGCTCCATGCAGTACATGCCCTCTTTAATGCCCACCACCAGGCTAACCCATCCCCCCGGCCCCCTCCCCTCTAGAACCCTCAGTTTGTTTCTCAGAGTCCATAGTCTCTCATGGTTCATCTCCCCCTCTGATTTTCCCCCTTCATTCTTCCCTTCCTGCTATCTTCTTTTTTTTAAAACATATAATGTATTATTTGTTTCAGAGGTACAGGTGGAGGTTTTTGATCACTGCTTTAATCTTGTTACTGGTTATTGGCCTATTCAGGTTTTCAATTTCTTCCTGTTTCAGTATTGGCAGTTTAGAGGTTTCCAGGAAGGCATCCATTTCTTCCAGGTTGCTTAATTATTGGCATATAATTGTTAATAATAATTTCTAATAATTGTTTCTATTTCCTTGGTGTTAGTCGTGATCTCTCCCCTTTCGTTCATAATTTTATTAATTTTGGTCCTTTCTCTTTTCTTTTGGATAAGTCTGGCCAGTGATTCATTGATCTTATTAATTTTTTCAAGGAACCAGCTTCTAGTTTCATTGAATTGATCTACTGTGTTTCTGGTTTCTAATTCATTGAGCTCTGTTCTAATTTTAATTATTTCTCTTCTAATACATGGCTTAGGCATTGTTTCTTGCTTTTTCTCCAGTTCTTTAAGGTGTAAAGTTGTTGGTGAATTCGGGATTTTTCTATTTTTTTGAGTGAGGCTTGAGTTGAGAGTGATTATTGAAAGATGTGAATTTATTGTCATCATGTTGTCTGTGAAGTCCTTGTTTCTATAGATTGTCTCTGTAAATTTCTGTTCTATATCACTCTTGGGGTCTTTCTCCTTTTATAGAACCCCCCTTAATATTTCTTGCAGGGCCTACTTAGTGGTCACATATTCTTTCAGTTTCTGCTGTCTTGGAAGTTCTGTATCTCTTCATCCATTCTAAATGACAGCCTTGCCAGATTAAGTATTCTTGGCTGCATGTTCTTCTCATTTAGTACCCTGAATATATCTTGCCAGCCCTTTCTGGCTTGCCAGGTCTCTGGATAGGTCTGACGTTATTCTGATGTTCCTCCCTCTGTACATAAGGAATCTCTTCACCCTAACTGCCCTTAAGATGGTTTCCTTGGTTCTAAGATTTGTGAGTTTTACTATTACATGCCAGGGCGTTGGTCTGTTTTCCTTGTTCTTGGGAGGGGTCTTCTCTGCCTCTAGGACATGAATGTTTGTTTCATTCCCCAGATTAGGGAAGTTCTCAGCTACGATTTGCTCAAATATATCTTCTAGCTCTCTATCTCCACCCCCTCAGGGATCCCAATAATTCTGACATTGGAATGTTTCATGTCATCACTTATTTCTCTAATTCTGTTTTAATGGATTTTAAGCTGTTTCTCCCATGCCTTCTCTTTTTCCTTCTTGTCTATCAATTTGTCTTCTAGATCACTAATTCGTTCTTCTGCCTCATTTACCCTAGCTGTTAAGAGTATCTGGATTAGATTGGATCTCACTGATAGCATTTTTAAGTTCTGCCAGTTCAGCTCTCATTTCTGCCCTTAGAGACTCTATGTTGCCATTAATCAATTTCTCCATTCCAGCTATCATCTTCATAACTGTTACCCTGAAGTCCATTTCCGACATCTTGCTTATTTCTGTATCCATTTGTAAATCTGTGGCAGAAGTCACAGTCTCTGAGTCTTTCCTATTTTGGGGGTTCCTCTTCCTAGTCATTCTGTTGAAGGGTGGTTGAGGGAATGTACAGAATCCAAATTAATGACCACAACCCAAGCAAGATGCACCTGTTTTATAGAGACCTTAGGGTTGCTGGCCTCTTGTTCTCCCAGTCTGTCTTCTGGGGGAGAGGCCTGCCTCGCTGTTACTCAGGCAACCCTGTTTACACAGAGTTGCCCTGCCCCCTGTGGGGAGGGATGGGCTCAGTGAAAACCGGTTTTGGGGGCTTTTGTTCTCTGGCAGCTTTCCCTGGCAGCTTTCTGTGTCTCTTCCAAGAGAGCAGAAGAGACTGTTTCCAAACCTCTGCCTCAGAACAGAGAGATTGCAGTCTGTTCTTCAGTGAGCTCTTCAGGCCACACTATCTCTGTTTCTGTCTGTGCTGCTAAAAACTTCAGCGTCCTGGGTTGTGTGCCCCTCAGCAGCACTCCCAGCCCCTGCTTTCAGGTCCATGCACATCTCTGCCCTTTGTGCTTCTAAAACTGCCAGCCATCCCCAGTTCAAATGCACAGCCCCGCCACTCCAGGTTTCAGTCCAGGGGGCTGCCCTAAAGTTCTTTCCCCACCGCTACCGGTCTACAAGTCTGTGCCCGGTCCGCAGCGTGGGAGGCTTTCGCCCACCTGTGGTGCAGGATCCTGAAGGCTCCCTCCCTCTTCTGTTTATCTTCTGATATCTGCCCGCAGAATCACGGTTCCCCGCCTCATAACTTGATACCAACTGCCTGCAATATTCTGTTTGTAGAGATCCAGATATATCTTCTTACATCTCAGGCTGATTTTGTGGGTGTTCAGAGTGGTCTGGTAGATACCCAGCTCAATTCAGGGGACTGGTTGGAATAGGGTCCCCTACTCCTCCAGCATCTTTTCCTCCAGTCCCAATACTTAATTTTTGCCTTTGTTTCCCTGGCCTTTGAAGACGTATCTAGCAAGAAATTTGCTGCAGCCAAGGTCAAAGAGGTTGCTGCCTATGTTCTCCTCTAGAATTTGGATGGATTCCTGTCTCACATTTAGGTCTTTCATCCATTTTGAGTCTATTTTTATATATGTGTAAGAAAATGGTCCAGTTTCATTCTTCTGCATGTGGCTGTCTAATTTTCCCAACATCATTTGTTGAAGAGACTTTTTTCCACTGGATAGTCTTTCCTGCTTTGTCGAAGATGAGTTGACCATAGAGTTGAGGGTCCATTTCTGGGCTCTCTATTCTGTTCCATTGACCTATGTGTCTGTTTTTGTGCCAGGACCATACTGTCTTGATGATGACAGCTTTGTAATAGAGCTTGAAGTACAAAATTGTGATGCCACCAGTTTTGGTTTTCTTTTTCAACATGGAATATATATTTAACATTATAATTTATGAAGTATATCTGAGTCTGTTTGGGGGCAATTTATTATATTCCATTTTTTATAACTACTACCCTATTATAAGACAATATATAGAAGTATTTTCCTAAGTATTCTTTGTCATCTCATACAGCAACTTTTCCCTCATTCTTCTAATTCTTTGTTGAGTATTCTTAATTTATTTTTTCACTATCATCACTTTATCAAGTCATCTTCTTTATACCCCCAAATATACCTATGGTATTTTATTACATAAATTCTGAAGATTTTATGTCTTTATCATATTGTGTTTTCATTCAAAAACATATTTTACTTATTAAAATCTTCTTTTTCCATGTTTATGACTGCAATTTCTTCTTGGAGAAAATAGTCTCTCCTTTTTCCCACCCTCTTAATCTCACCTGAGTACTTCCCATTTGCAGATTCTAACCCAGACCCCTATGAAGAAATCTGGGATTTGTAGCTCCTGACTTCTTGGCAAATGCAAAGGAAACCTCAGAAGGGAGTCAGGGTAGCTACTAAGTTGTTATCAGACAATTTAGCACATGAGGCATTTTTCTGTGATTCTTGATTTAGAGGAATAACTCAATTATTTACCTGACTGTGAAGTCTGCTCACTGTTGGTTTGATATAGAGATGATTACATTAGAGAAGCTTCGTTCTAATCTTCACTTCAAACTTTTCTAAGACACTTAAAAAAAAAATCAGGGAATGAACGTTGAATTTACCAAATGTGTCCCTTCTTAAACTCTCTCCTCCTTTGGTTACTCTGACCTGATTGTACATTTCCTATTTCTTAATCCATTCTTTCTCACTACATTTGCTTGCTTTTTATTCTCCACTTTCCTTCACATTCTCTGTGTTACCATTTGCTCACCATTACTACACTTTCTGTATCCTGAGCCCATATTTACTGAACTCTAAACATATTTCCAACTCTCTACTGAACTCTGCATGAGGGAAAACCAGTGCTTCGAAGTTTGTCACAAAATCAAGCCCTTATTTTTCTCTATAAACCACTTACTCTTATGTTTCCTGACTCTGCTAACACCAAGAGTTCACCTTTTCTGTAGCTCAGTTAAAGACAAAACCACCTACCCAATGGCTGGAAATGTCAACATAATCTTCCTCCTCCTCTGTATCCAATAAATCAAATTTCACTTAGAAATGTGGTCTGAATATGCCTTTCCTAACATCTTTATGTTCAAAATCTCATCATCTCCACTGAAGGTTGTATTGCAGTCATCTCATAAGAGCTTTCTCTCTTTATCTTCCCTGCACATCACTCTCACTCACTCACCCTTATCTCATACCAGAGTTATCATTCCCACCTGCAAAATCAATCCTGGCTTTTCCTTATTCAAAAGCTTTCTTGGCTTGTAATCAGTATCAGGACAGAATGCAAGCTTATTCACTATATATAAAAGGCCCTGAAGAATATGAATCTTTCCTTAATTGGCAATAGCTCTCCTTGGTTCAGGTCTAAAGCCACTGTCCCACACTCATTCACATTTCATTTCACCTTTCAATAATATGCTTCTCCCTTTTTGCTCATATGGGAACCGCCCATTTCTCCTCCAACACTCTGTTCTAAAATCAACTCCTCCCTGAAGTCCTTCTGAGCCCCAGGCTATAATCTTTCCAAAACTCCTTTGCCCAATTCCCTGATTTTATCATAATCATTTGTTTACATGTTTGAATTCTTCATTAGACTATGAGTTCCATGAGGCTGAGGCCACATCTGATGTTTCTCTATATCTCTGGGACATGGCAAGGTTTAAGTGCTCAATGAGTATCCAGTGACTGAATATATCTGATGCTTGGGTCTTGAAGATCTGCTACCTATTTCAAACATTAAGTTTAGGCAGTAAAATGGATAGAAAGAAAACTGATAAAAGATTCAGAAAGAATGTAATTTTTAGACTAAGGGCTATCACTTCTGGCCACATGAACTTTAGTCAAGTGGTGGAATAACTGAATTGGAATTGAAAGGCCCAGAGAATTATTTAGTCTATTCCTTCCCTAAGCTCCCTGAACCTTACAGTTTTCATTTATATAATGAACATAATAACGTTCTTCCTATATGTCAGAATTGTTCTGACAATAAATGAGGCCATGTATACGAAAGCCTCTTTAAATTCGGGAAAGCTAAAGAGTTTTTATTAATTCATACATCATATAAGTCAATCTTTTATGTTTAAAAAATTCTTTAACTAAAGTTAAGTCTTTTATATAAAGAATACTAGCCCTTACCTGTTAGCACTCCCTTACCTCACAGCCTAATAAATAAGAAATAATCACATATTCACATGAAATTTTGAAAATAAGTATTCTGTTTCAGTTTAATCTTATCATAATTCATTGGAAATGAGAATATCTGCATTCTAGACCCTTTCCATAGAATATAAACTTCCTGATGCCAAATCTTTCAAAAATTAAAAACAAAATAATTTGCTACTGGCCTGGGATATATGGCCAAGTAATAAGACACTGGACACATGTAAGGTGTATAAATATTGAAATAAAAGATAAGTTTTTATAATTATCTGAAATTGATATGTTTTGTATGCCTAGAAAGGCCAAGAAAATCTGCTCAAAATCTTTAACAATTAATAAGAATATTCAACAAAGTGGTTGGATGTAAGATACATTCTTGAAAAAGAATACAAGATTATTAAAGATTTAATACAAGATTATCAAAATCCAGTCACCTGGCTCAAGGATCTTCTAGGAGGCGACAGTTACGTGACTTGGAATTATGCTTGGAGTAAGGTGACATATCTGGGGAAGGAGCTTTTAAAGTATGTTTCTGAGGAAGTAGTCATACCCACAGAGCCATCCATGGTGCCTCAGCAACATCAACCTTGTCTTCCAGGAACTTCCAGAGAATCAATGCAAAGCATCCCATATTATCTACAAATAAATGAAGTACTATTAATCAGCGATCAAGAATTTCTCCCATGCCATATAATGGATCAGCATTGGAAGTTCTATGTGGAATGTGAAGAGCTAACATTCTAAAACCTTATTTTTGTAATAATTTATTAGACATTTGTTCATGTTATTAACCCACATTCATATTTTATCTCATATGGGCTGGAGGGCCTATTATAACACACACTTCATGAGTTGCTACTTAAAATGTGTGTTTATGGTATAAGAAAAAATATAACTCAAATTATTGTAGTAAGATTAATACCTTTTTGCCATTGAAATAAAGGCATTTTTGAATTAAAACATAAAAAAAACAATAACAGATAATATATGGGAAATGACTCACTTTATATTTTAAATCAGACCTAAAATACTTAGAAATTGCTTACTTAGAAATAAGAAAAAGCAAATAATTCCACAGAATTTTTAAGTAGAAAAATATCCAATGTTCCTAGATAGAGAAATGAGTAAAAGAGGTTCCTTTTTTAGTAAACAAAATTATAACAATCTATTCCAAACAAAATGTCAGCGGGATTTTTCTCTGAGGTGTTGGGGAGAAACAAGAGCTTGACAAAATAATTCAAAAATTCTTCTGAAAGAATACTGAACAAGACAAACCATGAATCTTTTATTTTAAAAAGAAATTTGATGAAAGGAACATGCCATAACAGGTGTTGAAACATATTGTAAAATTACAGTTAATAAAGTGGTACTGCTTTAGAATGAGCAGTGGGAAAAAAACATAATTATTTAAATAATATATTTTCTGTGAAACTTTCATCAACATCCACAAGCAAATTTTTCTCATCTTTTTCTGTGTTCTAGAATTTTGTACTTGGCTGACTCATACAAATTTATCAATATTCAATCATGTCACCACAAAAAAGGGCAAATTTATGGATCTCTTACAGTTCTTCATGCTTGGGTATTGTAATTAGTATTTTATATCTCTATCTCAGACTGTGATTTTCTTAAAATCAGAAAACTTTTTTTTATCTATCTACCTATCCCTAGCACTAAGTAGTGCCTCGTCCATTATAAGAGCATAAAAAACAATTAAGTGATTTTCCAAATATTAAAAATTGTCTGGCTCTAGCATATGAGCACACCATTTCTTAATACATACACACATCTCCCAGAAATTGAGATTGACACTGACCCAAATCTGTCTTGAACATAGATTAAGTATCTGATAGAAATAAGATGGTGGTGAGAAATCAGGGAAACCGAATGAATAAAGATCAGAGACAGGAACTAGGCTTTTCATATATAACTAGATATCAACATATCTGGAAGTCAGGGCCCTTCTCATGTATTCCACAGGACATATATTTTATCTTTAAACCTCAGATATTCAACTATAACATGGCTTTACTATTAAAGGAGTTATTAGCAAAATCTAAAATCAATTTGGATGTTTTTAAATATAGATCATCACTATTGCTCTATCTTTTATTTGGAAACACATAAAACCCATAACCACTCCTATTAAAAAAATGAATTTAAACCTCAAAAACCTAATTGTATTTAAGCACTATTAAGGAAAGGAATTTAGACTTAACAAACATGAAGATAATAAAACCTAATTTTATAGAGCTATGTTTGGCCTTCAATCTTATTACAGCAAAGAAAATGAAAAACCAATAAGATATTTCAATAAAATCTACATGATTATAGACAAACATTTTGGCAAGAAACAATTGTGTATGTTTGGTTAGGCAACACCAACCTAATAGCAAAATGGTATCCCTATGGCTACCACTCCCAAGTATTTTTTAAGCCTTTTAAATTAAAAAAAAAATCATTAATGTTTAATGGAATTCTCCTGACCAAATTCTCATTTGCCTTCATATACACAATCAAAGCAGTTAGCCAAAATGTGTTACAAAAACATGAGTGAAAGAGTACAAGGGAATTTATAATAACGCTGCAAATAGAACAAACTGTTGCTGATAGTGGTTACTTTTTCCTTTGATAACAGGAACCAGAAATATTTCCTTTGCATGTAAAGTTGGCGGTGATTTGATAATTATTATTAAAACAGAAAATTACAAATTGTACCACGTGAATTAGTTTGTTGAAGATACATCCAGAAAGGAAATGGAACTTCAGAGCCCAAACTTGGATCATAGATTCCTTCAAATATATCTGGATACTGGTTTGATATATTATATAACAAAATATAAGCCTCTTTTTATCCCCTTTTTTTAAAGAAAAGGATCTTAAAAGAGTTATTTATGGATCCCCACCTAAAAATAAAGGATCTCTGTGAAAGTATCTATAAAGAATCTGTCAATAAAATGAAATGTCAATATAGGGAAGACACCACTATATTACCTGAACTCCATCTTACTAGCCATTCCTTCTATTCTGCCAAGTCAGTTACAGGCTCCAAGTAAGAAAAGAAAAAGACTGTAACACTAGGTTATAAAGCTTCACAAGGTCATAGCTACAACCCCAAATCCTTTGGTTAGAAAGGGTTGTATTTCTTTATCTTTATACTGTGTCCAACCCAATGCAGTAGACATGAGGATGTTTCATGAGGTCTTCAGGGTAACAATGAGCAAAATTAAGCTCTGAAATATTTTTTTGTGTTCTGTAGTTCAATTTTTAAAAATAAGTATTTTTAAAAAGAAATTTTAAAATAGCAGCCAATATTATGTCTCCATTCTACCTAATTTTTTTTGTATAATGTAGCTATGTAATGACCTTTATGGTATGAATGATACATTTTATAATAACTGCCAAATTTACATGTAAAAAGTTTCCTGGTCTTTCTGTGAGCCTTTAGAGACCTTGAATGAGACAGATTCTAAGCTTTCACCTTACTCTCTAATTATGTTGCTGTTAAAAGTTCTTTTCAGAGTCATAAGTCAACGTTATAACTTCAAACTCTTATATCCTTCTCCTTATTTTAGCTAATATTCTGATGCTTGCAGTACTTCTGTTTGCCGAAAAGTGAAAGGGAGTTGCCAGAGAGGAAATTCTTAAAATTAATAAACCCCAGGGGCGCCTGGGTGGCTCAGTCGTTAAGCGTCTGCCTTCGGCTCAGGTCACAATCCCAGGGTCCTGGGATCGAGCCCCGCATCAGGCTCCCTGCTCGGCGGGGAGCCTGCTTCTCCCTCTCCCACTCCCCCTGCTTGTGTTCCCTCTCTCGCTGTGTCTCTCTCTGTCAAATAAATAAAAAATCTTTAAAAAAAATTAATAAACCCCAAAGTCTAGACCTTGAGCCTATATATATATGTATATATATATATGTGTGTATATATATATGAATACTGTTGCCAAATAGGGACCAGTCACAAGAGACTTGGAAAATTAATTCAAAAAGTTTGCACATGTTATAAAATCCCTGAATAATACTGCCCTGATCCAGGTGAGCCATTATGGAGGAATCAGAAATCTCCTATAACAAGCAAATGATTATGGGTGGAATGAGTGGAATTGACTGGAGCAGAAATTTTACATCTGGACATACTTCCCCATGCGTTCATACTATTCCCTGCAAATACTTTCCCTCAGCAGATTGACCATGGAAGGTGAGCAGCCTAAGACCATCTTTATCATGCATGGTAAAAGGTAAAAGTCACACTGTCGAGGCTCTCCATCCACATTCTAGAAGTGTATGTTGAGTCATATAGAATGGCAACCTGAAGGTTAATGAACACTTATATTTCTGCTTCTCCACTGTCTGGAAGATGATAGCAGTGATCTACACACTAACTACCCATACATAAAACTCAGATCCTTTTACTTTAGCATCTGCTGATTGAACACCCTCATTTTCCTTCCTAACTCACTCCCAGAACATAGGCATGAAAGTGATTTTCGTCATCAGCCATATCCTTGGTTTGTTTCTGCCAACAAACAGTTTTTCAGAAAGTTATATCATCATTCCACTGAAAGGGGAGCAAAGGAATAAGTAAAATCTTACTAAAATATCTGGCAAGCCTAGACTGGCCAGCCTGCAGCCCTCGCCTATGATCCTTGCATGATCAGTGAAAAGCAATGCAGTCAATAAGACCAAGGAAAGGAAAAACATTCCCTGGCTTTGAAATTCAGATAAGGTGGTTTTATGGTTTTAATTACATTGTAGTAACTACATAGAAGTAAATATACTCTTCCTGTTTTAAGTTAGGTGAACATCTGTCATAAATAACTCCAATGCTCTACCTTTTGTAAACTAATTACACAATAGACCCTATAAATTCATGGAGTGTTAGGATGCAGAATTTAATTATATAATTCACTTAACCAAAGTTTTGCTCTTCCTTCAGTGCAGTTCACAATTCCCCATTTTCACAAGATACAGCAGGAACACATTACATAATGCCCATGTCAGTTTCAGGTTAGAATGATCAATAAAGGAAATCTTCGTAACTACTTTTCCACCTCTCTTTTTCTCACCCAAACAAAATGAACTAATGCCTTTTATTCGGAAGTGAAGCTAAAAGTAATCATTTTTTAAAAAATTTATTTTATCATTATGTTAGTCACCATACAGTACTTCATTAGTTCTTGATGTAGTGTTCCATGATTCATTATTTGCTTATAACACCCAGTGTAAAGTAATCACTCTTAATTTAAAAATACAGGTACACTAGGTGGAGGAGTAGGAGAACTAAATTTCATCTGGTCCCAGGAATTCAGCTAGATAGGGATCAAACCATACTGAACACCTACAAACTCAACAGGAGATTGAAGAAAAGACTAGCAGCAACTCTCTGAACAGAAAAGCGACCACTTTCTGGAAGGCAGGATGTGCAGAGAAGCGAATCCGAGGCCATATTCAGGAAGATAGATGGCGGGGGACGGGGCCTCCGTCAGCCACTACTCGCAAGTGATAGAGCAGCAGAGCACAAAATCAAAACTTTTAGAAGTCAGCTCGGCTGAGGAATGTCTCTCCAGTGGCTAAGTGGAGGGTGGAACCCTCGCTGGGACAGTGTGGTGTCAGGACCCTCAGGGTCACAGAAAGACCAGGGGTGCCTGAGTGCAGCAGAGCTCCCAGGGATTGGAGCAGGGAAGCCAGCTGCAGAGATGGAGCCGAGGGAGTGGGCTCTCAGCGTGGGGTTGCCATAAACCCTGATCTGCAGCACAGGAGGGCCACTGCTCTTCCAGCAGGGACCCAACAAGTGGCAGATCCGGGGAGACTCCCCTTCCTCCCTGGGGAGAAGCGGCGCGGGAGTGCACCGCAGGGATCTGCAGGGTTTGGAGACTCCACACTGGGTTGTGCGCCGGAGATAGAAACGCTCGGTCACAGGCCAGGTGAGCACGGAGTGCGGCCAGAGACCGGGAAGACAGGAGTGACTGACTCCTTTTCTCTGGGGGAGCACTGAGGAGTGGGGCCCCGAGTTCTCAGCTCCTCCAGGGTGGAGAGTGGGAGGCCGCCATTTTCACTCTCATGCTCCACAGCTGTATGGAAAGCTTCCAGGGAACAAAAGCTACTGAGAGCAAAACCCGAGCAGATTATTTAGCCGGCCCAGCAAGGAGGGGCAATTCGACCTCCGCAAAGACATTTGAGAACCACGGCAAAAGGCCCCTCCCCAGAAGATCATCAAGAACAGCCAGCCGAGACCAAGTTTACCGATCAACGAGAATGGCAGAACCCCAGCACTAGGGAAATACAGCACATAGAATTCATGGTTTTTTTCCCATAATTCTTTACTCTTTCAAAGTTAATTTTTTAAATTTTCTTTATTTTTTTTCTATTTTTTTTAATTTTTCTTTTTCCCTTTTTCAATGAACATCTTATCAACCCCTTTTTTAAAAATCTTATTTTTCATTTTTAGAGTCATATTCTATCCCTTCACTTTGGTTAAACTTATTTTTGGTATATATATATAAGTTGTTCTCTCTTTAAAATTTTGGGATACAGTTTCTTCTAACAGAACAAAATATACCCTAAATCTCTAGTGTATGGCTTTGTTCTAGTCTCCTGACTGATCATATTCTCTCCCTTTTTCTTTCTCTTCTCTCTTTTTTCAACCAACTTATCAATTCATTTTGAATTGAATTGAATTTTGTAAAATCTTTTATAATATTCATCTTTATAGTCATATTCTATCCCTTCATCATATTTACCCTTATTTCTGTACATATATAAGTTTTTCTTTCTTTAAAATTTTGGGAGGCAGTTTCTTCTGACAGACCAAAGTACACCCAAAATCTCGTATGTGGCACTGATCCATTCACCAGCCTGATCATATTTGATCATATTCCTTTTTTTTTCTTTTTCTTTTTCTTTCTTTTTTTTCCTATTTTCTTTATTTCCCTGTCTTTTCCCCTCGTTTCAGGTCTTCTCATTTGTTTAGTGTATATTTTTCTGGGGTTGTTCTTACCCTGTTAGCATTTTGTTCTCTCATTCATCTGTTCTCCTCTGGACAAAATGACAAGACTGAAAAAATCACCTCAACAAAAAGAACAAGAGGCAGTACCGACTGTCAGGGACTTAATCAATATGGCTATTAGTAATATCTCGGAACTAGAGTTCAGAATGACGATTATAAAGATACTAGCTGGGCTTGGAAAAAGCATAGAAGATACTAGAGAAATCCTTTCTGGAGAAATAAAAGAACTTAAATCTAACCAAGTCAAAATCAAAAAGGATATTAATGAGGTGCGATCAAAAATGAAGGCTCTAACAGCTAGGATAAATGAGGCAGAAGAGAGAATTAGTGATATAGAAGACCAAATGATGGAAAATAAAGAAGCTGAGAAAAAGAGAGATAAACAACAACTGGATCACGAGGGCAGAATTTGAGAGGTAAGTGATACCATAAGATGAAACAATATTAGAATAATTGGGATCCCAGAAGAAGAAGAAAGAGAAAGGGGGGCAGAAGGTATACTGGAGCAAATTATGGCAGAGAACTTCCCTAATTTGGGGAAGGAAACAGGCATCAAAATCCAGGAGGCACAGAGAACCCCCCTCAAAATCAATAAAAATAGGTCAACACCCCGACATCTAATAGCAAAACTTACAAGTCTTACAGACAAAGAGAAAATCCTGAAAGCAGCTCAGGAGAAGAGATCTGTAACCTACAATGGTAGAAACATTAGACTGGCAACAGACCTATCCACAGAGATCTGGCAGGCCAGAACGGACTGGCATGGTGTATTTAGAGCACTAAATGAGAAAAATAAGCAGCCAAGAATACTATATCCAACTAGGTTGTCATTGAAAATAGAAGGAGAGATAAAAAGATTCCAGGACAAACAAAAACTAAAAGAATTTGCAAACACCAAACCAGCCCTACAAGACATATTGAAATGGGTCCTCTAAGCAAAGAAAGAGCCTAAAAGTAACACAGACCAGAAAGAAACAGAGACAACATACAGTAACAGTCACTTTACAGGCAATACAATGGCACTAAATTCAGATCTTTCAATAGTTACCCTGAGTGTAAATCGGCTAAATGCCCCAATCAAAACACACAGGCTATCAGATTGGATTAAAAAACAAGACCATCAGAGACTCATTTTAGACCCAAAGACACCACCAGATTGACAGTGAGGGGGTGGAAAAACATTTACCATGCTAATGGACACCAAAAGAAAGTTGGAGTGGCAATCCTTATATTAGACAAATTAGATTTTAAACCACAGACTATAATAAGAGATGAGGAAGGACACTATATCATACTTAAAGGGTCTCCAACAAGAAGATCTAACAATTGTAAATATCTATGACCCTAACATGGGAGCAGCCAATTATATAAGCCAATTAATAACAAAACCAAAGAAACACATCGACAACAATACAATAATAGTGGGGGACTTTAACACCCCCCCCCCACTGAAATGGACAGATCATCTACACAAAAGATCAACAAGGAAATAAAGACTTTAAATGACACACTGGACCAAATGGACTTCACAGATATATTCAGAACATTCCATCCCAAAGCAACACATTCTTTTCTAGGGCCCATGGAACATCCTCCAGAATAGATCACATCCTAGGTCACAAATCAGGTCTCAACTGGTACCAGAAGTTTGGGATGATTCCCTGATTATTTTCGGACCACAATGCTTTGAAACTAGAACTCATTCACAAGAGGAAGGTCAAAAAGAACTCAAATACATGGAGGCTAAAGAGCATCCTACTAAAGAATGAATGGGTCAACCAGGAAATTAAAGAAGAATTTAAAAAATTCATCAAAACAAATGAAAATGAAAACACAACTGTTCAAAATCTTTGGGATGCAGCAAAGGCAGTCCTAAGAGGAAAGTATATAGCAATACAAGCTTTTCTCAAGAAACAAGAAAGGTCTCAAATACACAACCTAACCCTACACCTAAAGGAGCTGGAGAAAAAATAGCAAATAAAGCCTGAATCCAGCAGGAAAAGAGAAATGATAAAGATCAGAGCAGAAATCAATGAAACAGAAACGAAAAGAACAGTAGAACAGATCAACAAAACTAGAAGCTGGTTCTCTGAAAGAATTAATAAGATTGATAAACGTCTGGCCAGACGTATCAAAAAGAAAAGAGAAAGGACCCAAATAAATAAAATCATGAATGAAAGAGGAGAGATCACAACCAACACCAAGGAAATACAAACAATTATAAGAACATATTATGAGCAACTCTATGCCAGCAAATTAGGTAATCTGGAAGAAATGGATGCATTCCTAGAGATGTATAAGCTACCAAAACTGTACCAGGAAGAAATAGAAAACCTGAACATATGTATAACCACTAAGGAAATTGAAGCAGTCATCAAAAATCTCCCAAAAAACAAGAGCCCAGGGCCAGGTGGCTTCCCAGGGGAATTCTACCAAACATTTAAAGAAGAATTAATACCTTTTCTTCTGAAACTGTTCCAAAAAATAGAAATGGAAGGAAAACTTCCAAACTCATTTTATGAGGCCAGCATTACCTTGATCCCAAAATCAGACAAAGACCGCATCAAAAAGGAGAATTACAGACCAATATCCCTGATGAACATGGATGCAAAAATTCTCACCAAAATACTAGCCAATAGGATCCAACAGTACATTAAAAGGATTATTCACCAAGACCAAGTGGGATTTATTCCTGGGCTGCCAGGTTGGTTCAACATCCAAAAATCAATCAATGTGATAAAATACATTAATAAGAGAAAGAACAAGAACCATAGGATCCTCTCAATAGATGCAGAAAAGCATTTGACAAACTACAGCAACTTTTCTTTCCTTAAAACTCTTCAGAGTGTAGGCATAGAGGGTACATACCTCAATATCATAGAAGCCATCTACGAAAAACCTACAGCGAATATCATTCTCAATGGGGAAAAACTGAGAGCTTTCCCCCTAAGGTCAGGAATGCGGCAGGGATGTCCACTATCACCACTGCTATTCAACATAGTATTAGAAGTCCTAGCCACAGCAATCAGACAACAAAAAGAAATCAAAGGCATCCAAATCGGGCAAAGAAAAAGTCAAACTCTCACTGTTTGCAGATGATATGATACTTTATGTGGAAAACCCAAAAGACTCCACCCCAAAATTGCTAGAACTCATACAGGAATTCAGTAAAGTGGCAAGATATAAAATCAACGCACAGAAGTCAGTTGCATATCTATACACCAACAAGACATAAGAAAAAGAAATTAAGGAGTCAATCCCATTTACAGTTGCACCCAAAACCATAAGATACCTAGGAATAAATCTAACCAAAGAGGAAAAGAATCTATACTCAGAAAACTATAAAATACTCATGAAAGAAATTGAGGAAGACACAAAAAAATGGAAAAACATTCCATGCTCATGGATTGAAAGAACAAATATTGTGAAGATGTCAATGCTACCTAGAGCAATCTACACATTTAATGCAATCCCTATCAAAATACCATCCACTTTTTTCAAAGAAATGGAACAAATAATCCAAAAATTCATATGGAACCAGAAAAGACGCCGAATAGCCAGAGGAATGTTGAAAAAGAAAAGCAAAGCTGGCGGCATCACAATTCCGGACTTAAAGCTCTATTACAAAGCTGTCATCATCAAGACAGTATGGTCCTGGCACAAAAACAGACACATAGATCAATGGAATAGAATAGAGAGCCCAGAAATGGACCCTCAACTCTACGGTCAACTAATCTTCGACAAAGCAGGAAAGACTGTCCAATGGCAAAAAGACAGTCTCTTCAACAAATGGTGTTGGGAAAATTGGACAGCCACATGCAGAAGAACGAAACTGGACCATTTCCTTACACCACACACAAAAATAGACTCAAAATGGATAAAAGACCTAAATGTGAGACAGGAGTCCATCAAAACCCGAGAAGAAAACATAGGCAGCAACCTCTTCGACCTCAGCCACAGCAACTTCTTCCTAGAAACATCTCCAAGGACAAGGGAAGCAAGGGCAAAAATGAACTATTGCGACTTCATCAAGATAAAATCTTTTGCACAGCAAAGGAAACAGTCAACAAAACCAAAAGACAACTAACAGAATGGGAGAAGATATTTGCAAATGATATATCAGGTAAAGGGCTAGTATCCAAAATCTATAAAGAATTTATCAAACTCAACACCCAAAGAACAACTAATCCAATCAAGAAATGGGCAGAAGACATGAACAGACATTTTTCCAAAGAAGACATCCAAATGGCCAACAGACACATGAAAAAGTGCTCAACATCACTCAGCATCAGGGAAATCCAAATCAAAACCTCAATGAGATACCACCTCATACCAGTCAGAATGACTAAAATGAACAAGTCAGGAAACGACAGATGTTGGCAAGGATGCAGAGAAAGGGGAACCCTCCTACACTGTGGGTGGGAATGCAAGCTGGTGCAGCCACTCTGGAAAACAGTATGGAGGTTCCTCAAAAAGTTGAAAATAGAGCTACCCTACAACCCAGCAATTGCACTACTGGGTATTTACCCCAAAGATACAAATGTAGTGATATGAAGGGGTACATGCACCCCAACGTTTATAGTAGCAATGTCCACAACAGCCAAACTATGGAAAGAGCTAAGATGTCCATCAACAGATGAATGGATAAAGAAGTTGTGGTACATATTTATACAATGGGATATTATGCAGCCATCAAAAAAAATGCAATCTTGCCATTTGCAACAACGTGGATGGAACTAGAGGGTATTATGCTAAGTGAAATAAGTCAATCAGAGAAAGACGAGTATCATATGATCTCACTGATATGAGGAATTCTTAATCTCAGGAAACAAACTGAGGGTTGCTGGAATGGTGGGGGGTGGGAGGGATGGGGTGGCTGGGTGATGGACATTGGGAGGGTATGTGCTATGGTGAGCGCTGTGAATTGTGTAAGACTGTTGAATCACAGACCTGTACCTCTGAAACAAATAATACATTATATATTTAAAAAAAAGAGGATAGTAGGAAGGGAAAAATGAAGGGGGGCCGAAATTGGAGCAGGAGACAAACCATGAGAGACTGTGGACTCTGAGAAACAAACTGAGGGTTCTAGAGAGGAGGGGAGTGGGGGGATGGGTTAGCCTGGTGATGGGTATTAAAGAGGGCACGTATTGAATGGAGCACTGGGTGTTATACGCAAACAATGAATCATGGAACACTACATCAAAAACTAATGATGTAATGTATGGTGATCAACATAATAAAATAAAATTTAAAAAAAATACAGGTACACTACTTTTAAGTAGCTTAACATGAAAGTTTTGTGCTTTTCTGAGTTCTGTGAGAAAGATAAGAATTTATTTATTCATTCATTATTCATAAATCAGTACTCACTGATCACCTAGTATATCCCAGAGCACAGATTATGCGCTAGAAATATAAAGACAGAAATTCTCATTATGTTGGGTAAATATTATAACCTATTGGAATACTCCATAAAAGATGTATGTACAAAATATTCTGGGATCCCAAAGAAGCTACTCCTAGGAAGGGTCAGGAAAACCTTCCAAAAGACAACATACAAAAATACATCTCTGAGTTGATTGCAAGAAGCAGAGGTTCAGCATGCATTGCCAGAAAGATTTCGTGTAGATGCACATTAACTAGAATCAGAACTAGAAAATCCCATGAAACCAAAAAGGCCCCATGTACCAACTACCTTTACTGTTCTTTTTCAAGAGACTCATAGTCTGATGACTTTTCGCTTTGTCCTCCTTCTCCATGGCCCTCTCCATACTGACAGTTCTCTTACTACAGACTGACCATGTACTACTTATGATCAATCCTATCCATGTTTTCTAGATCAGATCCTAGAGGATACCAGCATATTAGACAGACCCCTTGACCCATGTCCACTTCATAGCCACCAGCTAATCTTAAGATGGACTGCTCAGGGGGTTAATTCACTCCTGATCCAGTCACTATTATCTCCTATACAAGAACTATTCATATTGTGTTCTTGAGTAGGGCACTAAGGAGCAAGGTAATTTTTCCTAGAAGGGCAAACTGAAGGTGGTAGGCATTGAGATCTGTATAGTTCTAAAGTATGAACAGGAGTTTGCCATGTAGATAAGGTAAGAAATGTCTTATCTAAACAACACCATCTATATAGATATAAAGATATACTACCATTTATGTGAACTCTACTGCATTCCATAAGTATTTTTCATATATCAAGCCTAATACTCAAAACAATGATGTGAGTCATGGCTATCACTCCCATTGAATTGAGGATAAAACTGATGTTCAGGGAAGTTAGGTAACTTGATTGAGGTCAAACAGTTCATAATGGTCAAATCCAGAATTCATATCTAGGCTTACCTGACGCCCAAAATCTGTGCCTTTCCACTGCTCCATGCTGATTCTTTGGAGCCTTGAAAGAACCTGGTACAATTCTATGATTGCAGACTTGACTTTGATAAGAGCAACAAAAAGTTAAACTGGAAGTGGCCCACTTTTTGCATACTTTCGGTGATTATACTAATAGTTTGCATTTGTCCATTAAAAGAAATCTCCCTGGAAAGTGACAAATAGTAGGATGGACAGAGACTCACAATAGAGAGACTTAGGAGGCAGGTGAATTATAGTCCCAGTGGGCTACTTGAAGGTCTAAAGTAAAGCAGCTGCCATGAAGGAACTGAGGAGGAAAAAGATTTGGAGATTTTGGAAAGAAAGGGAAGGAAAGGGAAGTGGGGGGAATACCAATGTTGATGGGGCAGGGAGAGGAAAAGAAGCAAAAGAAAGAACTTAAGAAGGATTAGTGAGACAGGAAAGAATATCATGGAACCCAGGAGAGGAAAATGTTTCAAGACAGTGGGAGTGGTCAAGAGTATTAAAGGATATAGAGTGGTCCATCGGAATAAGGACCTAAATGGAAAGCTCGTTAACAAACAAATAATCCACTTCCCATTGCGATGATTAGAAAATATTAAGTAAAGAAACCAGTAAAAATACTTGCAATTACCTCACCCATATAACATTCAGGTAAATTTCCTTCTCAAACTCGAGGTTATTTGTGTATTAACTACCAATCTTACAGTGATAGAAATCTTCCTCCAGAGCAATAGAACCACAGGCTATGCTACTGAAGGAAAGCCCCATGTAGGGAGTATATTAAGACACAACTCCAAGATACCAGCATATCTTCTTCCAGGCTGATGACCATCCAAGTCCAAATTTCACATATGTTCTCTCCAAAATGTTATTGTATGTTAACTCCTCAAAAACTACTAGTCAAGGGATGTCTGGGTGGCTGAGTCAGTTAAGTGTCTGACTCTTGATCTATATCAAGGAAATTTGCACCAAGTGCAGTTGTTTCCTACAGTGAACCTTGAGGCTAAAATGCCCCTGGAACAAAAATAGTCTCCCCTAGAATATGTAGTCCTAATAATCCTTACCATCTTTTCTTATTTTTTTAATTAACATATAATGTATTATTTGTTTCAGAGGTACAGGTCTGTGATTCATCAGTCTTACACAATTCACAGCGCTCACCATAGTACTTACCCTCCCCAGTGTCCATCACCCAGCCACCCCATCCCTCCCACCCCCCACCACTCCAGCAACCCTCAGTTTGTTTCCTGAGATTAAGAGTCTCTTATGGTTTGTCTCCCTCTCTGGTTTCATCTTGTTTCATTTTTCCCTCCCTTCCCCTATGATCCTCTGTCTTGTTTCTCAAGTTCCTCATATCAGTGAGATCATATGATAATCATCTTTCTCTGACTGAATTATTTTGCTTAGCATAACACCCTCTAGTTCCATCCACGTCATTGCAAATGGCAAGATTTCATTTTTTGATGGCAGCATAATATTCCATTATATATATATATACCACATCTTCTTTATCCATTTATCCTTATCATTTTTTCTTTCCCTTTTCCAGTCCATAACTTCCAACTTCAACCTGTACTTCTAATCTTGACATGATTTTATTTGAAATGGGGATAAGAAGAATAAAGTATTTTATAGTGCCAAAGGAATTAATGAGTCTTGAAGTGAAGAGCCCAAAGTCCATTTTTCTACTGCTACAGAAACGTATATAAGTACCATCCCTACTGACTCACCTACATTTCTTCAATATATAGTTAACAATTATCATTCAAATTGATATGTATAAGTAAAGAAATATCATATATTATTAAATACTATATTACTTAATAAATATATAACATATTAATCATATTAAACATATTTAACATTAAAAAGTAATATTTAAACATGATAGAGTACAACTAACCCAGAACAATGTTTGGAATATGGCAGGCATCCAATAAATATTTGTTGAATATGTAGCTGAGTTAAGAAACTTTGAATCCATGAACTAATTCATATCTATGAAAAAGCAAGCCTTTAATTTCAAATATCTGAAGATGTTTAAAAGATAAAACTATTACTGCCTTTGAGCCATCATTAAAACAATATGAAAGGGCTACATATATGTCACAGCAGACATGGGAGTTTCATTTTAAAGGACTGCGGGGACAGACATTCAAAATAGAGATCTGGGGGAAAAAATACGTGAGTTGACTAGATTCGAAGTATTCAAGCTGGGCATAGCATCACTTACAAAAAGAAATCTTTCACTGTTCTGAAATGTGGGTTCTAAACTAGTGCCCATTGAATATATTATTATTATCATAACATGCAGATCAATCCCAATCTAAGAATGAAATTTCAGAAGCAACATTTTTGGTGCTGTTTACTTAATAATCATTCATATGAGATTAGAAGTGTTTTAGCTAATTGGGAGTTGCTGCCTGTCGGCATTGATATTCATCATTTCCAAAATCAGACGGAAGTCTCATTTATATATACATCATTCACTGAACGCCTTAGACTTACACAATGTCATATCTCAATAAAACTAGAAAAATAAGAAAGGGCAAGTCTCACTTCATTAAACAGAATCTTCAGTTTGCCATATTTTTGCTTTCCCCACTTAGGTCAGGGAGACATGCAGAAAGAAATTATGCTGATATCTGTATGCGTTTTTTGTTTTGGTTTGGTTTGGGGGCTTTTTTAGGCATTACTTTCCATGTATATCCTGAAGTCAATGCAGTTTTGAATCAAGCCTTTAGGACTTCCACATCCACAAAAATATCACAATACACAGAAGTTTGCAATAATGACCCTGAATTCTGTAGGGTCAAGGAAAATTTAGCACAAGGTCATTGTGCTCCATTCATTAAGACAAACAAATAGATTTTTATATCTTAAGATTTATGGCAATAAATGCTTTAAAAATATCTTTCTTTAATCAAAAAATTCCAATAACCAAGATATCCAACTTCCTAGTCATTCTGATTAGTTGAGTTTATTCACAACAACTCAAATCTTTGCAAAAAAGTTTAACTCTTCCTGCTGTTTTCTTTCCATAATACCATATACCACCATTGAGTTCTCTCAGCAGATCAGCTTTTAGTTTTTTTTTTTCCTGAAAACAGTACTGAGTTAACAGAGACCATAGCAAATGCTCTTGGGCTATGTTTTGAAAAATCGCTCAAAATCATAAAGTCGTCATTGTACACAAGAAATGATATGAACATTTTTGCAATGAATTTTTTAAAGAAAAGTTGATTTTCTAAGATTAAGATAAAGGAGAAGATGCCATCGTTCTTTATTTTGCTTTTATAATTATGTTTTTTAGTGAACTGCCGCATTTTCATTTTGCTAATCACATTCTGAAACAGCGATAATTATATAGAATATAAGAAATAACAGCTTTAGTAGTAATTATCTAGTACTGCCAAATTTAAAGAGTTTGATACTGAAGAACCTGGCAATGAAATTTAAAATAAAAAGTATATTAATATATTTGCCTGGGGAAAAAAAAACTTCAAACATATCACTAATACAGGAAATCCCATGATTTGACAAGGATTAATAAACTTCTCCACAGAGTAAGTCATTATTCAAGATAGTAGACTAGCCATAAGATGACAAATCCTATATCAAATGAATGTTATCCCATTCAAAAACCTAAAAATGATCCTTGATTCCTTTCCTTCCCCCTACATATCACAAAGACCTGATAATTTTAACCCCCTAAAATATCTATCACCTTCTCTTTTCCATCCACTTCCCTCCATCTCCATCAACATAGTCTGTCTTCCCTGACACCCACCCTGCTCTGCTGAAATCGACGACTGACTGGTTTACATATATCTACTCTTGCCCAGCCAGAGTCAAGTGTAAAAAAAATGATAATTTGATTGTCATCTACTCCATGCTCAATCCCCTCAATTGCTTGTATTATTTTAATTGCTTCCCATGGCATTTATAAAGATAAACATTCCTAGCATAGCCTAAGGGGATGACTACTAAAGTTTCATTATCTTTTCCTTCCTCTCTAGATTCTGGCCACAGGAGTACATTTTTAGTTCTCACTTATGTGTCATATGGACTCTCATAGTAAGGACTTAGCGCATGATGTTCTCCCTACTGGAATTCTACTTCTACCTCTATTTATCTAAAAAAAAAAAAAAAAAAACTCTAAAATTTGGTGGCCATTCTTACTTCTGTTTGCTAAATAGGTCTTATGACTCTAAATGAGTTTTCATTTTATCAGCCCAATCATCACCTCCTCACCTTCCTCACCTTCCTAACTAGGTCAAAATCTTCCATTACATGCACTCAAAGCACCATGCATCTGCCATTAATGGTACTCTTCACAGGTGCAATTATATTTAATTTTCTGATTATTCTAATTGTGAGAGAGATATTAGCCAAATAAATTCCATTAGAGAAAGGATCATGTTTCACCACTGAGTTTTTGACTTTTTATGCAGTAGGTATTCAATTAATATCTGTTGAAGAAATGAAGACTGAAGGAAAGTCTCCATCTTAACGCAGATTCCAGGGATGCCTCAATTGCTCAAAAACATTTTCAAAACTCTTTCTTTATAATCATTTACAGAATGCACACATTCATATGATTTCCTTGTTCATTTACCTGCCCTAACCCTCTAGAAAAAAAGTAACACATTATGCTACTATTAAATCAGAATACACACACACACACACATATATATACAGGATAATATCCATCAAAATTAAGATGTAATTGTTAAACTATGGAAGTTTTAATGTGAAAAAATGCTTCCTAATGAATCTAAACAAGATTTATTTTGCCAATAGCTTTTTGTTTTGCTTAAATGGAAGAAGAGATAAACTTTATTGAGTTGATACAAAGTGCTGGACATTGTGCCAGATTTCAAATCTTTTCCTACATTTAACTGTGCCAAGTAGGTAGAATTTTCACAATTCTAGATGAATAAACTGAGTCTCAGAGAATTTAGGTATCTTGTTCAAAGTCATATGAACAGAAACTGACCAAATTGCTAACTAAAAACATATAATTCTAAAATTCTTACTCTGAAAAAAATATTAGGATTTCACCACAAAACACAATCAATGCAACTCTGAAACAGTGAGGAATATAGGGTCCAGCACTGTCACTTAGGTCTCAAAACATATATTACTTTTCCCTTAGATCATTTCATCTGAGAAAATATATTAAGCAATTACAACACATTTAGAGTCATAAGACCTATTTAGCAAACAGAAGTAAGAATGGCCACCAAATTTTAGTTTGAGCAATATCCTCCCTGTGATCTATATTCCTATTCATTAACATCTGGTTTAAATTTTGGCTTTGCAGTGAGTTGCAGTCAAAGTACATACAAATACATTTTAAATGAAAATTAGTGTCTTCTCTATTCAAGTGTTCAAATGCTTTAACAGGGGAAAGTGTTTTGATGAGATCCAACAAAGGAAACAGACTGAATTTTCTATTTTCATAAACTGTGATACTTTTATGTACGTATATGCTTATGGCTAGGGTGGGTCTCAGGAAAACTGGCATTTTCTTTCTGCTATTTTCCAAAACTTTGTTTCTGGTAAAGATGAAAAATGGGGTTATGTAAAAAAAAAAAAAGTAAATAACAAAATTATCTTGGACAGCTGAAAGCTTTACCATATTTATTACTAAGTACATTTAATAATTCATGGAATAAGTCTTCAGAAAATAAGGTGATAACAGATTTTATCAAAAGCAAAAGAATAAAGTTAAAGGTTTATTTTGAAATATATGGCAAATCTAGTCTCACACAATTTAAAAAATAGCTAGAAAAAAATGTTTTTCTGATACCTCTCAACATCAAAGCCATGTCCACTAATAAAAGAAAAAATTTATTGACCAGGTAATACAATACCATCAATATTCATCAATACTTCCACAATTTAAAGCATTTGTACTACAGACCAGACATTAAATCACGATTCTCAGTCAATAGAGAATGTTTACTTTCAAGTCAAAGGATAAGTATTTTTCCTCATTCTTATTTTTAAAACTAAATGCTAGATACAAATGTAGTGATCTGAAGGGCCACATGCACCCCAATGTTTATGGCAGCAATGTCCACAATAGTAAAACTATGGAAAGAGCCTAGATGTCCATCAACAGATGAATGGATAAAGAAGATGTGGTATGCATATGTATGTATACACACACACACACACACACACACACACACACACACACACAAATAGAATATTATGCAGCCACCAAAAATGGAAATCTTGCCATTTGCAATGACGTGGATGGAACTAGACGGTATTATGCTAAGCAAAATAAGTCAGTCAGAGAAAGATGCTTATCATATGATCTCACTGATATGAGGAACTTGAGAAACAAGACAGAGGATCATAGGGGAAAGGAGGGAACAAATGAAACAAGACAAAACCAGAGAGGGAGACAAACCATAAGAGACTCTTAATCTCAGGAAACAAACTGAGGGTTGCTGGAGTGGTGGGGGGTGGGAGGGATGGGGTGGCTGGGTGATGGACACTGGGGAGGGTAAGTACTATGGTAAGCGCTGTGAATTGTGTAAGACTGATGAATCACAGACCTGTATCCCTAAAACAAATAATACATTATATGTTAATTTAAAATTTTTTAAAAATTAAAAAAATTTAAAAGAACTAAATGCTAGAACATGGACCCTTAAAGATGTACAATATAAGCTGTACTTATAAAGAGACTACAGTAGGGAGAAGCTGCAGATTTAGGCCTCTGTCATTTCAATAATTTTTTAGGGGACCGTTGGTCAGAGGTGCTATAGCATCCCTTCCAAAGTAAAAGACAAAATTGTTCCATCTTGCCCTTCCTATCATAAAAGAAGCACAAGGTCTGGAAGGCCTCTGTTCTTGAGGCAACACATTCTACACTTAGAAATACTGCTCCAGCCCATACGTGGGTGTTGTGGAAGGCCACTGGCTTTGAGTAGGGCCTGTAGGAGGAAAGAGCTTTGCAGAAAGTCCAGACTGTGATGAAAGCAGCCAATACTTGGATCAATACTATCCAACAGACCCTGTGGTGCTAGAGACATCAGTGGTGGGGAAAAAAATCAGTGTGGATTTTATGGCAAGCCGTAGTGAGAGAATCACAAAGCAAGCTCCTAGGGTTTTGGAGCAAGGCCATGACATCTGTAGTAGAGAGTTACACGCTAGTAGAAAAACAGCCTCTGGCATGCTACTGGGCCCTGGTAATGATGGAATGCTAGAACATATGGACAGCAAGTGACCATGCATCTGGAACTGTCCAACAGGACCCACCCAGTGATAAAGTCAGGTGGGCCTAGCATAATCCATTAGAACATGGAAATGGTACCTCCGGGATCAAGTATGAGCAGGCCAACAGGGCACAAGCAAGCTGCAGGATCAGGCAATCCAGACTCCCCCATCCCCCATCACAGTTGCACCAATGCCTCTGTCTGAGTTCATGACGATGGACAATGAGGAATAAATACCATATAATCACTTAAAGGAGCATGAAGAATATCAAACTGGATTATAGATTGATATGCCTGATAACTAAGTGAAAACCAAAAATTGTTAGAAGCTGCATCATAGCCCCACTCAGGAGTGGTATTGAAAGACAGTAGCAAGGGAAAAAAATCCTCCCAACTGGCAGAGTTTTGGATGGTGAACCCGGTTGTCTACTTATATGGGTAGAACAGTGCTATCCAATAAAAATATAATGTGAGCTAGAATTAATTACATTTGGTCCCTTCTGTTCTAAAAGTCAGTGGTTCATGCTCACTGGAATAATCACCTGTTACTAATACAGAATTGCCTTTCCTGCCCACAAGGCCTCACTGTACCATGCAATATAGCACTAACCTCTCCTTCTAAGTTTACCCTCAGGAAGCAGGCCCACGAGAGCCCTGGAAAAGCTGCTTCCCAAATGTATATGGAGAAGTGGATCAATGCAGTGCAAAGTATGCACTGGGGACAGAGATGTAGCACTTGGAACCTTCTTCAAAGGACTTGCTGCCCAGCAATGAAGAGTGTGATTGGCTGACAGCCTCTAGCTGTTACCTTCTCTAACATCCACCTCAATCACTAACCTTGATTATACAAATTTCAGAGCAGTTCTTAGTCAATGATTGAGCAAAGCAATAGTAAATGACAGCATACTCTTCTTGGGGTGGCCCCCAGCCAATGAACAAGTCATGATATAGGGCCTCACTATTTCTACACATAGCAGACTCCTCTAACTGACCATCTTTGCTCTAGACTCCTCACTGGGCTATCAGCTTGGACTGCAATCTGATAGCTCCTCCCTCCTCCTCCTTCCATTTTTCCTCTCACAGGTATTAGTCTCCAATAAAACTCTGCACTCCTAACTCCAATGTCAGAGTTGTCCTGGAGTGCCCAAACAGAGACACCAACCACTAAGAACCACAAATGGGTTCTGGCAGTGAGGGCAAAACTGCCTTGTATGGTAAGAGTGGGAAGTTGAAAGGTAGAGAGCTTCCTATAGAAATAAAGCACTAACCATAGTTCACACTGGAACAAAGATTATATTTTTTTTACAACACGTGAAACTTTGTTAATCAAATTTAAAGTCTCATGCAGAATTTGGAGAAAGAAATTTTGAATACCTAGATAAAAACTAGAGTTTTCTAAAAGAGAGATTTTGAACTCCAATAATTTTCTTTGCTTCCTCCTAATCCAAACTTTTGTGATGCCTATAAATTACATGTAAATATCTCACCCTAGCCAGTGTGATTGTATGTGTGTGTTTATATATATAAATATATACACTATATATACAAACTATATACACTGTGTGTGTGTGTGTGTGTGTGTGTATAAATACTATATGCTAATTGAGCTTTAACTCTAGGGGTAATCATTTGTCCTATTCAAGAATCCAAACTCCAAATCATTTTTATCATATTAAAAAGTCCAAAGTCCTTCTACACATGCTTTTCCTTTTCTTATCTGGCTTGATAATGTAGCTTTGTCAATTTGCATACCACATGTCAAAAATGTGTTTTTACTAAATTAATGGCTTCCTCATTAGGCGAATAAATTACATATTAGCTTTCCCTAGTTCAATCAAAAGCCATTCAAGAAGAGTGAATTGGGTAAAACTATTTTATAGCCGGTCTCCTCCAATACTTTCATGAGCAGGATATAAAAACCTTGCAATATTTGTCCCCTTTCACCTCGGGGATGGCGCTTGAGGTTGAATCCCTAGATCATCCGGCTATTAATTTAAGAGGATTTTTGTTGGCCTAATGCTTACACTCAGAAGAGCAGAGTTCCTCCTCTAAAATGTTGTATTTCCCTCAAGTGACCTTTCATGCAAGGTAGCAGGTAGAATTCTAAAAAGAATATGAATCTGGAACTTCAGGTTTATGGAATGCATTGTATAAGCTATTTTTTGCTTGCTTACTAATAATTTTTAGCTCGGTAATTGTCTGTATCTGTTGCACATCTTTGTCTGAAACCTGCTTTCATCAAACCTTAGGGGAGATTGGTGGGGAAGTAGCTAACATACACTTATTTTAAAAATTTCAGACTACCATTATATACTCCCCACAAAACTAAGAGTTGTTCATGAAAAGATTAGCAGTTTGTAATAGAAGTCTGCTGGCACCTACTTATACAAATCTAAGATGACTAGAGAAAGAAGAAACCCTTGATATGATTGATTTCAGTGATGTAACAAATCAAAGATCCAATAATTTCATTGAAAAACATTAATAGGCTTGGAACTTTCTGAGTTTGGAGAATATTAAATACTTTACATAAAAAGATGGTGAAATCTATACGGACATAGGACTTACACAGTGAGATAATTTTAGAGAATATTGCCAATGTAAATACATCATTTTTAACTAAATTGATCTAAAATGGGTTAATCTATGAGGGCAGTGTTTGCTGACTTTAAAAGTGAGTATAGTCAAATCCTAATATACACATACAAATATGTTTTAAATATATTTCTAGAATAATTTTGATATCTAATTGTTAATCTTAAAGCTGATATTTAAAAATAACTAAATAAAATGTCTTTTAACTCAGGAAAGAAATATTACAAAGTATGTCTGCAAACTATCACAGACTTATAACAAGAAAAATTTCTGTAGTTTTCTTTGGTGTCTCAGAAATGGGACCATTAACCTGGTGGGTCATAAATACTCCAACAGGAGGGGTTCATTCAATAACCCTTTGGCAGATCCTAAATTACTGTAATCTGTGGTGAGAACAATGTAATGAGGAGGCCATGTGAAAAGCAATTACATCCTAGTTAGTATTTCTAAGGCTATGAACAATGATCATATAAACAAATCTAGATAAAAGCTCTAAGTTTAAGGAGTATATAATAAGCCAATTAGGAGTTTTCTAAAAGATTTTGAACAGTTTTATTACAAGTTCTGAAAGTTAACAACTGCTAAAGTAAGTGTATTGATAAAATAACAATAAATAATTATTTTTTACTAATATCACATTTTGGTAACTGTTGTACATTTTAATAAGTCTAGACAATATGTAATTTGAAATTAGAATGTACTCACTTTTACTAAACCAAAGTCAAAGGATGTTGTGAAGTGTACGTATATGTATATGTGTTTAATTAAAACAATGTTCAAACATAAAGCAATTAACATGGATTCTACGAAATTGACACTGAATATCCTAAAAGTCCTCAAAGTTATGTTATTGGTTATCTTTGGGCATGAAAAGGTTTGCTAGAGGCAACAGAACTCTCTTGGAAGTTTTAAGCTTTTGCAGACTGTTGGAGGACAATTTAGTTTTCTGTCAATACAGTCTATCTATGATGCATATATATGGCCTGTATAATTTATTTTTGATATTTATATTATACATGCATAGCACACTTATGATGTATATTCTGTTAATATAGTATATTTATAGTAAGCAATATAATGATAAGCCATATAGTAAGATGGTTACTCAAGGGATTCAAAACCAGACACCCTTGTTCCCATCTGATATCTGCCCCTTACAGATATAGGTGACTCGAACAAGCACATTAATTCCTCTAAAATCTGTTTTCTCAGAAATAAGAGATAAGAAGAGTACTAACATACAATGATTATACAATGTGAATAAAGTAAAAATGCATTATAGAATAGTACTAACATCATAAGGTTCTTATGAAGACATTAATAAAGTACTTCATAGTGTGCTTTACAAAGTACTAATTTCTTAATAAATGGGGTATTATTATTATTATTATTACTATTATCAACCAAGGACCCACTCCACACAGAGAACCACATGATGCAGAAAATTAGAATAAGTGGATTTGGCTCATGCCGTCAAAGTGTTTTAAAAATCAAGTCCACGGGCTCTGGCAACACATTTATTAAAGTGGAACAATACAGAGGAGATTGGCATGCGTCAGCATAAAGACGCCACAAAACTTCATGAAGCATTTTATGTATGTCAGAACCCTGATTGATTCCACTGCAAAGATAAAACACAAACTAGAAATTTTATTGTTTGACTCAAAGATCAGAATATCAGCGTCAAGATTGAAAAGAGAGGTACTGTGAGATGCATATATAACAGTGACTGGATGAGTTCTTCGAAAAGCATCTCCAAGATGTTAGCTTTTCCTTTGAGACTACAAATCAATAAAAACACAACTGACTGGCTCTCTGGATTAGCTGTAAATTGTGAATACGGACACAGTACTGAAAAATACAAATTTTTGGCACACGAGAATACAAAAAAATGTTGACAATGCAGCTTAAAAAACAAATTTAAATGTAAATATTCCTGATTTTGAAGCTGGTATAATGGTTTTGGCTAAACATCAGTTTTGTTGCCCTGATGATTATGCGGAAATCCCTAATGCAATTTGCTTTTTACATTCGGAGTGTTTATATCAGATGCAGTTGATCAGTTTAGAAAAGAACATTTAGACTTTGACCCAGGAGATGCATTTCTTCTATCATTGCATGAAGAACACAGAACACAAACAAAAATTAATGAAGCCATTATAGCTGTCCAGGCAATTACTGCTGATCCCAAGACAGACCACAGACTGGAAAAAGTTGGAAGATGAACATTTTAGGATTTCAGCTTCTCACTTAGTATAGCCAGAGTCTATGCACAATTCTGGAATGTGTAAAGAAATCAGATGTTAGTTTTTCAGGAAATGAAACCTCATAAATCTGACCAGATATTTGCCATTTGGGGTTTTTTTTTAATCTTCTAATAAGTATTGGGGATGAGGAGTTAAATTAACAGACAAAATGCTACGTGTACAAAGATGTTGACTTTATCTACAGTAGCTAAAGTTGAGAGACCTTCAGAGTTAAATAATTTTTTGATGTAAATTTATTGATATGTACTTATTTTTATTTGAGTAGAGTTGACACACAATGTACATTAGTTTCAGGTGTACAACTTAGTGATTTGACAAGTTTATACCTTATGCTACGTTCACAAGTGTAGCTCCCCTCTGTCCCGTTACATCACTGTTACAGTATCATTGATTGTATTCCTTATGCTCTCTCTGCTTTTTATTCCCATGACTTCACTCATTCCAGAACTGGAAGACTGTCTCTTCACCCATTTTGCTCAGCCTTCCATCTGGCAACTCATGGGACAATAACAAATCACTGAACTGCTTATAACCCCATTCTGACCCCTGGTAAAATGCCAGTAATAAATAGAAAACCGTCTGCTGGACTATGTAATATTCCACTGCACCTCCAACCAGAAAGTAGTTAGTACTTTTACATATTCTAAATCAGAATCCTCAGGACAATTCTTTGGGACAAGGACCATACCCTCACTTTGACATATGAGGAAAGTGAGTTCAGAAAGACTTGGTGAGGTTGTACGATGCGCTCAATGTCATGCAGCTGGTAAGTGACGAAGCTGGAATTTCAGCCACATCTGCCAAGCCCAAACAATGCCCCCAGCACATTTCTAAATGACATGCTCTCTCCCTAAACATTACCTTCAACTTCATTTTTCTGCTGCATAAACCACCATGTTAAAATTCTTGGTATCATTTCCTTCCCCCGACACATCAGTAATCTTTTTATTTATTTTTTTTTCAGTAATCTTTTTAAATCTTGTATTTCCCCTCCTCCATCAGTCTCCCACTTCAGCAATCCTTACTACCTTTGTGCCAGGAAACTGCAATCCTTCTATTTCTTGTCCTATTGACTCTAATCTTTGCATACCTCCAGTCCGTTCTATGACAATCTCATCATTGTCCAGTCAAACCCCTCCAGTGTCTCCATTTCCTGAACCCCATCACGTAAAGGCTGGAGTCCCTTATTTGTTGTCCAAACCCCCACACTTCTTCTGTCCCCCGTCAATCTTATCCTATTTCCTCATTCTGGAATTCTTCCCCATTTTACCCAATTCCCAATCTTCTCAGGTAAATATAAATACCCTATAAAGATTTAAAGGAATTGCAATCAGTCACAATGGGTGTCTCCAGATGGTAGGTGAGATTATGTTTAATTTTCTCTTTAATTTATGCTCCAAATTGTATATAATGAGCACTTATTATTTTCATCACTTAAAATTGTTATTTTTGGGACGCCTGAGTGGCTCAGTCGGTTAAGCGTCTGCCTTCGGCTCAGGTCATGATCCCAGGGTCCTGGGATCGAGTCCCACATCGGGCTCGTTGCTCAGCAAGGAGCCTGCTTCTCCCTCTGCCTGCCTCTGTCTCTCTCTCTCTCTCTCCCTCTGATAAATAAATAAAATCTTAAAAAAAAGTTATTTTTAAAAAATCATGCATGCAGGAAAAAATGTATTACTTGCATACAGAGAGGTTCCAGGATACCTACTCATCTATGGGCATTTGAACATACAGTGCATGGAAGCAAATAATGACATTCAGTATACAGTGAGCTGACCAGAAGTTAAAAAGAAAGGTTGACTGGAGCCACCTATGTCTTTTTAAAAAGATCTCACTGAAAGCTAAGGCATGCCTAAAAGCATATGTCAATTGAAAAAAAAATTTATTCTGGATACCACAATGAGATCATCCTGTTGAGAGGCTCTGGAATGTGAAAAGAGAAGAGTAATTGGTTTGTTTGCAAGAACCCAGAATGGGATACCTATTGTGGTTAGAGGGCAGGTCCCAGAAAGGAATTTATTCTGGGCATAGTGGTTTCATACATAGACTTGAGAACAATCCAAGGGAAACAGATTTGGTTGCTTAACTATAAGCACAGAAAATAATCCAATTCGGCTTACACTTTTCGGAGTCAATAGAAAGGTGTTAGACAACATCAGAGTGCAGAGGAGGAGAAAGGGCAAACTGGACAATACTACAAGGCTATTCTTACTGCTGTGCCCTCCCAGATACACATCAGGGAAATTTGCCCAGCTGACCATAGGTTAAAATCACAACTGCAAACACAAAATGAGAAATACCACACCCGGCTATCAAGAACAATTATATAACATAATAAAATTTAAAAAAAAAGAACAATTACAAGCAGTTAGATGTCACAAATGAGCCAGAAAAACATATTCAAATATAAATTTGAAATGAACAATCAGGAACTCCCACTTGAGCTCTAGTATCGAACTACAGAGCTCTAAGTATAGTGCATGAACAAGGACTGCCTTTCATTACATGCTATGGAGAGCAGAAAGCCGTAGCTGTGAGAATCATAGGTCTCTCTTTCTGGTTACTTTGTTTTTGAAAGAAATATAAGAAAAAGAGGCTTCTCTGCCTAAGTACATATAGAGGATATTAGAGAACAAATATATTACAATGTATTATATTTTCCTGAGGTTATACCTGAAATTTTTCATTTTGTTCTCTCCACTGGTCATGGGCCCAGAAGAAAGTGGCAATATCTAATTCTATTCAGATAGTGAGTCAAGAATTAAATAAAAAGCTAAAATTATAAAGTTTATAAAGTAAAACATAAATATCTTCATGACCTTGGAGTAGAGAAAAATATGTGGGACAGGACATAAATAACACTAACCATAAAGTAAAAAAAAAAAAAAAAAGATACACTGAATTTTATCAAATTTTAAAAGTACTCACCAAAAATTACTAATAAAATGAAATGGCAAGCTAGACACCGAGGAAAATTTTTTTAATAGATTTATCAAAGAATTCATCAATTAATAACAAAATGATACACCCAATTTTTTTAAATGGGTAAAAGCTTGAACACACATTCACAGAAAAACAGGAGTGAATGAATGGCCAATAAGCTTATGAAAAGGTGCTCAACATCATTAGCCAGGAGGGAAATGCAAATCAAAACCACAATGAGATCTCATTACATACAGCTCATTCAGATTGTACATCACGATGAAGATGTACAATACCAAGTCTGGGCAAAAATGTGGAGCAACTGAAATATTCATATTCATTTAAAGAGTACAACCACTTTTGAAAACTGTAGCAGTGTCTGAGAAAGTGAAACATCACCTACTCTATGACTCAACAAATTCTACTCCTAGGTACATCCCAAGATCAATAAATGGCTGTGTCAACAAAAGTCTTGTGCAAAAACGTCCATAGCAGCGTTATTCATAATAACTCCAAACCAAAAACATGGATGTGTATCAGAAGAACAGGTAAATAGTGGTATAATTCATACAAAAAATTATACAGAAATAAAAAGGAACAAACTGCTAATACAGCTAAAACCTGAAGAATCTCAAAGCATTTTGCTAAGTAGATCCAGCCACAGAAGAGTACATGCTGTATGATTTCATTTATGTGAAATTCAGAAACAAGCAAAAACAATCTAGGATAATAGAAATCAGCATAGTGGTTGCCTCTGATAGCAGTGAGGGATATGGACTGACCACAAGGAGGCACAGGGGAACTTTCTGTGGTAATGTAGGTGCTCCATATCTTGATTTGGTCGGTGGATGCATGAGTGTATATGTTTGCAAAAATTTCAAACTATCTCCTTAAGATCTGTGCATTTTACTGTACAAAAATTGTCCCTCAGCAAAAAAATTAATCAGAAAAAAACAGAGCTGAACAGTGGACTTTAAGTGAACCAAGGCTTGTAGAAAAGGCTTACAAATAATAAAAAATGCTTTTAAAGCTATGTTCTGAGTGAGAATAATAAAGAAGAGATATGCCTCTTTCCTTGGCCTATTTCCACCTGATCACCATTTCTTTTGCTTCCATCTACTTGGCAAAATTGAGTGACTTATACACAATGGAGGACTAGGAGGGAGTTGAATCCCAAAGTTAAGCTCTGACTTTGCCACTAACTAGTTTTGTGATCTTAGGCAAGTAGCTTCACCCATACCTGGACTTCTTCCTCATCAGAAGATGAGGGCCAGACTAGATAATTTCTAAAGTCCTTACAAGCTCTGTCCTTCTGCGTGTAATTCCAAACGTGATTTCTGCAGCTTAATACAAAGAACAGCACCCAGAGTTGTATGGTGACCTAATGGAAACATTTGGCACCGTCAACAGACCTGAAATCTGGCAGATATTTTAGAATGCTGGGCTGCCAAGAAAAGCTTACCAAGGTCATAAGCCTATTCTACAATGATATATTGGTCATGCTAGTGTTGACAGCATCTCATATGATCCCCTCCCATTTGCAAGGCTATGAATGGGATCCAGGGATACCTAATTCTTTGTATGCAACCCTGTTAAGGGATTCGAGAAAAGACTTGGAAGCTGATATTAAGATCTGTTCCCAGTACTTTGGAAAACCTTTTCAACTCATCAGACCAAGCACTCAAGAAGGAACAAACAACCAATGTTCTAAATAAAAGCATTCTTGTGGGCTTAAAAAGTTGCAGTACCATTAAACAAACTCCTTTTTCTAGGTTAGCCATGTTTAAGTTTCCAGAAATATTAATAGATTTGAGTGTCCTAAATGACTATAAAAAGATGCTGACTCTTATTCACCAGATACTAATGTCTTCTATAGATTAAAGAAGAAGTAGCTTGCCCACCTCCCAAAGCTATATGAAACCAATACAAAAGTACACTGAGTTCTATAGAAACACTAATTTATTCATTCCTCAAGGGCATTATTTTGTACATTTCAATAATAATTGGCAGTCCTTGGGTAGCCTACATGATTTATCGCTCATCTCCCAGAGCCCTTTTAGTCTAGAGAATAACAGGGCCTTCTCTTTCCTAAGGCATTCATGGTTCATGACTAAAGAATAGAGAACATTTTTAAAGCAAATCCAAAAGTGATTTCATAAAGGGCAAAGAACTGGATGTCATATTTTGCTGTTAATCACATACGTTCATCCTGGAGGCATCCTAAATGTAATAAATAAGTACATATATCATTTTCTGCGAGGGTTGTTTGTTCATTTGTTTGCTTGTTTTTGTGGTGAAAATACCTTTCATTTTCTGGAGTGTACCCTGACTTCTCACTAATAAAAATGACTCCAAATGGATGAGAAAGAATTGGAGAGTGGAAAAACTTAAGACAAATATTTGATCATATTTCAATCTTGTGGTGTGGAAATGATAGGGAGGCACAAAATTGGATCAAAACATACCAAGGAAGTCTGTTGATTCTTGAAGCAGGGTGTATCTCAAATTAATTTATATTGAAGTGTAGTTATTAAAAATAGAAATTCTTAATAAAAAGAAGATAATCTGGGGTTCTTTTCATAATTAACTGTAAAAAGAGTGAATTCTCACCAGATAAAATATTCTGATTTCATATATCACAGTATGGAATCTATACCTGAGAGCCACCTTAGGAAGGTTGTTTTTAAGTACACCGTAGTTTTGTTTTCTTTGTGCTATATGGAACTTTTCTTGGATAGCTAACCTCAGAGCCTTTTTTAAAATATATGTTGCTTTATTCAAAAAACAGGTCTAAAAACCTTACTCAAGCAGGAACTCATTCAAAGCAAATTTCTTTAAGGACTGTTTTGTTGTTCTTTTCTCCATTCTGAAGGCTGTGGGCAGCAGTAGGCAAGATCTGTGCTACTTCAGCATTTAAGTGAGGTTCAAAAGCATTCTTCACACTCTCTCTTCCAACTATACGCATGTGTAGAAAGAAGCTTAGTGTCATTTCCAGGCTCTAATCACAAAGACCTGAATCTTCTTTTCAGAAAGTTTTAAGATCCTCTAGAGAACCACGGTCAGTAACAAGGTAGAGAGTGAATCTTAGGAACGTGAGCAGCACTAGAAGGACACCATGAACAGCACAGCCCACTAGAAGTCCCAGGACAACCAAGCCTAGACATCTGCCCCAGTTTATAATGTGCTTGCTGATGAGCCCCCTCGCCTCCAAAGTACCTGAACAACAGAATGTATCACGGAGTTTTCACAGGATAGCTTATTCTCATTATTCACAGATTCCATTATTTGCAAATTTACCAACTCGCTAAAATGTACCTCTAACCCCAACATCAATATTCTGGGCACTTTCAGAGTCATTTGTGGACACACACAGAGCAGCAGAAAATGAGGCACCCTCTGTGCACATTCCCAGCTGAGGTCAACAGGCAAGACTCTGCCTTTGTTTCAGCCCTCAAAATGTGCACAGATAGCTTTCTCGGGCTATTTAGTGGTACTTTCTTGTGTTTTCATGCTTTTTGTTGATTTTGCTGCTTACAATGCCTTCTGAGCATGTGCTGGAGGGCTGCCTACTGTGGCTAAGCACAAAAAGGCTCTTTTGCACCTAACAGAGAAATTGTGTCAGATAAGCTTCATTCAGACACAAGTTATAGTGCTTTCGGCAGTGAGTCCAATGTTAATGAATCAACAACATATGTTAAATAAAGTGTCTTTAAGCAGAAACATACATAAAACGTGGATATGTACTGACTGATGAAAGTGTTGTAACGAGAGGCTCCCAGGAACCTAACCCCATCTTTCCCCTAGGAGCAATGATTTTGGTATTCCCTAAACTCAGTGTTTGTAAAGAATTTAGAGAATATATAACTACAGCAAATAATGAGGATCTGTTGTAAATATACCCATTACAAGAAAAAATAGTAAGAATCTAAACTATTCTCACGCCTGGAAGGCTTATTCAACTGTTGATATGTCTAGATAGTAACAATATTTTTAAGTTGTTATTCTTTTATTACAGTTACAGCAAAAAAAAAAAATTTTTAATGCAAACAAAATAAATAAAAAACTCTTCATAATGCTACCAGAAAAAACTACTGCTAACATTTTGATGTTTAGATTTACAAGAGTTTATATATGTGAGCACACAGTGATATAAATTGATATTTTCATTTAATGTGCTATGTACATCTTTCCATCAATAAACAGTTTAATAGTTACCTGGAATATCATTTTATAGATACTACATAGTTTATTTTACTAATCTTCATACTGTATATATTTAAGTGGTTTCACATACAGACACACATTTTGTTTGTTGTAAATAATGCTGGAATAAATACACTTGTTTATACAATATTGTAAACTTGTACAATTGTTTCCTTGGGGAAAAAAAAGTAGGAGTAGATATTTCAGGAGTGGAGGTTTTGATACTTGTCAAAATATACTGAAAAACTTGGGTCAAGTAACATTCTTATCTGAATTATGAAAATTATTTTCTTACTTTCTTACTAATGCGTGCACTGGAATTCTTTTTAATGTTCTGTGATATACTCTTGATAAAAACTGTTTTACCATTATGGCTCTAACTTGAAGATTAATTCTAGTAATTTGAATATATTTTCATGTTTATTGGACAATTGTAGTCATTTGTGAAATACATATGTTCTCTCTACACAGCTATTGAAGAATTCATCTTTCATTCATTAACTGGTAAGAAATCATTTTATATTAATGGATATGTTATCATATATGTTGCAAGAATTCTTTCCAGTACAGTATTTTTTACTTTGTTCATATATGTATTTTCTTTATATTTGGTGGTAAAGAATTTTTTTAACCATCACATAGTCAAATCACTCAAACTTTTTATGTTTCTGCTTTTGACATCATGCTGCTAAAATTCTATAACTATATAACATTATATTCCAGTACTATATGGCTTAAATCTCTGCATTTAATCACTTGTAACTAACAGATTAGTTCATTTGTGAGTAACTACTGGGTGGACTGAGTAATGTTGAAAATCTAGAGTGTCAGTGAAAGTCTACTTCCAATTTACTAAGTTTTAATTAGGAATAGTTAAGGAATATTACTAAATAATACATGTTAAGCATCTTTCATTGAATCATAAGGGTTTTGCCCTCTCATTTCTTTATGTGATGAATTATGTAAATACCATTCCCACATACTTGAAATAAAGCAGATAATTAATATATCTGTGAATTTGATTGCTAATATCTTAGGATTTTTCCATTGATATTCCTAAGTGTGTTAGGCCTTTGGTATCTATGCTTATCACAGTCTTACATTAGGGTTCTGCTGCCTTTATAAAGTGAATTGGAAAGTCTATCTTTTATGTACTGGAAAGTTTTTCCATAGATGGGAATTGTCATTTCTCTGAAGGACTGAAAATACTCATATTTCCCAAACCACCCGGATCAACATGCTTTGGAGAAACTTTGACAACATTTTCTACTTCAAACGTGTTTATTGTCCCATTTCTCTCTCGTTTTGATATTTAGTATTTTTCTTTAAAATCAACCATTTCAATTCAATTTTCCTACTGTCATAACACCTCACTATTTCTATCTCATCCATATTTATTTTGTCCCCATTCTTTTTCCTGATATTTGTACTTAGATAAGTCTCCTCTCATTTTCATTAAACTTATTACTTTTATAAAATAAGCAATTTCTGGATTTTTCAATTGTAATTTTTCTTTTTTTCTAGATTGTCCTCTTCTCTTCATTCCATTTTCCATACATTAGTTTTTTTCTTTCACTAAACTTCTTGATTTGCAGCTTTCTATCCAAAAAAATATTCTGAAATGTTCTTTTTGATGTTGCACTTAATCTTGGAAAAGCTTCTGTGTCACTCATTTGTGCTGCGTAGCACGCTTGTCGAGAGACAAAATGATTACCCAGAGCCCAATAATTTAGAACAAAGAGAGGCCCGAAGGGGCTGCACCGCCAGGCACCAGCAAGAGGTGCAGGTGCGGAGGTGAAGCCCCGAGTCCCACGGGACTCTCCATTTTGTTATCCTATCACAGAATGTAAAGTACGTGGAAGCAACGAGGTTAAGAGGAAAAACAACTCAAGAAAGCAATAACGTGAGGGCAGCGGGGAACCGTGTGCGTGACTCCACGGGACACCTTAACTCGGGGACTGCAAGGGGTGGGAGAGCTGACCTCGGCAGGCCGAGCTACCCTATCCACCATCATCGCTGTTTCCAGCATGTAGTGTTCTCAGCACCGACCGATGGCGGGAATAATTGGCTTTTGCCACACACTTAGAGCTGTTACCATCTGTGTGTGTTCCTGTTCTTACTGCCTCTTTTACCCTCCGAGGTCTTGTTCTCCCAGGATTTTTCCACATAATTCATACTAACTTTTTTCTTACTCATCTTTAAACAAGACAAAATATGAGAAGACTGACGTTCATCCACAAACTCTATCGAATTGCCATTTTCTATTCTCTGTACACCACAACCTAATTCACTGGACAGAGTACTCAGCTTCCAGCCCTTTCCTGATTTTCTCAGGTTCAAACGAAGACAACTTTCTGCTCTAATGTGGTGGCATTTCTGTACTGTTTATAGCCTAGTGTTCTGATACCCCAAATGAATTTCAATAAATAAGAAACTGTAATCCCAGATTATACTAGACCAGCATCTCTCTCAGAACTCCTTCCTAATGCAGAACAAAGTCTCAAGATGTATGAACCACCATCAGTTTTTCCTCATTTTTGAGCAGCCTCTAGGATTTGAAATTGTCTAGTTACTTAAAGTGGATAAAAAGGGAAAGCGAGCAAAGTAAAGAGGAAGATAGAGATTTATGGCAAGGAGCAGTGTACTCAGGTCCTGCTTATAAATCAGAACAAGGAGTTGGAGAGTGTCAAAGTATGTAGCTACTTTCTCCTGTGAGCTCTGTTTTGAAAAGCAAACTCCAGAGACAAAATGGAGGCAAATTTGGGCTCTGCTTAATTCCCTGCAAAGGACACAGGCCTGGTGCAGGGGAAACATAAGCCTGAGACATCTTATGATTCCAGAAAGAAAGAAAGTGCTCAAAAAATAAATAAATAAATAAAATGAGAATATACAAAAAGGGCACAAAAGCTATTCTAAAAGTTCCCAGTGGCCAAAGTTGAAAACAAGTTGAGCAACAAAATAAAGAACAATAGTATTGAATTATAACCCCCCCAATAAATATACATGAGACAATAGTGAAATAAATAAATATGTAAATAAATGGAAAGTAAGGACTATTCTTTAAGACAAAATTTCAGTCAATAAATGGAGGAATAAGAGAAATAGGAAAGCACCAATAGAACATCATCATAACCTTTGCCACAGGAAAGATCCATTGATGGATGCCTAAGTTAATGAGTAGACTTTAAGTAGATAAAGGGCAGTTGCAAAATCTCAAAGTACCTCCCGCAAAATATTTAGTGATTACGCAGAAAAGAAGAGTAACTTTACAGTGGAAAATCCTGGCAAACACCAGCTTCGCCAAGTGGTCAAGACAACATCACTATCAATATACATCGACATCACATGCACCCTGTTATGATGCAGTAATGAGGGCACATCACTGCTGTGGTATCCTTCCCAATAACTAATAACCTAATCTTGACAAAACATCAGAGAAACCCAAAGAGATGTCGCATAATACAAGTGACCTATTCTCTTCAAAAGTGTCAAGGTCATGCAATAGACTGAGAAACTGTCATAGATTGGAAGAAACCAAGGAAACACACACATCTAAATACCATGTGGGAGGCTGGATTTGATCCTGGACCAGGAAAAAATGAAAAAAAAAAAAAAGAAAAAAAACTGGTGAAATGTGTTAACTAAGTTCTGTATTTTAGTTAATAGTATTGTTCCAAGGTTACTCTCAGCTCTAATGAGTCTTGTGGTTTTATAAGATGTTAACATAAAGGGAAGCTAGGCAAAATATATTCAGAAACTTGTTTCTGCAACTCTCCTATAAATCTATCTCAAATTAAAAATTTTAAAATAAACTAAATTTGATAGAAAATTTTCACATAAATTTTAGGTTTCCCAGATACATACCTAATAAAATACTAATCTGTAAACAAAATCTGTATTCACTTTGCCTCAACATTCTAACCATTCAAGATTGTAAAATTTCTTTCAGCCATAAGAATGTTTTCCTGCTCTGGAATTCATGAAAATAGAATCTGTACATAGGTCAGATTTTATTCAATGTCACCCTGCAGGAATTTGGGCTCAGGGAACTGGTATAAGAAAATGCTGATACTCTGGCTACTCCTATTAATAAAGTCCTTTGTCTTTGACCCAAGATTCTCATGTGCTCTGCCAGCATCCATAAAACCGTAGCAAGTCTAACTTGCTGGTTTGTAAGAAAAGTAAAAATCTCAGACTCTTCAGAGTTCTTGACACATTCAGTTCTACTTTCTTGCACAACAGAAGAGCAACAGAGGTGTTGAAAAATCAAATGCCTAAGGTGCTTGGCAGTTAATGTAAATAAATAAAGCAAACCAGATGGAGATGTTAACAAAGTGGAGAGTTCACTCCTTGTTTAAAAGGCATAATTGCCATTCCAACTGATTATTGTAGACCCAGTGCTGCCAGATTGTCTGATTTTTCTTATGAGTAGCCAAAACTCTTGTTAGTAATGCCTGAGCTTTGAATATTAACTAATTAAAAATTCTAAAGCATGTTATAAGCTCAACAAAATATGGATCAGTGCTGTCGCAGATATTGTTACCTTAGTCTACATGTGAGATGCCAAAAGACAGAGGTCTGGTGTCTTCTGTTTATGGACTGCATAAGATAATTCATTAATAAGCTTCTTATGTTTTCCTTCATTTCAAATCAGTTCCGGGTTTATAAAATACGTAGAGTAGGTGGCTTTGACAATTTGTTCATCAGACTCACCCAAACTTTTTGAGCAACTTCTGGAAGAGAATATGACAGGAATATACAGGGCAATAGAGAAATTCAGGAAAAAGAAATTAAGCAATAAAATTCTCAGGATCAGACCTACTTTTTGCCTCCATGATCTGTCTTTGGAGAAATGAGGGCAGCAGTTTCAGGGAAAATGAAACACTGTATTTTGTTTATTGGTTATTCAATCAGATATGCACTGCTGAGTCTTTAACATTGTGTTTTAGCTGTTCTGCATTTGCTGGCTAACGATAAAGAAAAAGTATATTAAAATAAGATGCTGGTAAGAACATCAAAGGTTGAATGAAAATTTGGGCCACTCCATTTTGCACTATAAAAATGCCTAAATCTAGAATTTTCTCACAATTTGAATATCCTATTTTTATTGGTGCTCTTTATATAATAACCTCCATAACAAAACAGAATATGGTCCGAGAATTTCATAAAAACTATTCCAGACTCTTAAACCAAAGGACTTAAAGGAAGCTATATCATTCTTTTTTTTTAATTTTATTATGTTACGTTAAGCATTCTTAATTATTACTTATTTCTAAAGCCTTAAGCCCAAAAGTGATGCTCACAAAACAAAATAACATGTGGAGAGACATGGGAGATAACAGAATTTAAAATAGGCGTTATCTTAGCCAAACAATTCATATTCAGGGAAACCAAAACTTTGGTTTTTAAAAAGTATCCTGTGATCTGAGTTGTGTAGCAGAATGGGCTAACCAGATGGGTTTTTTTACTTTTCAAGTGCACTGTGCTCCCTCCAACCAGAGAGCTGCTAGCATGCGACTCCATGAAATGCTCTTCCCACTCCTCCTTACCTGTGCCTGATCCTGCTTCAGATCTCAACTCACTTGCCCTTGCCCCAGGAAAGCATAATTCCCTCACTCTATCCTGGTACCCCCTGTCTACTTTCTGTAGCACTCACCACAGTTATGGTTAGAATAATGTCCTTATTCCTACTGGACTGTAATACCCAAGAAGATAGAACCCACTTCTGTTTTTATTTTCCACTGACTCCTCAATTCCAAGTAGATTTCTTTCCATATGGTAGGCGCTCAACTCAAACTTGTTAAATCCATGAATAAACAGAGACCAGATTCTAAGCGCTTGTCTTAAATCCCCCACTGTCAGCTGACCTCAGGCAAATCACTTACTTTCTTCATCTGAAAAATGAAGAGAAAACAATAGGGTTGTTTTGATGAATATAAAAATTTTAAAGATTATAAATGACAGTTACTATCTTTTTAGCCTCAGGCTGATACTTATATTTTTACTTTGTTCTGACTCAATAGTTTCAACATAATCCCAATGCCCATAGAGGGGTCATTTGCAACTACTAAAAACACAAACTATCCATTTGCAAAGTATACAATTCAATGGTTTTAGTATATTCACTGAGTTACACAGCCATTACCACAATTTTAGAACATTTTTATCACTCATTCCTTTTTTGTCTTATATTAGTGTGGCCACTCCAGCTTCCTTATGGCTGCAGGTTGCATGATAAATCTTTCTCCATCCTATTACTTTCAGTCTATTAGTGTCTTTGAATCTAAAGTGTGTCTCCTGCAGACAGCATATAGTTGAATCTCAATCCAATTAATTTTATCTTCATTTACATGAAGGGTTTTTGAATTCAGTATTTGAGATTTGTTCTGATTCAAAGAAAGCTCTTCCTAGCAGTATATGTTCCTGATTTTCCCCGGTAAACTCTCTGGTCCATGGTTTGGTTTACATCTCTAATAAAGCTACCTGTCTCCTTAAATGCTTCTCACCACAACCTCTGTCGTGAGAATGCCCTTAGGCTTGAAGTTTCCCATACTCTGGTGCAAATAAACTCAATTCCTTTGAGAGCAGCTCAGGAGCTCCTTGTTTTATGGTTTGCCTTTCCCCTTGTGTACAAATATCTGAGCCACAGCTCTGGAGCTAGGGGCAGGAAAAATGGCACAGTTCTTTCCGAGTGAATATAAAGTTCTATGCTGTGATGAGTATAAGAGCATGGAAGCTATTTTGGGGGGAAAAATTTTTTTAGGTGGTTATTATCCCTTAAATGCTCGACAGAATTCAAAGTGAAGCCAACATGGGATTGAAGTTTTCTTTATGAGGTTTTTAAATATAAAGTAAATTTTTCTTGAAAATATAGGGCTACTCAGATGACTTGAGTTACCGCTCTTATTTTATTCCTGATATTAACTTACATCTCCTTTCTACCTAGATCAGTCTAGTTAGAAGTTTCCTAGTGATTTATCCCTTGATCAATGAGGTTTCATTTTCATTCCAGTCTAGTTAACATACAGTGTTACATTCGTTCCAGGTAAACAGTATAGTGATTCATTATTTCTGAATCTATCTTATTATTTTCATCCTGATCAGTAGTCCCTAATTGTTTGTACAGGTCTTGTAAATTTTTAGTAGTCACTGTATGTTGTGGATGTTACACTGTTGAATGTCTGGATTTTTTGTGTTCCTTAATAGAGTGTTGAGTTTTGGGTTTTTTTTTTTTTTTCCCAGCAGCTTACTAATTTACTTGCTCATCTGTTTGATGCTTTCAAGGCTCATATTTTAACTTTGTTAGGGAGAGTCTAGGGTAGACTTCAGTTTAAAACTATGTTTATTCTTTAGAGGCATGGTTTTCTGTGAACTCTACTACATGCCAACTTTAACAAGAACTCTTTAGTCAGAGTGAAGACTGGTCTGAACTTGAACATCATCCAACCTTGTGTGAGCTCCATAAATTATTCATTTCACCACTGCCTGGTGGTTGTTTTTACCTAACAGTTGGAACTTTGCCTGGCCTCATGGGGTCTCACTCTGTGCACGCACAGCTGAGTATCCAGCCAAAGAATCAATGGGTTCACCTATGCAGAATTCTGGAGCTCCTTCTTTACCCCCAGAAAAGTCTGCAAATTCTAACTGCCTCTGTAGCCTGAAACTCTGAACTATCTATCTCACTGAGAGTACCATGCCCTGTTCAACCCCCTACTCCTGTGAAGTCCTTCCAGACAGAAAAACCAGAAGATCGCAGTACTCAGCTTGTTTCCCTTCTCTTGGGGATTTCAGTCCCCTACTACCATTGCCCAACATCTTAAAACAGTTCTATCATGTATTTTACCTGGTTGTCTAGTCATTTAAAAGGCGAAAGATTTATGCAATCTGAAGAGAAACCAGAGTATTTTTTCTAGTCATTTAAAACAAGGGCATTGGTGGATACCATTTCCTCCTTAGGCCTAAAGCAGAAATTCCTTAAATTGTGTTTTAAGAGGAATGCAGGACACAGACTATGCGAGGCCTGGCAGACCAGATAAGCAGTCTGGATTTCACTTCACGAGCCATGGAAGGGTTCCAGGCAGGGAAGGGACAGGAGATGATCTACATTTTCTAAGTATAAGTGTTCTAATGGAGAATGGACTGTAGACAAGGAAGAATGGGAGCAAGTAGACCAGTTAGAAGTTTCCTTCAATATTCCAATTTCTCCCAATATTGTGGTGGCTTAAACTTCTTGATAGCATGGTCATGGAGAGAAGTGCTGACAGTGGAAAAATACTTGGTGATAGTTCGGATATGAGTAAGGGAAAGGGAGAAATCAAGAATGGCTCTCAGGTTTTCACTGGCCAAATAAATATATGTAATTTCTTCATAAAGCAAGAACTGTGCTTTGTGATCACCCACATATTAGTTTGCTGGGGCTGCAATAATTAAGTGCCACAGAGTGGGTGGCTTAACCACCAAAAATTGGTCGGTCTCAATTCTGGAAGCAAAAGTGTAAAATCAAGGTGTCAGCAGAGTTGGTTCCTTCTGAGGGTTGTGAGAGAAGGATGTGTTCCAGGCATTTCCCCTTGGCTTAGAGATGGTCCCCTTCTCCTTATGTCTTCTCACGTTGTCTTCCCTGTGCCTACCTCAGTGTCCAAATTTCCCCTTTCTATAAGGACACCAGTCATATTGGATTAGTGCCCCCTCTTATGGCCTTATTTTAACTTAGATATATCTGTAAACACCTAATCTCCAAACAAGGTCACATGCTGAGGTACTGGAGGTAAAGACTTCAGCATATGAATTTGGGGAGGAGAGGGACACAATTTGACCCATAATAGTAGAAAAGTCTGAAAGACAAGACCCTAACCTAAAAGTTTTCTAACCAATGACACACATTTACAAGGTCTTCAAACAAATGCACAGAGATAGCAATACAAGTTTTATTTCAAGTTCTGCTGGATACACAGTATAATATATATATTAATATTTACCAAGATGTTAAAATTTTGTAGAGGATTTGATATATGATTATGTGAGGTTTCTAAATTTTAATATGTGGTGTATGTGTGTGTGTAATAGTAATTGACTCAAATATTATCTCTTGGTAACCCTTAGTGCTTCTTGGTAACACTAGATTTCCAAAAACATTATAAAAACCATTTCATTAAGAGGTTTGTACTGGGAAGTACAGAAAACTAAGACTGTATAGTTGGGGTGGAGACAGGAAAAAGAAGTTCTTGAATACAAAAGGAAAAAATAAAATTTTATATGATAGCAAACCAAGAATTAGTTTCATGAGCAGAATCTTGACATAATAAAAATAGTTGTACAAAATCAAATAGGGAAAAAAAATCTTTCGTGAGAATGAAAAACATTTAGGAAAAGAGAACACACAAGTAAAAAGATCACCAAATGAAATGTGTCTCCCAGTATTCAACGAGGTGGTGGTAGGTCTTTGAACTAATAATAACATGATGATTAGCCCTATAAATTTTCCTTATACACTGGGATTATGAGCAAAGCAGAAAATATTCTAATATGTTCTACACATGTTCTAATTTTTTAGTTATTATAGATAATAACTGTATATTTACAACTCCTCATAATCATCAGTTTGTATTCACTGGGCCAAAAATCTCTTTTGAGATCTCCCCCTTTAGAGATGAAGAAGCCAGAAAAGGATAACTTTATCCATTAAATCAAATACAGAATCAGGTCTCTAAAATGCCAAGATACAAGACTTATGTTTGAGATGCTCAGCCTGGGATGTGGGCCACTCAGACATTCTTTCCCAATACTATCTGTTTTCAAGCAATTTATATTAACCATACTTTTTTTAAAATTTATGATATGATATAGTGAGTTCTCTAAGTTTCCAAATCTATTTATTCTGAGGACACTAAAATGTTCCTGGTTCCTTACTCAAAGATCCAGCTCTTTTGGAATAAAAGAGACAACCCAGCTTGTGTCATACTTATGCCTTTGAGTTTAAAATCTTTCTTCCAAAGTTCTTTAACTTTATACATGTTATTTCATTTGATTCTCATAACTACCTTGAAGATAAGTATTATTCTTAGTTTATAGTTGAAAAAATTCAGAGGTTAAGTAACATGCCAAATCAGATGTAACTAGAACTTAAATTAAACCAGTGTATTAGTTAGAATGAAGGCAATGCTGCTAAGATGGAGATCCACTTCCCCCTTTCTTCCTCCTAGTCCCCAAACAAAACAAATTGCTTAAAGAAGGTCAGATCTACTTCTCTCATTTAATAACTCAGAGTACATGGTTCAGGGCTAGCAGGATGGCTTGCATCCTTAAAATCCACCTTTCAACTCTTGGTTCAAGAGTCTAGTTATCTCAGGGCACCTGGATGGCTCAGTTGGTTAAGCATCCAATTCTTGGTTTTGGCTCAGGTCATGATCTTGGAGTCATGAGACTGAGCCCCCCATCAGGTTCCACACTCAATGCAGAGTCGGCTTGAGATTCTCCGCCTCTCTCCCTCTCTCTCTCTGCCCTTCCCCCAACTCATACATGTTCTCTCTCTCTCAAATAAATGAAATCTTTAAAAAAAGTTTAGTTATCTCTATTTTCCACCCATCAGGAAGGAAAATGAGGTGCAGAGTTGCTAGCAATTCCTTTTTTTTAATAGGACCTCATTCCTGATCATATTCCAAGGACCAGAACCTAAATCACATAGTCATATATAGCTACAAGAGAAGTAAGAGAGGAAGGGAGGGTGGAGGGAGGGAGTGAAAGAAAATGAGAGAGCAAGAGAAAGAGAAAGAAAAAAGGGAGGGAGGGAGAGAGAAAAAGAAAGGAAAAAAGGAAGGGAAGAAGGGAGGAAGGGAGAGAGAAAGAGGAAGGAAGGAAGGAATCTAGTTGAGAGGTCATGCACAGGGTATGGTGGGGAGAGTGATATTATCAGAGTTGATCAGATGCAGAATGTGTTAAGGCAAAGAATTCAGAAAAAACCCACAGAGCTCCCACAGACAATGTGGGGGAAAAAGATATGGTAACAAGGAGACTAAATAGTATCTACTTTCTTACAAAATGAGAGGGTCATGAACCAAGAAGTCAATTAAGAATCTATCAAGTAAAAATCGGGTTAAGACTGTCCTACACATGCACTATTCCCAACTACCTAGGTAACACATCCCATTTCTTGTTATTATATTCAGAACATTTTTATGTAAATAGATTAATAGTAATCAGAAGAGAATTAAGCACAAAGTCTAGTTAACTCCTGCTTGGGGGAAGATCTAGGGAGGGTTTTGAGAGTGGCTTTAGCATCTTGCAAAGGATATGACAGATAACAAGAGGCTTGAATTAGATAAGAGGGTCTACACTAAGCCTTGTGACCCTGCAACTTTCCTGCATTCTGCACAACTCCCTCTGATTGGGTCAGGGTCAAAGTAGATATAGATTTGTCTTGCCTTCAATAGTGCCATTGCTGCATGGCAAGAAATGCTAGAAGGAGCATGTTTACGAGAGTCAAATAAGCGCTCTTATTCCAAAAACATTATGAAACATTTATGTACTTAGGAATTTTAGAAACAAAGAATGCATACAGGAGGTAACAACAGATGATCAAAGGCATTAACTTAGCTGTAGTCCAGGAGTATATTCTGAAGCAATAAGGATATAGTTGAAATGGAGCTATTTGGTGAAAGAAATTAAATACTAGGTATAGACTTGAGATTCAACAGATAATAAAGATTCTCAATAGGTTTTGATGAAGTATTGCCCAAAGCTGATGATTTTGGTAGCTGCATGTACTATGGATTTAAATAAAAATAAGTGTATCATAACTAAAATTCAAAACAAAAGTCTCCCATCTACTTTTATCTCAATTAATGTTTCCTTAAAATTCTCCATTTTGATCTTCAAGATTCTTCAGTGGTATTCACAGAAGTTCTTTCCTTGCCTTCCCTTACTACTCTATCATCTACTCAGCTGTTCTCATAGCAGATCTACTCATTACCCATTTTTTTCTTCTTGATATACTTCTATTATCTGGTTAAGTCGCACTTCGCATTGGAAAGATTCTAGATTCTCAAACTCTATTTCTTTTCTTCCAAGAGCTCCTGAATAATCTTCCTCCAATGGAAGCAGATAAGCACGGTGCACCCAGTAGTAGGAATTACAAAGAGAAAGTTTTGCAAAGAGGTAAATGGCGGGGGTGGATAAACAAAGATGTAGTGTTAGCATGGTGGCTGCAATCTGTCAGGGAACAAATACATGGAGAGTATGCATCATGTGTTTGGAATTACACGTTCTTCTCTTCCTAGAGTTTAGAATAGATGCATCAGGCAGTGACAGCTAATTGCCTATCTAATACCTATTCTTTACTTTTTCATTAGTAACAGAAATGAGATATATCCAGAGTGGTAATATTCCTGGCCTCACTTGCAGTGAAGGATAATTTTTGTGGCTGAGTTCTGGGCAATGAGATCTAAGTTTTTACATTGGTCTTCTACAGAGGCTCCCTTAAAAGGACAACAAAGAACTGAAACATGTCTATTTTTGCCCTGCCCACTTTCTTCCTGCTGGCTGGCTGGAAAGCTCATGTGACAGTTGGACTTTCAGCAGCCACCTTAAACCATCAGGCAACCTCAGGAATAGAATCCACACGTAAAAGGTGGAATGGAAAGGTAAGAGGAGATTTTGGACCCTGATGAGTTGTCACGCCAATCCTCAACTATCTACAGACTGTTCTCACTTGAGAGAGAACTATTTCTCTAGCTTGACCAAGTCACTTTGAGGTTACTCTTAAATGCTGTGGAACTAAATCCTAACTGATACAATCAAGTTAAATTCTTTTCACTAAATCATCCTGGGGCATGAGAAGTGGGGAGGCAATAACATTAACAAAGATGCAACCACATTAATGATAATGATCTAAGGGTTGAACAAAACCAGGTTATTATAACTTGTAATATCTTCTAGATCTTATTTGTGTGGTATATTGTCAAAGTTACTCATATACTTAATTTTATCTTGTTTCCTTAGAAGGATAGTTCTCACCCTTCAGAGGCCATTATTATTCTATCTACTTTTCAGCACCATTACACAAATAAAAGATGGAAATAGGGAAGAAAAATGTTCAAAAACTATTTTTGCATTGAGAAAAAATATTTCATTTTCCTTGTTTTGTTACTACTGTTGTGGAGAAGGGGTTACTTGCTATTTTGTTTGGGGGAACAGTTGAGAAACCAACATTATCAGGTTCAAAAAATAACAAAATTAAAGTTTAACAGAAAATAATTCTCAAAGAGCTATACCATTTTCTTTACTAAAACATATCCAGAATGCAGTGACCAGAGTTTTAATCAGCATTTTGTGACCAAAGAATCCAGCCAGATTCCCATTGTCCAAACAGGACATTCACTTCTCAAACATCTTTTGGTCCTCAAAGAAAAAACAGAAATAATGTAACACTGTTATGTCCAGAAACTGCAAATACCTGCAAGATTTGTGGGAGAAGGGGAGGCATGTGATCTCCATGTTTTGAGCTGTCGCCCATGAATTAAATGTTTCCAAACAATTTTGAATAAATAAAAGATATCAGGGAAAGAAAAAATACAATATACAAAAACCATACATATCCTAAGGCTGAAGTTTCCTTTTTGGGACCACAGCACAGATATTTGATGTAGGAGGTGAGCTTTTTGCCACTGGGCTTCTTTCCTCACTAAATTCTCCCAAGTGGTTTATTTTCTAGAGTGTGCATCGTCTTTTTCACTGCAATAGTCACAATCAGTGTATTTCAACAGCTTGAAGAAATTACCTTTTCTCCTGCATTCAATTCAAATTCTCTTCTTTCTTTCTTCCTCTTTCCCATTTAGAGACATGTGTTTAAAAATTGCCAACTGCTGATGAGGGCTAAGCATCTTGTCAGCCATTAGGTGTAAAAATTGGTCAACGTCACTGGAATTTAAATTGTTCCCCGCATCATCAGCCCCAACCAGAAGCATACCCAGTAATGTGCCCTCTGCCTCCTATCAGCAAGCTTCTCTCCTGCACTTCCCTTTTGTTCCACGTCCTGTCCCCAAAACATTTTTCTCAAGTTCCACTTCAAAATATTTTTTAAAACTACTTGAGGCAAGTAAAAAAGAATCAGGAAGTGCCAAGTTAAGGTCTTCACAACACCCCTAACTCACACATATTGTAGAGATTTTATAAATTAAGCTTGAATCTTTGTCACATAACCTGTGATGGAAAATATTATATGACTCCAGTGTCTGGGAGCCATTTTATGACATTCTGTGACATCCAATGTTTCTATTAAAATGTAGTCTGTTACTTCAATATTAAAATTAAAAACAAAATTCTAGGATTCACAGCGTTAAAAGTTAATCTTACAATTACTGCCCCTTTGTTCAACACAAAAAAAGTAGACAAAATTTTTTTTCAGGTCTCACTCTAATGTTGCTCCTAAGTAATTGCTTAATTAAAAGTGGGTGTTTTGACCACACACAAAAATAGTCTCAAAATAATGAAAGATCTAAATGTGAGACAGGAGTCCATCAAAATCCAAAAGGAGAACACAGGCAGCAACCTCTTCGACCTCAGCCACAGCAACTTCTTCCTAGAAACATCGCCAAAGGCAAGGGAAGCAAGGGCAAAAATGAACTATTGGGACTTCATCAAGATAAAAAGCTTTACACAGCAAAGGAAACAGTCAACAAAACCAAAAGATAACCGACAGAATGGGAGAAGATATTTGCAAATGATGTATCAGATAACGGGCTAGTATCCAAAATCTATAAAGAACTTATCAAACTCAACACCCAAAGAATAACTAATCCAATCAAGAAGTGGGGGGAAGACATGAACAGACATTTTTCCAAAGAAGACATCCAATTGGCCAAAAGACACATGAAAAAGCGCTCAACATCTCTTGGCATCAGGGAAATCCAAATCAAAACCTCAACGAGATACCACCTCACACCAGTCAGAATGGCTAAAACTAACAAGTCAGGAAACGACAGATGTTGGCAAGGATGCAGAGAAAGGGGAACCCTCTTACACTGTTGGTGGGAATGCAAGCTGGTTCAGGCACTCTGGAAAACAGTATGGAGGTTCCTCAAAAAGTTGAAAATAGAGCTACCCTACAACCCAGCAATTGCACTACTGGGTATTTACCCCAAAGATACAAAAGTAGTGATCTGAAGGGGTACATGCACCCCAATGTTTATAGCAGCAATGTCCACAGTAGCAAAACTATGGAAAGAGCCAAGATGTCCTTCAACAGATGAATGGAATATTATGCAGCCATCAAAAAAACGATATCTTGCCATTTGCAATGACGTGGATGGAACGAGAGGGTATTATGCTAAGCAAAATAAGTCAGTCAGAGAAAGACAGGTATCATGTGATCTCACTGATATGAGGAATTCCTTTTTTTTTAAAGATTTTTTTTATTTATTTATTTGACAGAGAGAGACACAGCGAGAGAGAGAACACAAGCAGAGGGAGTGGGAGAGGGAGAAGCAGGCTTCCCGCGGAACAGGGAGCCCGATGCAGGGCTCGATCCCAGGACCCTGGGATCATGACCCGAGCCGAAGGCAGATGCCTAACAACTGAGCCACCCAGGTGCCACCTGATATGAGGAATTCTTAATCTCAGGAAACAAACTGAGGATTGCTGGAGTGGTGGGGGGTGGGAGGGATGGGGTGGCTGAGTGATGGACATTGGGGAGGGTATGTGCTATGGTGAGCACTGTGAATTGTGTAAGACTGTTGAATCACAGACCTGTACCTCTGACCAAATAATACATTATATGTTTAAAAAAAAAAGAAAGGGGCGCCTGGGTGGCTCAGTTGGTTGGGCAGCTGCCTTCGGCTCGGGTCATGATCCTGGAGTCCCCGGATCGAGTCCCACATCGGGCCCCCTGCCAAGCGGGGAGTCTGCTTCTCCCTCTGACCCTCTTCCCTCCCGTGCTATCTCTCATTCTCTCTCTCAAATGGGTAAATAAAATCTTTAAAAAAAAAAAATAATAAAAATAAAAATAAAAAAAAAAAAAGAAGAAGATAGTAGGAAGGGAAAAATGAAGGGGCGGAAATTGGAGGGGAAGATGAACCATGAGAGACTATGGACTCTGAGAAACAGAGGGTTCTAGAGGGGAGGGGGTGGGGGGATGGGTTAACTTGGTGATGGGTATTAAGTGGGGCACGTATTGAATGGAGCACTGGGTGTTATACGCAAACAATGAATCATGGAACACTACATCAAAAACTAATGATGTAATGTATGGTGAATAACATAATAACATAAAATAAAAAAAAAAAACTGGGTGTTTTGAGTCGCACACCTAAAAGGATCTTTTTTCCTCCTACCCCCATCTCTAAAATAAATTTTTGAAGACTCAGATTTTTATACTACTGTAGTGTTTTAGCATTTCATTTCAATCCTTTTTAAATTATACTTTTTTTATTTTTTTAAAGATTTTATTTATTTATCTGACAGAGAGAGACACAGCAAGAGAGGGAATACAAGCAGGGGGAGTGGGAGAGGGAGAAGCAGGCTTCCCGTGGAGCAAGGAGCCTGATGCGGGGATCGATCCCAGGACTCCAGGATCATGACCTGAGCCAAAGGCAGCGGCTTAACCAACTGAGCCACCCAGGCACCCCTAAATTATACATTATTTGACCTATCTTCTTCAAGGAGCATAAAACATTTTCAAAGGTCCAACAATTACATTTACTATAATAGGATAAAAGACAGGAAAGTATGTGCTTTTCCCTCTCACATAAATAAAGCCATTTTTCAAACATATTCCATTCCAAATTTATCTTTAATGAACATAAAAATATTTTGTTAATGGAAAAAAATTCCTAAAAAATAATGGCTTACAAAAGAAAATGCTATCTTATTTTTAAAATGCTTAGGGGCGCCTGGGTGGCTCAGTCATTAAACGTCTGTCCCTGGCTCAGGTCACGATCCCAGGGTCCTGGGATGAAGCCCCACATCAGGCTCCTTGCTCAGCGGGGAACCTGCTTCTCCCTCTCCCCCTGCTTGTGTTCCCTCTCTCGCATTCTCTCTCTCTGTCAAATAAATCAAATAAAGTCTTTAAAAAATAAATAAATAAAAATAAATAAAATAAAATGCTTAATGTTTGGCACTCAATAAAAACCTAAAAATTTGAAAATATACTTTTTTACCTATCATACTGAAAAAGATTTTCAAAATATATACTAGCCTGAGTCGATGACATGGTAGTAAATTTAATATTCTCAAACATTGCTGGTGAGAATATAATTACTTCGAATTTCTGGGAAGCAATTATCTTTCTCAAGAGCTTCAGGATTATTTATATGAATCAATCCAGAAATACACACAAAAATCATAAATGCTATTTGTTGTACTTTTAGAATAAAGAGATATTAAAAGCTGCCTATATCTATAAAGAACTTACCAACTCAACACCCAAAAAACAAATAATCCAAACAAGAAATGGGCAGAAGACATGAACAGACATTTCTCCAAAGAAGACATACAAATGGCCAACAGACACATGAAAAAATGCTCCACATCACTTGGCATCAGGGAAATACAAATCAAGACCACAGTGAGATACCACCTCACACCAGTCAGAATGGCTAAAATTAACAAGACAGGAAATGACAGATGTTGGCGAGGATGTGGAGAAAGGGGAACCCTCCTACACTGTTGGTGGGAATGCAAGCGGGTGCAGCCACTCTGGAAAACAATATGGAGGATCCTTAAAAAGTTGAAAATAGAGCTACCCTACAACCCAGCAAACGCACTACTGGGTATTTACCCCAAAGATACAAATGGAGTGACCCGAAGGGGCACCTGGCACCCCTATGTTCACAGCAGCAATGTCCACAATAGCCAAACTGTGGAAAGAGCAAAGATGTCCATTGACAGATGAATGTTAAAGAAGATGTGGTGGCATCTGCCTTTGACTCAGGTCCTAATTCTAGGGTCCTGAGATGGAGCCCCACATCCGGCTCCCTGCTCAGCAGGAAGTCTGCTTCTCCCTCTGCCCCTCCCCCTGCTCACGCTCTCTCTCTCTCTCAAATAAATAAAAAAAAAAAAGAGGTGGTATACACACATACACACACACACACACACACACACACACACACACACTGGAATCTTACTCAGCCATCAGAAAGGATGAATACTTACCATTTACATCGACGTGGATGGAACTGGAGGGTATTATGTTGAGCGAAATGAGTCAATCAAGGAAAGACAATTATCATATGGTTTCACTCATATATGGAACATAAGAAACAGGGAAGAGGATCATAGTGGAAGGGAGGGAAACCAGAATGGGAAGTTATCAGAGAGGGAGAAAAACCATCAGAGACTCTTAACAATAGGAAACAAACTGAGGGTTGCTGGAGGGGAGGAGGGTGGGAGAAGGGGTAATTGGGTGATGGGCATTAAGGAGGGCATGTGATGTGATGAGCACTGTGTGTTATATGCAACTGATAATTTATTGAACACTACATCTGAAACTAATGATGTACTATAAGTTGACTAATTGAATTTAAATTTTAAAAAAGCTGCCTCTTGCTAATATGCAATTAGATAAACAAATTACAGTATAATCACTTATTTTAGTATTACATAGCCATTAAGAATCATATTTCTGAAGAATGTATAATAGGTAAGTTCTCATACTATAATTTTTCTAAGTGAAAAATGCATGACAGAAGGCTGAAAATTTTTATGACCCAAAAGGCTTTTTTATGTTGTTTGCAAAAATGGCCATGATAAGTGGGTTTCCTATGAACTACTCTTGAGTAAGCATCGTCCCATCTGACTCTGCCTGGCCATAAAATTTACTTTGGCCAATTAGGCATCAGCTACCGTGAAGCAAGCAGAGGCTTAATAAGAGCTCACATGTGGGAGTTTGCCTTCATGCTGCTTTCTGGAACTCTGAGACCACCATGTAAAGAAGCCTGGGATAATCTACAGGAAAATAGAAGGCCATGTGAAACCTCAAGCCATCCCTGCTTGAGGCCTCCTAGACTAACCAACTAGCCAGTCACCTGCCAGACGTAGTGAAGTTACCCATGATCAGCCACCACCAGCCAAACTACCATGTGACCACTTCAGCTCAGAACAGAAATATGGCCAGCTAACCCAGAGAATTGTGAACTAAATTACTGTGTCTTTCTTTTTAGGCCATTAGATTTTGGATTTGGCTGATTACAAAGCAAAAACTTATATAGATAGTAAGATGATTACAGACTGATCTTTTCCTTTAACACCTTCCAAGTTTTCTAAATTCATATAATCAGTGTGAATTGTTTTTAAAATAAGATAATCTAACTTTATAATAAGAAAAACAAATACAAAGCCAAATAGAGAAAGCTGAAGAGGGGTGCCTGGCTGACTCAGTCAGTGGAGCATGTGACCCTTGATCTCGGGGTTGTGAGTTCAAGGGCACATTAGGTGTAGAGATGACTTAAAAACAAAATCCTTAAAAAAATAGCTGAAGAAAAATTAGGAAAAATGAGTTGTATTCTTCACATGTACCCTTCAGTTATTAGCTTTCCCTATAGAAAGAGTCGAGCAGTATCATGTCTGGGAATGTTTTTTATGAAACTGCTCCCTATTTCTTTTGCCTTTCAGTGACTCTGGTTTTATCATAGCTCATCTCTGTGGTTTGGGTGTCCTTCCCCAAAGCCTATTTCTTTTTAGTAACTAGTTACAAAGCATATAGTCAGTAACACATAAATTGGAAGTCACCATTTAAAAGTCTCATTATAATAATCATTAGTCAGGGGTAGAGACTAATTTTCTCCTTTAACACACATTTCTATCATACAAGCATTTAACTATATTTTCAAGAAAACACCACCAGAGAATCAACCATCATTTTTATCATTCATCATACAGTCAGTGTAGATTTTATAGTAGTTGAATTTAACCCATGTTTATAGCCAAATATTCATCATCTGGTATATGTCCTGTGTGATATGTATGTTAAAATAAGACTCACTGACTTTTTATAAGAGTAAGTGGTGGGAAAATGTTTACTTAAAAAAAATCTTTACCTTTTAGAGAACTGAATGTTTATCTGGTAGAAACAATTCAGTAACTCACCAGTAACTTCAACACTTATTTGGTAGATATAATTCAATAAGATATCAAAAGATGGTTGGTAAATGGCCATGCATAATACTAGGAGATTAACGTGTACTCTAAGTGAGAGAGAATAAGTTAAACAATCCAAACAGGGAAAAATACATGAAAACAACAATAACAACATTGTGCACGTCATCTTAAATGGTTCAAATTTTATGTATCACCTTGAATGGGCCACGGGTGCCCATATTAAACACCGTTTCTGGGTGAAATTAGCATTTGAATCAGCAGACGGGGTAGACTGCCCTCCCTAATGTGGGTGAGCATCATCCAATCCATTGAGGTCCTAAATAGAACAAAAGGTAGAAGAAAGAATAATTCATCCCTCTCTTTGCCTCACTGAGTAAGCTGAGATATCTCATCTTCCCTGCCCTTGGACTGGAATTTGTATTCCTGACTCCCCTGCTTCTCAGACTGAAGTACACCACCTTTCCTGGGTGTCCAGCCTGCAGAAGGCAGATCACCAGACTTAGCCTCTATAACTGCATGAGCCAATTCCTTGTAATAAATCTCCTGTTACACATATATCTCTACCCTACTGGTTCTGTTTCCCTGGAGGACCCTGACTAATACAGTGAAATCCTATGTATTGCTCTGTGATCCCCTCCTGTAAACTATGCCCCGGATATACACACTGCTCGCCTCCACTGCCTACCCCATAACCCCACCCTCATACATAAAACTTTAGTAAATGTCTCCTGAAACTTACCAGGACTTGGTATGAAAAAAATTTTTTTTCATACAACTGAATAAAGTGGTTGCCTTTTGCACCAAGGTGAGGTGGCAGATGCAAATGCAGAAGCCAGATGGACAGGTAACCTCTGAACTGAACTCCACAGTGGACAATCCGCCAGCCGTGTGCGCAATGAGCTAACCAGAGGTGCTAGCACAGACCAACCTAAAACGCAGCCAAGTTCCCAATCTGGTCAGTCCCCTTTTTGCCTCAGGGGCACAGTGGAGCTAGCTAAGGCTGTCCCTCCCTTGACTCATTAATCCAAACAGGAAAAAATTAAAAACAATAGAACTGAGAAAAATATCTAGGGATGAGGGGACCAGAGGCAAAGTTTGGAAGTAAATGCAATTTGCTTTTGGCACTTACTCTTCCTGTGCCTCACTTTGTGACGCCCTCCTCCCCCCATAGGCGCCTGAGCTCCCACGCACACCACACACACACATTCCCCAGGTCTACATCCTGCCACTAAGAGTGATTTCTTATTCTACTCTCACCTCACTTCTCAATCTACAACTGTCAGATACCTTGACCCTTTAGGGCTTGGTGCCTGCAAAATTATTCACCCATGTTAGATTTTTGTGCTTTTCTGGAAAACTGACTTTTCCCCTATTGTTCCTGAATACCCTTGCTCTTATTCCCTTTCCTTTAGGCTTGTTTCAGCTGCTTCCGGATAGCAAAAAGCCTCCGGATAGCTGTTGGCTTGCTGCATGCTGAAAATCCAAAGGGGCAGCACTCATGTCCTTAGACTAAGAATGAGCCAAAAATTCTCTTTCCTGAAGAATGACCAAAGCCTTCTCATTGTTCGACTATTCTCAGAATCCAGATCCAGACCTCTTGTGTTGGGAACTGCAACATTCACTCAGCGAGGTTCCAGTACCATCTAGCAGTGGGAAAGGGCAAGATCAATGCAATAAGGATCATCTTCATGGCCTTCACTTTTTCTAAGCAGCTCACATGCATTAATATCGATACAACAGGCCTATGAAGGAGGTGCTCTTTTGAAGACAGTTTCTCTAGTTTTCTGTTTGTCCAATTTTTCAAGACTCCTACAAAGTTTAAGTGGCATCAATGGAACTTGAAACCCAACTATTTCCCCTAAAGCCAATACTACACCAATTCTCTCATCTTACAGTTTAAAAATGGATGGCCTGAATATATAAAACTATCTTAAAAGAAAAATGGTTACTTTAAATATGTATTGAATAGGTTTTCAAAAACTGGGAGTTATAATATCTGAATTACAAAAAAAAGGCTTACAAAAGTATAATATATATATATATAAAAGTATACAAAAAAGTATAAACAAAAACCCACTTCTTTTCAGGTCCAAGCTACTTTTTAAATTAAAAATATGCTAATTATTTTCATTTGTTGTTGTTGATGTACATTTACTCATGGGAAGTGCTGAACATAGATTTGTGGAGTGACTGGATGATTTATGCTTCAATAATTTGATGTCATTAAATATCCACAGGAACTTTTAGTTGGCAAACGATTCCACTAGAATCTACTCTTTAAGGATGTTCAGCCTGCATAATTTGGCAATCATACAACATGGCCATTTGGTAAGAACTTTAAAAGTCCTTGGGAACGTGGCACCAAAAAGTGCTACTCGAGATATTGCAATCATGTGGCTATCTGGAATGGTGATAAATTAACTTCTTAGTCTCTGACAGAATGAGGGTATACAGTTCTACCCACCGGGGAAACACTGTTATTGCGCCTGTTCTTTTCTCAGCAGCATGGGAATGCTCCTTAACAGCTCCCTGAGCACTTGTGAGAGATGGCATGAAGTTCTGCTCTCCCAGACCGCAAGGAAGGAAGCCATCTTCACATGTTGTTTACTCCCCAGCCTCCCCATAAGCCATGCTGGATTGTTCCTTCATCACCCAACAAGGACACGTTGCTCACGAGCAGCCTTTCCCTGCTCAAGTTTGCATTGCCTTGTAAAGTCCAGTCCTCTCTAACTGCATCATGCCACGCACTATAAATCACATTTGCATCCCATTTGAAACCTAAACCACAATAGACACTAAAGAACAAAAGGAACCACAAGCCCAGCTTTTTTGACAAAACTCCCACACACTGATAATTGGAAGCACAGAAATCTGTACACTGACGAGGTCTGAAACTCCTGCCATGCCTTCTGCTGCCTGTCTCCCAGCCTCATCCACTTTCAATACTACCACCAAACCCCTGGAAAAGTAGGAAGGGCAAGAAGAGCCTAACAAAAACTTGCTGGGGAGCAACAGAAATGAAAACAAGTAACATGGATTGCCTGACAAAATTGTGATTCCAGAGTCTGCATTTAGCCACCATTGAGACCTGTCTGGTTGTTTGAAGGCATAGAAATCCCATTGTTAGAATACAGTATTTAAGTTGGTTCTAAAACAAGAGCTAGTTACTAACAGGTTAAGGTACATCTTTTGAGTAAATAATGCTTATTGAAGAAGTCCAAATTATTTTCAGAACTATGAAAAAATGATTTTGCCCCTAGCTTATATAAACAGCTCCCATGAACTGTGTGGGGTTTTCTGCATGTGTTTAATTATCCATCAAAATTCCATAGTTCTAAACTAGACCAAATTCCTTTACAATATGGTTCCTAAATTTAATTACCATTTAAGGTGCAAATCTAATGGAAAGTGAAAGGTCTTTTATTATGATGCAAAGCAGCTGATTCAGATTTGCTGCTGGAAACAATTTTGTCTGTTCTGCATACATAGGTATATCACACAGCCAATGGGCTCTCTACTTCAGGATGACAGAAATAGTCCCTTAATCACTAGAGAAAACTCACATTATTTCCCTTTAAAAATAAAATCAATAAGAAAATAGACCTGATCATTGCAGAACGTCAACCTCCTCCAGGGGACAACATGACTATTACCACAGACCAACTTCTGTGTCTGTATTGTCAGAAACAGCTTAAATGGATAAATGGTTTGATACTGGCTGAGTGAGTATCTGGCTTGAAACAGTCTGGCAGCAAAATCAGGATTTTAATTAGATTATCAGAGAGCTATTTGTTAAATTTTGGAATGCTGATAAATTTTTAAAAGCCCTTCTAATCTGGAGATAATTACCTTCAATCATTAAACTTGTTCTTGATTAAGAATCTGAAAATGAGCCTGTTAAGCCTTCAGCAAAATAGTAAGCCCAATAAAACACTGAAAATAACACTGCCAAGCTACCAGGAAACTCATACTGCTACTCCTCCTAGAATCTGCACAACTGGTGGAAATTAAACTAATGCTCAAAAAGAAACCAATGCATCTTGAATGAATTGTGACCTTGGGCAAGTTTTTTGAGTCCTGCTTCAGAAAAAATCAAAAGAAAGATTTATATTTGGATAAATCTTTGAAAAGTGCCTGTAGAACAGAACTTTTTTATGTTTCAAAGTGACAGAGGTGATAAAAAAAAAAAAAAGGATACATTGATTTAACTCCTCAGCAGAGGTTTTAGATATTTGAGAAACTGGTTACAATAAATAAATAAATAATAAATAAATAAATAAATAAATAAATAAATAAATAAATAAATAAGGGCCAAATACACGTGCAAGATTGATAACCATCGTTATACCTGATCAGAGATTGTAAGACATTCTGATTATAACTTTTCCTCTATACGCTCTGACTTTAGCAGGGAACTCATTCAGCAGATCGTTGAAAGAGATGTTGATTATTTCCATTGTTTCAAAAGCAAAAGATGGCACTATTGAACACGTTATATGGTAATGACCATTTAAGATTTTCTTTATTACATACACAATGCCTCTCTTTCTGGTATCTTGGTAAGAATTATTACCACTGGCCTAACAGTCATTATCATAGGTAAAAGGCAAGTGTTACTAATTATCTTATTACATAGTAAGAGAAGCCAGGTATAAAAAGAATCTGACTTTTCCAAGGTTTCCTACTAAGTTTAGTGGTAAAATTTAATGAAAGCCACATTCTGCCAATATCTAAACTAATCTGTGTTTGGAACTAGTGGATGTTGTTTTAACTCAGACCATCAACAGACTATTTAGTAAGCTGTCACTAAAATTATTTGCTGCCAAAAATAGTTTGCAAAGGCTCACTGGCCTGGGCACACATTTATTCTATAAATTGAACACCTTACAATGTGCCAGGCATTGTGCTAAAGTCCTGAGAATACAATGGATGAAATAGAAAAAAACGCATACCTACGCTCTTAAAGTTTCGTATTAGCACAGGAGATGAACACAAAGCAACTAATCAAGTAATTCCACATTGTTCTAAGTATTATGGAAGGAACTGAATCTCAACTGGGGCAGTAACAGCTCCCTAGGAGGCATCATGGGCTGTCAAATAACCTGAGGGACTACCAGCTTTTAGTATGGGGGTCAAGGGTATAACTGCAAGGTTTGTATGGGAGTGCAGAGGTAGAAGTCCCCCAGAACCAAGATCGGTCCTATCCAAAGAGCCAACAGTGCTGTGCTGAGAAATAACATGCCTGGATGAACTGTCTAACATAGTTGACACCACATTGAAATATTCCTATTACGGGCAAATTATTGAACTGGGTTATATAAAGGAAATAGAAGAAAAACAAAAATACTATCTCCTCCCAGTGAACTTGGTCTATGAGCTAAATTATATAAACATGTAATACCCAGAGAAGAGGACGGGTCAATAAACGCAGAGCTGGACCACATTAATAAAGCATGTGCTGGTATAGAATAGCCCGGTGAGATGTTGAAAAAAGGGGAAAATTAAGCCAAAGTTTAAAAGAGGGCATGAATTGGCATATCTGAGGAGAGAGGCGCTTTCCTAAGCAAAGGAAGAGACAAGTAAAAACAGACATCAAGTCCAGCCCTTAGGTCGTTAACCTAACAGGAGTGTGGTGACCGTAAGTACAAACCAAATCCAATACAACACACAAGCACTGGGCTCTTTTGGATATATATTCCCCTAATTTTCTTACTGAAGTTTTCCCATATACTAAGGTGACCTCTATTTCCAAAGTACCTGATATTACTTCTGTTGTTCTTACAATTCCATTTTTCCTCATTTTTAAATGTTCTTCAGATACCCTTGATTCTGCTAAGGCCATGGAGGCTAGTTAAGAGACTTTTATTAACTTTCATATAAATGGTTGCCAGGCCAGCTCATACACACATCCTCTGCAATAGATTTCATTTGCAAATGACTGCAGGAGGCAACTTCTTTCAGTCATTAAAATTCTTGGGGAGTCTAAGAAACAAAAATTAAGATTTTTTTTTCTTCTTTTTCAAGGGCTGACAGTAGAATAAGAAATCACTGATACTCGAACAGCATTATCCAGACAACAAAAAAGCATGTTTGTGAAATGTTACAAATATCTCTCCCTTTCATGGTCAAATTCTCAGAGCTTTTACACTAAGTCTTTCCTGTGGTTAGCCAGTGAAATCCTCTGCTGGCTAGGATAGGCCACATTTCAGTTCACACAATAGGACACGGAGCACTGGCCAAAAGAATGGGGTTTGGAAGTCCCCCATTATGTGGTCAATCAATGGTTTATGGAAGGAGAATTCAAAAGTATTTAAATTACATGTAACACAGATGCTTTAAACCACTAAGATTGCTTAGCAAGCCACACACACACAAAAGATATGTTTGCTACAAACCAGTTTAGAAGTGGATCTGAAAATAATGATACTATACTAAGATTCTTAAGTAAACATTTACTTAAGTTTTATAAGGAACTAAGCCAAAATGTTTGTGCTTATATATTTAAGGATGATCAGGTTCTCTAGGATTTGCTAGGATTTGTTACATCTTTACTTAATTCTTTGAAGTTATTTTTTTTTGACGGGAACTTCATATCTAAAGTAATAGAAAAATGAATGAACTTTAAGGAACGTATTAACTATTGCCTGGGAGCAAACTGATGTGAAAAATAAGAAAACCTAAAGGAAGTGGAGGCAAGATGGGCTTTTAAAATGTAGCAATTCAGTCACTGGCTTACTGCCAATTCAAAACCTGGAAAGACATCTTGAAACCTTTAAATACCATAATTCTCAGCTGTAAGGAATTCTCTCCATGTTATCAATGTACTGGGGGGGAAAAAGTATTCTTTTATAGATTTCCAGATCCAAGGTTAAAATGCATTTTAGGAGATGTTTATTTGAAAGTATTTTGCTCCTTTCCTCTACAGTCCATTTCAAGTAAGAGGAGGTCAAATGGAGTTCAGATGAGATTGTACCATTAAATTTTAAGAATGGGGCAAACCCCAAACTTCTCCATCAAGGTGACAAAACACTGTTACACAGAGCTATTTTTCATAAGTAGTTTATTAGTTTTATTTCACTTGTAACTATCTCAATTGTCAATTGTCAGTCTCAATTAAATATCTCAATTGTCCACTAACCAAATTAAAAGACAATTGAATTTCAAAATGCTTATGACTTCAAGAATTTTGACTCAGCATCGTTTCCATAGCCAAGAGGATTTTTGGTCCTACAGAAGAGAAAGGTCATAAATATTGAAAATCTTCTTGAATATATTTATTCGACAAGACAATTTATTCAGCTTAAAGTGATGCCAAGATAGGGTCTTCTTTAGCCTAGAATCAAAATTCTGTTCCTTTTTCTTTTTTAATCCTGAATAACTTGTGACCCATTCTTTTTCCTGTGGCTTAACTAATGAATTTAATGATTGCAACTATAGTTGGTACTTGTACCATAGGTAGCAGCTTGGAACAGATTCCAGGAGAAGGATCTCAGGACAAAATGGCTAAAAGATAAACAGGAATCAGGGCAAAGAATAGGCATGACAGAGGGCTAGATTCGGATAGGGTTTAAATGATGGGGCTGGAAATCTGAAACCAGGGGAATAGTAGAGAGGGGAGGTGCATCAGCACTAACCAGACAAGCATGAGTCTTTGGAACCTGGGATGGTCAGAGACAAGGACTCATCAGACCAAAAAGGATGCCCGGAAGCCTCAATACTACGAACAAATTCAGCAGTGTAGATAGAGTACAAAAAACTGGCTAGCAATATGGAAATCACTTCTCACACATCCTATGCAACAAACTGGCAAATCCCATCGGTTCTACCTTCAAAATATATTCAGAATCAGCCACTACTACCACATTCACCTGGTCCAAGCCTCTATCCTATCTTGCCTCAATTTTTAACCTTATCCCCTATAATGTAATCCCAATGAAGAAGCTAAAAACATCTTTTTAAAATGCACATCAGCTTAAATCACTCCTCTGTTCAAAACTCTACATTGGCTCCCCATCTTACGCAGCATAAACCCATTGATAGCTGATAAGGCCCTATGTTGATTGCACCCCTTTCCGCTAGCTCTCTGAATGGATCTTTTTCACTATCTTCTTTTTATTATTATGTTATGTTAATCACCATACATCATTCGTTTTTGATGTAGTGTTCCACGATTCATTGTTTGCATATAACACCCAGTGCAAGAACATACAGAACATGTCCTCCTTAATACCCATCACCAGGCTAACCCATCCCCCCACCCCCCTCCCCTCTAGAACCCTCAGTTTGTTTCTCAGAGTCCATCGTCTCTCATGGTTCATCTCCCCTTCCGATTCCCCCCTCTTTGTTACTATCTTCTGATCACTTCATTCCAGGCACTGGCCTCCCAGCTATTCCTAGCATGCTCCCACAGTAGGCTTTTCTCTAGCTGTTCCCTCAGCTTGCAATACTCTTTCCTCAGATAACCTCTTGACTAACCCTTCATCTTTTCAAAGTCTTTGCTCAAAACTTACTTTCCCAACAATGGCTACTAAAAACTTCTCCCTTCCCCCCCAGAGGCTCCTAATTCCCTTAATCTCTAATTTTTCTTTTGTCCAAAGCACTTATCTTCTAACACGCATTACAACTGGTACATTAATCATCTTTCTTGTTCATTTTCTATCTTTCCTCACCAGAACGTAAGCACAAGGGCAGGAATCTTTGTTTTTATTAACTAATTTATCCCAAGCTCTTAGAACAGCGTCTAGCACAGAAAAGCTCAGTGATTATTTGTTCAGTAAAGACACCCCCAAACAAAATAATTTTTTGCATAGAAATTTTTAAATCATTTATTATCTTAGCATTTTAGCAAGGTTTTCTAACTATCCAACAGGAAAATCTCTTTTCTCCAATTCAGTATGGTATTTAAGATTCTAGATAAGAGTGTTCTTGTCAAGGAAATCCTTGAATGTACTACTGTATGTAGTACTGAATGTACTACTGAATGTACTTCTTCCTAAGCTTGTTTTACTGAGTCATCCTCATTCTCTCTGGAAATCCTTACTAAACATTTGTAATCATGACAAATAACGTTGGTCTAGCAACTTATGGCTTTGTAACACTTTTATGCACATGAACTCATTTTACTCAATAAAGAGAAATCACTATTGCCAAAAGATTTTTTAGGTCTTTGTGTTTAAACAAAATATATATTATGTTTGAATTACATTTTTAGAGATTATAAACATATACGTTTTATTATTCATCAATTCATGGTTATTTAGAGAATGTGACATGGTAACCGTTGCCCACACTTAACATATGCTTCTATTTATATTATTTTGTAAAATATTTGTAGGATTAAATCACCAGGGCAAATAATACCATAGCTATAAGTAGGTTAATTTTCTTTGCTCAACTGAAAATATGTTCAGTCTTAGCACTAAGAGATTACTACTTCTACATTCTACTTATTTTATACTTGATTAAATATCACATGCATGTGGGTATACATATTCTTAAGTCATTTAAACATTTCATCACAAATACACACCTAATTAAATTTCCATCTCAGAAAAGATACACTGAGTAACAGCTCTGACAATGTATATAAGCCATAAAGCAAGTATTAATTTCTAAATGAACCTTTGATGAAAAGTAAATTCTTCCCCTCCAGGGAGATATAAAGCCTTAAACTTCGAAGAAACTATATGGGCAGTAGCAAGAGTTGATGAAGTTACAAATGAAGCTACACATGCTTTTTTGTCTATCTTTGGTTAAATCTCTCTTTTAGGCAGCTGGCTAGCCTCAGCCATTTGCCCTCAATAGAATTAATAAGCTATACCTATTCCAGACAACCACAAAAGACATCCCGATTAAGGTATCTTTTTTCCTATTTAAACAACACAAGATTCATAGAAGAAATCACAATTTCAGGTTTTCTCAAACCTATTAAGCTCTGAAGTTTTTTGTTGTTCATTTCAAATAAAAGCCTGAAAGGAAATACAGAGAGCTAAAAAACAAGCATTTGAACAAACTTCCTATCTCACTAGTAGTCAAAGAAATGCAAATCAAAACAGGATACCAGTTTTCAATTAAGTGATAATACCCAGGGTTAATCAGGTAGGCCAATTTGCAATAGGGCTTCATAAATATGTGTATATTCCAATTTAGAGAACTGATTCATAAATATGTGTATATTTCCAGTTTAGAGGATTGATTCTGAAACATAATCTGGAATGCAAGAGAAAAATATCTTCTCAAAGATGTTTATTACAAAATTACAGTGGCAAAATGATCAACAAACTGTTGTCCAATATAGGGGATTATTTAGGTATATTAAAGTATATTAGAATGTTATATGGCCATTTAACTTAATGTTTATAGAGTTTTACATAACTTGATAGAAATAGGACTTCTAGGAAACACAGCAACAAACTAAGGCTTGTAACACCCCCTGACAGAAGTTGACAATCCAAAACAAAATTTTAAGGGAAAGAAAAAAAAAAATCATAAGAAATACTGAAGAATTATGTCAACTATGTATTTTACCCTTTGAAGTGATTTTTTTTCCATATCTAGCCCAAATCAAACCAAACTGGCATACTCGAGAATATAATCTAGTTTTCAGAAAATATGTGAAAGAAAATGTGTTGAATCTCATTAATATGTCCCAATTTATAGAGAGAAAGCCTAGATGAGTAAGAGTAGAAACCACAAAGCATGTTTAGAAGAGAAATCAGAGTCCAAACGCCCTGAATGTCTTTGACCCAGCTCCAGAGTAGCTGTTTTGGTGGCTCCTACAGGAAAATCAGCTCCTAATCTGAAAATGTGTTGTCTGAAGGCCAGAGAAAAGACAGAAGAGGGTGGAAAGAGTCTACTTAGACCCACTGACACATTTGATGCCAACAATATCAAAAGCTGCATCAAGAGAAAAAGTACTTCCGTCTCACCACTCAAAACCACAATGGCAGTGGGATTTTCCCTAACTTGGGTTAATATTACCATGATAAACTCATCTCAAAAATGGAGAGCATCACAAATTTCTAACAAAGACATCACTGTCTCCTTAAGCCATTGCTTAGTAAAATTCCTCGAATTTAGTGGTGTTTGTCCATACTGCAGTGGTTTCAACATTCCTCCTGTGATCCATACATTCAGTCAGATAAATGACCATACTGAGTTTTAAACCTCTATCACCAGTGCTCTAGGTTGAGTTCTAAGGGGGAGGGATCTGAAGAATACCTACAAGCAGGGCCAGGTACATAATTTGCAGAGCCCAGTGCAAAAGGAAAATATAGGGCTATGTTCAAAAAGCAGGGGAAAAGTGCCATTAGAGGCACTAAAATATAAAACATTTTCTATTCTTCCATGCTCACTCGCTCTCAAACTGTATCACGGTGTTTTGGGGTTTTTATTTGGTATTTAGTATCATGCTCCCTGGAGCTCTAGTATATTATCTATGCTAGCTCAGACCCTCACAGGCCCCTGGGAAACTCAGCCCCATACCTCCTCACGCATGGTCTATTGCCTGCAGGATTTCCCTACTCTGCCAGCAGCCCAACATGTTGTGCCCCAGCCCAGCACAGGGAAGTCAATCTCCCTCTTTCCAGACTTGCCATCCTAACCCATTGCAGGTAGTCATTCAAAGTGACCGTAATCTCCACATAGGGATGCAACTAGGTATCTGGTTAAAGTTGGTCAAGAAGTTCACCCCACTGAGTGGCTCCCCAAACATGAAGCTGCCATTTTGATTAGGGTCAGGTACTTCCATTCCCCAAGCCCAGAGGCCATACCTTACACACCACCTGATTCTGGACTGACCCTGACCTTCACAGAGAGGGGAGCAGGTGACCAAGATAGGAAAGCCCAGAAGCCCAGATGCCTGAGCCAAAGTTTCATGGGTGCTTAATGGTCCTATTGGACTTCACTTATAGAACACAAATTCAGAGACAAAATAATATCAAGTTGACAACTATAGAGCACTAAACCTAAATACTCCCGAACATGAGACTATGGCACTGGCCACAAACCCACAAAGTTGGTCCTACCCATAGAAATAGTCCAGGGAGCCAATAAAAAGCCAATACAAGATCCTGGGGGAAAGTAGCAAGCCCAGGAAAGCTTCCCTCAATGACAAAACAGAAAAAAAACAAAATGTAGGAACTAAAAGAAAGGGAGGAAGGAAGGGAGGGAGCAAAGAAAACAAAAGAAAAAGAGGAAAGAAGGAGGTAACATGCAAAAGTTACATTTGGTCCTATGTTGAAGTATCTTTCCCCCTAGAAAAAGGGGAAAAATGTTAGATCACAACTGCACTGAACTGTTAAAACTAAATCAGAGAGGAACAATAAACTTAAAATGTCAAACATTTAAGTGAATGAGTAATGCAAGAACAAATTTTTTTTAAGTCTTTAGAAAATAACAGGAAAAAAAACCCAGAAAAGTGAATGAGTATCATAGATTCAATGTCAAAGACTTGAGGAAAACAGACTGCAGAGAAAGAGAACACACAGTTAAATAAGAATAGATGTCTATATGGAAAATACTCAGGGGAGCTAAAACATGTAGCTGGTTTTCATTGCTGAGTAGAACATACAGAAGAAATAAAATATTCAAGGATATGAGAAGAAAGTATCACCTAACCTGAAGGAAAACCTAAATGCACAGATCAAAAGGATTAATAGAATTTCTGATTCAAGATGCCTAATGGAGTTCACTCAAGAAGGATGCCACTAGCAAACAATATTAAGAAATTTTTAGATGATATACAGATGAAACAATATTGATGAAATAACTGAAGACAGCTGGGAAAAATATGAATGTTCAGAACAGAATCGAGGATGCCAAGATCAGTAAGATTAAGCTACAAAGTTTTGGGGTAACAGAGCTTTTAACCAAAGGACTGTGGAACAGTTGTGCCCATGCCCCTCAGAGTACCTCAGGCCCCTGGTCTTTCCATTGGGACAAAATCTTCTAAACAGATCTCCAAATAAAAGACAAGAGACTCGATGTATTTTAAGATTTAGCAATAGGTAGTTTCTGGACATCTCACACATTTATTCAGTAAAAATATATTAAGCACTTAATATACATTAGACATGATTAGATACCTGGGCATGTAATATGCCAAGAAAATATGTTGGAGACATTTACATACCAAAATATTGTTAATTTAAAGCAAATACATTAGAAACACATTGTATTCGACTTTAAAACACCTTTTCCAAATGGTCACATTAACCTAAAACAATTAAATTGGAAATTATTTTAATAACAAAATCAGTAGGTTTGATTTTTTTAATTTCTTTTGTATATTTTAAATATTTCCCATTTTTGTTAGACAATTCACAAACGCATCTTTTTCAATTTCAGATAAAACAGAATAGGGCAAAACTTGAAAGTCCACCTTCGTTCCCATAACTCCAAAGTTAATTAGTGTTAACACATTGTTATACATCCACGTACTCATTTTTTTTAAGATTTTATTTATTTGAGAGAGAGTGAGTGCGAGACAAAGAGCACCAGCAGGGAGAGGGGGGAAGGGAGAGGGAGAAGCAGACTCCCTGCTGAGCAGAGAGCCCAGGTGGGGCTCCATTCCAGGACCCTGGGATCACGGCCTGAACCGAAGGCAGATGCTTAACTGACTGAGCCACCCAGGCGCTCCTCCATCCACTCATTTCTAAACATTAACACACACATACATAGATTTTCCAAAAATGGACCATTAGACCAGCATGCATTAGAAAATACAAGAGAAATCACAATGATGTCTCAGTCTAAACATGATCCATTTAGTAGGAATTCCCAGGGAAGATAACAGAATGGAAGGGAAGACATAATAAAGCAAACAATTCAATAAAATGTCCTGTAACTGAGCCTTTCTGTTATTAAGGTCACCGAAAACCATGCAAAATAAACATGATCCACATAGTCATATTCTAAAATGTTAAAATCAAAAAACACCAAGAGATAAGAGAAATTCCCCAAAAGGTACTATGATAACTGCTCACTAACCAGTAAACAGAGAGAATAGCCAATGTTGCATGTTCCCTCTACTCTAGTAGAAGATGGAGAATTCAATTTATTTTAAGGCGCTTTTGTTTCTTATATGTGCACTTTTTAATGTCACAAAACAAAATGAATATTTTAACTGCTTAAATATTTGGCTTTAATTTTTCCATTGGGGGACCATAAGGAGAATGGAGCTTGTTTGATAAAGAATGAAGCGAGATACCAGTTACCTAAAAATACAGGTCTACAAAAGATAAAAAGAAACTATGTTTAATTTATCTGGAAATTAAGAATATAGGTAGCTTTAAAGGCTACCAGAAACAACTAAAACATAGGTTAGAAAAAACCGTATGATCCTAAGAAGACAGAGTAGAAAATGATCAAGAGGGCTATCATAGTTATTTAACCAACGAATCTACTTAGGAATGAATTAGCAATGGAGACTACAGTGGAAGCCATGGGACCACTGTGGTTTAGGTAAAAAGTAACAGATGGACCTAAAGTGTGAAGTTTCTAAAGAAGGAAAAGTTTATTTCATGATCATGTTGACCACAATGGAAGACACACAATTACAGGAAGGAGCTAGTATCATTAGATAAAAAGCAAGCTGTTCTTGACCAAGAGTGAGAAACAGAGTCCCTGAAACTTATCTTTTATTTTATAAATATTGCCCTAAAGAATCACCTTTAAATACAGAAGACATTCATTCTTCAAGGAAGCCTTCTAAGATCCTGTTGTCTAATATTTTGTTCCAGACAGATGTACCTCTAAGGCATTCATGAACAGAGTGTCTTTTAAGCGTTCACAAAATAAGTATTTCAGGACCCTTAATACCTTGTTTCAACTACTTACAACTGAATCATAAACTTACAATATCAGAGTTGAAAAGAACCCTTGATATTATCTAGTCCAGCCTCAAGTGGATGTAAGAATTTCCTCAGCACCATCTGCCCAAGTGGTCAGCCAGCATGAGTGAAGGTGTCCACTCATTTGGGGCCATTCTCTCAAGACAATCCTTTCCATTCTTTGACAATTCAAATCAATAGAAACATTTTCTTCATATGCATTCAAATCAAACTTTCTGTAATTGTCACCTCTTTGTCCTAATTCTGTCCTCTACTCAAGGGTCTTATAGTTTCTCCTCCATGAAAACCATTCAAATAAATAAAAGGAACAGCAAGTTGCTTCTCTAGACTGATGAATCCTGTTCCCTCAACCATTCTCAAGAGAGAAGATGCCACGTTTGCTGCCCATTCTTGTCACTATCCTCTGTGCCCACTCCAACTTGACATCCTTCTAAATAAAATACAATTTCCTTGGAGTTGTGTGAGGCAACCAGACCAGGATGATTACCTCTGTTATTCTAGGCTACATGAGACAAAAATAAAACCATAATAAGAGACTATGATGACATTCTAGTAATTAAGAGCCACATCCCTTGGAAGAGGATTTTGCTTCAGTTTTGGAGTAGGGTAACCAAGCCATGACCATGATATGAACTATGATTTCCATGAGAGAAGTCAGATCTAGCTATGAGAGAAGCAGGAACAGGAGCATAAAGCAGACAAACCAATTCCCCTAAGATGGGATTGACATATTTCTTGTCCAAGATTCAGCACCTCTTCTGGAGTCCTAGGAGTCTGACAGGTAAAGGTAGAAACAAGGACACCCCAGGGGTCTCCAGGTCTACCTGGGAAAGGAAATACAGGATTTGCAGCTGGCAGAGGATGAATTATTTTTCAGCCTGTCCTTACGCAGGAAGTCTCAGTATCTTTGCAGTCTAACATATGGGTTAAACACAGGTATACTATAGCTTTTATAATATACTATACTGTAGATTTTATGATAATTCCCAGTAGAGTTGTTTTGCTTTGAACACTTGTCCCATATTTCAAATATTTCTCTGAGTGCCAAAAAGGGAATATGCAACTGGCAACATTCCATGAATATAACTACATGGAAATACTCATGAAAACTTGAATGAATAGAGGTGTAGAGTGTGATAAAAATAAGATTAGATGGACTTCTCAATGTAGTATTTTATGTTACATGTAAAAAAAAAAAAAAAAAAAAACTAAGAACACTGACCTCAACTAATTCCAAAACTGAAGAGGATAGTTAAATATGCAAATACAGGATAAAGAACCACGCAAATAACCCTATTGTGATAACAGGATTTTAGCATATTTTTACTGCCCACTGCTATGAAAATGGACCCTAAATAATCTCCCCAGTGAGACTTTCATTAACAAAACTTCATTCCCACTGGTGAGCTTCTCACCGGATATGCAGCATATTGGTAAAGATAGACAATCCAAGCTCATCAGTTCGATAGAGTTGCCCCAGAAGTTTTCCTGGGGATCCCATTTCTGGGACAGCTGCCTCAGCCATCAACGCTTTCCCATGTCTGAGTAGGTACTAGACCACAAAGCTGCTACGCCTGTCCTCACAGCATTATCTCAGAGATCCAGCCTCTTCAAGAGAGGGGGGAGTGGAAAGAACTTGCCCCAACAGGCCCATCAATTCAGCCACAGTTTTCCATAGATCGTTTGGATTTTGATACCAAAGAGTGGTGTGAAAGCTGAATTTGCTTTAAATGCCAATCTTCCCTCTCTCAAGTCTTAATTTTAATGAGGTTCAATTAGTCAGTCTTCGTGGGGATAAATCCTGACCATCCCTGAAAATTTCCATTTGTAAAATGTTATGTACATTCTTTCCCCTCCTCCTTCCCCAGTGTGTAGAAGAGAATTGCTGCAAATTAGTTTTAGGAAACCACATAAACCTGCAGAAAACAAGCACATAAACTTCTGTAACAATGTATTTAAAATAATGTGTCCCTGGAATAAAAATCTCAACTCTGATAAATGTATTGAACTCTATAATAATCAGGAAAAAGACCTGGGCACCAGGACATGCTTTCCTCACAGATACATGACTAGTGTGTGGCTAGAGGCAAGTAAACAAAAATAAAAATATTGAATGTGTTCAGTTCGGGAAATCAAAAGAAAAAAATCCTACCCTTGTATAAAACCATAGCGTAGACTCACCAGGATTATCATGCGCAGTTCTGGTCACCAAATACTACTCTATAAGCCCTGCTTTCCATGTAGACGCCATTCCAAATGCCTTGGATGGTACGTCCTCTCTTCCTCTATAATCAGGAATATGGCTCCGCAAAAGTGGAGAGCAAGGAAGTATCATTCTCCTAAAATACTGTAGTCTGTGGCTATCTTACTTTCTGGTTTCCCTTCCCATTTGTGAGGTCAACCAAAGAATCAACTGGCAACCAATGGGAGCAATCTAGAACTTTCCCAACAGCCTGCTGTCCAGTCAATAGCTAGCTTTATGCTCCCTCCTTGCTTACTAGGATTGAGGGAACCACTGTATCACAGACTTAACTGACCCATGAATACAAAGCAGAGGTCATTTCTGCTTGTTGACCACTAATTCTATAAAACCTATAACCTAATCCCCTCCAATAAACTATTTAGGTAGTTGGAGTCAGGTACCACAGATAAAAACATCAATTCAACATTATCTCAATGTCTAAATCCTCCTTCCTGGATATAATATAGAAATTTCATGATGGGCTAATCAATAACAATGAAGCAAATATCACAGTGTGGATATTTAGGTAGGACACAGAGAATGAAATCATCACAAACACCCTTCTCTGTTAATTCAAATATTTTGGCTATAGTATCCTTTAGAATATTTGACTTCCTCTTGTCTAAATCACAGGTGTTTGAGATTATTATATTAGCTCCCTGAAAATGAACTCACATGGTTTAGAAAAGTGTTTCATCAAATTCCAAGATTTGGCTTTAATCCTCTCTCATCCACAAATACAGACACAATAGCACGTTTAAAAAAAAAAAAACTAATAAGGCAGGAAAATATTTCTAATTTGCCTAAAAAGTACATGAGTGAAGGAACAATATTACATAAGGAAGAGAAAGAATGAAATCAGAGGGTCATATTTAATCACGAAATCAGAGGGTCACATTTAATCAAAAAATGAGCTTCACTGCTCTTCTCTTTGGAATAATAAAGGCTATGAAGGAAGAATAAAAAAAAATCTTTAAAGTCCCAAGAGTATTGGTAGGTAGCATGCATTTGTTTACCAATTTCAAAATTCTAGAACTAAAGCAGAGGGAAGAGAAATGGAGGTTGAACGCAGGCCCCAGAAATTTAAAAGTGGAAAGTTTTAATCAATTTGAAACTTGTTATGATTAACACAGAGGCGTTAGAAACCAAAATACATAAATTCACTAAATGACTAAATGAATGAGAGCAAAAAAAAAACTGTTTTGTTCACTGTTCTTTCCTAGTACCTTGAACAGTGCCTGGAACTTATTAGACACAATAATTATTTGTGAAATGAACAACAAATAATGAATGACTAATCAAGTTTTTAAATAAGTTTGGAAATGACAAAGCCCCGCTGGATACAAGAAAGTAATTTGCATGTGGTTCAGCAACTGACAGTGTACATTAGTATTACAGAGAAAATCCCTGGAAGAGAACAGTGAAATGTTAATTATCTCTTATCTTGAAAAGCATACAAACATCCATCCAACTACAGAGCATCAGACAGATCTCCCCCTGGGACGGAAGCACTTCATTTTGAATACCTATTACTCACTGAGGGTTACTCACTAGCAGAATTATGACAAAGGGCAAGTTCTATCTTCTAGCTATACTTTAGGATATACTTCCATTCAACTCTTGTGTTTCCTCCTTTACGGACAAGAAGCTCTATGAGAAAGAGCTTTGAACATACAGCAGGAGAATCAGAATTAAAATTCCAACTCTGCCACTTGCTATATGATCTTGGACAAATTAACGTCTCAAACTCCCAACTGCTCTGAATTTTAGTTTTCTCTTTGGTAAATGGATTGTGAGAATTAAATGAGTTTGCACACGTATGTGAAAGCACCTAGTTTGGTCTTCCTCTCCACTTCCCTTCCTTTTCCTCTTTCCTCCCTTCCTTCCTCTCTCCCCCCTAAATACATCATTCTGTGTCTCCCTCTTTCCACGTATCTTCTATCTCATGATGCTCATGATAACCCCAGAGTCTACCATGTGGGTGTAGCTTTTCCAGTCGTTACCCAGTACTCGCTACCTCTTAATAATTCAATGTAGGTTAGTGATAAGACTATAAGTTAATTGGCATTAAAATGTTTATAACAGGGGTGCCTGGGTGGCTCAGTCGTTAAGTGTCTACCTTCGGCTCAGGTCATGATCCCAGGGTCCTGGGATTGAGGCCCGCGTCGGGCTCCCCGCTTGGCGGGAAGCCTGCTTCTCCCTCTGCCACTCCCCCTGCTTGTGTTCCCTCTCTTGCTGTGTCTCTGTCAAATAAATAAATGAAATCTTTAAAAAAAATAAATAAATAAAATGTTTATAAAAGCAACAATACATTGGCCTGCCTCCATCCTTCACCTTTAAAAACACAAATCAAATCATATCACACCCCAGTTGAAAGTTCTTCAATGGTTCCCCATTTCCTTTAGGACAAATGGACTCCTGTATAAAACTTGTAAGAACCCATGTTTCCTGCTCCCTGCCTGCCTCCCCAGCCTCATCTCAAACTACATGCCTCCCTGACCCCTGTGATTCAGCAATACAGGATTTCTTTCAGCCCCTTAGTTAATACCTACTCATGTTTCAGGTCTTGGTCTGGACATTTTTTTTTCGGGAAGCTTCCCCTGACTTCCCCCATCTCATCTCCCAAGAAGAGATGGGATCTCTTTACTACTCACTCCTATAACATCTCATATGTTCTTTTTGTTTTGCTTCTAGTTTGTTAATATAGTATAACTTTCTGACTTCCTAAGAATAGGGGTTAGGTGCCATAATAAAAAAAAAAAAAAAAATTCTCTCCTGGCATAATTTTTAGACAACAGCAGGCTGATGTTAAAATATACTGGAAAAGAGGTTAGGCAGTCGGATGAAAAATTCATTCTTCATCCCACTTGAAAGCCACTTCCATGGCCAATCCATGGCACTCGACCTCCTGGCTTTGAAGTATCTGAGTTGGAGACAAAGGTAAGGTGAATTCTCTTGAGCATCAAGTAGGAAAATTTATTCAATAAATATTTTTGGACAACTACAACATATTTATACTCTCTCCACTGAAAGTGATTTTTTTTTTACCATAGGACTCATCCTGCTGAAGTTTTTATTTTATAGAGAACACACTGTAGGTGAGAGTATGCCTATCCTTTAGCCTTCTCTCCTCAGCCCATCATTAAAAGAGAAAATGACACCCTAGATGCTTACTTGTCCCAAGAGAAGGGCTAGACCAGGAGTAGGGCAACATAGGGAACAGGAGAACATGAAGCCAACAGAATTGGCCAAATGAAAACTCTAAGACCTGATCTATTAAATGTATTAGGGCAGGGAAATCAAACCCAGATAGTGAGCCTAGAAAACAAAAGAAAATACTTAATGATAAAATAGCATGGATATATCTGAGGGGAGAAAGGAAAATTCCCTACTTGCTACTTTTGCCTAGAATGAGATATATTTAAACCAATAAATGTTCATAATCCTCATTAAGACTGCTGTCTCTGGGGAAGATGTCAACTGCCCCAGTGACTACAGTACAGGTAGAGAAAGTGAAATTCACAGAGCAGGAAATATAGGTTAATCCTGGCGGTGCTCACAAAATAAAATTGCATGTTCTGTTACATCTTATATTCTTAAACATAAATTTTTAAATCTTAAAAAGGAGTTTCTGAGACCTCCATGGAAACAGAAAAAATAGAGACAGGAGATCTGGAAAATTTTAAAACACTAACTGTGTGACCACTTGGAGGTGCAAAGTCAATCTTAAGTTGTTGACACCCGATGATCAAGACAACGTCCAGTTCAGCTCATGGAGTTTTGATTTCTCCAGCTGTTTACAGCCAAAGAATCCTGGAAGTGAATATTAGAAAACTTCTTCCAACAAATGTACAACACATGCCAGTGTGTAGATGCATAATAAACTTATAAGAAACCATGCTGACAGCTTCATTGCCTTTGGTAAGACCCTACAAATTCTTGGACATATTATAGTAAACAACCCAGTTCTTTTTTTCTCTTTTTTGATCCCAAGATTCTTGATTGGAGGAGGGAAGGGGTGGTGACAAATTAAGAGAAGGCATTTTTCTCTTTTAAAATTAAATGATTCTTTAGGCAAAATTATGCAGACTCAAGATAATTATTTGTGGACTCTACACGACTTCCATCAAATCCAAAATTTTTGTTCGTTGGTTGTTGTGACTTGTGTTGCAGAAAGCTCTTTTCTCAAAATCTTAAAGTTGTTTATCAAACACATCCGCTGTCTCATTCTATATCAACAATAATAGACTGTTTATAAACTATTACACATAGCACACACTGGAGATCTTGGACATGTTAGGAAGATCTAATAAGTACATAATCAAAAAAAAAACCAGAAGGGTTTTTATAATTTAGCTCTTTATCAATAATCTTTCATAACCACAAAAGGAAAATGATTGCATAAACAGAGAGCCACTTGATTGAAATCCAAAAACATAAGACTCTCTCTCCCATAACACTCCTTCAACATTCCAATCTCGCCTAGCACAGGTAACAATTTAGAAAAGCTTGCATAAAATTTCTGGTTTTATGAACTAGCCCCTTTCCCTCCTACAGCTGCCAAGCTTTAGAAATAAAATTGTAGAAATCTCTTTTTTTCAAGTAGTGTAAGCACTTTTTTTTTTTTTTAAAGATCCATGACTAATATATCCCAGGTCTGTTTAACCTACACTGATTACATTGAATTTCCTTTTGCCTCCATTATAAGAAATGTTACTTCCACAAGCTTTGCTGCTGTCGGGTTTCAGAGGCCCTTCCCTGTGTACTTCTCATCTGACCTTCTGGTTGTTTCCGACCAACCTTTGTGGTTCTAGAGCCCTTGCTGGCAATCCAGGTGGTCCTGGAATCCAGCCTTCTCTCTGCTTTGTTAATTTATATGTCTACAACACCCCTGTAGGCCTTAAAAGGTTGACTTTGGCTGTGAGACAGGAAACATTGCATCCATGTGGAATCAGATGAAAAGGGAACCATCTAACAAAGTACTAAACATAAATCAAGGGGGGGGGAAATGAACACTGTGGATTAGGGTCTCGGCTGAGTGCGTTTTATATGTTACACCAAAACACTCAAGTCTGAGGTCGAAATGTTTAGTTATCACTTCACTCAAGTTAGAGAAACTCATGCCCGTTGGGCTTGATGGTTGGATTAAATGCCAGGTACAAGAAAATACAATTTGGTCCTCTATGATGTGGAACCATGTCTCTTTCCAGAGTTCACTTCTGTTTGAAGTAAATAAGATGTCCATCGTACAACAGATGTGCACCAAATCATCCCAAACCTGCCTGCTACCTCAAAGTGGTTTTAGTGCAACTGGTTATCACTTAGAAATGAGAAAACACAAGAATAATTGTCTTATTTAACATACGATTTTCTCATTCAACAAGGGGCCCTAAAATTTCCTTTGATTTTAGTAAATGCATAAATGAACTCTTAAGCTGTATCTGCAAAATAACTACATTTTTTAATGATTTTATAAACAGAGATAAATGGTATTCATCTTGTGGATTTTCTAGATCACTATGTATACAGTGGTGGATCATCAGATCTCATAAGGTGAGGCCAAAGCAGTAACTGGTGGTTGCTAAAAAAGCTGGCCCAAGGCATATATAAAATATTCCATATTTTGCCCATTCTACATGACAAGAGTAAGACAATACTTTCATGTTGAACAGTGGTCCTCAAAATGTGTCCTCAGGTCAGTGGCATCAGTATCACCCAGGAACCTGTTAGAAATGTAAATTCTCAGGCACTGCTCCAGGCTTACTGAGTCAGAAATTTGAGTGGGCCTGGAAATCTGTGTTTCATGATCAAGTGTGAGAACCATTGGTGTGGAGTCAGTACCTAGATTTCTACCTCCCACTCCCACTTCCATTAAAAATGGGGTTTCTCTGCCTAATCAAAATTCAAACCTGCTTGCAGCAAATCCAAATATATTCCTCCCGTAAGTTCTATTTTTGAAATAGAATCTGGAAAATCAGAATCTCTAAACACAAACTGGACCCTTACTATATAGAAGTCCACCTCAAATACTCTTAGAGCACACACTAGTGCAGCAAGAATGGTTTATAAACCATCACAGGGGCGCCTGGGTGGCTCAGTCAGTTAAGCGTCTGCCTTCGGCTCAGGTCATGATCCCAGAGTCCTGGGATCGAGTTCCACACCAAGCTCCTTGCTCGGCAGGGAGCCTGCTTCTCCCTCTCCTCCCTGCTCTTGCTCTCACTTGCTATCTCTGTCCCGGTCTTACTCTCAAATAAATAAATAAAATCTTTAATAAAAAATAAACCATCACAAACCATTGTCATCAATTGACTTCTACTGCATAGTAAAATTCGTACATTTGTACATAGTATTATGAGAAAAGAGCTCCCTTCCCTTCCAACAGTCACTGTATTTTTAATTGTCATCTTTCAAAAATATATACTGGTCATTTCTCTATCCTTAGAATTTAACATAGAATCTGGCACAAAATAGTAAATAATCTTTGTGAATAAATAATATAAAAGTAGTGGAAAAAGTGGTGGAAAAATTACGAGTCTGTCACAAATAGAACTAGGTGCATTTTCCGGTGCATCCGCTCAGCATGTAAATTGGAATTTGAGAAGGTACTTAACCCCTATGGGTTTCATTTTTTTATCCATAAAAGAGAGATAGTAAAATGTGTGTTCAGAGTTTTTAAATGAAAATTAAAAGAATCTGTGCAAGCAGGTCACATAATAGTTGGCTTACTAATAAGTAGTCAATGAATTATGGTTTCCTTTCTTCACTTTTCCACAAGATACAATTGTACTCCTCTTTTCACATGTAAGGGCTTTCCCTCTCACTGCTGATGTAATACACATTATACAGAAAAGCCATATATGTTATAAAGAAAAACACACCTCTTGCCCTGTCAGGAATTCTGGTCGAGCTCTGTGTGATGAGTTCACATCTCCTTTCATCTGGTGGAGATGCCATAAGCAAAGAGGAACCAAGAACAGAAGTCAAAATCGTTGCCTTGTATAAAATCCAGTAAAGCTATATATATATTGTTGAACACTTGTTGGATCATTTACAGTTTCAAAATTGCCTTCAAGTTATTTTGAAGGACGCTTTGCCCAACCCATCGAGGTGATTCCTCCCTTGTGGCAAAAGAATGTAGGCAGTTCTCTTTCTACAGCAATACAGAAAGCAATCCTTTCCACAGACTGTCCCAGAAATATGCCGTGAACACTCGGAAACTACATTATTTACCACACAACAGCAGCCAGAAAATTGTTCTTAATTTTACTCAAAATTCAAACTGAATGTACCAAGAGAAGCCAACAACCAGTAAATTGGAAGGATAGATAGGAAAGCAAGGGCCAAACACTGCACACACATACATGCTTGGGGAGAAGCTGTGCACATAAAAAGGTGCAAGCCATTCTGATATCTGTCCTGGGTATCAGAGTTCACACTTCCCCTCTGAGCAGGACACATATCCACATACATGACTCAAACTAGGACTTGGACCTCACCATTTCAGGATCCCTAGCCCAATGTTCTAGACCAGCACTAGAAAAGGGCTCCAGGGATTATGGTCAAGACTCTGGAAGGCTTCACTGGATCAAGAAAATCAAAACACTCCCTGGTTCTCCCAAGAACCTCAAGATCAAGCAGAAGTGACAGTGGGTAGTCTCCCTGAACTAACTGAAATTCTAATCTGGGTTCATCAACTATTACCTCTTTGTTTATCCTTTTGTTCAATTACTGGTCCTTTTAGCACTACCTGGATTGTCCTACTTCCAACCACTCTACTTGCTTCTATGCAAAAATGGAAGACATCATATGAGAGATCTGACCTCACCATGCCTCAGTTTCATCATTTGTAGAATGGGTCTATCATCTTCACTAGAGTATCAGAACAATATGATACCTTATAGGAAAAGCAATTCACCCAATTCCTAGCACATAGCAGATGCCCATATATGAGCTGGATCTACAGTCACTTCCACATCTTTCTCCTATGTACTTTCTTTGAAACCATAAAGGTCAAATGTAGAAGTCAAAGAGAAAAATTCATATTCATATTAAACTAACCCCTTATCCTAATGCTCTATGTTTGGAAAAATAAACCATGACTATGTGTTTATGTCATGCGTCTTATTTCTCAATTTAGATTGTAGGCTCCAATATAACTCAATATGAGCTCACTTTTATTTTAAAACAGCTAAAAACACATGTTCATGTAAAACAATTATTCTGATCCAGATCCACCCAATTACATTCCTGCCTGGCCTCTTAAATATAAACTTATGTTTGTATAATCCACAAAATTTAGCTCTGTGTGAATTTCTAACCAATATTATAAAAGTGAATGAGATTGGGAATCAGAGTAATGTATAAATGACTGAAATGTTTCTCATTTAGATAGGAGTTTGTGAATATTATAGGACTTCTGGGAAATATTTTTGGCTTTTCTCAAAATTAATAAATCACACTATTTAAAATGTTTATCCATATTCATAAAAGTTCAACTACTAACAATATGAAACACCTATAGCAGAAACAAGTTGACTTATTTAGGGAAGGTAAGTTTTGATCCTTTATCAGACTATAAATTCAAACACCACTAACAACCCTAAAATTTATATTCAAGAAGAAATAGAAGTTAGTTGAGTTTAAGTCAAATAGACACGTCCAAGGTTTAAAAAGTAAATTTCCCTGGATTTGGTGTATTTGGGGGCATTTTTATAAATAGAGCATTCTCAAACTTTCCCTTAAAAATAATATAAAGCATACAGCAACGATATCAAGAAATTAAGTGAATTGAAGTAACTTGTGAAAGATTTCTCTTACAGCATTTAAATTGGTATTAGTCATATTCTTCAGAGACTTATCCTTTCACTTCAATTTGTTCAAAATTAAAAGAGGCAGTATTTTCCACAAAAGGTAAGACATAAAACAACTGCAAAATACAGAATGGTCATAAAATTATATTTGTGAAAATTATATTTGTACTTTATCCAAAAAAGTCATTTCTGAATCTTATCAGAGTACAAAATTGTCTGAAGTAGAAAATAAAAATCTTGAATAATCAAGCCTTAGTTTGTCCAAGTCCAAAACTGCTTCCCAAAACTTTTCCCTATCACTCAATTTAGAAATCTATAATAACTTACTATGTTCAGTTAAATTTGAATGCATAACACCACTCAATCTGCTCAACCATCTAAGAGGACGGTCCAAGGATACAGACTGTTCTTATTTACTAAATGTGACGTAACTAGAGACCGCAGTCATAGTCAAGAATTCATACCCACCCCTCCCCACCACACAACACATGCAAAGCAGGTGCCTTTCTATTCATTAAAATCAGATTGAAAGGGATCATTTTTATCTCCTGTTATTATGTATCTAAGAAACCAGACATAACAGGGGAAAGATATGCCAACAGTAGAACAAACAATAGGGTACCACAGACTTAGATGTTTTGCAGCCAGAGAACTATGTAGTACCAAATTTCCAAATGGATTTATTTTGGTATGTGGCTTTCTCTACACAGAGACAAGTTTCTCTTAATTTTTCTAAAAGCTCCCAGCAGGAACTGAGCTCTACACAGAAATCCAACTCTATAAGTCCAAATTTTGAGTTTCTCAGAGTTCAAAGGGACATTCCGTACGAAAGACAGAAGTGATTCTGAGCCCATGACCTTGTTCTTGCACAGGCCTCCATAACCCTTCCACTGGTTTTGTAAACAAGATCCACCTTGCCAAAATCTGACCAATACTGAGCCATTAGCACAAGGGCAAATATTCACATGTACGTGGTTTTGCTATAACTTCTACAAGGTCAACTTGAGAGTCACAATTTTAAAATGAGAAAACAAGTGGGCAAAGGGAACTGTTATTAACCAGGAGGAGTACAGCCATGCTCAAAACACATGGGTGGAAGCCATCTACTGCTTTCAACCAGTGGGAGAAGACTTGGATGTATTCCTTCAGTCTTACCTCTAACAGCAATCATGCATTAACTGTGGCACTTGTCAGGGGTTCAATATTTGGGGAAGCCAGTAGGAAATCCTCTACAAAGATTTGAGTAGCATTCATTAAAGACTGAATCCTTTTAAGCTAATACAAAAGCTTTACCAAAATTATGTAATGTATGCATGACCCAATGTAGGCCTTCCTTCATTTGAGACAAAAAAAATAGAAATGGGAGTACTAATACTGATCTTCTCTGGCAAATATTTCTTTAAAGATTTTATTTATTTATTTGAGAGAGAGAAGGAGCAGGGGGAGGGGAAGGGGCAAAAGGAAAGGGAGAAGCAGCCTCCCCACTGAGCAGGGAGCCCAATGCGGGCGCTCAATCCCAGGACCCTGGGATCATGATCTGAGCCGAAGGCAGACGCTTAACCAACTGAGTCACCCTGGTACCCCTCTGGCAAATATTTTTTCAACACTTGTTCTCATCAGGTGAAATTCCTCATGGAAGACACTTTTGCTCCCCCTCCCTTTCATTTTGCCTACCTTTACTTCTCTTCTTACTGTTGTGACAGGCAAAAAATAATAATAATAATAATAATTTTTTAAATAAAAAATTTTTTAAAAATTGAAAGACATTGGCCTTTGAATTGATGGACATCTTGGAGGAATGAGAGAAAAGAATTTTAATTTTTCCCTTACCTCAAATTTTGTTTTTATATATATGGTTAGTTATTAAACATGGACAGTATTCAAACAGTGTTTGAAAAATGCCAACTAAGATCATTCTATTATATCATTTAAAAATTTAAAACTATCTTTAAGTAGTATTGTTTCTCAGTATGGATGTTTCTACGTGTGAGAAAAGTCCATAAATTGGATGACCTGATGATTGCTATTTGTATCTTTAGTAGTTCACACAATGGCTAAGCCCTGGTAGGCATTCTATAATAAACAGAAGAGTAAATGAATGAATAAATGAACATCTTAGACACAGAATTATCAAAACAAGGCTTGCTAGAGTCTCTGGCTCCCTCTGGTTCAAAACAAATGCTAAACACATGCATCCCACATATGGTTCTCTGTAGGCTCTTCCCACTCCCAACCTCTCCTTAATGACTGGCTTTTCCTGAAAAGAACAGTTGTAGATAAATACCAGGTGAAAGATGGTGCCTAAATAAGGTTCTGGAAGTGATTTTTGAAGGTGCTAGAAGCTCCCACACATTGAGAGACCTCCCACAAGCAATTTTCTTGGGGCAGAATCCAAGTAAGAAGGATTGGTGAAGTCTGCTTCCTGGAATACCACCTAGTCATCCATCTTAATCTAGTTTAGCTTAAGGACTTAGCTACAGCAGCTCCCCCCCACCCCCAAGACCCAAAGAAGAGGAAGAAAGAGGTGAACTGAGAGAACATTTGTTATGACCCTGATGGGGAAACCGGGCGGTCAAAGCCACCCATTCCTGGCAGGAACACAGCACAGTTGCACATACACCAGATAGATAGTGCCTCAAGGCAAATAACATTTAAGAGAGAAATAAAAATGATGAAGAACAGAAATCAAGAGATGATTATAGGAGAAATATTAGGCTTGCTGGGACACTGAAATCCATCAATTTGAGAAAACAGACCAAAAATGCTCTGAAGCCAACATTTTATCTATTCCACTTATCTGTTCAAACACTTCATTTTCTAAGACTTGTTTGGCACACAAAATTCTAATCACCTTTCTCAAAAACGTGCCATATTTGTCCAAGGTATAAAATTTGCTGTTTGATAAGAGTACAAAAATGTTAGTAGTTCAATGTTTAATTTGGAAATTAACTGCTAAAAAAAAATGGCTTTCTATTCTTAGTTAGGGTGATATAGATTGAAATAACAAAGTGATAAGGCATTGTTTGCCCAAAGGACTAGGACTGGGTGCTGTAGCGATCTAATTTTGAGGGTGCCTTTCCCCATACTTCAACCTTCCCTTTCTCTCTCCTACTTCAAGGAAGAAGGTGAACCAATTAGAAAAATACTGCAATATTCCAGAAAAAAACAATAAGCTTTGAAACAGGTTAGTGGTTCTGATCCCCCTTCCAAGTTTTGAAGACTTCTACATTTTATGAGTCATGGGAAGAGATAAGGACCCTCCTCATGCTACGGAAACCAAAGTATCAAGGCCTTCCAAATGCCACCCCTGACCCAACATACAGCTGCCCTGGGTTCAGCCTGTCAAATATTACTAGCTGGGACTTGAATTCTGAGTGAGTACTGCTATCTTGGGTTGGATTCCCCCAGAAGCAAACTCTAAGAGAAGGACTCAAGAACCAATAGTCTATTAGGAATATGCAAGAGCACCAGGAGGAAAGGGGAGGTGAAACCAAAGAAAGAGGCCGTCCATGATGAGGCCGTTATCCCAAGCTGGCTACCACTGTGAGGCAACTAGAGCTTGCTTCCTTGGGCAAATGGTAGAAAACAAAACCTATTACAGTGATTCCACCTAAGAAGAGAGAAAGCTTGTGTATTTATCTACTGGCTCCCATCAGTCAGTGGTTGAGAACTGAGGGATATTAATTTGCTAATACTTTCAGTCTGCCACATGCAAACTGAAAAGCCCTTGTAGATTCAGGGAAAGTGCTCAAACAGAGACGATACTGGTAGGTAGAGGTCAACCTTAGGAAACCAAGGCAGTAAAACCAGAGGAATATGGGCAGACACCCAAGATGCTGGGGCAGTTTTTAAAGTGACTCACGGTGGCGGCCTTCCATGCCAATAACTGCATCAAAGGTCTAGTAGGGCAGCAACAGAACAATACCGTTGTGACCAGTGTGTTCCTGCAACTATGGTATCATTTTGGTACCTGCTGCCTCACCTACCCATTTTCCAAGCCTGATTCTCCTACCTTCCCCTTGATTCTGTGTGAGTCACCCAGTAGCTTTCAAATAAATTTACTTTCTATTTAATTTAACCAGTGTTAGTTTCCCTGGCTTGCAACAAAGAACCCAGGTGTCTTCTACAGTGGTGCTCAAAGTGTGGAAAAGATCATATGGCCGGTGCTGCCTGGAGCAAATCCTGAGCCAAAGGAAAGCCTCTAAGGTTTCTAAGCAAAGTCATGATGACTTCAGAATGCAATTATTGCAGCAACTATGCATTCTCCTTTTGAAAACATCTTCTGACTTTACCATTGGGCCCTGATGGGTATGAATGCCTCCCTATGAGACACTGACTAATCAGAGGATCAGAGCCGCCAAGAATAAGTCGGATATACCCAATACAATACAAACTACTATAGCAAAGACACCCAAAAGTTAGTGATTCATTTTCTCTCACAATTATCCAGTGGTGTCCAGAGGTATCTAGAAGTGATCCACATCCAAGAGGTAGCTCTGTTCTAGAAGGTTCTCTGTCTCATTTCTTCACTATCTCAAAGTAGAATACTCGTCTTCATGGCAAAAAAAAAAAAAGGCTCAAAAACATGCCAGCCTATAGAAAGTGGCAAGGAAAAAGTCCAGGATTATTTTTTAAGTAAAATAAAACATCATTTCCAATCACATTCCTTAGAATGTGATTAGAATAGCAAAACCTTAGACACATAGCCATATTAGCTGCAAAGGAGAATGAAAAACGTATTCTGTAGTTAAAGCAGCCATATGCCCAGATAAACAGTTAATATGGAGAAAGGGGAGAATAAATTTGGGGAGAAAACTAGCAGTCTTTTCCGAATCTAGCCATAAAATCGGGCCTGTGTAACAACATTCCATTAAATAGCTGTACTAAATCAGATAGATGTAGGGTTTAGAGACAGATCATTTATGTTCTCTATGTGCCCATACCTGCAACACTGCCAGACAGTAACTCCCATGTAAGGCCTCATGGAGTGATCTCCATAACCAGCTGCCTGAGGACACTCGCAAGCCTCATTTCCCCACTATCTGTGACGGCAGCTGAAAGTGGCTTGCTGTGGAGATACAGTGCCACTGAACACTGGCTCTGAAACAGGGAGAACTTAGAGCAACAGAGTTTGAAGAACAGATCCACATGGATTTCTGGCTGGTAGGTAAAGGTTTAATTGAACAGTCAAGTGTATGAAAAACAATATTGGGAGGCTACTGGAAAAAAAGGGTTGGGGATGAGTTATGTGGGTAGATTTCGTGGAATAAGCATTAAAAAATATGTGCCAGGTGAATGAATATCCGCCCCCCGCAAAAAAAAAAAAAAAATCCTTGAAGAACAAGTTCTTACTAATGAGGTAGACAAGATTTGCATATGGTTCCAGCTTGAAAACAAGGCCTTGCAAGGCTATAATCTGGCCCCATAAGAGGAGATATTTACGTAACAAGCATGTTTGAGTCCAGAAAGCAAAGGATGGAAGTGAGAGTGGTGCTTCTCAGTAAAGGACACACCTGCAATTTATGTTTCTCCATCTTTGAGACTCTCGAGTTTACCATCTTAAAAAAACAATGTTGGGGTGCCTGGGTGGCTCAGTTGGTTAGGTTCAGGTCATGATCTCAGGTTCCTGGGATCAAGTCCCATTGGGCTTCCCGCTCAGTGGGGAGTCTTCTTGTCCCTCTGGCCCTCCCCCACTTGTGCTCATGCTCGTTTTCTCTCTCTCTCTCTCTCTCAAATAAATAAAATCTTTTTTAAAAATGTTCAAAAAAGTATTAGTACATGTATAAGGAAGGAAGAAAGGAAGAACCATTCCAGCAGGAAACAGAAAGCACAACAAAAGTTCTATTGAACGAGAAGCTGAGAGTACCACTGACCATTATTTGGCCCTTTATAGCACTGAACTGGCAAAAACTGAGCTAGAGTGTAGGTTGAGGAGACAGCCCCTGACCATCAGTGGGAAACAAGATAGCTGCCTATTCACTTCCCTCAATACCACTTTTGCTAAGGTCACATTAAACTACTCACAATTGCCCAAACTGCTAACTTTCATGCCTTTCGGCCTTTGTACTTGCTAAACCTTCTGCCTTGAATGTCCCCCACCAATTCTCATTTTTCAAAGCCTGGATCAAAAATCACCTTCTGTGTAAAGTCTTCCCTGATACCCTCAGAGTTAGTTGCCATATGCTTTATGCATAAGTCCACATACCTGTCCCAGCTCTTTTAAATCACATTGTAACTATTCGTTTACATGTCTATGGCCCTCATTCCACTGCAAACCTCTCAGCACATTATTTCAAGAATTGCAAAGCTTCCACAAACTTAAAGAACTGCACATTTTTTTACCAAGGAAATTGATTAATTTTAACAAGATATATATTCAATGCATCATTTGGCCAAGAATTGTAACATCTACTCTGATATTTGGCATAGAGAAAACTCTGAATATATCTCATTTAAATTAATAAACTTTTGCAAAATATATACAGAAATTAGAAGTATGAGAAAGTTTTAGGTCAGGAGTGATGTCAGAGTTGATTATGTATCAGGAATCAATCACAAAAGGGGGATTTTCTTGATCATCTTGACCAGAGTTTAGGCTCTCCGTGTTGTGTGCCTTACCACCTTCCTTTGATAGGTATTTGGCATCTCTAGAACCCAGCCCTGTGCTGGAAATAAAGGTACTCATTAAATGTTTATACAATTGATGAATGAATGATTATATAGAACTCTGGATCCTACCATAGCTTCGTCTCTATCAGTTTTATATATACTTAGATAATACTTATGAAAATATGTATTTCATACACTTACACAGAATTCTACCTAAAAAAAAATCACAGTAACATTAAACTCTTATCAGAACACAATTATTCACCCCTTTTAACTTTTTATTACCAAAAATGGTTATCTCTACAATAGAGTACATAAGCATCATTAAGAGACTAAAACCACTGACTGAATTTAATTAACATTATATAACAGATCATACAAAAAATACATTCGTATTTCAGCCTAACCCTTTATACATTCGGTTCATTAAATAGAAGGTAAGAACATGAGTAACTATTTCCCAGGGCAAGATTTATCAAGCTGTCTCTCTTCCTTGTGTTTCCATATTTATTATTTTGGATTTTTTTTTTTACAGTGGGAAAAGCTATTTTCCTTTATCCAAGATATTACTTACAATATGGAAATCATTAGTGCACTTAAATATGGAATTCAGAAACGGGAAAATGAAGCCATAAATGAAAGAGACTTTTTGACAATGAGATTAATAACCTGTAGCCTTGATTTTGTTCCTTATAAAGTCTCATATCCTACTATGAACAGTATTTATTAATTCTCATGGTTATGCAGTATTTGGGGTTTATATGGCCACTCTCCAACTCTTTAGCAAAGGGATTTTCAAAAGTTCTGGTAACAAAGGAGTTAATGGAGTGGCACTGCTATTAAAAGATTTATGCTGACCAGGTGTTTGGGTTGCTTGAAAAGTCAACCATTTAACATACAACCTTTCTGTTGTAAATACTGTACCACTAGAAGACAGATTAAACGGCTTTGTATAAAACTATGGTTTAAAAAGAAATAGGGATAATGAAAAAAACATTGTCTCCAACTTTTCTTCAGTAAATTGCCAAACATGTGACCCTCAGAATCCACAGCCTCCTTATACAGCAACTCAAGCTGTCGCATGCAGAGACAAAGGCGGTGTTTGGGGCTTTAAAACTTACATATAAATACAGAATACGTATGCCAGAAACAGATTAATGACTACTCTAATCACATATACAATTATATAGGTCACATGTGAAAACCCATTCAAAGAACCCCAAGGTTATCATGGCCCCAGAACATCAGACTTTGAGGAGACTCAGTTTCTCTGACTTATGAGGTTAACCTGTTAACCCTGTCACCTTCACACTATTTCACTGGAAATACCGCCTGTTTGGAAAAATTGTGGTTGTTCAGGCTTACAGTCTTGAGCTTGCCTTATACAAACTAACCACTAAAAATGGGGGGGGGGGAGTACATTTCATGAAATGAGCATTACAGAAACTAACCTGAGGGTTAAACACTACAATCATTCACAGGTGGGATTTCCCAAGGTTTTGTAACTTTCCATGAAGGGATTTGCATATGCCCAAGTCACTGCTGAAACAGGTTTTTAAGCAGTAAAGTAACCGTATCTGTTCATAGTTACCAAGCTGTTGTGCCTTTTGTTTAGTAGGTCAACATACTGTCGTCTTAATTTGTGTCTCGGCCTATCACGCAAGGGCCACTGCCTCACAGAAGGTTTTAATCAAAGCAGCCAAACCAACAAAATAGGACATCCTGGTCAGAATTACTCTTTCAACCTCATTTTGAACTGCTGTGTTTTCAGAGGTTTGGCAAATTTCATCATAAGCCACTTACCAAAGTGTTCACATTTAATGAGAGGCAATTTTTACATAAAAAAATAATCTCCTATCACCCAGTCTTCTAAATGTCAAATATCTATAGTTAAACGAAGAACAGTGCTACATTCTCAACCAGCCTACCATAAAAACTTAAGCACCAAGTCTAAAACTGTGCTGTTCTCTAAAAAGACTTCTCTACTCATATCCCTAGAACCTACATCCCAATCTTAAAAGATTCGTTACACGTTTTTGAGCTTCCCATAAACAGAAGGACCATAGCTTTGTGTAATATTAAAATTTGTCTGTATCTGTCTTGCTGCTCTATGTTGCTTAGATCTCACAGACAAAACAACTTGTGGTTTACTACGAGAGCCCACTACTACAAAACGAAACAGAAAAACAACCCATTGTCATCAAGAATGACTAGATTCCCATCTGGCTTTCCCATGAGTCATGATTTAAAGATAGAGCCACAACACTACGATTTCTAGATTGTTCACAAACAGCCCATAGGCCAAGCCTGGTGCATATTTAACAGCATTTCAACTGCAGACCATACTCTCTGCATTCACATATTCATGACATCATCCTGGGGTGGACGGGGGGGCAATAATTTGTTGAGGTCAGAGGTTCTTTGTTTAAAACAAACCAAAAATAAAGTTTCATTTTTCTCGAAGATAGATGGGTGGGGGGAGTTGTTAATTTTTAAAAGCCCAATTTCTAGGCACATTCTAAGATTTACACAGAGACAACGTGTATGTAAATATGTGTGGGCAAGCCAGTGCAGTAGCTGCCATGTTTCTGAATTAGGGGTCAGGCCTCCCAGCCCTACCTCATGGCACACAGGCCTAATAACTTCGACCTCTGTGTTCTTGTCAAACTCCTAACTCAGGCATGCCTTCCTCCTGTCACGGTAACTGCTTCAGGCATGGTGGCTGCAGAGAGGGACCAGACTGGAGACCCCTCATGAGTCCCTCCCTTCCCTCAATCTGAAAGCATTAGACAAGAAGATCAAAGTGCAAGGCAGGTAGGTGGTGGATAGACAGCCTTCTGAAAGGAGTGTTCCAATCAGAGCAGCACAAAACATCTGAATCAGTCCAAGGAAACCTGGCTGGCTCAGTCAGGTAAGCGTCTGCCTTCGGCTCAGGTCATGATCCCAGGATCCTGGGATGGAGTCCTACATCCGGCTCCTTGCTTCTTGCTCAGTGGGGAGAGCATGCTTCTCCCTCTGCCTACCAAGAGTGCGCACGCTCTCTCCCTCTCTCTCTCTCTCTCTGAGACAAATAAATAAATCTTAAAAAAAAAAAAAAAAAAAACTGAATCGGTCCATATACCCAAACAGATCTGGTGGCTAAGATTTCCTGCAACCTGTGTATACATGCACATATGTGCACATTTGTAGAGCAATTTCCCTTTTCTTCTTTTTCCTCATTTAAATCCATATACAAGTATTCTACAATGTACTTAGGATTTCACTGAACATTTAGAATTGTAATTTTTGTTTGTTTGTTTGAAAGAGCGCACATGCATGCACAGAGGGGGAGAGGGACAAAGGGTGAGGGGCAGAGAATTTTAAGCAGGCTCCGTGCTCAGCAGCGTAGAGTCTGACACAGGGCTTAATCTCACAACCCTGAGAGTATGACCGGAGCTGAAATCAAGAGTCAGACGCTTAACCGACTGAGCCACCCAGGTGCCCCTAGAATAGCTTTTTTTTTTTTTAATATTTTATTTATTTATTTGACAGAGAGAGAGAGACAGAGGGAGAGGGAACACAAGCAGGGGGAATGGGAGAGGGGGAAGCAGGCTTCCCACTGAGCAGGAAGCCTAATGTGGGACTCAATCCCAGGACCCTGGGATCATGACCTGAGCCAAAGGCAGGTGCTTAACCGACTGAACCACCTAGGTGCCCCTAGAATTGCTCTTTAAAAGATTAAAATTAGTCAAAACTTTAGACAATTATAATTGGTTAATAGAATTTTTAATGATGCCACAGAATAAACCATTTTTAAAAATCATTCTATGACAAGGAAAAAAATCATTCTATGGCAGTTCACGTTTTATAAGTTTCTCCATTCTTACAGTTCCTTTGTGTATTTAAAAAATTATTTACTGAGCAAATTTTTATTAAGTGCTTGCTAGGACTCTGTTAGATCCTGAAATAGAACACAGAAAAGGTATTATATTTCTGCCCTCCTGTACTTAGCTTTTGGATGAGGCAATAGATCTTTCAATACCAGAGCATTACAAAATTTTGTTTACAAAATGATATCATCTGAAAAAAAGTGAAAATTTGTCAGCAAAGGCCTATAGTGTCATTAACAATATTCTAAAATTTCTTCTATTATTGGTTGAATTATGTTCTACCAAAATTCATATGAAGTGTTAGCCCCCAGTACCTCAGAATGTGACATTGTTTGGAAATAGAGTCTTTACAGAGGTAATCAAGTTCAAGTGAGGTTACTAAAGTGGCTCTAATCCAATATAACACCTGTCATATTAGATGATGCTTCTAAAAGCCAAGGAATGCCAAAGATTACTAGAAAACCACCAGACACTAGGAAAGAGGCACGAAGCATTCTCTGACAGCCCTCAGAAAAAACCAAGATACCTTGATCTCAGACTTCCAGCTCCCAGAACAAACAGATTTCTTTTTTTAAGCCACCCAGTTTGTGTTACTTTATTAGAGAAAACTAATATGTCTTCTAAAAATATTTCTAGTCCTTTAAAATGTAATAAAGCAAAAAAGTAGGGCTGTAGTGGTAAGGACAATTCTAACTGAAGGAAATTTTTAATTAACAAATTTTTAAATGCCTTGACAACATGAAGATGCCTACTTAGTTGTGCCTCAATCCAAGTATGCTTTAAAAAGAGAGAGAGAGACACCTGGGTAGTACAGTTGGTTAAGCGTCCAACTCTTGGTTTTGGCTCAGGTCGTGATATCTAGGTTGTGAGATGGGGCCCAGTGTTAGCCTCTGTGCTTAGCACGGAGTCTGCTTAAGACTCTCTCTTCCTCTGCTCTCCCTACCCCACTACCCACTCCCCTCCCCACATTCACTCGCATGCACCCCTCTCTAAAATAAATAAATCTTTAAAAATTAAAAAAAAGAGAGATGTATATCCCCAAATTAAAAGGATTTATTTCTGTTTCTAACATAAAATAGACTCCTAAGAATACATTAGTGGGACATTTGGAACTATAGTTCAAATATGACCACTGTATTATACAAAGAAAATAAACACGGTAGAGAAGTAGGCAAAATAGCTTCATAGTCTAGTGAGGCCATGATCTTTAAACATACATCTAAACTCTTACTCAGAAGATAAATTCTGATTTTTCTCCCAAAAAATACATACCTCTGCAATTTTATCGGAAGCGTCCAATAAAGTGACAGCAGTTATGGGACTCAAAGTTTTACTGTTTAAGTTGACAGAAGAAACACATAGCCAAGTTTGTTTTGAATCCATGATCTCTTATAATGCTACAGGGGAAAAATACATAAAGACAAGTAAATGTTAAGCTGAAAGTTGTTCTGAGTCAATAAAAAGTTACAAATTTAATATTCCTGACCCACCATTTTTGACTGGGTCTTTTGTCCCCCAAATCTTGTCCTTTCTTGCATTTGGAATCTTTCCCATATTTATGTTTACTTATGAAGACAATGAAATAGAAAAATTTCATAGACACAGGCCTTAGCACTAAATGTTTAAAGGAATCTGTTCTTTTATAGTTGTAGCTGAATTCGTACGTCTCCTATCAGTTTTAGTTCTCCCGTGACACAGCAAATGGGCATAATCTTCCCTCATCTATCCACTATCAGACAAAAAAGAAAACAAGTTTTTATTATCCTAGCTAGCTACATCCTCACAGATTCTCCTAAATATTAGCAATTACATATTTCAGGTAGTTTAGATGGTTTTTCAATAGTCATCCATATAATTTGCTCATCCATATAATTTGCTCATATAAATACAGAATTCACAACCAAAACCAAGGCACAAAGATAGTTAAATATTGCTATGAACTGAATGTTTGTGTGGTCTCCCCCCAAAACCAAATTTATATGGTAAAGCCCTAATCCTCAGTGTCATGGTATCTGGAGGTGGGGCCTTCAGAAGGTAGTTTGGTCATGAAGCACTCATGAAACACTCATGAATGAGATTAGCACCCTTGTGAGAAGAGATACGAGATATTATCTATCATGTCACAACAGAGCAAGAAGATGCCTATGTACAAACCAGCCAAAGAACTCTCACCAGACAACGAAATCCGCCAGTACAGATCCTGAATTCTCAGCCTCTAAAGAGACACAATAAATATTTGTTGTTTAAACCACTCAGTCTATGGTGTTGTTATAATACCCCAAACTGCCTAAGACAAGTATTAAAAAAAAAAAAAAAAAACTGTTCTGATAAAAGTGTAATTTGTAACATGAATTCCTACCTAATTTTTATTTTCTGTTAACATTAAGCAGGGGTCACTCGGGGTATTATAGAAGAGATGGGAGCCTGTGGTGCGGTAGTTTCTATACAAGATGCAGTTGGTGATTAATACCAAAATGTTTGGCAGCTAGAGAATCAAGTAGGAACCAGAAAGCCAGTAACTTAATCATAGCCAGTAGAAGCAGTGGATTAACAAGGAAGAATAGTAGGAAATAGTAGAACTAAAAGCTGGCAATGGTTAAAAGTTTAGAAGAACACAGGAAATTCTATTCCATGGCAATTGAGGTTCTTTGTTAAGTGATCTCTCATACTTCCTACTTAGCACAAGTGTAGCCTCAGAAGCTAAACGTATAGATGTGGAAAAAGCATTTACAGCTGGTCAAAAAATGACAGGAAGGAAAAGCAAAACCTGATTAGGTCCTCATCACTGAAATGGTAGAATAAAGGCGTTTTGAAAGCAAAAGATGGTACAAAGAGAAATAAAAAGTAACATGGGCATGTTCTAGTTTCATCCATGATGGAGTAGCTATTATTGGACTTAACTTCTTGCTATAAACAAGTATAAAATCCAGACAAAACATATATAAAAACTATTTGCAGGCATTGGACAGCAGCCAATGCAGGGCTATGGTCCTTGAGAGAAAAGAGGCAAACAAACGTCACATAAACCCCAGATTTCTTCTTAGGGGCATTTTCCGAACCACAGCTCAGGGAAATAGAGCCTAAGTAAAGATGATAGTCTTGTTGGACAACAGAGACAGAGATCAGTGTCCTGGGCAGCCAAGAAAACTAACGTGGAGTAGATGAGTTCCTGAAAGGGAAAAAAACAAAACAAAACAACAACACTACAAAAAATGAGTCCTAATAATTTGTGTAAAACTTCCCCTCACTCTTTAGTCAACTTCTAAGATACACATATAAAGAGCAAAGACTTGGAAGCCTAGCCAAGATAACCACTGGGATGCTGGAGAAGAGAGCAGAGATTTCCAAGGCCACAGAATTTGGGTCCAGGAGTTAGAGACTGGGGCATCCATTCGAGATCCCAGAGATATCACACTCCTAGGATGTGCAGTAAAAATCTCTCCCTCTGTATAAGGGCTATGAGCAAAACTAAAGTAGACTTGCCCTCACAAAGCTTAGCACACCTTGGTAAGATGAAGGTAATCACAAGTAATTTTACTCCCTACTAGAACAAAGTTCAGCATACTTCAGAACATAATTCAAAGCATGTGCAACATGTACACAATGTTAGTTATACAATCAAAAATTACTAAACATGTTAAAAATCAGTAAAAAAAAGGTCCAATAATTGAGATAAAATACAATCAGAAACAAATGATTGAAGTAATAAACAGAGGAGCAATTCAAAATAACTATGGTGAATATATTTAAGAGGGGAAAATAGGCAGAATGGATTAAAATCTATAAAAAGATTATAATGGACATTCTGGAAAGACAAAAATACATTATCTGAATGATACAGATAAGAGTACATTATATAAGAGTACATTATATAGACTTAGAGTAAGAGTAGTCTTAGAATGTAAGAGTACATTATATAGACTTAGACTAGAAACAGAAAACTGTATTAGTGAATTTGAAGACAATAGAAAAATATCTCAATAAAAGTACAGAAAGAAAAAAAATCACAAAAAAGAAATTCTTGGTTTAGATAGGGTCAAATTATACTTTAACTAAAGACTGTTCTGGACAAATATGTTCTGGAAAATATTAAAAAGAAGCCTTGAAAAGATCTAAATGCTTCCAAGTAACTCAATATCCTACAACAAAGCCTAAAAATGGAGAAACACAAAAATCCAGTCCCAAACATAAGAACAGTTCATGTCCTGTGAATTCTAGGATCTCATGCTCTATATGAAGTATATATTGTTTAAAAGGTAGACTGTGATAAGTTAAAGATGCATACCACAAATCCTCAAACACTGAAAGTGAACCCTAACACACCAACAATGAACCCTAATGTAAACTATGAGCCCTGGGTGATAATGATGCGTCAGCGTACTTTCATGAGTTTTAACAAATATACCACTCTGGTGAGTGGTATTGATAATGCGGGAGGCTATACATGTGTGAGGGCAGGAGATAGAGGGGAAATCTCTGAACACTCAGCTTAATTTTGCTATGAACCTAAAACTGCTATAAGAAATAAAGTCTATTAAACACGCACAAGTGTACACACTTGCATGCTCACACACACTCACAAAGACCTGACAAATAGAAAGAAAATTACAAGAAACAGATTTACACAACCAGATCTGTGGTAGCCAGAATTCTAAAAGCGGATCCCCAGAAATCCATACTCTAATCCCTAGAATCCTTATGAATATGTCCAGATAGTGAATATGGCTTTGGAGGCCATAGGTTTCTGTTCTGACTATTCAACACCATTACCATAGCCAGAACTCGAACATTCTAGACACTGTGTAAACAAATGGGCATGACTGTGTTCCAATAAAACTTTGCTTGACAAAATTAGATGGTGGGCAGGATTTGGGCCATAGGTTATGGTTTGCCAACGCCTAACATAGAAACACCTAGGAACCTACAAAAAAGATACTAGAATAAATGAATTTATGAAGGCCACAGGATAAAGGTCAATCTACCAAAGAACAACCATATTTCTATATATTAGCAACAAACAAGTGAAATTTTTAAAATATTGCCAAAAGCATTGAAAATATGATCTATTTAGTGATATATTTCAACATAGTGCATATGTACAAGAGCTGTACACTAAAAACCATAAAACATTACTGGGATAAATTAATGATGGCCCAAATAAACAGATATCATGCTCATGATCACTAATATTTCAGTTCTCCCCTACTTGAGCTACAATTTAAAGGCAATTCCAAACAAAATCTCAACAGGCCTTCCTGAAGAAAACCTCATGCTGAATCAAAGACTATAAGGAAACACATATATACACACACATAGAAGAGCCAAAACAATGTGGAAAAAGTATAAGTTTGAAAGACTTACCTAAACTACTTGATTTAAACGTTTATAAAGCTGTGGTTATCAATGAAAATGTGATATTCTCATAAAAACTGACATAAATTGGGGCACCTGGGTGGTTAAGTGTCTGACTCTTGGTTTTGGCTCAGGTCATGATTTTAGGATCGTGGGATCGAGCTCCACAACTGCTCTGCGCCGAGCCTGCTCATGACTCTCTCTCCTCTTACCTCCTCCCCCACGCCTTCTCTCTCTCCCTCTCATTTTCTAAAATAAATATTTTTTAAAAACTGACGTAAATTAATAAAACAGAAAAGAGATGAGAGATAGACCCATACAAATATGGCCAGTTGATTTTGACAAAGTTGCCAAAGCAGTCCAACTAAGAAAAGATAATTTTTTCAAAGAACAGTGCTGGTAGAATTTAGTATCTGGAAAAAAAGGAAGAGAGGGAAGAGAAAAGAGAAAATAAATTTACCTTAAACATACTAAAAAAAAAAATCAACTTGAAGTGGGTTATTATACACTTTAAAGTAAGAGCTAAAAACATGAAACATCTGAAAAAAAATATGAAACATCTAAAAAGAAAATAAAAGACAAAACCTTAGTGACCTTATGGTTAGACTAAGATTTCTTATGTAGGACAAAATAACACAAACCATAAACAAAACCTGATAAACTGAATTTCAAAATTAACTTATTCTTCAAAATATATATTTCTGACAATAGACCTGTATCCACAATATTGAAGAATACTTTCAACAGAAAAAGACATACCAACTAATATGGGCGAAAAATTTTTGAAATTAGAATTCACCAAAAAGATAAACTGATGACAAACAAGCACTGAGAAAGATCCTTAACAAGGTTAGTCATTAGGAAAATGAAAATCAAAACCACAATGAGATACTACCCACCTACTGGAATAGCTAAAGTTAACAGGATTGATAATGCCTAACGCTGTGGAGGATGAGGAAAGTCACTGAAACGCTGATTCATTGTTGCTGTAATGCAAAATAGTACAACCACTCGAGAAAACAGTTTGGCAGTTTCTTAAAGTTAAACATACACTTTCCATATGACTGAACAATTTTAGATATTTACCCAAGAGAAATATAAACCTATGTCCACACGACAATTTCCATGAGAACGTTAAAAGCAGCTTTATTCATAATAGCCAAATACTAAAAAGAATCAACCCAAGTGTCCCTGAACTGAAGAAATAACCAGATTGTGGTCTATCCACTGCTGATACATGCAACAATATGGATGAATCTCAAGAGCATTATGCTAAAAAAAACACAAAAGCCTGCATAATCATATAATAATTATATATACATTTCTAGAAAAGGCAAAAATATAGACCAGTAACTTCAGGGGCCATGGGTGCAATGGGGACTGCCTGCAAAGGGGAATGAGGGAACTTTTGGGGATGACAGAATTGTTCTGTATCATGATCGTGGTCATTAGATGACTGTATACATTTGTCAAAACTCATCAAATTGTATACTTAAAATTGGTTAATTTTACTCTATATAAATTATACACAACAAAGCTGACCACAAAAAGGTCATTATGGTTTGATCTGATTGTTACAATGAGTTCAGTTTGTGAAAATTCATCAAGCTTATACTTATGACATGTTTGCTTTTCTATATATCATAGTTGAATTAATCTTTAAAATGTTTAACTATGAAAATAGGAGTATGATAAAACATTTCATTGTACACTTAAAATGGAGAAGTTTTATTGGATGCAAGTTATACTTCAGTAGATAATTTTTTAATCGATTATGGCAAAAACAAGGAAAACATCAGACTCAGTATGAATTAGCTTATATCTACAGGTCCAGGGCTAAAGAAATTGGCTGCCAGTAAAAAGTCATTCAGAGGGTATTAAAGTTAATGCGTTTACTCTGATGCTTTTTCCCCCCCTTCTGATACTTATTTTTCCCTCACTTTGGCTATAGTGCAAATCAGTGTTTGTCAAACTAGTTGATAAAACAGATTTTCTCTAAATCTGGTAAGCAGCATAATGACCCCTCCCCAAAGATTGCTACATCCTAATCCCCAAAAGCAATGAATACATCCCTCTGTAACAAAAGGGACCTTACAGATGTGATAATTAAGGACCTTGTGATGAGATTATTTTATAGATTATCTGGGGGGCCCCAAACTAATCCCATGAGTCCTTAAAAGCAGAGAAACTTTTCGTGGCTGTGATGGGAGGGAAATGTGAGTACAGAATAGTCAGAGAGATGCAACATTGCTAAATCTGAAGATGAAAAAGAAGGCACAAGAACCAACAAATGTGGGTGGCCTCTAGAAACTAGAAAGGTCAAGGAAATCGATTCTCACTCAGAGCCTCCAGAAAGAAACACAGCAATGGGGGGGGAGGGGTGACACCTTGATCTTAGCACAATGAGACCCATGTTGGAATTCTAAGATATTAGGTTTGTGTTATTTATTTAAGAAGAAACAAATTGTTATTTTTCACAGATGTTATTATTCTGTATGTGGCAAATCCAAAAGAATCTACAGATAATTGTTACAATTAGTAAGAGTTAAACAGGATAATTTAAAAATCACATTTAAAAAAATCAATATATGCATTTCTACATTCCAGGAAAAAAATATTTTCCTTTTATTTAAATTCAATTAATTAACATAAAATGTATTATTGGCTTCAGAGGTAGAGGTCAGTGATTCATCAGTCTTATATAATACCCAGTGCTCATTACATCACCTGCCCTCCTTAATGTCCATCACCCAGTCACCCCATCCCTCGAGCAACCCTCAGTTTGTTTCCTATGATTAAGAGTCTCTTATGGTTTGTCTCCCTCTGATTTTGTCTTGTTTTATTTTTTCCACTCTTCCCCTATGATCCTCTGTTTTGTTTCTTAAATTCCACTTATCAGTGAGCTCATATGATAACTGTCTTTCTCTGATTGACTTATTTTGCTTAGCATAAAAGTTTTTATGTAAACCACTAACTTTGGGTCTCACAAATTAGTGAGACCATATGATAATTGACTTTCTCTGTTTAACTTATTTCACTTAGCATAATCTCCTCCAGTCCCATCCATGTTGATGTAAAATTTGGGTATTCATCATTTCTGACAGCTGAGTAATATTCCATTGTATATATGGACCCCATCTTTTTTATCCATTCGTCTATTGAAAAAGAAATACAAACGGCTAACGGAATTTTTTTTATTTTTTTTTTTAAAAAAGGAATGGATAAACAATTCCTTAATGGTTTACCTGGAATTAATTCCTCACAGGGTTCCAATGATAGAAATAGTCTAAGATGAAGTTCTACATAAAACCAAGAACATATTTTTTTATTTCATCACTGATCTCATGGGAAAAATTTGCCCTCAAACGCTATTAGGCATATAGTAAAGAAAGAGATGTATGTTGACTGATGTGACTATTGGTAAATGTAAGGATTTTAAAATTAATAACAAGGCCACAGAATCTATGGCATATGTTTTTTTTTTTAATTCCAAGAAACACCATTTTAACTCTACTATCATGGTTATAGTAATGACAATGAAACTGAAGAATTTCCTTACCCAAATTCTCCAGACTGTTTTATAACTTTAGTCCACTAGCAAAGTTCAATATGGGGGAAATGTTTTCCTAATAAACAAGTTGAGTAAATTTTTTGGAACAAATAAAACAGACCTTTTTAAAAGAAATTTAAAAAAAAATCCAGAATAAAGAAAAGACCACTTTGTATCTAAAATCTATGGTTTGACCTTTCTAAAGAACAACAAAAAATAATCACATGTATAATACTTGAAAATTATGAAAATCAAAAAGGTCTAGATGTACCAAAGGATTATGTAATTTGAAAGAATAAAATTCCTCCCTTAAAAGAACACTCATTCACTTGAGTTCAAGCCACCCTCTCTTAAGGAGATTGTGCATGAATGAAAACAAGGAAATAATATGTCGAAGAATCTACTTTGTCTTTAGTTGGTAAGAAAAAACATAAGAGGCTCTACAACTGGGGACGCTCACAGCTCTTGGCGCCGGGCCCAGCTTCCTTCAAAATGTCTACTGGTCACGAAATTCTCTGCAAACTCAGCTTGGAGGGTGATCACTCCAAGCCCCCAAGTCCATACGTGTCAGTCAAAGCATACACCAATTTTGATTCTGAGCGTGATGCTCTGAACATTGAAACAGCCATCAAGACCAAAGGTGTGGATGAGGTCCACTGTCAACAGTTTGACCAACCGCAGCAATGAACAGAGACAGGATATTGCCTTCGCCTACCAGAGAAGGACCAAAAAGGAACTCGCATCAGCACTCAAGTCAGCCTTGTCCGGCCACCTGGAGACCATGATTTTGGGCCTATTGAAAACACCTGCTCAGTATGATGCTTCTGAGCTGAAAGCCTCCATGAAGGGGCTGGGGACTGACAAGGACTCCCTCATTGAGATCATCTGCTCAAGGACCAACCAAGAGCTTCAGGAAATTAACAGAGTCTACAAAGAAATGTACAAGACTGGTCTGGAGGAGGACATAGTTTCTGACACATCTGGTGACTTCCGCAAGCTGATGGTTGCCCTTGCAAAGGGTAGAAGAGCAGAGGATGGCTCTGTCATTGATTATGAACTGATTGACCAAGATGCCTGGGATCTCTATGATGCTGGAGTGAAGAGGAAAGGAACTGATGTGCCCAAGTGGATCAGCATCATGACTGAGCAGAGTGTGTGTCACCTCCAGAAAGTATTTGAAAGGTACAAGAGCTACAGCCCTTATGACATGCTGGAGAGCATCAAGAAGGAGGTCAAAGTAGACCTGGAAAATGCTTTCCTGAACCTGGTCCAGTGGCATTCAGAACAAGCCCCTGTATTTTGCTGACCAGCTGTATGACTCCCTGAAGGGCAAGAGGACTCGTGATAAAGTCCTGATCAGAATCATGGTCTCTTGCAGTGAAGTGGACATGTTGAAAATTAGGTCTGAATTCAAGAGAAAGTACGGCAAGTCCCTGTACTACTATATCCAGCAAGACACGAAGGGTGACTACCAGAAAGCGCTGCTGTACCTGTGTGGTGGGGATGACTGAAGCCCACGACGGATGAGCGCCCACGAGTGGTGCTCCTCTGTTTCCAGCTAACAGTTCTAGAAAATAGCTTGTACTAACAGTCCCCTTGTACCTGTCCCCGCGAGGATGGTGTTAGCATCACCCCCTCCCCATCCTTATGTCAGTTGCCTAAGCATTGCCTGTCTCTCACGTCTAGTCTCTCCTTTTAGCCAAAGAAATGAACATTCCAAGGAGTTGGAAGTGAAACCTATGACGTGAAACACTTTGCCTCTTGTATACTGTATCATAAACAGATGAATAAACTGAACTTTTACTTTAAAAAAAAAGAAAAAGAATAAACATAAGAAAGAACTCTAAAATAGAAGTTGTTAATCATTTTATTCATGGATATAACCAATATTTACTGATTCTCTTTTGTGGCATGTGGGGGGGAAATTGTAATTCCCGCTCACAGGAAATTAGCAATTCAAAAGGATAAACTGACATTTATGATGAACTGTAATAGGAGATGAAATGAAATGCCATGCAAGTAGTACAAAGCCCTGTGTGTGTTCAGAAAAGAGCAAATGAGAAGAGCCAGGAAGGAAGCATCCATAGTGCACCAGCGACTTAGGGCAAGAAGGGGACCCCTACTGCCTTTATGTGAAACATGGAGGACAATGTTGGAATTGGAACTTGATATATAGATGGGATATATGTCAGTATAGATGAATGAAATGTCATCCCAAGAAGAGGAAAAAGTTTCTACAAACATAGGGCAGTGTAAGGATGTCAGGATTCATTAAGGAAAACAGTTAATATTCAGGTTGCGTGGAGATACAGAATTGATGAAAAATCCATTGGAAAGAAGGCTGGAAAATCAGGTCCAATCAGGAATTGTCCTGAAATAAGGCTACAGAGTTCACATTATATACAGAAAACATTAAAAGATTTTAAAGCAGAAATTATAATATATATTTATACACATTATGTAATATAAAATATGATATTAAATATATTTATATATTTATTAGATGTGATAAGAAGGTATGATTGTGGGGACCACTAAAGGCTGGAGCATGGAGCTCCGAAATAGTCCAAATAAAATGTATTGAGTATTCAACCTCAGGCGGCACCCATAGGACGGATAATCAAGAAGGTGACAAAAGTAGTCATAACTGAGTAGCTTTCTTGCCCTAAGTTTAAGGGGATAAGAAAGAAAAGTCTGTTGAGTTCATGTCAACAAAGTGTATGAAGAACTTTCTAAAGGTGTAAGAAGTTATACTTAATATGAATTTAGCCTTTGAGGAGCCTCTGGCAACAAAATCATTATTACAATACAAAGTGGGAAAGCCCATGACTAGCAAGTAATGCTGGAGTACTAGGGAAATCAGCAAAGCAGCAAGGGCAGGTATGGGTGACGTGCTCGTACTTCCCCAGAGGGACCAACAGTAAGCCAGGGAGAAGGGCTTACTAGGCAGAGAGAAAAAGGCAGGAACAAAGGATTTTGAGAATCAAGAAACTGTTCAAAATCACACAGGGTTTCAGTTTCTCCACATCCTAACACTTCCTACTTTGTTGTTTGTTTGTTTTATAATAGCCATTTATAATAGCCATTATAAAACAAACAAAATTGTTTGTTTTATAATGGGTGTGGAGTGATAGCTCCTTGGGGCTGCGGATATATTTTTAAACCTGCAAGATTTTCTGAAAAAATAAGTGACTCTTCCCCCAAGTCCCTGGTGCCTTATGGATGCTTTCTTCCTGGTTCTTCTCATTTGCTCTTTTCTGAGCATACCACAGGGCTTTGCATTACTTGCATAGCATTTCATTTCATCTCATATTATAGTTCATCACAAATGTCAATGTATCATTTTGAATTGCTAATTTCTTGTGAGCAGGAATATCATTTTTTCCCTCCACATGCCACAAAAGAGAATCAGTAAGACAGAGTAAATCTAAACAGATAAATTACCATCAGAGAGATAAAGAACACCTCAGAGCTAATTTTCACATGGTTTCATTGGGGTAGCCTACGAATCCTTCAAAAAGCCAATAATTCCAAAGCCATGTAAGCTTTTCTAGAGCACAGGATTTTTCAAGAGCACAGGATTTTTCAAGAAAACACCCATGTATGAGGATATGAATATAACTTTGATGTAAAAACCTAACAAAAGATGTACTCACAAACTATAGACAAATCTCACATATGAATATTGAGAAAAAGTAAATTGAAAATATGAAATATAATCCAGCATCACATTAAATGAAACCACAAGCACGAAAAATGTAAGGATGTTTCAATATTAGATACTAAGGGGAAAAGAAAACTTATCACAGATTCTGGAAAGGCATTTGATAATATTCAATTCATTAAGTTTTAAAAATCTCCATGAAATAGTAATGGAAAGGCTTCATATCTCCACCTCAAAATCAGCACCATATCTAATGGAGAAATAGCAGATGGCTTTCCCACTAAAGGCAGAAATAAGACCATGATATTCATCCTCACCACTGCCCAACAAAATTAAGGAAGAGAAAAAAATCAGGGAAAAAAAAAGTAAAAAGCTTCCTATGTGTGGGTAATATGATTGGGTAACTTCAGAACCCGATTCAGGTTTGAAAAAACTGAAACTTCCCTAACTGAAGAACTATCACAAATGTTATAGGAAATTACTAAAGTTGTAGGATACAAAACTAATATACACAAATAAATAGTGCTTATAAGAACAAAGAAAAATCAATAAAAGTTGAGGTTGAGCATCATTTCCTATTTTAATGGCTACTTTTATTTCCTCTTCTGTGAACTCTAGGCTCGTTCTTTTTCAATTGTTCTATTGTATTTCATCATTTTTGTAGGAGCTCATATTTTAAGGAAATTAGCTCTTTACAAGTATATCTTCTTCCAATTTAATATTTGCCTTTTGACTTTGCTTATAGTAATATTCTTCATGAGGAATTTCTTTTCCTACATGGTTGAACTTATTAGACTTTTCTGTGGTTTCTTTTATGACTTTTTTATATATTAATTTTGACCCACTTGGAATATACTCCTATATAGGGTATTATGTACAAATCCAATTTTATTTTTTCATCCAGCTTCCCAGTTTTCTCAACACCATTTACTGAATAACCTATCATTTCCTCACAGATTTGACACATGGTCTCAAATAGTTACTCTCAAACAGTGTGGACAGGAATGTAAATTTGTACATCATTAGGCAATATGTATCAGAATTACAGTGCACATACCCTTTAAGGCAGGAATTTCTTTTCTAAGAATTTATTCCACAGATATACATACATAGAGAAAATAAACGATATGCACAAAAATTATTTGTTCCTATGTGTTTTGAAAGAGTAAAAGTTTGGAAATCTAAATGTGCAGATATAAGGAACTGGCCAAATAATAGGTTTGTACAGTGGAATAAAATGCAGTCGTAGAATAATACAGGTGCTCTTATATGGGAAGCTTAAAAACAGTATAGGATTCTGCCAATTTTATTTAAAAATGAGGAAAAAGTGAGTATATTTCTGAAGGGAAAGGTCCTGGTTATCTGGAGGAAGAAGAGGAGTGGTTGAGGTTCAGGAGTAAGAGGTAAGTGTTTCTCTCAACTCCCTTTATTTTCTCTGAATTTTGAATCATGTGAATATATTACCTACAGGAAAAATTAAATAACTGGGTTAGAGAGAGGGAAAAGAAGCAAAACCAACAAAAACAGAAAGAGGCCATTTGAAATTCTAAATTCTAATTTAGTCAACATAATGTAGAGATATTTGGCAGAGGACTCTAAAGAATAACCATAATTTGAATATTTTTTTAATTTCTCAACTTTAAATTGGCCCAGCAACACGTATTGAGCACTTGAGTTAATAAAAATATCCATAGACCAAAAGCATTCTGGTGAATTAAGTTGAATCTTAGATCAAAATTCTATGGTAGGTCCCTCCAATAGCAACTTTTTTTTAAAAGAGAGATGCCAATTTTTCTAGTTTTCCAAAAACTTACTTAGAATTTGACTTTTATCTAGTACTGAATTAACCTAGTAAAAAAATCAGCTAATATAATTTTCTACCCAATTAGAAAAACTTCTATCACCCCAACCACTATTCAGCTCCACTTTATTACTGCTTCTCTGAATCCTCATTCCTCACTCTTCCCCAGTAATTGAGTTGGGGAATATAAAACTAATAATTCTTTAAATTTAGAAGATAATTATTGGTTAGGGAAACTGAGTTTAATTCTAGTCTGCCTTTTTTAGTTAACTTCTTGGAAAATATACATTTGCTCTCCATTTATCTTTAAAGTTTAACATAATATTCTAGGGGTACCTGAGTGGCTCAGTCAGTTGGGCGTCCAACTCTTGATTTCGGCTGGAGTCATGATCTTGGGGTTGGGTGATTGGGACCGCCTCAGCAAAGAGTCGGAGATTCTCTCTCTCCCTCTCCCTCTGCCCCCACATTCACACTGACCACCCCAAAAAAATCCTTAAAAAAAATAAAAAGGAAATAATATTTAACATAATATTCTAAAATTTCAGACTCTATCATCACAACTAGGAATTTGATAACATACAACTTTGTATTAGCCAACTTAAATCTTTCAGTTTGAGGGCCTTCCAAATGATGAAAATTTAGGTGCATAAAAACAATGAAATGAACCTGTAGGTTTTAAGCAGTCTTCAGAGCCCAGTGAAGTAAACAGGAAATAAAGTAGGGTCTTTGAGGAGGGGGTGGGGGTTATAGGCCGGGGGGAGGGGCGGTCACTCAAATAATGGCATGAAATTGGAGGTGTTGCAAGCCTCCTAAAATAATTAAAAGATTTAAGTTTACACAGTTTATTTTTAAAGAAAAAAAAACTCATCTTCTTTGAATAACACTAATATTGGAACAACACTCTAAATGGATTTTATCTAGTTAGTTAACAAAACAGACAAGATAGTAAGTTTCAGTGTGCCTGTGATTCTCTCAGCATAGATGAACACAGATACTTCTGAGTTGTGGGGAAATTTTTCTAACATATAAATGTAAAACCAACAATTAACCAAGATGAAATGAAAGTAAGCTAAAATAGTCACTAAGGAAACTCTAACTTACCCACCCATAAATAAATAGTCATTTTTTTTCAACTCTATTCTTATGTCAGGACCTCCTACCAGACTGATTGCTTTAAATTATTGACCTTCCATTGTCCTCTAACACTTCTCTGAAAATTATCCAGGCGTGTCTACCTGATTTTGAATTTTGTTTTCCACTGAGAAAATAATGTTTAAACTTAACACTTTATAGCCAGTTAAACTTTTACTTCATCCATCACTTTCAGACATCTGCAAAATTATCCTGAAAATGTTATCCTGAAGTTATATTCCCTGAAACCAAAACCTAAGAAAAGAATCTCGTCTTTGTAATACAACACTTGTTTTTCCGTTTTCGCCCTCCCTAGTACTGATTTTCCCACGGGCCTAATCTAGTTTGAGAGCCATTCTGAGAAGGACAGGAATAACATGACCAGCCAGAGCCCAAGATATCAAACAGGTTGGGAATTAGGCCTGTCACAGACTGGAACTGCCAGGCCATTCTAAGCTCGCTCTCTACATACCCACGAGTCCCAGGAAGCATCATGACTAAGGCTCACCTTGGCATATGTTTAAGCCCAGAAGCAGTACTCTTCACTCACTCATTGGCCCACCGGACTTTAGCCTTGAAGTCCCTTACATGGTGATTTCAGATAGTACACCTGTTCCCCAGGTCACCTTATAAAACTGAACCCTGTGCACTGTTTACGTCTTCTCTAGAGCTAGACCAGCCTGGCAGGTTTTCTACCACATAATGACATCTCAAACTGGCCACCTTCCCACCCTACTTCTAGATGAAGGATTTTAATGCTTTTCTGCTCAGCCTCCTAGTGCTAGACTTCCACAGACTTGCCCGGTGAGCTCCTTTGCTATACCTTGTTCTACCCAATCCCTCTTGACAAAACTTTTCTCTAGAACTGGGTCTGAATTCTAGCCTTAAGCTTTCTTGCCTTCCTACCATAGGTAACAATAAAGAGCAGGGGGGAAAATGCATTCTCCATACAGAAAATCCCATGTATTTTGAGCTGTTAACACAACTTGTCTCTAGTAAGATAAGATTCATGTAAATGTGAATATTCTTCCAAATCAATCATCTCAAGTTTTTACTCAGGGGAAGAAAAAGGCATTAAAATGAATAAAGATATCCGCATCCTTCATGAGTCCAACATCATCTGCAATACGCACTGACACACATAGTTACTAATATTTTCCAGATCTTAGTAAGTCTTTGCAAACCTAAGTTTGGATAGCTATACACACACTAATTTGGCTTAGAAGGACGAATTTAAAAAGTCTGTGGCCATTTTTATAGACCCTACTTACTTAAAACAGATCTTGTGTATCTTGTAGAGATCTGGCAAAAGCAGGATTTGACAGGACACAAGACAAAAACTGAGGAAGTTCTGGGAAGCAGTACTCAACTAGAAATAAAAACAATCACTTCAGAGAAAGGCTGGAAGAAGGAAGTAAGGGAATACATTGGAATGAATACTTAACTGTCTTTCCTGTACTTTTCTTAAAGTGATTAATTTTTAATGAAGCCCTTCTCTCTTCTCCAGCGCCTACCTGATCTTAGAGTACTAACAGGCTGGAGTGCCAATTGATAGCTTTTCCAAGTCAAATAACACAGGCATGATAGCGTACGGAGCACGTTGTTACTACTTCCTCCGATGCTGACCGACCACAGATAGCTGGCATGTGTCCAGAGCCCAGCCTTGGGGCCCCAGAGGGTAAATCAGATTGTGAAGTGTTAAAGCTCAACAGGCTACTGTGAAGGTGGAGAAAGAGGTCCCTGAACCAGGACCACCAGCTGGGGGGTTAGTGGGAAGACATGACTACCGATCATGAAGTCTATAATGCCCCTCAAGTTTAAGTCCCTGGTTAATGGAGCTAAGGGTACCACCATCCATTCCTATCAAGTCACAAACACCTGGATAGAAAATCCTAAAAGCAATAGCCCACCAAGTAAAAGAAAATATTACCATGTAAAATCCTTTAAGGGGAAAACAGTCCCTTTCCCCCCACCCCAGACACCAGAGGCAGAGATAGGGGAGGGAATGGGAGCAAAGGTGCAGACTGAAAAAGATGAGCACACACATGCCAAGCCAGTACTCTGGCGCATGCTGATGGCGGATGTGCGGCAGAGGGGGAGAAGAGAGAAGCTTTGAAGCACAGGAACTAGGAGTAAGAATCTGTAATGGTTCAGGTCCTGAAAGTAAGACTTTAGGGAATCAAACTGGGATGTCATTAGAGAAGCCCACCACCTAACAGAAAACGCAGTCAGACTTGAGACTACAGTGGTAACGGTGGGTGGGGGGGTCCACATTTATATCCCAGTGAGTTGAGACTGCTCAAAATGATTACAGTAACATTCATTTTCTATAGATCATCATCAATAGGTAAAAATATGGCAAACGTCTAAAAGAATTTTTCTAGCCTATACCTTTGGATGTGCTCAGGCAGTTTCAGAAAGGGGGGAGTCCCTTCTATGTTACACTTCCAGGGAAGTCTTCTTCCTAAAGCTATTCTAATGCTTTGGAACTCCAATAGCAGGGCAATGTCTTCATGAAGTTGAAAATCTTTTATAAAGGGTAAATGCCTCTATACTACTCCTAAGACATCATCACAATTTCAGGTTCCCCACTCTAAATGAGTAAGTCTTATTTTAGTCAACAACCTTACAATTTCTAGTCTTTCATGCTTACCTACATGAGCACAATGTAAAAAAAAAAAAAAAAAAAAAAAAAATTTCATGTGGTTTTCCTTTTTAGTAAATCCTTCTACCCCTGAGCGTGCACTTTGTACCTATACCTTCAAAAGGTCAACAGGACCAAACATGTCAATAAAACACCAAATAACTTCTATACTGGATACAATACAAAGTTCACGCATTGGTTCAGCAGAGATTTTTATTACATTGATGTTTCCAAAAGGCAATAGCATGTTGCAGTGCCATATATAAGAAGACACTGGGTATATCCAGTTAGGTAAGAATTACGATCTTGGGGGGTTGACAGGGTGAGTGAATGGTAATTACGAATTTCTCTGTGTTCTAGTATTTGATGGAAGAAACACATCTCGCAAGAGGGTAACAGTCAACACTCTCAGGAACTACAGGAACACTCTGGAAGTGGGACAACATCAAAAGCATATAGGAAATTTGAGAGAGAGTGCCAAAGAGACTGCTGTGGTCAATAAAATGTACAGAATGGAAACAGATTTGCAAGCACAACAGTCACACTTACCTAAAAGATGTTTTCTGTCAATAACTGGTCACCATAAAGATGTGCTGTCACCATTGCATTAAAATAGAGAACAACCCGGCACCCAGAATTACTTTGGAGGAAGAGGGAAGCCCTTGCCCCAGAAGCATAAAATGTCGCAACTTTCAATAGCGTCCCTAAGCCAAATATTCACAAAAAGCTCTCTTGCCAAGAAAAAAAATACTTTCCTAATTTGTTTCTTTTGTTGTGTTTTGCTTTGAATTTTAAAAGTTCTTTTTTGTTTTGTTTTAAAGGGCAAACTCCTAAATATTTACAGAGATCTTACTAGGCAGAAAAAGAGATTAGAAAATGTTTTTTGAATGAATGCAACATGTTTCATGTATATTGAATTATACAATCAATTTTATATTAAGGAGAAAGAACTTATAAATCACAAAATATAATCTACTTTATGAGACAACATTTTAAATGATTGATATGAGAAGTTAAGATAAATCCGAAGTGTTTTGTATTCGTTATGGTTCAAGTTAGATTTAATAAACACACTGGCACCTAAGACAGTGAACAAAAACTATATAGTGGTATTAAATGTCACTAAGTAAAAATACTAATAGTTAACAGTAAGTCTTTATTTCAAGATTTTAATTTAAACATATCACACAGGGCGCCTGGGTGGCTCAGTTGGTTAAGCGACTGCCTTTGGCTCGGGTCATGATCCTGGAGTCCCTGGATCGAGTCCCGCATCGGGCTCCCTGCTCAGCAGGGAGTCTGCTTCTCCCTCTGACCCTCTTCCCTCTCATGCTCTCTCGCTACCATTCTCTCTCTCAATAAATAAATAAAAATCTTTTAAAAAATAAATAAACATATCACACATACTGCTAACCATTTAAAATCCTGTTTATTACAGGGTCTTATAAAGCCTGCTTTTCACTTTTCTTATATGTCCAAGATTAGAGCAAAAGTTTATCAATTACCACTTCACAAATACAAAAAATTGAATCATACTTGTGTTTTATTGGAGAGTGATAATTTGTGCAAAAACCGCATTTGTGTTTTACTGAAAAACAAGATGGTCTCTACAAAAAAAAAAAAAATACTTTCACTTTAGTCATTAAAAGCCTCCTTGCAACAGCGTCACCACAGAGACATTTAAATTTGTTGTTTCTGATAGTCTTATTCATTAAGAAATACTCAGTGGGGAAAACAGACTTTTAAAAACATGATTCTTTTACATGGTTTATACTTAAATACGCTCCATCCCCAAATTACAGGACTATTTAAATAAATACAGAGTAAACTCCGTTTGTTCCATTCTCTTACACATTGTATCATTTCTCCCAGAAACTTAGTAGCCCCAGATTTAACTATCACACAAATAATTAAGGAAGCCCTTAGCCACCAAGCGTGAAAAGCTATGAGTTTTGTGATTCATCAAAGTTCAACTATAAATTGGGCATCAGAAATACTCCTATTACCCATGTAAAATTTTAGGTATAATCTCAAATATGATATACATCTCCTCAGTCTTTGGTTTACTGACAAGCTAACAACTTGTGAAGTGCTTCATAGACCCTAACAAGAAAAGCAAAACAGAAAAGGTACTAACAAAAAGAAGCTTCCACTACCCTGCCCAAAATACTGCATTTCCTTTTAATAAAACAATAAGAAAATTAACACAAGTCAGCCTATATTAATCAAGGGTTCTTTAGAAAATAAAAGTTACCACGGTATAGATTATCTTTCTGAAAATACAGCTGCAATGACAAATGCTTACTTGCTTTTCTTCATATCCTAAGAGATTATATGTTCTCACAAAAACTTCAGAAAACACCAGTCTCCATAACAGCTTTAAGAAATCCAGCCTTGGGCCACCTGGATAATACAGTCCAGTTGAGCATCTGACTCTTGGTTTTGGCTCAGGTCGTGATCTCAGGGTCGTGGGATCGAGCCCCACATCAGGCTCCACACTCAGCATGGAGTCTGCTTGGGACTCTCTCCCTCTACCCCTCTACCCCCCAGCACCCTGTGCTTGCACACACTCTCTCGCTCTCTAAAATAAATAATTCTTTAAAAAAAGAAAAAGAAATCCAGCATTAAGGTAATTGTTTGGATACTAAGAAAACATGACAGTTTCCCTTGATAAATAGAAAACTCTGATGAAAATGAAAACTGTGAATTCACCAAAATCTCCTATAGCTCTTCCCCTTTCCTAAGGTCTAGTAGATAGAATTCCATAATTTAGATCACTCTTAAGTGTGGGAAAAGTAAATCATGTTTTAGGTATCTAAAGGTCAATACTTACATGATTAAAATACATTTTCAATACATCGTATTAAGGATTATTTTAAGGTTAGAGTTAAGGTAAGAATTAGAGTTAGAATATATATAGCACTGTGATTTTTACAAATTCTAAATAGGTCAAACAGAGGCTTTTAATAATAAGTTAAATGTGTACTCTCTAGCAAGCCACCACTAGTTAATAACTCCCATCTTATACTTAAAATTACATTGAGTAGGGTCACCTGGGTGGCTCAGTTGGTTAGGGAGCTAACTCTTGATTTAGGCTCAGGTCATGATCTCAAGATCCTGAGATTAAACCCCACCTGGGGCTCCACGCTCAGTGTGGAGTCTGCTTGTCCCTCTCCCTCCCCCTCTGCCTCTCGCTGCCCCCAACCCCCAATACCCTCCCACACTCTCTCCAGCACACACACTCTCTCTCTCAAATAAAATCTTTAATGATAAAATATTAATTAAAAAAACACATTTGCCATAGAAGTTGTTGAACAAAAATTAGAAAGAAAATAATGAAAATATAATGAGAACTCTAAAACACAGTGTGGTTATTTGGAAAAAGAGAAACTGGGGAATTATGATTATTAATCCTAATTTTCCTATAAATTCTTTGGTACAGTACCTTAACCTGTTTTTTATTTTCCTTAGTGATGAGACAAGTATATATATATATAAATCACCTTTTTTAGTAGGGTTGTATGAAATATAACCAATTTTGTTTCCAATCATCTTAAAAGTAACTTAAAAGTGAGATGATAATTGTTTTGACATGAATATCAATCAAAAGGATATAAGAGATGCACTGACAAAATTCAATGCTGTAATAAATAACCTCTGATAAGAAGTTCTAAATTCAGGTTCAAAGGTAGAAATTATCTCAAACACACAGCATCGTTCTATCCAGTTCTCTTAATATTTTCAATTCCCATTTCAAAATCCCTGTCCATATTTAGGATTCTCAGTTTGGTATCAAAGTCTGACCTTGGCTATAAAGTCATTATTTTTATTGTCTTGGAAAACATCCATGTGCAAAAAGAAAACCAAAATGTTATAACTCATACTTATTCTTTCTAAGCACTGCCCAAATTCAGAATTGCTCCCTATTTCCTTGTTCAGCACTTTCCTGTTGACAAGGATGTTGTTAATTCAAAGGTTCCAAAATCATAATTTTTAATAAAACAAATCCCAAAATCAAAATACTAAATTTCTTTTAAATGTTTTCTTTCCCAGAAAGGTTATAATTGCTTTAAAACCAGGATTTTAAAAAAAATGAAAGTACAAACCTTAACAGTCTATTAAAAAATATATATCTTAAATATTAATTAGCATTAAATAGGCTCTTCATTGAGCGGGGGGTTGGGAAGAGAAAGCCAGGGAGGCAAAGTGTTCAGGAATGTCTGCTGAAAGAATGATTAGTTAGGAGAAGTTCCCTACAGGCTCCTAGTTGGAGTGAGAGGCAATTCCCATCTTCCTACACTCTCTCCTGGAAGATCCCTGGTGAGCTACCATGGGCTAGGATCAAAACCCCACAATCATTACCTAGCAATTGTAATTTCTCCCCACAAAGTCAGAGAGAAGAAGGGTTACTGTATAGAATCTATACTCTAGTATACTAGAGTATACTAGTATTTAAGTATTACTCTAGTATTTAAGTCAGGGAGAATTACTCTAGTATTTAAGTCAGGGAGAATTACTCTAGTATTTAAGTCAGGGAGAGACAAAGCTAAGTTAAAAAGCACCACTGTTAAACATCCACTTGGGCGGGGCGGGTCTTCAGAAGTCATGAATAAACCTAGGCATCTTGACTTATGAAGTTCCAAAGTTGGGGGAGAAAGTCAGACCATTTTATTGCGGGTATGAAATTTAAGTAGGAAATAGAAATTTAGTGTAAGTATAAAGTATGTAGTTGTACCTAAACTTGTACAATTATTTAAATATTGCTAGGTTATGCTAATACTCATCAATAAGTATTTTCTATTACAAAACTGTTTTACTGTCATTATAATTAGCAGAATTAAGAGAATTAGTTTCTTAAATCCAAGATGAAAGTGTCCCATAGAAAACTAGACCACCAACACATCCTGCTGGAGACATGGAGATGTGCCAGTCAGACTCCCTTTTAAGAAGGACCTCTTTATCCAGTGCCAATGAGTACAGTAAGCTGCCAACCTAAGGGGTGTCAGCTCTTTCATGTCTGCCTCAGTTTTTGCACCCAGGTCATGCCCTTCTCAAGATACCATCAGCCAATGGCTGAGCAAGACCATGGTAAAGAGCCTAGCGACAGAGTACACAACACAAGACTCTCCAAACCTAGCAATCTCTGCTCCAGGTTTCCCATTGGGCTGAGAGACTTGTCAGAGCTGCATCACAATCCTACCCGCTGACTGCCTGCCAATTCCATTTTCTCCCTTTTCCTTTCAAAATGTTAACCCCCAGTAAACCTTTTGAATCTCAACTCAGGCTCAGCATCTGCTCCTCAGAGAATCCAAGTCACATAGTAGACAATTCATGGTGCAAGAAACAGACAGTAAGAGGATGTAATGGGGCTGGACAACTTACCATCCAGCGGGCAATAAGGGCCCATTCTGGGTGGTGTGCATGGCACAGGTAGTCCCTTCTCAAAGCATGTTCCTGACGGCTAAACCTTGGAAATGTGTACTTGTGGAAAAGGGCACTCTGGCCAGTGTGATAGGATTCAGGGGTATGAAAAGTGAAGAGGGACAATACATACAAGGCCAGCGGAAGTAGCTGATAGTTAAAAAATTACATTGACCCCTCTAAGGGGTTATGAAAGGTGAAGACAGCTAAACAACTGAAAACAAAATGGAAAGGCTATAGGGCCCCTTTGGCAGTTTATAAAAAGACCTTTATTTCCTTTTTTCCTGAAGTGGAAGAATAGAAAAAGCTAAAGACCAAACTCAGGATTTAATAGTAAGAGTCTCCCGATTTCAAAAAAGATTAAATGCTCAGCTGAGCTAGATGATACCAAGATTAGGACCCTGGTGGGAAAACCTGAGGCCCGGACACATGAAATGGAAGCGACCATCTGCGTGGAAGCCTATGAAGATTCTCTCTCTAGACTACTCTTAAATTGAGAACCTACAAAGGTGATCTAGACCTCCCTATTAAGATTTAGCACTTTTCTCATGTAAGAATAATCTGTAGAACACCCCTGCCCTGCTAAGCAACAAGAGCCCCTACTCGGGATCTGCCCTCACCTCCTCTTACACCAGGTCACCAATAAATAGGATTAAGTTGCAGCAATAATACAGCCAGGGCAAGCTGGGCCTGAGAAACAGGGACTATATCCAAAAAGACAGGCAAGGATCAGTCAGCATCCACAGGGATGGATAATATCTACTGACTCAATTTTGAGGATGCTTAACCAAGAAGACTGCACCATAGGCCTGGAGTTATTATTAACTGATGTAGGGAGACAGTCTTAGGATATAGGATTAACGCTCCGGCAAGGACCCTAGGAGATGGTATAAATTAGCAGTTAGGGTGGCTCCTAGTACCCTGGAGAAACTGATGGCTCATGCTGAGCAAGGCTGAACAGCCTGCATTACCATAGCAGATGGTATAGAAAAGGAATAAAAGGCTTATGGAGTTAGGTACATTGGCACAGCTATATTATGGAAACCCTGACAACCCACCCAAGGATTCTATGCCATGAGAAGACCCAGACGGCACACCATTCATCAAAGCCATCAGGAATGTGCTCATGAGAGAAGCACCATCATTATCAAGAAGTTCATAACGGCTCTCCTCTACAGACCAGAGTTGATGGTAGGAGAGACCATAAAAGAATGTGGTTCACTGACAGCAATAAAGATGATGGGTTCCGATGCAGGGGAGACTAGGTAAGGGTACTTAACCACAGAAGCCAGGGTTGAAATCAACATAACAAATGGCAAGGTCAAATGGCTACAAATATTTCAACAAATGGCACAGAAACAATTAAATATCCGTATGCAAAATAAAGAATCTCAACCCTTACCTCACACCGTAAACAAAGGCTAACTCAAAGTGGATCGAAGGCTAGATGCAAAAGCTAAAACTAAAACTGTAAAACTTCTAGAAGACTGTCACAAGGTTCAGGATGGCATGTACCAATGACTAAGCAAGCCTCTGGTACAAGGGTCCAGCCATGCCTGTCCAACTGGGGACTCCTCTAGTCAGCAATCCTTGCTCCCCAGTTCCCATGGGGCTGGCAGAGCCTTTGTCAGATCGGCCTCAGGTTAAGAGCTCCCATTGTGCAGCCCCACTTTTGCCCCTTTCCTTTCATGGGTGTTACCGATAAATCTTTTGCCCTCCTAACTTCATCTCAGTATCTGCTTCCTATTTTATTTTTAAAAAACAAGTTCCCTCTTTCAAAAAGTGCTACAAATGTTCCCGCTTCTTCATGTAAAGAGCTTGGAAGTCACCACTCCACCTAACAACAGGTAAAAAGATGAAAAGACTGAAAAAAAAAATCAACTTTTCTTGGATCCATAAGAGAGGGGAAGACACAGAACAAACCTACTGCCCGCAAGACTGGAGAGACAAAGAGACAAATACAGAGTCACAACTTACCAGAGCAGAAATACGCAAGCAAAAACCTCCACAGAAACCCGTGCCAGGAAAGGAAAATCCTGTTTAGCCAACAAATTGCTGGTGGCTCAGTATGGCCAACTCAAAGAGTAAAAAACTCCAGGGAGACCCAATCATAGCGAGGCACCACAACACTGTGATGTTTACCTCCAGGAGCTTAACCAAATCCCCACAGTTAAGTACCAGAGAAAAATCCCCTTGTGCTTCCAGCAGGGGAGGGTAGGAGGAACCATTCTGAAATACATGAGCACACGCTGGTCTTCTTAATAAGGCCACTCCCAGGGGAAACTGGTTAACCAGAGCCCAGATGCACCACAGTGGGGGTATTATCAGAGCCTAACTTCCCTGGGAGAAGGGAAATGCCCAACTCCAGCTTTCTCTAGCTTTCCACATGGGAAAAGGAAAATGCCCAACTCCAGCCCACTCTGCCATCCTGTCTCACCTAAGGGAGGAGAAAAAAAACTGAGAAAGTTTTGTAAAGTTCACAGTCCAGCATGGGATAAAAGACTGAGACCTAATCATAGGAATAGAAAATGCTTTCCCTCCCCCTACACTTCACCACCACATTATTAAAGGCCTATTTGCAGTAGCTCCTTTTACCTGATACATCATGTCTGACTATAAGGGAAAAAAATCACAAGGCATACCAAAAGGCAAAAACAGAATCTGAAGAGAGAAAGCAAACATCAGGACCAAACATGGCAGGGATGCTGGAATTACAGACTGGGAATTTAAAACAACTATAATTAATGTGCTAAGGGCTCCAATGGATAAAGTAGACAGCATGCAGGAAAAAATAAGCAATGTAGGCAGAGAAATGGAAATCCTAACAAAGAACCAAAAAGAAATGCTAGGGTTAAAAATACCTATAGCCGAAATGAAGAACACCTTTGATGGGCTCATTAGTAGACTGGACACAGCTGATAAAAGAATCTGCACTGGAGGATATATCATAGAATCTTTGAAAACTAAAAACCAAAGAGAACAAAGACAAAAAAAAAACCTAAAAAACACAAGAATAGCATATCCAAAGACTGTGTGGGATAAGTACAAAATGTGTAACATACATGTAATGGGAATACCAAGAAGAGAAGAGGAAAGGAACAGAAGAAATATTTGAAGCAATAGTGACTGAGAATTTCCCCCAAATTAATGTCAGAAATCAAATCACATATCCATGAAATTCAGAGAACACTAAGCAGGACAAATGCCAAAAGAAACCCCAAACAAACAAAATACCCTATATCTAGACATACCATTTCCAAACTACAGAAAATCAAAGATAAAAAATCCTAAAAGAAGCTAGAGGAAAGAAACACTTTACCTATAAAGAAACAAAGCTAAGAATCATATCTGACTTCTTCTTCAAACATGCAAGCAAGAAGAGAGAGGAGTAAAATGCTTAAGGTGTTAAGAGAAAAAAGCCACTAACCTAGAATTCTGTACCCTGCAAAATTATCTTTCAGAAGAGAAGGAAAAATAAAGACTTCCTCATACAAACAAAATTGAGGAATTTGTTGCCAATAGACTTGACTTGAAAGAAATAAAGAAGTTCTTTAGAGAGAATAAAGAACTTACGTAAATCAAGTTCTACATTAAGGCAGAACATCAAAGAAGGAGTAAGTCTAGGTAAAATAATTTTTATTTTTCTTATTTCTTATATTTCTTATTTCTTTATTTTTCTTACTCTAATAGTAACAGTTTGTTCAAAGTAATACTAACAATGTATCTGATTATGCATACTTTTGTGTAAATCTTATGTATGCTTATATAAGTATGCTTATTTAGGTAGGCTTATACACAAATGAAATGAATGACAACAGTGATACAGGGATGACAGGGAGGAATTAGGATAGTTTCGTTATTATAAGGTACTCACACTACCCATGAAGTGGTATAGTGTTATCTGAAAATGAACTAGAATTGGCTGTAAATATATTTTGCAAACTCTAGGGCAACCACTCAAAAAGTAAAAAAAAAAAAAAAAGTATAACTGATAGTAAGTTAGGAAAGAAAATGGAATCATATAAAATGCTCACTTAAAACTACAAAAGGCAGAAAATGAGTGGAAAATAAAAATAGAACAATGGCAACAAACAAAAAACAATAACGAATATATAAATATTAATCTAACTATATCAACAATCACTTTACACATCAATGGTCTAAATGCACCAACTGAAAGACAGAGATTGTCAGAGCTGACCAAAAACCATACTATATAATTCCAACTATATGACATTCTGAAAAGGCAAAACTATGGAGGCAGTAAAAAGATCAGTGGTTGCAAGGGTTTGTGGGGGAGGGATGAATAGGCAGAACAGGAGGATTTTTAAGGCAGTAAAGATACTCTGTATGATACCATAATGATGGGTACATGTCATTACACATTTGTCCAAACCCACAGAATATACAACACCAAGAGTTAACCGTAATGTAAACTATGGACTTTGGGTCAATGCAGATTAATTGTAAGCTGTGCACGTGGGGGGACAGGGAGTACATGGGAAATCTCTGTACTTACCTCTCAATTTTCCTGTGAACCTAAAGCTGCTCTAAAAAAAGTCTTAATTTTTTTAAAAAATGCTAGAAATTCTGCATCTTGAATTCTTTTCTTAAAATTACAAGGTAAATTAACATATTAAAGTTGCTGAGAATTCTTCCAAAAAAAAAAAATCTGTTCAACTTCATTTACTCTGCACTTCCTAAAATAATTTGACTATGAACACCTTTTTCTTCTAATACCCATAACATCCCACAGAAGTAATGGTCTATGGAACACGCTTTGGGAAATACAAACCAAGTAGCAGTTTACCAAATTCCAAATACGGCCCTTAAGAAAAAATAAACGATCTCTTAAAACTTATCCTGCAATTGCAAATTTATAAAATAAAAGCACCACATGAAAATAAATTAGAGGGCACCTGGGTGGCTCAGATGGTTAAGCATCTGCCTTCAGCTCAGGTCATGATCCCAGGGTCCTGGTATCGAGTCCCGCATCGGGCTCCCTGCTCCTTGGGAGCCTGCTTCTCTCTCTCTGTCTCTCATGAATAAATAAATAAAATTAAAAAAAAGAAAATAAATTAGAAATTTACATAGTTAACTAATTGTAATATGTTGCATCCTTTGAAAATGTTTGAAAAAGTGTTGAGATCAAAATTTTCCAATTTTTTACAAGTATTTGCATTAGGAATTTTCAAAAAATAGAACAGCCGACTATCTTAGATGCTCATATTTTTTTAAGTTAATTCACTTCTGGGTTATTCAAATGGTGGACAAACACCTTTCAGGCTACTTTCCTTCCTCTCCATTCGTACTATGCTCAAATTACATCTCTCAGTCAAAGAAAGTTCCTCACAACCCGGCCAGACCTTAATAGCCTAATTTCTGACTGCTTCACCACAGATCTTTCCTCTTAGTTCCTGGCCACCAAACATTCTGGATCTAACTTCTAAGGTCCTACGGTACATTTTCTCATACTTTGTGCACATAGTCTACTTAACATTTTCTTTTGCATGTTTCTTTTCCTGAAGCAGATTATCAGCCTCTCAAGGATTAGATGAAAGCCCTATGCATCTCTATAACCTCAGTAGCTAAGATGGTGCATGATATGATGACTTCCCTTTCCCTGCCTGAGTTATCAATCTCCATTTGTCTATTCTTACATTCGTATCAAAAATCTAGAGATCATTGCTGTATGTAAGCTCAGAAGCCAAATAATACACAACTTCATTGCCTTTTTTTAAATCCATCTTTCATCTGGACTGCATAGGATGAACCAATATTCTTTTCCCTCTATAGGCAGTATAAGTGCCTTCCAGATCACAGATGGACACAGTCATATGTTCTCCTAAGATATATCCAACCAAAGCCCCATACCCACATGCAACTGCAGGGGACACAGTCCTTACATAAAAGAAGTAAAGAAACTTCAAAATATTAGATAAAAACTAGAGTGACCATATAATTCATAATCCAAACCAGGACATTGCTGAAAGTGAAGGAGACTATTAATCATTAAACCAGGACAACACACACAAATTAGCAATGTCCCAGTAAACGCCCTCAACCCACTCTATCTACTCTCTATTCTATTTCTGTAACAAGTTTGTTACAGAAATTGCATGTCATATATTCGACATTTATTCAATGCCTGCTCTGTGCCAGGTACTTTGCTAGGCATTGAGATACTATACACACACACACACACACACACACACACACACACACACATAGTATCTCAATGTATATATGCATATGTATATATATATACACACACACAAGGCATGTATATATATGTATATGTGTGTGTGTGTGTGTATATATATATATATATATATATATATATACACACCAAGGCAAATACAGTCCTTGCCTTTTTGGAAGAAATAGAAATAGGGGAACAAACATATAACTAAAATAATTACAAATTGTGATTTTAAATACTTAAAAGGAAAAAAAATAACTTTGGAAGAGAAAGGAACTACTGGAGAGAGGCGTTCACAAAAGACCTCTCTGGAGTGGTGACATTTGAACTGTGACTCGAAGGCTGAATCAGATTAGCTATGGGCGTGGCTGGGAGATGGAAAAGTAGGGGAGAATTCCAAATTCAGAGAACAGCATGTGCAAAGGCCCTGAAAGGGGAAAGTTTAGCTTAAGTGAGAAAATGAAGAAGACCTGTTTCCTTATAGTTTAGCAAAGAAAAGAATACATGTCTGGGGCAGACTGGAGAGGTCAGAAGTCTTGCATTCCTGCCATTCTAGAATTCCTTCCATTCTAGAATTCTCGGGGAAAAGGAAAGTAGAATCTTAACTGTCAATGCACAGAGCAGGGTGAATTTATTAAGCATTTCCTCTATTGCCCCTCTTAGCATAAGGCCACCCAAAGAGGTAAATTAAGTCAAAGAAGAAGAAAGGATAATAAAATTTAGTAAAGCCAACTGTGTTCATTTCCTCTTCTAACACCAGGACATAATGAGGAAGGTGGAAAAGGACTAGCCATAACCCTGACAGCAGCAGAACAGGAATAGAACTACTCCTACCACACAGCAAGCTTCCTCACTGGGTGTCACTGTGTTTTCCTCTACAAAATTGGGAGCTGATGTCTCTTTCTTCTGCATCCTCAAAAGTCCTTCAGGATCGTGCCTTTTCCAAGTGACCACAGCACGGGGAAAATTCTAGACAACTTACACAGTACTTTTAAGTTTGAATAAGATGTAAAATTAAGATTGCACAATTATACTCAGGGAAGCAGAATGCATTTCTTCTATCAAAAGTTGGATACATACTTCTGAGGGTCAGGGATTTTATCAAGAACAAAGGGAAGCACAAATCCAGGGAAGAAATTAGAGGTCAGAGTAAAGCCATTTTCAAATGTAAAAAAATAAACAATATTAAGCCTAAACACGAATTAATTTTAAAAGAAAAGAGACTCCAGCATAATTTGGGGGTTCAGGAAAACTTTGAGCTTTATTCTAGTGTTTTGGGTTCAGCAAAATACATTTTGCCAAATGCTTTCCCCCTTAATTCAGAAAAGGCATGCATATTTCAAAGGAAATTTAATCCATATGTTTCTGATTCATTTACACTTAATTCATCAAAATGTTGTTTTGTAAGAGTTATTTGGTGTCCAAGAAGTCTTATAAGACTCTTCTCTTTGAACCAGAAAGCCTTGCGTTGCCAGGACTAAATGGAACTTTATATGCAAAAAGAGTAGGACCTGGTGTTCCTCTAGGAAGTTTGGCCCATAAACTAGACTCTACTCCTAGAGTGTTGAGGTCAAGAGTAACAGGTAATGCTGAGAATTAGCAGGGAGCATTTAGCTAGATAAAGAGAAAACTCCAAACAACACTCTCCAGTAAAACAAACTCATCATTCTGTTATTGAGAAGCAAGGTTTTTTTCTTCATTTTTTATTATGGAAAACCATTCTGATGTTTCAACAAGAAAATGAAGGACTTTGGTCCTTAGCATGGAATGTTATACTTAGTTATTAACCATGAATAAATATGTTATTTTATAAAACAAGAGGGAAAATGTATTTCCTCTGGTATTCCAAGCATTCTGTTACACAAATTGTGAGCTTCCTCAATTCCTTCATGTAGTTCACTACTTGTTTTGGGCCTCGAGAATACTTTCCTTAAATCTAATTGATGTTCACATTTTCTACTAACTAGTAGACTTTTTCTCTTTGGGCATGTACTTACAGAATTGGTTCTCTGTCTTCCTTTCTTTTTTTTTCTTAATAAGCATGCTAAGTCTTTACATTTAAAGACATATTATCCTGTGATGCATTTACTGTGCTTGTTAACTTGATTGTGCATACATTATGGCAACAGTTCAAGACATCTTTTCCAATGATCCAAATAACATGATACAGTTACAGTGCTATCCCTTGATAGATGCGGGAAAGCCCACAGTCTCTTGAATGACAATGAGACACAGGGATCTAAAAATACAGACCTCAGACTTAAAATGACTATGAGGATTTCCTATGATCAAAACCACAAAATAGTTCAGTGAAAATAACTTGAATAAAATATTAAAAAGTAACAAAAGCAGTTGCTGTTAATGTTTTAACTAATCAATTTAAACTAAAAAAAGTGATTTGAAAAAAGTACACTATAGATTTGTATTATTTGATAATACTGATCATGAGTCTTCATAAGCAATATTATCTAGTGATATAATTTTTTTAAGGAATCCAACATGGGACTCGAACTTTTGACCCCCACATCAGGAGTCGCATGCTCCAAGTGAGCCAGCTGGGTGCCCCACAAGTGATATAATTTTTAATTCTTCTTTTAAATCTAAAATATTAGTGCTATATAACTTAAATACATCTCAATTTTGGAAAAAAAAATCCCAATTATTGGTATAAAAATTTTGCTGAATGCAGACTACACATTAAAGACAAAGATTGATGAATACTGGAATGTATTGAGAGCCAACAGTTTTTTCTAAAGGGTTGAGCTGTACAGTGCAAAGTATAAGATTTGAAACTTACAGAATTGGCTTATCTCTTACTGTTAATTATATTTAGAGAAAGAGGCATCTACAAAGAGAACCTGGATCAGGTCCCAGCTCTACCATTTAGGAACTGTTCACTTAGGCATTGTTGTTTTTTGTGTGTGTATTTTTTTTTCCATTCTCTATCAGCCAGGTTCCTTATCCTTAAGATGGGTAAAATAGTATTTTAATCTCAAAGAGCAGAGTAGTAAATACATGTGCATTAAAGTAATACTAGCTGTTACAACAAATAACCAAATTATGACAACTTGAACATGACCAAAATTTATTTCTCATACACATACAATGCTATATAGGTTTTCTTGATTGTCAGGGGGCTCTACTCCAATCAGAGACATTGGAACCAAGGCTCTTTAAATCTTGTAACCCCACCCTTTTTAACACATCACTTTTAAGATTGTCATGCTTTCCTCATCAAGCCAGCAGAAAAGGAAAGGGCACAGAGCATCACATGTGGGAAGATTTTATGGTCTAGACCTAGAAGTGGTACACCTCACTACTATTCCATTGGCAAAAACTAATTCACATGGCCACACCTAATTACAAATGAGTATGGAAATGTACTAGTTGGGTTGCCAGGCAGAAGAGGAAACAGGATGAGGGAAAACTAGCCACTCTTTGCCACATGTAAATTGCACAGCACTCTTCCTTTCATGTTATAAGTACTCAACAAATGTTGGCTATCTTTCTGCTATCACCATTATTAATAAAATTTCTCTTAAGTGAAAACATTTAGCTTAGAAGACATGAGCCTCACTGACAGGGCAGGTGAATACATATTTTTCTGCATACATTATATGGCTCAGAGAAACCCATATATGTTCAAAATTAAAATACAAGAGCAAAATGTTTTTGAGAAGTTTTACACTTAATGGCCAGATAGATATATCAAATAGGATTCCAAACAAAAGACTATATATATTCTTTAAATATTACTATGGTAATAAAAAGAGTCAAGCAGGCTTTTTCAGGATTCAAATGTTCAAAGATCCAAGCTTAGTGGATTAGACTAAAATCCTTAGACAGGGGCATTTCAAACACCATTATAGCAAACCCCAAGCTGCTGTCCAAATTCCTTTGCTGCATTATCTTCCTGTTGCAAAGCATACAGCTTCCATGGTATACAAGCTGCAAATTGTTTTTGTTGTCTGCCGAGTTCCCATTGTATTAATGTTTCCTATCATGGAATAAAGCCTATGCAGTCCACCAGTATCTTCAAGTACAGATTTAAATCCATACATATTTTTCTTCAAGTGAAGACTTAAAACTATACCTATCTCTCCAGGGCAATCTGGGAAACTCCTGAAAGACCACTCCTTTCTTCCTAAAGAAATTACTTTTTGAAAACTTTGAGTAAAAGAAAAGTTCAAGATTTTTCAGGGTCTGTCTGGTTCTAATGGTAAAGCATTGCCAATCCAAGGGACAGATTTCAGCAGCTTTAAAAAGAGTTTGTTAATTAAAATCACCCTTCACTTAACTTGCCTCTTTTTCTGTCTCTTTAGTTGGCCCAACTTGTCCATTAGGATAATATTAAACAAATGAAAACAAAAGGAAAAATAAAGCAAGGTTCTTTCTATGCATATTTCTAAGACCAGGCAGTGTATGCTCCAAAACCATGTCCATAGAGCCAAAATTGTTGAGAAAATAAAGCAGCTTTTTAGCTGATTGAAAACTACTTGAATCCAATGCTTGTTTTACGTACCCAAAACAATTCATACCCTTGTAGTTTAAAAAGTAATAGCAAAACAGACACTACTAAAATACAGTACTCCTTTCCACATACAAGGCTTTGACGGGGCCACTGAAACATACCCAGGAAAGCCAGCTACCTCTTATTCCCATCAGAAAATGCCTAAGGAGGCCTCACATTACTTTCCCCCAATAACTTATTAACCTTGGAAAGTAAAGCTTTCTGAATGTCCCCAACAACCTTGGCTTTCTGATCATGTGATCAGAGAAAGAAATACACTCTGGCTTTCATTAGTTTGAGGACATCTGCAAGGAGAACTTACAACACAAAACAATCCTGGTTGCTGATCTTGTTCTCTCATCTGGACCAAAGAGTGTTAGTGTCAACAATTACAGTAAACAGCACGGGGAGAGCTAACATAAACTTTTCAGAAATCATAAGCTTAATATCCTTGTTCAGAAGTTGGACCAAGCTATGACTAAACTCTTCTGCACTCGAGACCGCAGGCTAGAGACTGACTTTGATATATTTCCAGAAAGAAAGTGTATCCAAACCTGCGCACTGGGAGAAAAGTAAACATTCCCGGCATTGGAAGTAGACGTGGCAACAGGTATCAGGGGGTGGGTGATTCATGCAGAATGCAGGATGAGAGGCTGTAATGCCTGTAGCAGGTGGGAGGCCTTCTGTGGGCCGCACTGTTGTTCAAGTCAAGTCATACAAGTAGATACTGTTTATTTCCGCAGGGGCAGTTCAGCTAGAGCTCCTCTGGCCACAGTTTTTAAAATAGCTCCATGCCATTCCTATTATGCACAGGCTTTCTTTAGACCCAGGACAAGACAATGGAAAAACCAATCTAAACAAAAACAAATGTAAACTACTTTGGGTTTACTTTATAAACATGTCAGCCACGAGGTAGGTAATTACCTTCAAATAAGGGGATAATTTGCCGGGTCACGATGCCCAAGTGAGAACTTCAATGTCGTTTACAAGATCATAATGTTCTTTCTACATGTTTTTGTCATCCCTATTTCTATGCAGCCAAAGATACTTTTGAGCTTCATGTTTATTCCCAGGGCTAACCACATGATAAAGACAGACTACACTGAATGGTACCTACTCTATCGCATCTACAATGGAATGCTTACCATCGCTGGACTGAATTGAAGTGATTAGGCCCTAGCCCTCTCTATTTACAGACTTTCTAAGTTAGAAAAATAGGAATGCTCTCTCTTTTTATGATTACATTTGGGCAGCCCTTTACGATTTCTCATTGGCTTTGTCATTATTGCCGACAGCACCCTTCAGAGTTAGACCAACAGAAATATGGCCCATATTTGGCAGATAAGACAACAGGAGGCAATGGCAGAGTTGGGATTTGAACCCAGGGCATTGGATGCTATACACTCTTTCCGCTACACCATGTTATCTCTACATAAACATAAGGAGCTGAATTATAACAATCCCTCATTATAAAATGGACTCTGAAAATCACTAAATAATTTATTAAAGGTCATCTTACTAGTGAATGGCAGAGGTAGGATTTGACACCTGAATATTTCTGAGTCCAGAGCCCAGGCTTTTGGCACCAGCTGCACTGCCCTCACTCTATAAAGTTTGGCAGCCAAAGACTCTAAAGTTTACACTTAAAACTAGCTAAATAAGAAATTATCAGAATTTTTTATACTTCCTCAGCTTCTTGTTCAGCTCATTATCTCATTCTAGATCTTTTCATCTGTCCGTCCTTAGATCTATAATAAGATTTCAGGAGAGTTCTTTTCCTTTTTTTAATTGTCCTCAGCCTTATGAAGGCCACATTGAACTAATATGTGCTGAGCTAGTTCTGCATCTTATATTATGTGGCTATTTAATTCTCTTCTTCCTTGGTCTGAAAAGTCAACTGAGAAGTATTTATTAAGTGCTTACTGTAGGCCAAGCACTATGCTACACATTGCAAGGTATAAAAAAAAAAATCAAAAGACATTAAATCACCTTCAAGGAGCTTATAGTCTAGCTAGAAATACATGATTCCAAATGATAGCAGAAAACATCTACATGCTCAACTCAAAAACACTTAAAAAGTATAAAACACTCAAACAAGAGAAAGATGTTTGGAACCTTTAAGGTCCTTACTAAGTAATAATAACATTGTAATAGTTCCTATAACATTTTGTCTGTGTCCATCTGAACATGGATCTTTTGACTGTAAAGGACAGAAGCAACTCAGATTAGGTTAGGGAATTTATTTGTTCACATTTATAAAAATTCTCTACAAATTCATCATAACCTGCAATCCTAGCCCAAAAGAAAAGTCTCAGTGAAAACAGTTATCTATGTCACTATACATTTTTTGTGAAGAATAAACACAGGCTTAATTTTAGTTTCATCAAAAGTTTTTCAATATGTAACTATGCAGTTGAATATATAGTGAAAAAGAAATGACTGTTTTCCTTTTTTTTTTTTTTCCTGAACGGAGATTTTATATTTGCTAATTGGAAGGCCGTCAAATAGGTATAGGAACCTCTAGGGCCCTCTAGCTACTGTGGTTCTCAGCTGTGACAACCTTTTCTCACAGATTAGATTCTCTTAGAGAGAATAATCTAAGGCTCTCTTTTTTTTTCTTGGTTTTTTTGTTTGTTTGTTTTTATTATGTTATGTTAATCACCATACATCATTAGTTTTTGATGTAATGTTCCATGATTCATTGTTTGCTTATAACACCCAGTGCTCCGTGCAGTACGTGCCCTCTTTAATACCCATCACCAGGCTAACCCATCCTTTTAAAAGGAAATCAGTGCCTCCATCTCTCCCCTCAGCACAAGACCAATTCAATCAGAAACCAGGGAATTGGGGCTTAGACAAGAGTACTTCCTATGTGCAATGAGGATTTAAAATCCATCTTCTGTCTAGTACCTACATTATACCATCTACTCATCCAAAAAATTAGCAGTGCTCCCCAGTTAATGACAAAAGGATGGAAAGCTAATTTTGGCTCCTAGACAAGGCAAAACAAGAAGAAATGATTAATTCATGTATACTTACTTGTTCCCCAAATGTGGGGAACACATTCAGAATAATTCAGGTATACTTACTTGTTCCCCAAATGTGGCAGTGATTCTTTGCCATGGTACCTAACAACCATTCACAATGTCCTTGCAAGGATCTCTTCCCAACCGTAATATTCCAGAATCTTTATATGTGCCCTCTGCTCTTTATTGTTGTGGTTGTTGTTGTTTTTAAATCTGTGCTCATGAAATTAGCCAGGGAATGATTTGCCATTATCTGCAGGCCTGACAGAAAATACGAATTCGAGGTTTAGACTACTACATCCAGGTGGAAAAAGGCAGAATTGAGTGGGTGGTATTCTGCCGCCAAACCCCACAGCCAGTTGATAGGTTGTCCCACACGCTGTTCTGAAGCAAAGTCCGATCACTTGAGGTCATTATAGGACAGTTATTTTAAGGGGCTTGTTAGAGAGCCACGTGAAATGACAGGGGCCATAAAGTTGGCCATAAATGTCGCTTGTAATGAAAGATAATGCGTCCATGGTGGTTCATTTAAGAAAACATAGGACTGCATCCGAAGGAGAACAGAAGCTTAGCTACTGTTTTATTCATAGCTTATTAGTAACAACAACAACAAAAGAAAAATAGAGAATTTTGTGGAAGAAGGGAGTCATTTACATTGACGTCATTGGAGGAAAAAGCCTTAAAAAAGCTCACTGCTTAAGGGGTTTATTATTTTCTGCCAACTAAGAGGGATCATATGGCTGCCGCCCTGTCTTCTTCACTTACCTGGACTCCAGAGCCATTGCTGACCCATGAAGGAAATCTATGTCTTCAGAATCAACAACTTACTCTCGGTGGCCCAATTGGCAGAAAATAAAAATAAACACAAAAACCTCTTATTTTGCAGTATTAACAAAGAAAACACTGACCTTCCACCTTCTACCTAATCTACCCCCAATTGCTTCTTTGACACCATGCCTAGTAAAATGAAAAGGGGTTTTCAAAAGAAGGAAAGAAACATCTGCTTGGACTTCAGATTCCCCTCCAAAGCAGAAATCAAGTCTAGAAAGGTTACATGTTTCAACGAGCACGCAAGACAAAGGAGAAAGTTCAACTGCTTATCCTACTTGACCTTGGCTTTAACGCAGGATCACGTTGATCCTGATGGAGAGATTAAAACGCCAAGTCCAGAACTGCTCACCAAGCAAATTCACAAGGGGAGTTCTAAGAGTTCTTTGGCACCATTGTTTCATATGGAATTAGCAGGGATGATCCCAGGCCACAAATGTAGCAATATTTTAACTCAGTGTGCAAAATTTCAAAGATAAAGCCTGAGATTAGAAGCCATACTGAACTCAAACACTGCTTTTCTGGTAGGCTTTGTCACACACACACACACACACACACACACACGCATGTATGAGAGCTGTTGAAAGATTTCTTTATGGAGGGGGAAAATGGAGGTCATTAGGGCCATAAGAGGTAAAGGATAAAGGTAGGGGATGACAAACCCAAAAACATTTTGTCTTACATATCCCTACTCTAGATTGCAAATTCATGCTACCTTCCATGAAAACTACTTTCATAGAACAGCAAAATAGTGTTGTCAAAAACCCACCTCCGTGCTTCGGAGCCAAAATATAATGTGAAGACAAGGAGTTTGGGATAAAGAGGAACAACAGTTTTATTGCTTTGTAGGGTAAAGGGGGGTGCAGCAGACTATGGCCTTCAAAAACTGCAAGCCCAGTGGGAAGAAGGGGTTGGGGGGTTTCACAGGGAAATACAGGATCTAGCCAATTTTGACAGGAACTGTGTACCTGCCGCCAGCCTCATTCGTCATTTTCAGGGTGGTACCAGGTGTCTGAAACAAGGCTAAGAAGGGAGGAGGAGAGGTTTGCAGAAGAGAGGAAAAAGGTTACTTTAAAATAGAGCTTCGCTGAAGCATTAGTGCGGCCATTTTTATTTTTGTTCAACTTCATGCTTTCAAGTGGTTTCAAAATGGCACATAAATGATCATATAGTTCCATAATAAAGACGACAGCACTTGTGAACCAGAAATATAAACTTTGAACTTAAAATCTTGAAAATCTGAGAGAAGGGGTAACAACAAAAGAAAGATTAACAGCAAACGTCTGAACTGGTCCAAGAGCCCATCTCTTAAATTGCTCCAACAGAAAGCACCCTGGACAAGTGGTCTGGGAAATTGGGTTCCAGCCCCATGTCTGCCACCGCCTGACTACACTTCAGGCAAGCTTCTTGTGTTCTTTGGGCCCCACCCAATTTCCTCATCAGTAAAATAAAAGGGTCTGAGTAGAGGAATTCTAGAATCAATTATTCATAGATATTATGGAAGCTATGCAAAGCTACTCATTAATATCATGCCTCCATTTCCAACTTGTTTTTTCTGACTAGCCCAACCCATAGCAGTTTCTTTCTCTTTCCTGGTCAGGCTACTCATTAACTCTCCCACTGCTCTAACTCCTAACTTAGTTCAATATCAGTCAATCCCTGTAATGTCTTCTCTTTCTTTGAGATTGTAAATTCCCCAGAGGTACAACTTGTTTCTAACTGCATCCCTCACTGAAACTGAGAGTGTTAAGCATGGTAGATGTTTATACAATTCTTTTTTTGATGTATGCATGAAGAAATGAATATCTGGCACTTCATAAGTACTGACTTGAACAGTCACTACTGATCACAAAAATAAGCCAAAAGAAACCACTGATTGCTAGAAAGCAAGATCTAGTCACCAAACCAAAAATTTGCCTAGGCTACACTTGTTATACAGAAAAAGAAAATTCATATCCCCAATTCAAAATCCCTCTGTTATCCCTCTTTTGACAAAATTTCAAAGGTTATAAATTGCATCTGAAAATCTTAAAAATATATAATAAAATGAATAAATCAATTGACACAAAAAGTATTTGCTGTTGAAGTATCTTTTTTCATAGAAATAGGAAGAAATTCTATACCTTTCTAGTCCTTATTAATGTACTGTACTAATTTTCTAGTGTTTCTTGAGGCTTTACTCTATCTTACTAATTAATATAGAAACACTTGACTCTGTACGCCATTTAAGATGATTTAAGCTGTCACACTTCTTCTGTTCCTATTAAAACTTAATTCAGTACAGCTAGTATAAATTTATTGGCCATCTTTGTTAAGACTATCTACTGTTTTCACTCATTCCCTACCACATACATACTAAAGAAAAACTGTTATAGGCATGGATATAAAAATTAGTGTGTTTATGGACTTTGCCAATATTACTGGCTCCTGTGGCCAAACATTTTCAGTGTTTATCATCCGAGAAAAGTGCTATGTCCTAAGATTGGACTGGAGAAATAATTAGTTAACAACCATAGGCAAAAGGAGAAAATAAGAGGCTCTGCCATTCTAAGAGTCTTGCAACATCACCGACGAGAGCTCTCTCCTGCTAGCATATGGAAAGTTTTCTTCCTTGTTAGACTCTACTATCCCTCTGCTCTTTACTGCATAAACACCAATTTCATCCTACGCATAACCTCAATTAGTTTTTCCTATGCTAATAGCTAAGGAGACATGGTACGCATTTTTCTCTCCTAGATTTTGGTTATCAGCCTGTATTTGAAAGGAAAGCACATAGAGAAAAATCATAGCCAGATAAAATTAATTCCTGAGGGAAATAAGTCACAAGACTATGAAGGACCACAAATTAGGTAAGCAACAAAGATGACAGCCTTGTTTTATGTGCTAGATATTCAGTCAGTGGTTGGGACTCAAAGAAATAAATATTTCTTTCACATGTGGTTTTCAGCTCCCTGTTAACGTTTACTAACACGAACTTTAATTTTGGCTAAAGTGTATCTTAAAATATTTGTTCATCTCATCTGGTCACAACAAAATCATTAAGAAACCCCAAACCAGGTGAGTCCATTATAAGTTGGTTGGACTGACACACACACACACACACACACACACACACACACACACACACAGCAGTGACCACACTATTTTTAAAAATCCCTTTTGTCACTAGAGCTTTGTTTTAGAAAGATTGTCACTTTTTGCCTAACTCTACCTTAAAAGGACGGTTTTAATTCCAAGTGTCCCAGATAAACAAGAACACTGATAATGGCAGTCAAACTGAAACCATAGCCAACAAGGATAATGCATGGCACACACTTGCTCTGTCCTGTGATGACTGAGTTCAGATGGAACCTCATTAGCCCGTGGTGTTTGCCAACTGAGGCTCACAGTATTCAAGTGGGAAGCCTGAACTCCAGGCAAACAACAGGAAAAGTGGCAGGGATAGCCAAGTCACACCTGTGATGTATCTTCTTGTCTTGACTATGAGAAATGTGGGCTAGAGTAACTCAGAGTCACTGAAACAGCAGGGCTGTTAGGCTTATTTATCAGATTGACCCAAGTTTGATATGACAGAAACAGCATGTTCTGCTATTCAATGAACCCACTGGTGTAAATACCAGTCAGGCAGCCCATGAACTCCAGTGGAGTTCTGTTTATTTTGCATGTAACAGAAGGAGATTTTTCTGACATTTTTGCCCTCAAGTACAGAGAAAAAAACTTAACCACTGAATAGACCTGACACAAAAAAGAAAAGAAAGCAGTTGCTTGAAACCAAAAATACATTTCTGAAAAATCTCTTATTCTAAATATTTTTTAGTGACTATCAAATGGAATCCTTTATATGGGATTATATTTGGTTGCTCTCCTAAAAATTAGTATACAGTTAACTCATTATTCACTTAGAAGATGCAGCTTAAAAACAATGTTAAGCAACATGATAATTTAGAGTAACTAAACCTCACGTAGACTAAAAGAGTCTCAGAATATATAAATTATTTCCAAAGAATAGTCCTTCATTTTTCAAAAGAAATTATGTAGCATTATGTTTCTCTGGAACTGAGTGAAATCACTTAGCAAAAATGAAATACACCACTGAGAGAAATAAGCACTCTTTCTTTTTTTATTCCAGTATAGATAAGTGTTATATTAGTTTCAAGCATTCAATATAGTGATTGAACAATTCTATACATTACTTGGTGCTATTCATGATAAGTCATGATAAGTGTGTTCCTAGTCCCCATCACCTATTTCACCCATCCCCCCAACCCACCTCCTCTCTGGTAACCATTGGTTTGCTCTCTATAGGTAAGAGTCTAGGTTGTGTTTTTTGTTTGGTTTGGTTTGTCTCTTTTTTTTCTCTGTTCATTTGTTTTATTTCTTAAATTCCACACATGAGTAAAATCATATGGTATTTGTCATTCTCTGACTTATTTCACATAGCAATATACTCTTTAGATCAATCCACGTTGTTGCAAAGGGCAAGATTTCATTCTTTTTATGGCTGAGTAGCATTCCACTTGTATATATATATACCACTTCTTTATCCATTCATCAATTGATGGACACTTGGGCTACTTCCATAATTTGGCTATTGTAAATAATGCTACAATAAACACAGGAGTGCATATACCCCTTTGAATTAGTGTTTTCATATTCTTTGAGTAAATATCCAGTAATGTGATTACTGGATCATAGGGTAGTTCTATTTATAATTTTTTGAGGAACCTCCATACTGTTTTCCACAGTGGCTGTACTAGTTTGCATCCCCACCAATAGTGCACAAGGATTTCTTTTTCTCCACATCCTTGCCAACATCTGCTGTTTCTTGTGTTTTGCTTTTAAACATTCTGACAGGTGTGAGGCGATATCTCATTGTGGTTTTGATTTGCATTTCCCTGATGATGAGTGATGTTGAGCATCTTTTCATGTATCCGTTGACCATCTGCCTGTCTTCTTTGGAAAAATATCTTTTCGTGTCTCATGCCCATTTTTTAATTGGGTTATTTTGTTTCTTGGTGTTGAGTTGTATAAGTTCTTTATATATTTTGGATAAAATCCCTTATCAGATATGTCATTTGCAAATATCTTCAAAAACAAGCACTCTTAAACATTGGTGTTATGTTGAAAACCTTTCCAGTATTTCTAGGAACTTTTCCTAATAAGTAAACTGAGATACAGATAAAGAGTTAAAAACAATAGTATTCACTGTGTAATTAATACTGAAAATAACCTTGATGTCCAAAACTAAAGAATCTGTGAGAGCCTGGATGGCTCAGTTGGTTAAGCGTCTGCCTATGGCTCAGGTCATGATCCCAGGATCCTGGGATTGAGTCCCGCATTGGCTCCCTGCTCTGAATGGGGTCTGCTTCTCCCTCTGCCCCTTCTCCCACTCATTCTCTCAATCTCTCTCCCTCTCAAATAAATAAAATCTTAAAAAAAACAAGGAATTTGTCAAATAAATATGTTATATCCAGTAGGAATACAGTACAAGCCACACATGTGATTTTTAGTTTTATAATATTCACATTAAAATAGTAAAAAAGTGAAATTAATTTTAATAATAGATTGTAACCAAATATATTCAAAATATTACCGTTTCAATATATAATCAATATAAAAAATTACTGAGATATTTTACATTTTTTCATACAAAGTCCTTGAAATGTGGTGTGTATTTTGCATTTATAGCACAGCTCATTTCAGACTAGTCACATTTCAAGTGCTCAGGAGCCACATGTTAGCAGCTACCCTATTGAACAATACACCTCAAGAGCGTCAGATATGGCAGATTTCTGTTTTTATATTGATGCTTTTCTGTACATCCTACTTTTATAATCAGTTATTTAAATAACTAAATAGAGGCAGGCTGACAGAGAAAAAATATATACCATATGGGTTTTGGAGTTAGAGACCCAGGTGCAGAGATTTCTGACTCTATTACTTTGTAGCTGCATTTCAAGTTTTCATCTATAAAGTGGGAATAATAATATCTATTTCATCAAAACACTGAGAGCAATGAGATAACATTGGTGAAAAGCACACAGCAGAATGCCTGGAAAATAGTGGCTACTTTAAGAAACTTAACTTTTTTTTTTAACCAGTAATTTCTCTACCTAAAAAATTATCCTACAGCTATACATCGAACACCCCTTGAACTAATGGTAAGTTTAAATATGCTGTGAGCCCTCCGAAGGAGGGTTTACTGTTTTGTTTTTCAAATCTGAACTTACAGAGTCTAGCACAGTGCAGAGTATCTGGCACATTGGTTATATAAATTAATAAATGAATGACATTTGGATAGGCTATACCTTTTAAAAGCATACTCATCTAAATGAGCCCTTCATTCTTCCCCTTTACATAATAATTTGAAATCATATGAAATGCAAAAAAAAAAGTTTCCATCTATTTATGACCTCCTTGATTTTCCTCTTCTTTCCTCTGTTGGCTCATGCCACCCTCCATCGACCTCCTCTAAGGATTAACGGTTTGACATTCTTTTTTGGAACTTCCACAATACATTTTTTCCCTCCAATTCAGCATTTATTATGCTCTACTTAAATTATTTCTGTTCATGGCTGACATCCTCAACAAACTGAGTTCCCTGAATGCAGGCACAATGTTCCTTGCACAGTCTCTAGAACAAAGTGTTCAATAAATGTCCACTCTATGCTTGAGGGAATGAATAACACTACTAGATTGTAAGCTCCTCAAAGTTCATATCCTCAAAGTTATTTCATTCATTTTGTAAACCTCATTAGGCCTTTCATATTTGTGTTTAGATATGTGTGGAGATGATAGTTCCAAGTATTAACTTGCTTCCTACCTGCTCCCACCATTACCCTGCCCTTCAGCTCACCAAATTCTAACCCTTGGTCCTCTCCTCCACCCAACTTCAGAATAGAACGGTCACCTACAGTGGAAAAATAACAAAGGACTGTGCAAAGTGAAAAGTTAGATATGGAACTGCAGGTTGAGCTATACTGTTCTTAAGGAAATCCAGCTAGGGAAGAGAAGAGAAAGTGATGTAGAGTCTACATAAACTGGAGGGAAAGGAATAACAACACCTCAGTGTTTGGAGACGGGAAAGTGTGCTCAATGAAGGGCATAGCAGTCTAGTTAATGTAGTATTCTCCTTTGAATAACAGTAGCCTAATAGAACACATGAAAGTCCTTTGCATAGACAATGAAAGACTTGCCTTCCATGAGGGATAATGGTGACATTAAAGGAAATTCTACCTCTGGCCAAAGTGGGATTAGGTGAACCAGCTTAGGGCTATCAAATGTATGCCCACTATATATATTCTGGATATTAAAATGAACAAGTACAGAAAGTTATTTTCTTCATTACTCTTAAACAGTTTTAAACTTGGCAACCATATCACACAGTGTAAAATAAGCTGTATAAATTCTTGGCCAATATGCATGCAAATTCAAGTTTGATAAATATGTTAGTATTATGCTTTGCTGATATCTAGAAATATATAGTCCTTACAGCTTCACACCACTAAATTTATTTTAGATTTTGCCTTTAATTCTGTACTTACTTAGTTTTGTCGGTGGGGAGGGGGCGGATGGATTGGTTGGTTGGTATTTTAGAACTCAACTACAAAGGGTTGAGTCAATCATGTTCTTCAGTTCATAGCATATTATCTTTATCAGCCATGCAAGGCTGTTCTCTTGTTTGTTTTATTTTTCTCCTTCTTATCACATCTCCATTTTCATTTTCTTCCTTTGCACAGACATCAATTCTAATATGTTTGAAATATGTCCTTAAATATTCATATATGCTTATAAAATTTTAGTGTTGCTTATATATTTCTTCTTTTATTTACATGAATGCTATGCTATAGATATGGTTTTCTTTCAACTTTTTCAACACTGTCTTTTTAATATCTATCCAGTGATTCTCACTGCTATGCAGTATTCCACTGTATATATCTGCCATATTTCATTTATCCATTCCACCAATGATGGTACCTATACTGATAGTTTCCAATTGCTATAAACCATATCAAAATAAACATCCTCAAAACTATCCTTTCTTTAGGACTATATATCTGGGAGTGGCAATGCTGATTCAAAGAGCTGAAGCAGATTTAATTTCAGTAAATAAAACTGATGTTGTCTGCAAAATTTCTGTACCTATTTATACTCTCTATAGTGCCATATAAGAATTCCTACCTCCTTAGGTCATACAATGTCATACCACCTGATATTATCCATCTTTTTAAACTTTGTCTTTAGTGTGTCTGTGGTGAGAAGACTAATGGCTTTAGCTCCAATGCATAAAGAGCTTGGAGGTTGTCAGCCTCATCCTTACAAGAGAAAGGCTGGGGAAAAAAAAACCTAAAAATCAATAACTTTTCTTAGACTTATTAGAGAACTGAGGTTGTAGGGCAAACTGCCAGCCCAAAATGTGGAGAGACAGGAAAATCCAGAGTCACAGTCAATATCTACTAATCAAGAACAGAAGCCACTGGAACCATAAACTGGTAGGAACACTTAAATGGTGATTTTGAAATAGTGCTGGAAGCTGAAGATGGACTAGCATGAGGGTGAGAAATTCCTGGAGGCCAGAGTCGTAGGAAGGCTCCATATTTTCATGGATTTTACTTCCTGGAACACCATCAGGTTCTCACAGTGAAGAGCCAAGACAGATCCCCTCATGGCTGTAACGGAGGCAGGGTGGAATTATCCACTACAAAATATGCCCAGAGCATTCTCCATAACAAAGGCCCACATGACAAGAGGAAAGAATTTAAAAGACTTTATCAGAGTTTCATCCTGAGGGAGGGAATTTCCCATAATATATGCCCCTGTAGTTTCCTGTCCCACCTAAGGCTAGAAGGCAGATATAAAGTATTTGTAAGGGTCACAGCCCAGGGACACAGACCAGTTAAACATTGGAGACTTGATCATAATAGTATAGCACACTTCTCTTCCTCCACATCTCACCTTCACACCCACAGGACTCCGGTATACTAACAGTAGGGTACAGCTGAAAGAGCTACAAGATGCAGACTCTATCTAAGAAGGAGATCTTAGGGAAACCCAAAGCCAACAGAGAATAGAAAAATAAGAATATTGAAGGAATCTGAAGCCTCTGGTACCTAATGCTACAGCAAACATTAAATACAGCCTAACTCCTAGACAGATTAATATAAAACTTCACATTAAGGCCTAACTACGTCAGTTCCAATTATCCAATACATGGTGCCCATTTTCAACAAAAATTATACGGCATGCTAAAAAGAAAAAATACAGCCCAAAGAGATAAAGCAAGCATTAGAATGAAACCCAAATATGATACAGATTTTGGAATTATCACGCAGTAGATTTAAAATAACTGTGTTATATTGTTGTGTTGTATTATATTATGTGCTTTAATGGGAAAAAAATAGGCAACATGCAAGATCTGATGGGTAATGTAAGCATAGAGAGAGAAACTCTCAGGAAGAACCAAAGGAAACACAAGAAATCAAAAATACTGTTAAATGAAGAACATCTCTGATGGGCTCATCAGTAGACTGGTCATGGCCAAAGAAAGAGTCAGTGACCTTGCAGATAGATGAACAGAAACTTCCCAAACTGAAATGTAAAGAGAAAAAATAATTTAGAAAAGAGAACAGACCATCTAAGACCTATTGGACAATTTCAAAAGGTGTAACTCTGCCTGTCTGATGAATATAAAGTGGTATCTCAGTATTTTCTAGGCCCTTTAAAACTGTGTCCTAACCTTCAACATGCTGATCCCAAAGTCAACAATCCAGTCAATTCAACCTGGTGTCCCCTCTCCACTTGCATTCCTCCTACCTGCTGCATTTATCTCTCCAGGCATGTTGTTAGCCTTTATTCAAAATCTCCACAATACTTTGTTTTCTTCCTGGTGGAGCACTGTTACTGCTGGATTCTAGGGTTTCCACGTTGCTTCAAAAATTACCTTCTGGGGGGGGCACCTGGGTGGCTCAGTCAATTTGGTGTCTGCCTTTGGCTCAGGTCGTGATCCCAGTATCCTAGGATTGAGCCCCACATCGGGCTCCCTGCTCAGCAGGGAGTCTGCTTCTCCCTCTGACCCTCCCCCCTCTCGTGCTCTGTCTCCCTCTCTCTTTCTTTCTCTCACTCTCTCAAATAAATAAATAAAATCCTTAAAGAAAAATTACCTTCTTGGGGTGCCTAGGCGGCTCAGTCAGTTAAGTGTCTGCCTTTGGCTCAGGTCATGATCTCAGAGTCCTGGGGTCAAGCCCCTGGGCTCCCTGCTCAGTGAGGAGTCTGCTTTCCCTCTACCCCTCCCCTCCTTGTGCTCTCTTGTGCTCTCTCTCTCTCAAATAAATAAAATCTTTTAAAAAAAAACAAAATTACCTTCTTTTCTGAAGTGTTTTCTCTGCACATATGGGGCCTCCTGGAGGCCTCTTTCTAGTCAAATGTCAAATGCTCACTAGACTTCCTCAATCCAATTATAGTTTCTCTCCATGTTTTGCATTAAGCCTGAGATAGCTGCCTTCCAGGTTTATCTATACTCATCTATCCCACCCCCAACATCAAGGTAACTTGTAGCTTAATGTGCTCAACAGGGTTTAACAGCTCAAGTTAAACTTCCCATCTGCGCTCCACTCGTCTGTATATTCACCATTTACCTGCCATTATTCTGTGTATACAAATATACAGAGGTCCTCAAACAAATCTCAGGTCTGCTTCAGAAGCACGTAGTGTGTAGTATTTGGACATTAAAATTTAGTTCAGGAAGGTATGCTATAGTTCCAAAAGCCTGGACTGGAAAAGAGGAAACAAGATTTGTCTCCACACTCTGCCCTTGCTAACTGCATGAGATTCATGAGCTTCATTAATTGAGCTACTATTTTCCATTTTTAAAATTTGATAATAATCTACCTAGGTTGTTATGAGGATTATGCAAAATAAAATAATTTATCTAAGGGCAATTACCAAAGGCCCTCGAATACAATAAATGCTTTAAGAAACTGGTTTACATCCTTAAAAAGTAAGCTACAAAAGCTAGAATAAGTAGAATGTCAAGTGAAAAAAAATTATTTAATTTTTAGTATAAATTGAATGAAAATAGAGCATTTTGCCATTTTATTTTTCTCCTCTAAATTTTATAGTATTTAACCATCCATTTTTTTTTAATTTTATTATGTTATGTTAGTCACCATATATCATTAGTTTTTGATGTGGTGATCCACGATCTATTGTTTTCATATAACACCCAGTGCTCCATGCAGTACGTGCCCTCCTTAATACCCATCACCAGGCTAACCAATCCCCCCTCTCTCCCCTTCCCTCTAAAACCCTGTTTGTTTCTCAGAGTCCATAGTCTCTCATGGTTCATCTCTCCCTCCGATTTCCCCCCCTTCATTTTTCCCTTCCTTCTCCTAATGTCCTCCAAGCTATTCCTTATGTTCCACAAATAAGTGAAACCATACGATAATTGACTTTCTCTGCTTGACTTATTTCACTTAGCATAATCTCCTCCAGTCCCATCCATGTTGATGTAAAAGTTGGGTATTCATCTTTTCTGATGGCTGAGTAATATTCCATTGTATGTATGGGCCACATCTTCTTTATCCATTCATCTGTCGAAGGACATCTTGGCTCTTTCCACACTTTGGCTATTGCGGACATTGCTGCTATGAACATTGGGGTGCATATGGCCCTTCTTTTCACTACATCTGTGTCTTCGGGGTAAATACCCAGTAGTGCAATCACTGGGTCATAGGGTAGCTCTATTTTTAAATTTTTGAGGCACCTCCACACTGTTTTCCAAAGTGGCTGTACCAACAGTGTAAGAGGGTTCCCCTTTCTCCACAACCTCTCCAACATTTGTTGTTTCTTTCCCTGTCCATTTTTGCCATTCTAACTGGTGTAAGGTGGTATCTCAATGTGGTTTTGATTTGAATTTCCCTGATGGCTAATGATGATGAACATTTTTTCATGTGTCTGTTAGCCATTTGCATGTCTTCTTCAGAGAAGTGTCTTTTCATATCTTCTGTCCACTTTTTGACTTGATTATTTGTTTTTAACCATCCATTTTAAGCCATCAAAGAGACAGACTTTCCCACATCCCTTTAGCTTTTCCTGATACACTTATTCTCATAAGAGTTTATATTTTTATAAGATTTTAAAGTATTACAACTAAATTTTTCATTGCTTTGGCATTCTATATAAACTCAGATTCATAAATGCATTTAGGCATATAATCAAAGCAATCTGAAGCCGCTGGACCCACTTTTAAACTGCCATAAGAGAGTACTTCAGAAAGGAGTTTCTTTGTAGGTCAAAAGAAATAATTCTAAATCCGTATACCTACCCAGTAACTCCCTTAGAAATCTGGAATTGAAAAGTCAAGCCAATACATTTCATGGAGATAGAGGATAGTGTGAAAATTTTCAATAATCAGGGTTTTTTTTTCCAACCACAATTAGAATCTGTTAACCAAAGTAGTAATGCTACAAACAACAATAAAAAGAAAAAGAAAGAAAAAACAGAATCGTCTTCCACTAATGCCTACAGTTAATCTAGAACAATTTGCCACAAAGCATTGCTATAAAATTTCCTGGGTTGGTCTACATGGCAAGCAGGAAATTAATCCTAGGAAAGTGCCAAAAGAATACAGAAATGGAATTCTAACACAAATACTTACATTGCTTGATCTTCTGTGTCACTGGAACAGACCAACCAGCTCTCTGTCACACCCTTGGGGGACCCCCAGTCTGGAAGCCCAGGCTGATGGCAGAGTCTGCTCATCATAACTGGAGGGATCTTCAGCCAGGACTCACATCACCAAGGAGCGGCCTGTTCTGATCATCACAAATTCAGCCCTCTATCACCTCCTTCCAATTTCCCTTAAATAGCTCAGCTTATCTAGGCTATATTAAGATAATGTATTTTCAGGCACTTTCAGGAGAGTTGAAGAACTTAAGGATTTCTGCAAAACAAAACAAAAACCTATTTTAATTTTGTCTATTTATCTTTTAACTAATGTCATACAATAGGTTTTTTTCTCCATTGGACCCAGGCCATAGGCACAACCTTTGGTACAAAGTAAAAAAGTGAGTAGTCTGTGTGGTATGGCTTAAGAATTTCTGAGAAAACCAGTACCCTCACTTGTGACTGAAATGTCACCCCAAAAGGCCCACTCTCCCTTATCTCTTTTACAATGCAAACATTCCTAAGACAACTAGGATGGAGAGGGTCACTATACTGCACAGTGAATGAATTCATCAGACACTTTTCCTCCTTGAGTTATGAAATAGCCAAAGCTGACCTTAGAAGTAAAAACCCCATAGGTAACAGTAAGAGGCACAAAAGATCCTTCATCTTCCCAAACCATATTCAGCCAAGCCCCTCAGCCCTCCAAATTTCAACATTTTTTTTCTGTCTCAGGGTTGTTCCCAGTTTAGCCACTACTTGGACATTGCTATTAGTCTTTTCCTTTAAGGTCTGGAATAGAATAGCTTTCTTCATCACCTACTTGAATGTTGATAGATTGCAGAACTTGATTAATGTGGACTTTATTTTTTACTTAATAATTTTTTAAAAATCCTTAGAAGTGACATTGATAAAGTGGGATAAGACACAGGCCTTGTCTTACCCAAGTTCTGCCCAAAAGGAGAGTCCAAGACAAAGTTTTTTTATAGGTTGTTTAGGAGTAATTGCAAGGACCAGGAATAACGGCCCGGGGAGAATGAGGAAATGCCAATTCATTACCAAAGGATTCATTATCCAACGTCACTGCTAATAACTGGGACAACAGAGCTTCTTCCCATTTTGCAACTTCTAAAAAGCTTAGAAAATGCCCTCAGAATTGTCCATCCAAGAACTGACTAGAAGCATTTATCTATTGTCTCCTATATCTCATGGTTTAAGGTTGCCCTCATGAGAGTGTTAACATTCCCACACTTCTGAGGAACATGTGCATTCTTTAATGGTTCTTTTTTTCCCTTTGAGAGAGAGAGTGGGGGGGAGGGTCAGAGAGGAAGATAGAGAGAGAGAATCCTGAGCAGGTTCCACAGGCATGGAGCCCAATGCGGAGCTCAATCTCATGACCCTGAGATCACAACCTCAGGTGAAATCAAGAGTCGGATGCTTAACTGACACTTAATTGACTGAGTTACTTAGGCACCCCATAGCATGAGCATTCTTGAAGTTTGCTGCACTGGTGCAGCACAGAACAGAAAATGAAAGAACCATAATGCACATGACACAAGATGCTACCACTATGATTTAAATTTGGAGCTTGCACAAAACTGTCTGCTATTGTCTGCTATGCCTGAAAGCAAAGGTGAGGCGAAAAAGATGCATATCAGAAGTGTCTCATACAGGCATGAATCTGACAGCTACGTGGAAAATTGAATTCCACCATCTCGTAATAGAATTCTGTTTTACCAAATGAAATACTGGCCTTAATGCTGTAATACTATAGCCCATCCTAAGCCTCTAACTAGAATTTAACGTACAATGAACAAAATTGCCTTAAAAATTATATAGTCAGAGGGGTTGACATCAGCAAGATGGTAGAATAGAAAGCTCTGAACCCTTCTTCCTCCTATAGAAATACTACTTCAACAACAATACACAGACCAATTTTATGAGAAATACACAAACCAGTTAAGAGGCTCTTATACCCTAAGCCAGCATGATATACACCTTAAGCCAATATGAAACCAACTGCATTAAAGTAGGAAAATTCATGGTACTCTCTGACCATAATCCCTCCCCCTGGTACAGAACCCCATAATTGGAGCTCCCTGGGAGAAGAAAGGAATGGACCATACATACAATGTTCTGACCTTTTGAGAAGGCTACCTAAGGGAGTGGCTTCTGACTCACCTGTCTTAGAGTACTAACCAGCATACCCTAGATAACCTGGAGGCTGCTAAGAACAGGGGAAAAAAAAAAAAAAAGCTGAGTGGTATACTGCTCTCCAGAAAACCCATGGGACATCAGACAGACACCCAAGAGAACAAAACAAAAACAAAAGCAAACACACACACACACACACACACACACACACACACACACACACACACACACTGGAAAAAATCTCTAGGAATCTACATGCACAAGTCCAGAGAAGACAGATCCACAGAAAAGATTTGAGAGGCCCCAGAATGTATGGCCAGGCTGGTTGGTAATGGGATTTCCCTATATGAAAACAGTTCATAAGGATTGGGAGAGGTGGCTTTTTTTTCAAATGCAGGGATACCAACACAAAATTACAAGGAACACAAAGAAACAGGGGGAAATGACCCAAACAAAGGCACAAAATAAATCTCCAAAAACTGACCAAAAATAAATGGAGGTATATGAATTACTTGACAAAGAATTGAAATAACTGTCATAAAGTTGTTCAATATGCTCAGGAACTTGATGTATGAACACAATGAGAAATATCAACAAAGAGACAGAAAATATAAAAAAAAGAACCAAACAGAAAATTTGGGGCAGAAGAATACAATAAATTAAGTGAAAATTTTACTAGAGGGTCTCAACAACAAACTTGATCAAACAGAACAATCAGTTAATTCAAAGACAAATTTCTAGAGCAAATGAAAAAAGAATAAAAGAGGAGCAAAAAAATGGAAAAAAATGCTTAAAAGCCTAAGAGTCTTTATGGGACATCAAGAGAATGAATATACACATTATATGGGTGGAGGGAGTGGTTCCAGAAAGAGAGAAGAAAGAAAGGTGACAGAAGGCTTATTGAAAATAATAGTGGTTGAAATTTTCACAAATCAAGGGAAGGAGGTGGACATCCAAATTTAAGAAGCACAATAAATTCAAATACAGGAATTCAAAGAAGTCCACATTAAGACACATTATAATCAAACTGTCAAAAGTCAAAAACAACCCAGAAAGAATTTTGAAAGCAGCAACAGGAAAGCAACTAATCATTTACAAGGGAAATCCATTAAGGCTACCAGTGGATTTCTCAGGAGAAACCTTGGAGGCCAGAAGGGAGAAGGATGATATATTCAAAGTACAGAAAGAAAAAAAAAAAATGCTAACCAAGAATACTATATCTGGCAAAACTTTCCACCAAAAATGAATGAGAAATAAAGACTTACCCAGATAAACAAAACGTGAGAGAGTTAATGACCATTAGACCTGCCTTATAAGAACTGCTAAATAGAGTCCTTCAAGTTGAAACAAAAAGATGCTAAACAACATGAAAACATATGAAAGTATAAAGCTCACTGATAAAAGTAAACATATAGACAAATACAGAATACCATAATACTGTAATCATGGTGCATAAGTCACTTTTAATTTTGGTATGAAGTTAAAAGACAAAAGTATAAAAAGTAATAATAACTATAAAAATGCTAGTAGATACACAATTTAAAAATATGTGATTTGTGACATCAATAACATAAAGTGGGGATAGTATAGAGATTTTGTATGTAACTGAACTTAAATTGTTAGCAACTTAAAATGGATTATTATAACTATAAGGTGTTTTGTGTTAAGCCCCATGGTAAACAAAGAAAATAGAAAAAAAAGAGAATGGAATCAAAGTATATCACCCTCAAAAGTCAACAAAAGCAAAGGAAGACAGCTTGAAAGGAGAACAAAAGAGCTACAACAACAGACACAAAATAATTAACAAACTGTTAATATTCTCTATCAATTACTTTAAATGTAAATAATTAAACTTCCCAACCAAAGGACTGAATGGATTTAAAGAAATAAGATCCAACTCTGTGCTGTCTGCAAGAGATAAAGTGATTGGATGCAAATGGTAGCCAAAAGAAAGCACGAGTAGCTGTACTTATATCAGACAAAAGAGATCTTAAGTCAAAACCATCACAAGAGACAAAGAAGACATTATATAATAATAAAAGTGTCATTTCGCCAGAAAAATATAATTATATACACAGCCAAATTCAGACCACCTAAATATATGAAGCAGGGGCGCCTGGGTGGCTCAGCCAGTTACGCATCTGCCTTCATCTCAGGTCCTGATCCCAGGGTCCCGGGATCGAGCCCCGTGTCAAGTTCCCTGCTCAACGGGGAGCCTGCTTCTCCCTCTCCCTCTGCCCCTCCTCCCCCACTCTGTGTTCTCTCTCATTCTGCTCTCTTTCTCTCAAATAAATAAATAAAAACTTTAAATATAAATTAATATAAATAAATAAATAAAGCAAATGCTGATAGAACTCAAGGAAGAAATAGACAGCAACACAAATACAGTAGAAGATTCCAATACCCAACTTTCAATAATGAATAGAATACCCAGACAGAAGATCAGTAAGGAAACACAGGACATGAACAGAACTGCAGACCAAATGGACCTAAAAGACATACATAGAACATTCTATCCAGCAGCACCAGAATGTATATTCTTCTCAAGTGCACCCCCCCGCTCATGTGCTCTCTCTCTCATAAATTAATTACTTAATTAATTTTTAAAAAATAATAAAATACCTAGGGATAAAGTTAACCAAGGTTGCGAAGGACTTGTACACTGAAAACTACAAAACATTACTGAAAGAAATGAAAGAAGACATAAATAAACAGAAAGACATCCTGTGTTAATGGGTTGAAAGATTTCATAGTGTTAAAATGTCCATACTACCTAAAGTGATCTACAGATTCAATGTAATCTCTAACAAAATCCCAATTATATTTTTTTCCAGAAATAAAAAAAAATCCTAAAATTCATATGGAATCACAAGGGACCCTTAATAGCCAAAACAATCTTGTGAAAGAACAAAACTGAAAGTATCACACGTCTTTATTTCAAAACATATTACAAAGCTACAGTAATCAAAACAGCATGGTACTAGCATAAGGGCGGACACAGAGACCAAAAGAACACTATAAAGAGCTCAGAAATGTCCATGTATATTCAGTCAAATGTTCTTCAACAAAGATGTCAAGAAGTCATAATGGGGGGAAATAATCTAATAAATGGTTTGTTAAAACTGGATATCTATGTGCAAAAGAATATAATTGAACCCTTATCTTACACCATACACAAAAATCAACTCAAAAATGGATGAAAAACTTAAATGTAAGATGTGAAACAATAAAACTCCTAAAAGGAAACATAGGGGAAAATCTTCACAACATTGGTCTTGACACTTATTTCTTGGCTATGACACCAACAGTGGACAAGCAAAGATAGACAAGAAGGAGAAAATCAAGCTAAAAAGCCTTTACATAGCAAAGGAACTAATCAATAGAGTGAAAAGGCAATCTATGGAATGGAAGAAAATATTTGCAAACCATATATCTGATAAAGGGTTAATTTCCAAAATATATAAGGAACTCCTACAACTCAATAGTGAAGAAACAAATAATCCCACTTAAAAATGGGCAAAAATATATGGATATTATTCAGCTATAAAAAAGAATGAGACTCTGCCATTTGTGACAATATGGATGGACCTAGAGCATATTATGCTAAGTGAAATAAGACAGAGAAAGACAAATACTATATGACTTCTATGTGGAATCTAAAGCAAAACAAATGAATAAACAAACAAAAAACAGAAATAGACCCATAAATACAGACAACAAACTGATGGTTGCCAAAGGGGAATGGGATGGGGTAACGGACAAACTGGGTGAAGAGATGTGGGAAATAGAGTCTTCCAGTTATGGAATGAATAAGTCAGGAAGATAAAAGGTACAGCATAGGGAATACAGTCAGTGGTTTTAGAGCAGTGTTGTATGGTGACTGATGGTAGCCACAGTTGTGGTGAGCTTAGTTAGCATAACCTATAAACTTGCTGAATCACAATGTTGTACACCTGAAACTAATGTAACATTGTGTATTGACTATACTTCAATAATTAAAACTTTTTATCAAGTGGGCAAAAGACTGTAATAAATATTTCTCCAAAGTACATATGCAAATGGCCAACAGGTATATGAAAAGATGCTCAAAATAACTAATAATCAGAGAAAGGCAAATCAGAAGCACAATGAGATATCATCTCATACCTGTTAGGATGGTAATTATAAAATATAATAATAATTTTTCAAAAAGCAGAAAATAGCAAGTGTTGGTGAGGACATGGAAATGTTGAAACACTTGTGCACTGTTATGGTGCAGCTCCTACGGAGAACAGTATGGAGGTCCCTTGAGAAATAAAAAAAAAAAAAACAGAATTATCATATGATCCAGCAACCCCTCTTCTGGATGTTCATCCAAAAGAAGAGAAATCAGGATACATGTACATCCATGTTCACTATAGCACCATTCACGATGCAGCACTATTTACAACCACCTAAATGGCCATCAAGGTATGAATACATAAAGAAAATATGGTATGTACCTAGAAAGGAGTATGTGTGTATACAATGACAATAAGGAATTCAGCCATAAAAGGTGGAAATCCTGTCATATGCTACAACATGGCCTCGAGGACATTATGCTATGTGAAATAAGCCAGTCACAGCAGGATAAATATTGTATGATTCCACTTACATGAGGTATGTAAAGTAGTCAAATTCACTGAAGCTAAAAGTGAAATGGTTTTTGATTTCCCATTCAACTTTCCCTCCCTTCCCCAATGGTCCTCTGCCTTGTTTCTTATATTCCACATATGAGTGAAACAACATGATAATTGTCTTTCTCTGATTGACTCATTTCGCTCAGCATAATACCCTCCAGTGCCATCCACATCAATGTTAATGTTAAGTATTCATCCTTTCTGATGGCTGAGTGATATCCTATTGTGTGTGTGTGTGTGTGTGTGTGTGTGTGTGTGTGTGTATCTCACATCTTCTTTATCCACTCCTCTGTCGATGGACATCTTGGCTCTTTCCACAGTTTGGCTATTGTGGACATTGCTGCTATGAACACTGGGGTGTAGATGCCTCTTCAGATTTGTCAGAAGCTAGAGGGAGGGGGAAATGAGCAGTTGCTGTTCAATGGGTATAAAGTTTCATTCATGCAAAATGAGAAAGTTCTAGACACCTGCTGTATAGTATCAGTGCTGTAATGTACACTTAAAAATTTCTTAACTGGGTAGACCTTATGTTACGTATTTTTTTTACCACAATAAAGAAATTACACAGTCAACTTTCTCAAATCTCATGCTGAATGATGTTTGTTTCCTCGAAATTTTTGGCATTTTCTTAGAACTCCACGTGTCAAAGAAAATCAAGGCATTCCTCAGAACTTCTTATTGATATGCGTGACTCAATCTTTACTCCTTATTGATCAATAGGTGTTCTTTACTTTTTTTTAATTTTATTTTATTATGTTATGTTAGTCACCATACATTACATCATTAGTTTTTTATGTTCTTTACTTTTCTCTTAATGTCATCAAATATTAAGAATCTTCCCCATAAATCTTTCAACCTTGTCACCTCCTTGATTTTTTTTGTACACTATACAAACTACCATAAGAGTCCCCTTCTATCTGGATCTGGTATGCCATATTGCCATTGAGCTCACTGCTTTAACAGTTGGAAAATCATTCTGATCAATCTTCATTTGAATGCCTTTGTGCAAGCTTGTAATCTTCTGGTAGATCTTTCAAAGAATCACTTACTCTCATGGTGACCTACCACTCACAGTGTTATTTCAGATCCCTTTGTCCATGTCTTTATCCTCCAGGACATTCTCAAAATCTCTATATTTCTCATTCTCTATATCTCAGAGACCTGCTCTTGATTCAGTCCTTCCCCCCATTTTTCTAAGAAGTTGGTATGTCAAGCAGTGGACAGTCTAATATTCAGCGCCATATATGGACTGTTTTCCCTTTCCATTATAAAACAGTAACACCCAATTTTTAAAAGGCTCTACTTAGAAGCCTTTAAGCAGCCATTCCTTGTCATGTTCAAGCCAAAGATGGTGTTAGTTGATTCAAATTGATTTTGGCACACTTTCTACACACAAAAAGACCACTGCCATTTTAATCTGCAATTCTATGAATTCAGATTACTTTTCTCCACATTTCAGCATCACTGCTAGCATCTGAGATAAAACCCCCCATGATGATTAGCTTATCGGATGCTGAGAACACTACAGTGGGTTTCTCCAATTCCACTAGAATCTTTCTTTCCCAGCAGTACTTGTTATGGTCATGTGGTAAAATTAAACCACAATAATGTCTGTGTCCCATTACTCAATTTATAAAGAACAGAGATTTCCACTCTGCCCAAACTCATAGAGTTAAGTACTTCTTTTCAGGAAACCCAAATGAAATTTCATGAGCAACTTACCATCAGAGTGAGCTAAAACTGGATAAAATTCCCACATAAAGTTTCAGTGCTCAGAAGAATAAATCTTCCTCAAAATGGAACTGTCACTCCCTTCTCTGTACTTTAATCAGTATATCTGCATTTTCTGTTTTGCATCCTTAAATTAGAAATGACTTTCACAGGAATTAGGTAATACTCAAAATCTTTTCCAGTATGTTCTTAAGATTTGGTATTAAGAAAAACTCACACCTCATAAATATCCACTCAGCCTTCCCTCTTTTTCTTAATTTCACATTCTTGGTATCTTTGTCATTAATGTATCCATATCTCAAACTTACTGTAATTTTTCACATTTATTTCCTTAATTACATAAGTCACATTTCCATCATTTCTTCAGTCATATATTCTGCTATCCAGCATTTCTTTAATGAAATAAATTTAATTTTTTAAGCCTCTAAGAAATATTAGTATTTTAATAACTTGTACAGGGATACATTATATAATAATATCTTCCTGGTATTTAAGCCAGCATCCCTTTCAGATAATGTACATAAAGACAAAATTAAAATTTCACATTATAATAATAAGAGGGTCCAAAGGCAGTGAGGTAACCTCCACCATCATGTTTCCGGCTTCATCTGCTCAGTTCCATTAAATCAAAATAAGGGTCATATTATGGCCTTTTATTACAGGAATGCATTAATATAAAAATTACATTAAAATCAACAAAGATACACTATGAAACAACTGAGGCACATAAAACTCTTCATAGCAGAAGGGAATGGTGCAAACAGTAGGGCGCCAAACAGTCCAATCTTCTAAGTCCCTCAAGAACACTGAAGCTATGAAGGGAGTGCTTAGAAAAAGAGTACTCTCCACTTATGGGGGAGACTAAATATCTTTAACCAGAAAAACCAGAAAATCCACGTAAGGCTTTTAAGATAAATAGATGGGGCTTCCAGAGAGGAATTTAGGAAGTTTTACAGTGGTCACAACAGTGATGTCAATAGTCAGGGAGTAGGGTAAGAAACAGTGAGAGGTGGGAACAGTAATACTATTCCTAACAATTCTAACTGAAAAAAATTTCTCAGTGAACTAGCCTGAGATTTGCCTTTCTTGAGAAGATAGGAGATAGAAAGCAGCAAGGTACAACCATATCTGCTCCTAGAGCACCACCTAAATTCATAGACAAAATTTCAGACTAAGTGGTCTAAGTCATCAGACCCTTTTATCCTTTATCTTAGACTTTTAATTTGTCCTTGATCTTAACTGCCCCCCAAATAAAAGAGAGACATAATCATGTGGTTCTTCTAGCTATCCTCCAATAAGCTGGGGTGACTTCAGGAAGGTTCAACCTAACAGGACAGCTAAAATATCCTAGGAGCACTCCAAATACATAGAATCCTCCCAACTAAGGGTAAACTATTAAGACACTAAAGTCAGGCCAATGACTGACTGGAGCGAATGAATGGAGCTAATGAAAACCACACCAGTCATACTCCAGTTCCAGTTTGCTTATCCATGCCATAAGCATTACATTTTTGTCCAGTGTATATATAGGATTATACATCATATAATGTCCCATACAGCACCTTGATATTGACTATTCAGTTATTATCATTCCAATGTCTAGTGTCCCATCCTGCCACAGCCTTCCATGTCCAGCATCCAACAACCCTGACTGAATCCCATCTTGAATACCATCCGGGGAATTTTAGTCACCACCAAAAGCATTAATCAAAAGGCAATCACATCCATAAATAAAGTAACGTCACCTCCAAGAACCCAAAAATAGCATTTGTCAAAGCCCAAAAGAATAACAGCTAAGAGAACAATGTTTTCAGTTATCTCATTTTCTAGTTATGGATAATATTTATGTTACTAATAACTAGAGATTTCCAATGGCATTTCAATGATTTTAAGGGTGATAGAGAAAGTATCTAAAATTATTCTGATTCCTAACCCCGCCCATATTCTATCTCTAAATGTGGAAACTAGGAAAAATAAGGACAGATAAGAAAGGAGAAATGTATAAGATTCAAACAAGGTCAAAATATACCTAATATTTTTATTTATTTTTATTAACATATAATGTATTATGTGTTTCAGGGGTACAGGTCTGTGATTCATCAGTCTTAAATAATTCAAGCACTCACCATAGCACATACCTTCCCCAATGTCCATCACCCAGCCACCCCGTCCCTCCCACCCCCCTCCACTCCAGCAACCCTCAGTTTGTTTCCTGAGATTAAGAGTCTCATGGTTTGTCTCCCTCTGGTTTCATCTTGTTTCATTTTTCCCTCCCTTCCCCTATGATCCTCTGCCTTGTTTCTAGATGTCCATCAACAGATGAATGGATAAAGAAGATGTGGTATATACAATAGAATGTTATGCAGCCATCAAAAAAATGAAATCTTGCCATTTGTAACAACGTGGATGGAACTAGAGGGTATTATGCTAAGCGAAATAAGTCAGTCAGAGAAAGACAAGTATCATATGATCTCACTCATATGTGGAATTTGAGAAATATACCTAATATTTTTAAAGTATGGCTACTTTTGTTTTGAACTATCTTTTGCTATCTAAGCAGACACAAAATGTGATATAGGACAAAATTATCTAACTGATTTACACCAAATGGATGGAATAGTGGGGACCTTGAATACACTAAGAAAATGGCTTTTGTGTTCAAATTGCCAATCAACAAATGGAATGAGCCCTTGTAAGTGGGATTCACTTAAAAGTCATAGGCTATATAGAATTTCTAAGACATGCATTGTCCAATACAATGGCCACCAGGTACAAATGACTGCCGAACACTTGAAATGTGACTATTTCAACTGAGGAAGCAGATTTTTATGTTATTTAAATTTAATTCATTTAAATTAAATTTAAAACTGATAATTCAACAATTAGAAAAATTTCAAGTATGTTTGAAACAACCTAGGTACATGAATCTACTTTTTCAATGAATAATTTTATGAAACATAAATTTATATTAAGTACTTCTAATGAAAACCTGGCATTCTGATTATCATGTACTCTGAATGTAAAATATATGCTAAAATTTGAAGATTTGGTATGAAAAAAGAATGTAAAATGATAGTTTTCATGTTAGTTACATGCCAAAATGATAACATACTGGTTTAAGCTCATCAGTAAATTAATTTCATTTGTTTCTCTTTATTTTTTGTGATTACTAGAAATTCTAAAATTATATATGTGGTTCATATTATATACCTATTGAATGAATAGTGCAGACTTAGAGCATAATAACATTATTGCAACCCAGGGATTTCCCTTGGCATTTCACACAGAATCATGCAAGTAATTGACCCTCACTAAATACATGCTGTCTAAATAACAACTGTCCATATATTTGGGCAAATATTTCTTGGTATACTTTCCAAAAAATTAATTTGAAAATGAATCCGCTTTTCAACAGAAAGATGGTTTGGGAGGCAGGTCAAGAAAAAGAGAAAAGGGGACATTTTTCCTCCTCTTATTCAGAGAACCCACAATTAGTGGAGCGAGGTCAGATGAACTCATCACATTCTTATCAAGTCCTCACAATGCTCCCAAGCATCTGCTAGACAAAACACCCCTTCTCACTGGGCTTTTTCCCACCCCTCTCATCATGGCTGCATCCAAAAATTAGCAAAATGCCAATGAACTCTCCAATAGTTCTGAGGAGCTATGGGAAAGAAATAGATAAATGAGGCCAGAAGCAAGTTGCTGGCATCACACAAAATTAGCTAAGTCCTGGTTTTGTGACACATCAACAATGAAAAAGTTGCTTAACCTCATTTCTTCATTCATAAATTGGGATTAATAATAATAACTACCTGTTAGGATTTATTTGTTAAAAAATAGATTAAGTACTCAGTGCTTCAAACATAGTAGGAACTCAGTATATGGTGGTTAGACGGTGCTGATGATTAATTATCATCACTGTAATTCCTACAACTATACCATCCTTTTGCAGTAACTCTAGGAAATCTTAAGGTCTTCTTAGATATTTTGGTAGTTCCCAGATTTTCCATGAATAAAACTCTCTTCTAGCTTTAGTTTCTTACTTTTCCTACATGAAATTATCAATCAAGCTGTTGGCACTACAGAACCATGAACATAAAGAGAACTAAAAGAGGATTTCACAATCTCATGAGTTCCAGAAATTTCACCTGTTTCCAAAGGAATGGAAGAGACCCTCTCTAGGTGTTTTTAGATACTCTGTACTGACAAAGATTTACTGTAGCCAAATAGGATAATGCTGTGTATATTTGTTTTATTCACGATCAGAGAATCTAATGTCCAACCAAGCATTACTATAACTAAGGATGTCACATATGATTATTTTATATTTTAAAGCAAGCAGGTAGCTCATAAGCCCAGGCTGCCTTATCAATTAGCCACTTGCAGACATAGTGCGTAGGACCCACAATACTTTTAGGGCCCCACAAAAATATTTTAATATCTTTTAAAATCAGAAGAAAAAAAAACACTTTGAAGAAAATGTTTTACTATATACTATTAACATTTTCCTCTTTAGACCAACACAGTCATAAAATATAATTTTTAATATTTTAAGGAGGAAGGGGCCCACAAAAGCAAAGCTTAGTCATAACATAGCCCTGCCAGGTAACCAGAAGGAGCAAACAATAAGAAACCAAGTGATGCAACACCACTCTGAACGTTAGGAATCACAGGTAGACTGGTTGCATAGACCCTCACTGCCAGCAGAGAAAGCATGAACAATATGTTTATAGAAGGGGCAGACAGTTGCATCACTAGTCACAGAATGTATGTGGAGCTAATACTCCAAAGGGATGTTTTGACAGTTCTATATAGGGCTTTCCACCGTCCATACACCTTCAAATTCACCATTGACCATACACATCAGCACAGAGAAACTGGCCCCTAATATCTTGGCATCGTTTTCAGCCTCACTACTGTCCTGTTTTGCCCTTGGCACCCTGCTCTCACCTGATTTCCTTAGATTTCCTTTTTATATCTGCCCCTATTGTCAGCCTATTGAATGATGACACTACTATGTCCTGGGCTATGACTTTTGCCTAGCTACTACAGGAGGAATCTCCTCTCATGGTGCTGACTCAGACCGTCCTGGGGCCATTCTGCCCTATCCCACCCTGCTCTTCCAACCCCTTGGCAGAACTTTCATGCCCTCCAAAGCCTACAAAAAAATAAGAGAAATTTATACCATGAGTATAGCACCTAGGAACCAGACAAATGTGATTTTGAATTTCTGGTTCAGCTAAATTTCATTCAACTTAATCATCTTTGATACTCAGTTTATTTGGCTTTAACATGGACATAATGGGAAGCACTCCTCATTGATTCACCCTGTCCCCTGTAAGTGGGAAGCAGTTAGTATATTTAATAAATGGTACTTTTTTCACTTCTGTTTCATATATAAAGATCTTGAATTAATTTATTCAACAAAGGCTTCTAGATTATCATTATGTGTATATATTATTTTAGATACCATAAACACACAGGAGATCAAAATAAAGTTCCTGACCTCAGAGAACTTATACTAATGTATAGAGGAAGACAATAAAAAAAAACAGTAAACAACATGTTAGATAATTAGATGATGATAAATTATTATGGAGAAAGATAAAACAAAGTGAGGGGGATAATGACTGGGATGTGTATAGTTCTATTACATAAGAAGGTTAAGGAAGGTGACATTTGAACAGAGTCCTATAAAAGTGAGCGAGAAAATCATATGCATACCCAAGGAAAGAACCTTCCAGAAGAGGAAAATGATAAGTAGAAAAGCACTGAAGAAGGGATATGTATGGCATGGAAAAAGCCGGAAGAGAAGCTGGTACTGGAGCTTCCTTTGTTTTTAGTCACCATTGCTCCATCCATGAACAAGGATACGTAGTTCATTTCCCACTTGGAATGGGAAGCCGGAGAGGGACTGAGCAGGATGCAAGATTGGGAAGCTCCATGGTCAGGTCTGGCAGTGCATTTTCAATTTCGTTGCATCAAACATTTTTTGAATATATGTAAGACTCTATACCAGCCTCTAAAAGAAGATAAAGATACAGAGAAGGTCACTGGTAATAAAGAACTCATTTTGTCTGAAAAGTTGCATGTATTCAGAACTTTCTAACCACTTCACATGTAACTACAAAACCCCTTCAAATAAAAACAAAATTATTTTTGGACTTTCTATTCTTTTGGTTCATCTATGCCATGCCCCATCGCCCTAATTAGTGCAGATAATTGAAAGTTCACTTTATTTTCAAAGCAGAAAATAGCTAATTGGCCCACCAGCTGGGAAGCAGAGTGTTTCCAGATTGTAATTTTAGTGGTCATTTGAAGACAAGAAGGGACTCAAAAATGTCATTTAATCCATCTCTCTGCCTGCAAGCAGGAAACATCTCCACTTTGTCCTGGCAGACGGTGCTTACTGCCTCCAGTCCAACTCAATCAATGTGCTTGGCCAAGTTCTATGCCAACCCGAACACGTCCATATCTTAGCAGGGAGGGTACATTGCAGGGTATTTTCACATATCAGAAATTTTTCATCTCTACTCACTTAAAAAACAATACTGTTCTCATATTAACATAGTAATTAAACATATAAACATAGTAAACTTCCAAAAAACTATTCCAAGTGACAAGACTTACTATATGTTTTTTTGAGTTAGTAGAAATTTTTTTGTTGTCTTAGGCTTTGTAGAACTGGCCACGAATTTTTGTTTTTGGATGGAAAACTATAAGAGGTGGTAAGTCCCTTTCCTGTTATTAAGGCTAAGCTAAGCAAACATTATTTTAACCTTTGTTGTACTTCTGGCTCACATTTTCTCCACCATTTTACTGGACTTTCTCTTGCATTGCCCAATGCTGGGTGTTTGTACTTTTTTTTTCCTCCTACATCTGTTTTTCCTCAAACTCTCTGCACTTTCTGCATAACTTTCACTTTCCTTCTGTGACTTTTTCTCCTGCTCCATTGTTTCTCTTGACATATATCAGTAAGCTACATCTTTACATTTTTATTTTTACTCACTTTTTTCCTTTTCTTTTTGTTTCCACCTCTTTTTAAAATCCTACTTTCTCTCCTGCCCTGGTAAAACCAAGTCTCATGCCATTCTGGAATGTGACCATAGTCCTACCTCTCTCCTATGATGTGGTCGAGCCGTGGGCTCTCAGTCCATTTGCTAAATAACCAAGTTGGCCAGAAGAAGCAGAAGAGACAACATTCAAGTCTAGGGTCTCAAATGTAACAAATTACAAAGTTAAGAAATACTGACATTATACCACTGCAAACTTTCATTTCACATTTTATCTACAAGATCTAAGGAGAAAATAGGGTTAGCACCAGTATCAATAAGGGACTTATAAAATGAAAGAAAATTTTACTTCCATTTTTAAAACTACTATATGATTTTTAGGTAACATTTTTATGATTACTGAGTTAGAAAGAATATGAACTTTGATTGGGATGGCATTCAGATCTACAATATATTGGTGAACATTAGTAGTAGCCCAATGGATCAAAGAGACCAGTTAGCCCCTAGGAGCACAAGCAGACTACAGCCCAGCTCATCTCTTCTACCTTATTAGTATTTCTTACTTAACATGCCTCTAATCTCATAACTGACCCAACTCTACACAGATTTTCATTTTCTATTTCACCCCCTCAGCTCCCTAAGTGAAATTTATAGTGTCTCATGAACTAGAAAAGTTAAATTGCTAATAATCATGGTAGCCAGAATAATGACCCCCCCACACACACACACATACATACAAAGAGCTCTACATGTTAACCTCTGGAACCTATAAATATGCTATCTTACATGGCAGAGGGGAACTAAGGTTGGAGATGTAATTAAGGTTGCTAATTAGCTGACTTTAAAATAGAAAGATGATCCTGGATTACTCAGGTGGGAGTAATCAGAAGAGTCCTGGAAGGAGGCAAGAAAAGAGAGGAAGAAGAGTCAGACTCACAGTGATTTGATGTGATTTGATTTTATTTGAAAGGCCTAACCTGCCATTGCTGGCTTTGAAGAGGAAGGAAGGGACCACAAGTCAAGAAGTGCAGACAGCCTCTAGAACCTGGAAATGGCAAGGAAACATGATTACCCAGAGCCTCCAGAAGAAACAATCCTGCTAACACCTTCACTGGAAACCCATTTTCAACTTCTGATCTCCGGAACTATAGAATAATGATTTTGTGTAACAACACTAAGTTTGTGGCAATGTGTTATAGCAGCAATATCAAATTAGTACAATAATAAAGCCATAAATAATTTAATCATAATCATTTTTAAATGTGTAATATAGATTTCTCAATGTATAATTTAAATTTTTAAGCCTAAAATCTAAAGTGGGCTTCTCCCCCACAACAACACAGTTTCTGAATTTTGATGTGATTTTCTCATAGCAAAATTGAATTTAAGAATATTACATATAAAAATATTTTGAGGCTCTCTGCTCCTCCCCGTTCGACAGACAGCCGCATCTTCTGGTGCAGTGCCAGCCACGTCCCCGAGACACAATGGTGAAGGTCGGAGTGAACGGATTTGGCCGTATTGGGCCCCTGGTCCCCAGGGCTGCTTTTAACTCTGGCAAAGTGGATATTGTCACCATCAATGACCCCTTCATTGACCTCAACTACATGGTCTACATGTTCCAGTATGATTCCACCCATGGCAAATTCCATGGCACAGTCAAGGCTGAGAACGGGAAGCTTGTCATCAATGGTAAGTCCATCTCCATCTTCCAGGAGCAAGATCCCGCCAACATCAAATGGGGTGATGCTGGTGCTGACTATGTTGTGGAGTCCACTGGGGTCTTCACCACCATGGAGAAGGTTGGGGCTCACTTGGAGGGCGGGACCAAAAGGGTCACCATCTCTGTTCCTTCTGCCGATGCCCCCACGTTTGTGATGGGTGTGAACCATAAGAAGTATGATGACTCCTTCAAGATTGTCGGCAATGCCTCCTGCACCACCAACTGCTTGGCTCCTCTGGCCAAGGTCATCCATGACAACTTTGGCATCGTGGAGGGACTCATGACCACCATCCATGCCATCACTGCCACCCAGAAGACCGTGGATGGCCCCTCTGGGAAGCTGTGGCACGACGGCCGAGGGGCTGCCCAGAACATCATCCCTGCTTCCACTGGCGCTGCCAAAGCAGTGGGCAAGGTCATCCCCTGAGCTGAAGAGGAAGCTCACTGTCATGGCCTTCTGTGTCCCCACCCCCAACGTGTCCATCATGGATCTGACCTGCCACCTGGAGAAAGCTGCCAAATACGACGACATCAAGAAGGTGGTGAAGCAGGCATCAGAGGGCCCCCTCAAGGGCATCCCAGGATACACTGAAGACCAGGTTGTCTCCTGCAACTTTAACAGTGACACCCACTCCTCCACCTTCGATGCCGAGGCTGGCATTGCTCTCAACGACCACTCTGTCAAGCTCATTTCCTGGTATGACAATGAATTTGGCTACAGCAACCGGTCCACATGGCCTCCAAGGAGTAAGAGCCCCCTGGACAACCAGCCCCAGCGAGAGCAAGAGGAAGAGAGAGGCCCTCAGCTGCTGGGGAGTCCCTGCCCCAACTTATCCCCCAAAACACTGAGAATCTCCCGACCTCCATCGTTTCCATCCCAGACCCCCTGAAGAAGGAGAGGGGCTTAGAGAGCCCTACCTTGTCATGTACCATCAATAAAGTTTACTGTACCCAGCCAAAAAAATATATATATATTTTGAATACTATCTAGATATAACATTGTCTAAATAGTTTTACATATAAGGAAATGTTATCAGAAGCATTAAACTTTCTAAATAATTAAATCATTAAACTTTCTAAATAATTATTATAAGATTTATATTTCATTCTAAAATAGCCCTAATAGTCTCTTTTCTAATTTTGTCTCATATTCTTTTTCATGGAACTGTTTTAATCCTAGATAAGATATTTGAGTTTCTCAAATATCAGACTCATTTCCACACAACCAAACTTTTAAAGTTAAGTCAGTAATATTTGGATATATGTGAGTAAAGTTTTAAAATCATGTTAAGCAAAGTCTCTGACAGAACTATTACTCGAATGTTGAACTTCTTGGGAACTTTATGGCTATTTTTCTATTTTCTCTTCAAGTCAGAAACATTTATATTTTCTATATGCATGATTTTAGACAAGTTAGTTGACCTTTTCACCCGAGTGTGTCAGACAAGATTATTTAAGATTCCTTGATATTATGACTTTAAAACATGCATAGACATTTCATAACATTGGTGAATATGAAAAAACATTACAAACATTTCCTATCCATGGATAAACTTAAAATGTTAAGCTTGAAGTCAAGCTTAAGTACTGTTTCTCAGTATAGTGTCTGGATACATATTGCCACAATGCCTAATCTTATGTTTAGGGTATTTTTCAAATGTGGCAGAAATTTCCCTAATTAAAATATGTTTTGCTGCTCTTCAGGGAATGTAGGAGAGAAAGAGTGCATAGACCCCCTCAATAGAATCCTCTCCTTTTAGGGCCAGTGCTCATCCTTAACCAAGATCACATTGTGAAGTTCCTGCTGTGAGAGAAGAAAATGTATTAGGAGAGTTTAATTGGATTCTGTTAGCATTATCTAAAGCTTAGTACTACTTCCAAAGACTTCACTCAAAGATCTTTAGTTTTAGACATTCTTCCAAAGAGACAATGTTTAATATTGGAGGATCTATTAGTAATATATCACATTAAAAATGAAACTATTTTTAAATCATTTTAAGGGATGCTAAAATACATTTAACAAAATATTTAAGATTAAAAAATGAATTACCAAACTGATGGTTACCAGGGGGAAGGTAGGTGGAGGGATGGGTGAAATGGGTGATGGAGATTAAAGAGTACACTTACCATGATGAACACTGAGTAATGTACAGAATTGTTGAATCACTATACTGTACATCTGAAACTAATATAACACTGTATGGTTTTTTATTCAAATTTTAACTAGTTAACATACAGTGCAATATTGGTTTCAGGAGTAGAATTCAGTGATTCATCACTTACATACAACACCCAGTGCTCATCACAAGTACCCTCCTTAATCCACATCACCCATCTAGCCCATCTCCCACCCACCTCCCTCCATCAATCCTCACTTTATTGTCTACCCTTAAGAGTCTCTTGTGGTTTGTTTCCCTCTCTCCTTTTTTTCTTTTCCCCTTTCCCATTTGTTTTCTTTCTTAAATTCCATGTATGAGTGAAATCATGTGGTATTTGTCTTTCTCTGACTTATTTCACTTAGCATAATACACTCTATTTACATCCACGTTGTTGCAAACGGCAAGGTTTCATTATTTTTGATGGTTGAGTAATATTCCATTGTGTATATATACCACATCTTCTTTATCCATTCATCAGTCAATGGACATTTAGGCTCTTTCCATGGTTTCACTATTGTTGATAATGCTGCTATAAACATTGGGGTGCATGTACTCCTTCGAATCTGTATTTTTGTATCCTTTGGATAAATACCTAGTAGTGTAATTGCTGGATCATAGAGTAAGTTCTATTTTTAACTTTTTGGGGAACCTCCATACTGTTTCTACAGGTACAGTGGCTGCACCAGTTTGCATTCCTACCAACAGTGCATGAGGGCTCATTTTTCTCCACATTCTTGCCAATACTTTTTGTTTCTTATCTTTTTGATCTTAGTCATTCTGACAGATGTGAGGTGGTAATCTCATTGTGCTTTTGATTTGTCTTTCCATGATGATGACTGATGTTGAGCATCTTTTCATGTGTTTGTTGGCCATCTGCATGTCTTCTTTGGAAAAGTGTCTATTGGTGTCTTCTGCCCATTTCATAACAGGATTATTTGGTTTTTGGGTGCTGAGTTTACTAAATTCTTTGCAGATTCTGGATACTAACCCTTTAGAAGATACGTCATTTGCAAATATCTTCTCCCATTCCATAGGCTGCCTTTGAGTTTTATTGATTGTTTCCTTTGCTGTGCAGAAGCTTTTTATCTTGATGAAGTCCCGATAGTTCATTTTTGCTTTTGTTTCCCTTGCCTCTGGTGGCATGTCTAGTAAGAATTTGCTATGGCCGAGGTCAAAGAAGTTTCTGCCTCTGTTCTTATCTAGGCTTTTGATGGTTTCCTGTCTCACATTTAGGTCTTTCATCCATTTTGAAATTATTTTTGTGTATCATATAAGAAAGTGGTCCAGTTTCATTCTTCTGCATATGGCTGTCCACTTTTGCCAACATCATTTGTTGAAGAGACTGTCTTTTTTCCATCAGATAGTCTTTCCTACTTTGTCAAAGATTAGTTGATTGTATAGTTGTGGGTCCATTTCTGGGTTTTCTATTCTGTTCCATTGATCTATGTGTCTGTTTTTGTACCAGTACCATACTGTCTTGATGACTACAGCTTTGTAATATAGCTTGAAATCCAGAATCATGATGCCATCAGTTTTGTGTTTCTTTTTCAAGATCACTTTGGCTATTCAAGATCTTTTGTGGTTCCATACAGATTTTAGGATTATTTGTTCTAACTCTGTGAAAAATGCTGGTGGTATTTTGATGGAGATTGCATTAAATATGTAGATTGCTTTGGGTAGTACAGACATTTTAACAATGTTTGTTCTTCTAATCCATGAGCATGGAGTGCTTTTCCACTTCTTTGTGTCCTCTTCCATTTCTTTCATACGTGTTCTATAGTTTTCAGAGTGCAGATCTTTTACCTCTTTAGTTAGGTTTAGTCCTAGGTATCTTGTTGTTTTTCGTGCAATTTCAATGGGATCAATTTCCTGACTTCTTTTTCTGCTGCTTCATTATTGGTATATAGAAATGCAGCAGATTTCTGCACATTGATTTTATATCCTGCAACTTTGCTGAATGCCTGTATTAGTTCTGGCAGTTTTTTGGTGGAATCTTTCAGGTTTTCTACATGGAGTATCATGTCATCTGCAAATAGTGAAAGTTTGACTTCTTCTTTGCCAATTGGGAAACCTTTTACTTCTTTCTATTTTCTGATTGCTGAGACTAAGACTTCCAGTACTATGTTAAATAGTCATGGTGATAGTGGACATCCTTGTCTTGTTCCAAACCATAGGAAAAAGGCTCTCAGTTTTTCTCAGGTATTAGCTGTGTGTCTTTCATATATGCCTTCATGATGTTGAGGTCTATTCCATCTATTTTCACATCCACAGGGCGCCTGGGTGGCTCAGTTGGTTAAGCGACTGCCTTCGGCTCAGGTCATGATCCTGGAGTCCTGGGATCGAGTCCCGCATAGGGCTCCCTGCTCAGCAAGGAGCCTGCTTCTCCCTCTGACCCTCCCCCCCTCATGTACTTTCTCTCTCACTCTCTCTCTCCATCTCTCTCTCTCTCTCTTTCTCGCTCTCTCAAATAAATAAATAAATCTTTAAAAAAAGAATTTTTACATCCATGTTCAACAGGGATATTGGCCTGTAATTCTCCTTTTTCGGGGTCTTTGTCTGGATTTGGAGTCAAGGTAATGCTGGCTTCATAGAGTGAGTTTGGAAGTTTTCCTCCCATTTTACTTTTTGAAACAGTTTGAGAATAATAAATATTGATTCACATTTAAATGTCTGGTAGAATTATCCTGGGAAGCCATCTGGCCCAGGACTTTTGTTTGTTGGGAGATTCAATTTCTTTGCTGGATGTGGGTCTGTTTAAATAATAAATGTAAAAAAACTCACTGGTAATAATACAATACAATAATACAATACAATAATACAATAATAGTAGGGGACTTTAACATCCCACTTACAGCAATGGGCAGATCATCTAAGCAGAAAACCAACATGGAAACAATCGCTTTGAATAATACATTGGATTGGGTGGACTTAACAGATATATTCAGAGCATTTCACCCTAAAGCAGCAGCATACACATTCTTGAGTGCACATGGAACATTCTCCAGAATAGATCACATACTGGATCACAAATCAGCCCTCAACAAGTACAAAAAGATCGAGATCATACAATGCATATTTTCAGACCACAACGTTATGAAACTTGAATTCAACCACAAGAGAAAATTTGAAAGATCTCAAATACATGGAGGTTAAAGAACATCCTGAATGAATGGGTTAATGAACGAATGGGTTAGAATGAATGGGTTAACCCGGAAATTAAAAAAGAAATAAAAAAATATGTGGAAGCAAATGAAAATGAAAACACGACAGTACAAAACCTTTGAGATGCAGCAAAGGTAGTCCTAAGAGGGAAGTATATTGCAATACAGACCTACCTCAAGAAGCAAGTAAAATCTCAAATATACAACCTAACCTTACCAAAGGAGCTAGAAAAAGAATAGCAAATAAAGCCTAAAGCCAGCAGAAGAAGGGAAACAATAAAGATTAGAGCAGAAATAATTGATATAGAAACAAACAAACAAACAGTAAAACAAATTAACAAAACTAAGCTGGTTCTTTGAAATAGTTAATAAAATTGATGAACCCCTAGCCAAACTTATCAATAAGGAAAGAGAAAGGACCCAAAAAGGTAAAATCACAAATGAAAGAGGGGAGACCACAACCAACACCAAAGAAATACAATTATAAGAGAATACCATGAAAAATTACACGCCAACAAAGTGGGCGATTGGAAGACATGGACAAATTCCTGGAAACTTACAAACTACCAAAACTGAAATAGGAAGAAACAGAAAATTTGAACAGACCCACAAGTATTGTTAAGTCTAAAATGAGTCTCTTGTAGGCATAAAGATGGATCTTGGTTTTTCATCCACTCTGATACCCTCGTCTTTTGATTGAAGGATTTAGCCCATTTACATTCAGAGTGATTATTGAAAGATACGAATTTACCGCCACTGTATTACCTGTAGAGTTCGTGTTTCTGGTGACGTTCTCTGGTCCTTTCTAGTCTTTGTTGCTTTTGGTCTTTTTGTCTCCATTCAGAGTCCCCCTTAAAATTTCTTGCAGGGCTGGTTTAGTGGTCATGAACTCCTTTATTTTTTTGTTTGGGAAACTATTTCTCCTTCTATTCCGAATGACAGCCTTGCTGGATAAAGAATGTTTGGCCGCATATCTTTCCCATTCAGCATGTTGAATATTTCCTGTCACTCTCTTCTGGCCTGCCAAGTTTCTGTGGACAAATCTACCGCTAAACTTTTGTATCTACCCTTGTAAATTAAGGACCTTTTGTCCCTAGCTCCTTTCAGAGTTCTCTTTATCACTGTATTTTGCAAGTTTCACTATGATGTGTCTTGGTGTTGACCTGTTTTTGTTGATTTTAAGAGGCATTCTCTGTGCTTCTTGGACTTGAATGCCTATTTCCTTCCCCAGATTAGGGAAGTTCCCAGCTATAATTTGTTTGAATAAGCCTTCTGTCCCTTTTTCTCTCTCTTCATCTTCTGGGACTCCTATGATATAAATGTTATTATATTTTAATAAGTCGCTGAGTTTCCTAAGTCTACCTTTGTGATCCATTAGCTTTCTTTCCCTCTTCTTTTCAGCTTCATTATTTTCCATAATTTTATCTTCTATATCTCTGATTTGCTCCTCTGTTTCGTCCATCCTTGTTTTTGTAGCATCCATTTGGGTTTGCATCTCAGTTATAGAATTTTTAATTCAGCCTGATTAGATTTTAGTTCTTTTATCTCTGCAGTAAGGGATTCTCTAGTGTCTTCTATTCTTTTTTCAAGCCCAGCTAGTAACCTTATAATTGTTGTTTTAAATTCTAGTTCAGACACCTTACTTATATCTGTATTGATTAAATCCCTCGCTGTGAGTTCTACTTCTTGTTCTTTCTTTGGGATGAATTTCCCTGTTTTATCATTTTGTCCAGAAAAGAAAAGAAGAAAACAAAAAACAAACAAAAACAAACAAACAAAGTAAACAAACAAAAAAATTAGATCCTGGGTGTGTTTTGGTCTGCTTGTTAGAAGAATCTAGATCCAAAAATATAAAATAAAATAAAATAAAATAAATAAAATAAAATAAAATAAAATAAACAACAAAATAATGTATAATATAAAAATATATATGAGTAAAAACTTTTAAAGAATAAAAAAATTTTTAAAAGGAATTAAAAAAAATAAGAAAATAAATGAAAAACTAATAACAAGAGTGTCGCCACACTCTATAGCCCTGGAGCTTAAAGTTCACACCCCCACTCTTCAGGGAGCCTTCACAGAAGAGCAATCACCCCTCTTGTGCCTGGTTTCCATCAGAACCCTGTGTTCACCCTGCCTGTGTCTGAGCTTTTTTATCTCAAGCCCATGACTAAATTTGAAAACTCCAAATTTTAGGGACTCCTGTGGGGCAGACGTGCATTGTCCTCTGGTGGGGCAGGGGGGAGATGTCTCACTGCACTTTTGCCATTCACTGGCCTGTCCCAAGAAAGCAGTCACATGACCGCACAGTGGTTCACAGTTCATGGGAAAACAGCAGAAAGCTGGGCACCAAGACTCACTGTTTTCAGCCAGCTTCCACACTCCTATATGCCTAGGAACAGGGCAGCATGTTGGCACCACCTGTTCTTCTTGCAACAGGAGATACTCAGACCACCCTGTCACTCCTAAGACTCTGCCCTGCTTTGCCACCTGAGCACCTTTAAGGCATGTCCCCCACAGTAGCAGACTTCTGCAAGTTCAGATTTTGCGCTCTGCTGCTTATGATACTTTGCAGTAGCTTCCACAAACAGATCTCCCTCCCTGCTACCATACCCATAGCTATATTTCCCCCAAGCCAACTCCTGCACCTCCTACCTTCCAAGAAGTGGTCACTTTTCTACTTACAGACTTTCAATTTTTGTTCTCTCACACCTCCAATTGATTTCTTGGGGGTTCAACATGATTTGATAACTATCTAGCTGTGTTCAAGGGATGAGACAAGTTTAGGGTCCCCGACTCCTCTGCCATCTTCACTCCTCCTATAACACTGTATGTTAACTATACTGGAATTAAAATTTTTAAAAAAGGAAAAAATTAATTACCAATATTAATCAGGCAGTCATTGGGAAATGCTCAGCTTCACTTACACATATACCATAGATATGAGTGAATCCCCCAAAATACCACCCCTAACTTCTTCCTATTCTCTTAATAGCCACCACAGGTGTTTCAGATATCTAATGTTACTGATAATATAGAAAATGAAAAGTCTTATAAATATCACTTAGAAAGCTGAGGATCCTAGGGGAAAAAAAGAATGAAATTTTTAGAGATTTCTATCAGAGAATATTCCAAAAGCAATTCATTCACAACCTTTCATTCCCCCATTCAACCTTTTAAAAGTCTCCAGCCCTGCCAGAATCTCAGCAACGAGCTATGAGGAAAGGCACTGTCTGTGGGTACAGCTAAAAAAGTCCACTCTCTCTTTAACCAGAGACCAAATCTTCATCTTATCAGTTTTCATAAGTCCTATGCCACCTTTCTGGTTTATCTTACAAACTGTTGACCTCAGCTGAAGACATACCAGCACTGACCATCACTTACTAATCTCTTGAAGATCTTCTAAACCAAAAAATTAGAAGAGTCCCCTTTAAAATATATTGGACTTATATTTGAATTTCTGATTCTTCTCTTAAATTTGTTCCATGTATTAACATGAGCCTTCGTGTTATCTTAGAGTGGAACATGATTCCCTTTCCTGAGAAAAAGCAAAATATTGTCCTTTGGCAGACATTTATTGTGTAAACTTGCCACTGAGCTATTTTGCATCTCATTACACAGTCTGATTTGCCAATAGCTAATTACAGCAGTCATTTACTTATTCCATCTTCACAGCATCATAGCAATAAAACAAGGAGTCTGATGACATCACTTACGTGGAATGCATTATGATAGAAGTGGATATCACATTCTTACACTCCTCTACTCACATGTATGCATTTATTCCTCCAGGCCTTCATGCCTGAAATAAATTTACTGGAATCCCAGCCTCTACTATAGGTTATGTCTACAACTCAAGAACATCCAGGCCAAGGACATAGTGTTCCATCTTTACAATCAAATACAGATTTCCCATTAAAAAGAAAATTCTCTATTTCAAAAGATTTAATGGTATAGTCTTTTAAAAATAATTCCAGATGGCTAAATTTTATGACTGAAAATAACCCACTACAAGAAATATTTTTGCTTTATTGTAATTTGAACTAATTTTCAGACACTAGAGGTCTTATCTCTTAATGTTTTCCTATAAGAGATAGGTTGAGTTTAGGAGTTCCACCACATTTTCTTACATGATTTATTTCCGCTACTTTTGTACCTATTCACGATGACTTCACTCTTACTGACACATTTTCAGTGATTGTGCAAGACATGTTGATATTTTCCTACACTGTTTTGCTACTTTTTGTATCAACTTGGCCATCTTTTCTCACTCACTTGCAACCCCACCCTCTTTTCTTTGAAGTCTCTGTCTACTTAAATTAAAAATAAATTTCATTGAGCTGAATGGCTTATTACATCAAAAGGAAAAAAATTCAAATAGAGCAGTGATTAAGTACATAACCTTTAACTGAAATATTTCCAAAATAAACAACACTGAACAAGTATTTCCCAATGGCCTATAGAGAGCTCATGTATAACACAATAGCTATGCTTTTATTTGCCCGTGTCATATTTCACAGTAAATGCTTCCAGTGTTTAAACACGATATTAACATACAGATTCCTATGATATTCAAGTAATCTGAAAATCAAGTAAATTGAACGAACGCCTTAGCCCCAGCTTCTACTGATTGAAGTCACATGACTGTAAGTCAGGTTAGTTGCCACTAGATGGCTCTATTTTAAGTTGCTCTCTGAAACAATATATGCCCTGTAATTAAAGACCTACAGTGAAAGCATAGGCATTGATGGTTAAAATTCTGGGGGGAAGGGGACATGACACAAACTATATAATGCAATAAATTTTTATATTTCATTCAAGATATTATTTTGGAATTATCATTCTGAAGTAGCTAAATGTAACATATACATAGAAATGATGCAAGAAAAAATAGGAAAAAAAAATTCGACATACACTAACATGCTTTCTGTCACCTAAATGTATAAATTCTTATCTCATGTAAGTTAAACATCCTAGTAGCCACCTCATTTTAAAATTAATTTTCAAATTTGGCTAGCACCTTTCCTTTGATGGCTTGGCTGACCCTGGTTTATGACTCCATGAAGCCCCCTACACTTTTTAGTATATCTTCCATTACATAACTATGTGTCTTCCATAGGCCTATGGAGTCTGATTCACCAGGATCTAGTCTCCTTTATTTCAGCCATCATATAACTGTTACATTTTTCTGCTTAGGCTAGGAAAACAAGATTTTCAGTCTGGTTGCTTCTAAAAGCAATCGCCTGTTAAAGGAACTATAGATGTCTTTGAGCACTTTGAAACACTTACGTTGAACATAATAAATGTCTTTGAAAACAAATAAAGAATCTTTAGATTCTTCATACCGTGAACCATATGATTTTTTCCTCAGTTTTAATATAATCACCACGTGCTGAAACCTCACTACAACACATATCTTTCACAATCACACAATCATTCAGACCATCCTGCCTCTTTGTGGATGCAGTAGGTACCTAAACACATCTGTTAGATGAATGAAAGAACAGATGATGGAAGATTCTTTTTGTTGTGCCCCTTCCTAATCTACCTGTGCAATTTGCAAAGAGTGATACACAGATATTCCTCAACTTATGATGAGTTGATGTCTTGATAAACCTATCATGGTTGAAAATATCATTAAGTCAAAAATGTATTTAATACACCTAACCTCCAAAACATCATAGCTTAGCCTAGCCTACCTTAAATGTGCTCAGAACATTTACATTAGCCTACAGTTGGGCAAAATCATCTAACACAAAGCCTATATTATAATAAAGTGCTAAATAGCTCATGTAATTTATTGAATACTATACTGAAAGTGGAAAACAGAATGGCCATATGGGGAAAGAATGGTTATAAGTGTATCCGTTGTTTATCCTCATGATCACATGACTGACTGGGAAATGTGGCTCACTACTGCTGCCCAGCATCATGAGAGAGTATCATACCACATATCACCAGCCTGGGAAAATATCAAAATTCAAGTAGTATAGCTTCTACTAAAGGGGTATCACTTTTGCACCATCATAAAGTTGAAAAATCTTAAGTCAAACCTCCTGTCAACTTGGGGGCTGTCAATAGTGAGAACTATAAATCTCCTGCTCTGGCATTATCTTCTAAAATTTGTAAAATAAATAATAATCCAAAACTGCATCCTAGATGTTTGCATTTTATGAGGAGTGGCTCCCAAATGTTGACATGTTCAAGCCATACGAATGAATTACTACATTTAAGACTCTGAGCATCTTGAAAATACCATTATTAGGGCCACAGTGTATACAACACCCCCTCCACAAAATCCCTACAATTGTAAAGCTACACAATTATGGGTCCCTTGGTCTAACTTCATATAGGACAAAATGAGAGATCCATCATATGGGAGCAAATCACAACCCATTGCCCTTTTTCAAGCTACCTGGTTTTCTCCCAGGTTCTGGAGAGGTACATTGACCCTGAATCATATCACCACATAGTTTGTAGTGAAATCTGGAAAGTAAGCAGCCTGCTTAGCATTCCCTTCTTTGGGATGTACCCTCCTTCTTCCCCTCACTGCCAGCTAACTGTGCAAAGAGTGTATGACTGTGGAAAGCAGGACAAGAGCACAACTCTGTCACAGAACCCAACACAGCTGACACCTCAAGCAAGAAAGGACTACAGACTCGTTTGGCTGGCTTTTGTGTAGCCACTGGGTGAGGGTTGGGTTTTGGGATTTTTGGGCATTAATTCCAAATGACTATTTGGTCCAACTTAAATTGAAAATTTCCAATTTACCCACACACACAAAAAAGGTTTTTTTTCAATGTTTCATAAGTGAATGAAATATGTTTCCATCTCATCAGCGTTTCTATGGGAAAAACACCTAAAAATAAACATTACTAAATTTTCTTTTACCAACCTGCTAGTAGTAGAGCACATGTGCCCAGGGGTAGGGCTTTTTTTTTTTTTTTTAGGGCTTTTTAAAAAGGTAGGAAATCAAAAGAGAAGGAGAGATAGTTTCCCAGACAAACAAGTTAAAGACGTTCATGACCACTAAATCAGCCCTACAAGAAATGTTTAAGGGGACTCTTTGAGTGGAAAAGAAAGATCATTAGTAAAAGTAAGAAAAGCAGGAAGCACAAAAGCAATAAAACTAAGTATATCTGTATAAATCAGTCAAGGGGGCAACCCTGTCAGGACCCCTCAACTCTTGAGAGCTTTTTCTGTGTCTTCACTTAATAAACTTCTATCGCTTTACTCAAAAAAAAAAAAAAAATCAGTCACAGGACTCACAAAATAAGAGTATAAAGTATGACACCATATACCTAAAACTTGGGAAGAAGAGGAGTAAAGAATGGGTTCAAACTTAAGCAACCATCAACCTAATATAGACTGCTACATGCATAAGATGTTATATACAAACCTAATGGTAACCACAAATCAAAAACCAGTAATAGATAGGCAAAAAATAAAGAGGAAAGAATCCAAGTATATCACTAAAGAAAGCCAATTTATGGTGAAAGAAGAAAACAAGAGTAGAAAGGAAAAGATCTAAACAACCATGAAACAGATAACAAAATGTCAATAAATACATACCTGTCACCTGTCAGTAATCACTTTGAATGTAAATGGACTAAATGCTTCAATCAAAAGACACTGAGTGACAGAATGGATAAAAAAGGAAGACCTATCTATATGCTGCCTACAAGAGATTCATTTTAGACCTAAAGACACATGCAGATTGAAAGTGAAGGAATGAAGAAACATTTATCATGCAAATGGATGTGGAAAGAAAGCTGCAGTGACAATACTTATAACAGACAAAGTACACTTTAAAACAAAGACTAACAAGAGACAAAGAAAGACACTATACAGTCAGAAGGAAACAATCCAACAAGAAGACATAACAATTATAAATATTTATGCACCCCAATATGGGAACACCCAAATACATAAAAAGTTAATAACAAACATAAAGGAAATAATTGCTAGTAATAAATAATAGTAGGAGACCTTGAAACCCAACTTACATCAATGGATAGGTCATCTAAACAGAAAATCAACCAGGAAACCATGGCTTTGAATGATATACTGGACCAGATGGATTTAATAGATATATTCAGGACATTCCATCCTAAAACAGAAAAATATATATTCTTTTCAAGTGCACATGGAACATTCTCCAGAATAGATCACATATTAGGCACAAAACAAGTCTCAACAAATTCAAAAAGATCAAAGTTATACCATACATCTTTTTTAACCACAACACTATGAAACTAGAAATCAACCACAAGAAAAAATCTGGAACGAGCACAAATATATGAAGATTAAATAACATGCTACTAAACAATGAATGGGTCAACCAAGAAATCAAAAAAGAAGTCAAAAAATACACAAAGACAAATGAAAATGAAAAAAACAATGGTGCAAAATCTTTGGGATGCAGCAAAAGCAGTTCTGAGAGGGAAGTTCATAGCAATACAGGCCTACCTCACGAAGCAAGAAAAATCTCAAATACACAACCTAACCTTACACCTAAACGAGTTTGAAAAAGAACAAATAAAACCCCAAACCAGCAGAAGGAAGGAAATAATAAAGATAAGAGCAGAAATAAACAAAGAAACTTAAAAAACAATAGAACAGATCAATGAAACCAGGAGCTGCTGCTTTGGAAAGATCAACAAAATTGATAAACCTCTAGCGAGACTCATCCAAAAAATAAGAGAGAGGACACAAATAAACAAAATCAGAAATGAAAGAGGAGAAATAACAACTGACATCACAGAAATACAAAAGATTTTAAGAGAATGTTATGAAAAATTATATACCAACAAACTGGACAATCTAGAAGAAATGGATAAATTCCTAGAAACATATAACCTACCAAAACTGAAGCAGGAAGAAATACAAAATTTGAACAGACCAACTACCAGCAATGAAATTGAATCAGTAATCAAAAAACTCCCAACAAACAAAAGTCCAGGATCAGACAGCTACACAAGTGAATTCTACCAAACATTTACTTATTTTTTTAAGATTTTTTTTTTTAATTTGTCAGAGAGAGAACGACAGTGAGCACAAGCAGGGGGAACAGCAGGTAGAGGGAGAAGCAGGCTCCCCATTGAGCAAGGAGCCAGATGGGGGACTCGATCCCAGGACCCTGGGATCATGACCTGAGCTCAAGGTACAAGATCAGGAGCACATGGGAGGAAAAGGAGGGCCTCCCCATCATCTCGCACATCAGACACCTGCTTTCCTACAGATTGTCCAAAGTGGCACTGGAAGGTTAAGTTACACAACATAAGGTAAGTTCACAGACTATGTCCAATTTCAAGCACCATGAGCAAAACGTGCAACAGCAGAAACAGGATGTGGTAATAATAATAACAACAATCAAAATATACTGAGTGCGTACGAGGTGCCAAACACTCTTTTATATATTTAGCATATGTTAATTCATTTAGCATAAAAAGGATAAGAGCCATTTGTAGGCTAAGAGCAGGAAGCAGTGTGGGATCAAAATGGGTTATCTCCTCAAACCTTCATGCCATTTTTAACCTCAATAAACCACAGGCCTTTGTCTCAATCTACTTCAATATCTACATATCATGTTTGCCAAAATCATCATTTTGGCAGACAATTTTCATTACTGAGACAAATAATTTGGAAGGAAGGAAGGAAGGAGGAAGGAAGGAAGGAAGGAAGGAAGGAAGGAAGGAAGGAAGGAAGGAAGGAAGGAAGGAAGAAAGGAAGGAAGGAAAGAAGGAAAGAAAAGAGGAAGAGAGGGAGGGAGGAAGAGAGCATATTTTGCAGCCAACTCACACTGTCCAGCCCTATGGGAAGTTTCCTTTCCAGGTCTCGACCTATTCTTATCAGAATGGAGTTGTCTTTATGAAGAGTTATTTCTCCAGTCCAAGCCTATTCCAGGGTAACAGGGCCCTCTACTAGGTCATAATTTATATCAGCCTCATTGATAATAGAAATAAAATATTAACTTTTCTCTATTAATGCCTGATATCTAAACTGTACGCCTTGCTTTGTAAGCAAAAATGTAGAACCCCTGTACTTGGGGGTCTGTCAGTGGTCCTGCACTCAAACTGACTGCTAATAAAGGACCATATCAGACAAATCAGTAAGAAAATGGCACAAGGGGCACCTGGGTGGCTCAGTTAGTTAAGCGTCTGTCTTCAGCTCAGGTCATGATCCCAGGGTCCTGGGATCGAGCCCCACGTCGGACTCCCTGCTCAGTGGGAAGCCTGCTCTCCCTCTCCCTCTGCCTCTTCCCCTGCTTGTGCTCTGTCTGTCTCTCAAATAAATAAAATCTTTAAAAAACAAAACAAAAGCAAAGAAAATGGCACAAGATTTGAACAGACATTCAACAAAAGATAACATCCAAATGGCTTAAAAACATAGGAAACAATATTCATTGTCATTGGTCATAAGTGAAGTAGAAACTAAAATCACTGTAAGGTGCTACCTGACACTGACCAAAATGGCTAAAACGAAAGACTGTCAATACCAAGTATTGGCAAGGATGGGAAGCAGATGGAACTCGCAGACACTGTCTGAAGAGTATAAAATGAAAACCTGCTTGTCAGTATTTATTAAAACTGAGTGTACAGATGCACTACAATGAAGCAATTCTACTCCTAGATATATACTCAACAAAAATGTATACATACATCACAAACAGACATCTACAGCACTCTTTATAATGGCAACCTTATTCATAATTGCCAAAAACTGGAAATTACCCCATGTACCCATCCACAGTGGAATGTACATATAAACTGTGTTATATTCCTATAATGAAAAACTACACAATAATGAAAATTGGTGATCTACAACTATACTCAAATACACCACTAAAACTCACAAACATACCATTGAGAGAAAGAAGTTAGACACAGAAGCCTACCTACTGCCTCATTCCTTCTATATAAAGGAGCAAGCACACAAGCAAAACTAATATATACTGTTAGAATTCACAACAGTGGGGGCCTGGGTGGCTCAGTTGGTTAAGTGACTGCCTTCGGCTCAGGTCATGATCCTGGAGACCCGGGATCGAGTCCCACATCGGGATCCCTCCTGAGCAGGGAGTCTGCTTCTCCCTCTGACCCTCCCCCCTCTCATGCTCTCTCTATCTCAAATAAATAAATAAAATCTTAAAAAAAAAAAGAATTCACAATAGTGATTATTTGGGGAAAGAGGACTGTGATAGCAAGGGGGCACAATAGGGGCTTTGGGGGCCAATGGTTAATATTCTATTTTTTGATGATCTGGAAGCTGGTAATATGGGTGTGTTCACTTTGTGAAAATTCACTGAGCTTTATACTTATGATTTGTGTGTGTGTGCCTTTTCCTGGATATAGGTTACATTCCATTAAAACTTCACCAAACAACCAGGAGGTGGGAAGACATGTATGGATATTATGTATCAAGATGATGAATATTTCTCTGTCTTCAACAAAATTGCTGCTAATATCATTGCCTATAAATAATTCCATGTGGTAAATTCCTCTTAGAATATGTCCTAAGAAAAATATTTGTCTTTCTTGAATACCTATTTATGCTTCATTTATTAAGAGGCTCGGAGCTGACGTGAACACTCTTATGCAGTAATTATTTTTAATGAAAGGTTTTTAGCATTTTAAGATCTCCAATTCAATATTTATTTCATGTTCTTTAAACCATTTTGAATGATTCCATCATATTTATGTTTATTCAAGCAACTAGCATCCTCAAAACCTTTCTGGAATTTATAAAAATGCATATTTGAGAGTAGTGAGAATAAATCAGTGATCAAATATAGCCTCTGAAACTATACGATAAATTAAGAGGTAGGTATTTTATTTCATTTATTGTATACTCTTTATAAATGTTCCTATAACTAATAACTTTTAACAAAAATCTACCAATCATCCATCTAAGCAAACAATTTCAATGTATTAAATGCAAATATTAAGAACAAGTAGACTATACCAATCATCTGGTCATTACACTGGGCTGTCTCAAACTAAGCCTATCTCTTATTTGGTGGAGAGGAGAGGAAGTGTACACCATCTTCATCATGAAAGGTTAACATTATAAAACCTACAAAGACATCCTCCAGACAAGAGGAAACTTACTATAACAAATGAATTTGAGTGTGTAGCCAAAAACTCTCATTATATGAAAAATAAAACCAAATGTAACAATACAAATGGTGGCAAACCAATAAAGATGTTATTTGATGAGTTTACTATAAAATCCAAATAAAGGAAAATCAGAAAGAACTGATGTGGGACAGAGATAAGTATAAACTGAATAAAGCTTGTTTTCCTGTTTGTAAAAAGCAAATAAATGTCAAATCTTGTAACTAATGAAAACAAGTGAACATCAAATATTTGTGAAGGGGTTGTTTAAAAAAGAAAATCCAAACTGACTTTCAACTATTAATAACTTAAGCTTCCCAAAGGGATTATTTGATTTTAGGTTGCTATTGTTGTTGTTGTTACTGTTGTTTAAAAAGTATTGTGACAGACTTTCTCCATTAAGCAGAATAATCATACATTTTTATTTCCTGTCCTTACTGGTAAATACCCCACAAAATTTCCTTACTGACTCTTTTTATTCTCTTAACTAGGTAGGTTAGGCTTCCTTTTACTCTATTTTCTCTTTCTTTCTCACTAAATAATATTTCTAAATGAGTAATAGGTAGATAATAACAGTTAACACATGTTGAGTGGTAACTATAAGTCAGGCATTCTTTCAAACACATTACATATAATAATTTGTTTAATCTTCAAAACAACCTGATGGGGTAGGTGCTATCATCACCACCACTGTAGAGATGAAAAAAAACTAAGGCACAGAGGATTTAAGTTATATCCCAAGGTTACCTAGCTAATGTGTTAAAATCCAAATCCAGTAATACAAAAATACTATGCAGGTTAATTATTTATCATATGATGAAATGGATATGTAATATATAAATATTCAAAGGTTAGGTCTATAGGAAAAACAATTTTCCAACAATGTTGAACTATTTAATTCAGCATCATCTTCTTCCAAATTACCACTATTCACATAACAACAAAACACCTTGAAGTTAAAACAGAAAAAGTCTCTGTGTTGATACCTTGTAAGTGAATGGGGGCATTTTGTTTTGAAGACTACATCAGCTAAAAGGTTTTCCTGAATCAGAAGTGAATATTGTAAAACTAGGCAAAACTAATACTGCAGAGTATCATGTCCAACATCAGAAGAGTTTGAGAAACCTCTTCAAGGTTCCTCAGGGATCAATTTCAAAAAAAAAAAAAGCCCACTGTTCAAGGGTCTCCCCATCAGTAGCAGCTTTGTTAGTAATAAAATAAGCAGACAAATAATATAAAAATGGGTAGGTACCCTCTGTCTAAAAAGGAGTAAATAGAATAGCATACCTCTTCTTCACAGTCTAAAGAGATAATCTTTGAAATAAATTTGCTGAAGGAGATGGTCAAGTTAACATGTGCAGCACTTCAGGAAGAGATTAGATAAAGTCTGGTAGGAATGATGGTGACTCATCCTCAAAAATAAAGAGACCCACAGTAAGAGGTGATTGTGTATATAGGAAATGCACCAGAAGACAAACAGTGAAAGAAAAACAAAACACTGCAAGACTGAGCAATTCATTTTAAAAAGAGAATTAAGTTTAATTCTTTTAATTAAAATAATAAAAAATGTTGGGGCACCTGGGTGGCTCAGATGGTTAAGCATCTACCTTTGGCTCGGGTCATGATCTCAGGGTCCTGGAATCAAGCCCCATGTAGGGCTCCCTGCTCAGTAGGGAGTCAGCTTCTCCCTTTCCTTCTGCCTCTCCCCCTGTTTGTGCGTGCTCTCTCTCTCTCTCCCTCTCTCTCAAATGAATAAATAAAAATTTTTAAAATAATAATAAATGTTTAAGTAAAATATAAGGTTAAAAGAAATAACTTGTGAAACATATGCCTAAGAAGTAGGAAAACACTATTTGGAAAACTGTGATAACTTAAAAATGCAAAACCCTAGAGTAACCACTAAGTTAATAAAACAAAGAGGTATAGCTAAATAAAGCAATAGAGGAGATAAAATGGAACACTGAAAATATACTTAATCCGTAAAAAGACAATAAAGGAGAAAAAGAAAGACAAAAGAACAGACAGCATATAGAACACAAGAAAAAATAATAAAACAGTATGTTTAAAACGAACAATATAAAAATCAGATTAAAAGAAAATGGTCTGAATATTTGCATTTAATAGTTAATAACTGTCTATTCAGAGACAACATGATCATATACGTCAAAAATTACAAGGAATTCACAAAAGAACTGCTGGCACTAATAAGTTAGCAACGTGGCAGAATACATGGTCAATCTAGAAAGAACAATTGTATTTTCATATACCAATAAAGAAAAGATGAAGAAATAAAATTTGAGGGGCTCCTGGGTGGCTCAGTCGGTTAAGCGTCTGCCTTCCGCTCAGGTCATGATCTCAGGGTCCTGGGATCAAGCCCCACGTCGTGCTCCCTGCTCAGTGGGGAATCTGCTTCTCCTTCTGCCTCTGCCTGCTTCTCTACCTATCTGTGCTCACTCTCTATGTCTCTGTCAAATAAATAAAATCTTTAAAAAAAAGAAATAAAATTTGAATATACACACATTCATGTTCTTTTTTACATATATGATATAATGTATTCTTATATATTATGCATATTTATAAATAAATTATAATAGCACTTAAAACCTGAAATATTTGGGGATAAATTTAAGAAAAGGTGTACAAGACCTGCACACTGAAAGCTACAAAACTTTACTGAGAGAACTTAAGACTGAAATAGAGAGATATACCATGCTCATGAACTGAGATACTGAAGACTGTTAAGATATACATTTACAAACTTATCTATAGATAGCACAATCTCATTCAAAATTCCACAGAGGTTTGGGTTTGGGGGGGTGCTGTTTGTTTTGGTTATTAATTTTAGTTGTTTCTTTTTTAATAGCAATTTAAAGTTCATTCTAAAATTTATATAGAAATAAAATGTACCTACATTAACCAAAGCATTTTTGAAAAACAAAGTTGAGGGTTTACATTACCTGATTTCAAGACTTACTGTAGTATCATTTGCAAATATCTTCTCCCATTCCGTGGGTTGCCTCTGTGTTTTGTTGACTGTTTCCTTTGCTGTGGAGAAGATTTTTATCTTGATGAAGTCCCAAAGGTTCATTTTTGCTTTTGTTTCCCTTGCCTTTGGAGATGTGTCTTGAAAGAAGTTGCTGTAGCCAATGTCGAAGAGATTGCTGCCTATGTTCTCCTCTAGGATTTTGATAGATTCCTGTCTCACATTGAGGTCCTTCTTCCATGTAGAGTTTATCTTTGTGTATGCTGTAAGAGAATGGTCGAGTTTCATTCTTCTGCATGTGGCTGTCCAATTTTCCCAGCACCATTTATTGAAGACACTGTCTTTTTTCCATTGCATATTTTTTCCTACTTTGTCAAATATTATTTGACCATAGAGTTGAGGGTCCATATCTGGGCTCTCTATTCTGTTCCATTGGTCTGTGTGTCTGTTTTTGTGCCAGGACCATGCTGTCTTGGTGATCACAGCTTTGTAATATAGCTTGAAATCAGGCAACATGATGCTCCCAGCTTTGTTTTTCTTTTTCAACATTTCCTTGGCGATTCAGGGTCTTTTCTGATTCCATACAAATTTTAGGATTGTCTGTTCCAGCATTTTAGAAAATGCCATTGGTATTTTGATCGGGATGGCACTGAAAGTATAGATTGCTCTGGGCAGCGAAGACATTTTAACACTGACACTACAGACAAAGGGCTGATATCCAAGATCTCTAAAGAACTTCTCAAACTCAACATCCAAAAAACAAATAATCAAGTCAAAAAATGGGCAGAAGACATGAAGAGACACTTCTCCAAAGGAGACATACAAATGGCTAACAGACACATGAAAAATTATTCATCATCATTAGCCATCAGGGAAATTCAAATCAAAACCACCTTGAGATACCACCTTACACCAGTTAGAACGGCAAAAATGGACAAGGCAAGAAACAACAAATGTTGGAGAGGTTGTGGAGAAAGGGGAACCCTCTTACATTGTTGGCAGGAATGCAAGTTGGTACAGTCACTTTGGAGATTCCTCAAAATATTAAAAATAGAGTTACCCTATGACCCAGCAATTGCACTACTGGGTATTTACCCCAAAGACACAGATGTAGTGAAAAGAAGGGCCATATGCACCCCAGTGTTCATAGCAGCAATGTCCACAATAGCCAAACTGGAAAGAGCAGAGATGCCCTTCAACAGACGAATGGATAAAGATGTGATCCATATATACAATGGAATATTACTCAGCCATCAGAAAGGATGAATACCCAACTTTTGCATCAACATGGATGGGACTGGAGGAGATTATGCTAAGTGAAATAAGTCAAGCAGAGATAGTCAATTATCATATGGTTTCACTAATTTGTGGAACATAAAGAATAACATGGAGGACATTAGGAGAAGGAAGGGGAAAATGAAGGGGGGGAAATCGGAGGGGGAGACGAACCATAAGAGACTATGGACTCTGAGAAATAAACTGAGGGTTTTAGAGGGGAGGGTGGTGGGGAGATGGGTTAGCCCGGTGATGGGTATTAAGGAGGGCACGTATTGCATGGAGCACTGGGTGTTATATGCAAACAATGAATCATGGAACACTACATCAAAAACTAATGATGTACTGTATGGTGACTAACAATAAAAAAATAAATAAATACAACTTCAAGACTTACTGTAAAGCTACAGTAATTGGAGCAATGCAATATTGGCATAAGGATAGACATACAGATCATTAAACAGAATAGAGAGTTCAGAAATAGACCTACAAACATGTGACTGATAAATTTTCAAAAAAAGATGCTAAAATAATTCAGCAGGGGAAAAGTAATCTTTTCAACAACTAATACTGAAACAACTGAATATCCATACTGAAAAGAAAAGAATAGTAACTTTTACCTCATACCATACACAAAAATTATGTTAAAAAAATGGATCATAGACCTAAGCATAAAAGTCCAAACTATAAAACTTCCAAAGTAAAATATGTGAAAATATTCTTGAATCTTAGTCAAAGATTTTGTAAATGAAACAAAACACAACACACACACACTATGAATCATAAGGAAAAAAAAGCAGTAAACTGGATTTCATCAAATTGAAAACTAATACTCTTTTCTTCAAAGTATGCCATTAAGAAAATGAAAAGACAAGCCACGGACTGGGAAAAAATATTTCCAGTATTTCTAACAAAGAACATGTACCCAGAAAACAAAAAGCTCTTAAAGCTCAATAATAAACAGTGTAATATTTTTAATTTGGCAAAAAGACATAAACTATTAGAGATGATGTACAAATAGCCAATACCCATAAGAAAAGATGCCTCACTATCACTGGTCACCAGGAAAATGCACACTAAAACTACAATGAGCTAACATTACACACTCATTAGAGGTTAAAATTAAAAAGAATTATAACAAGTGCTGGCAAAGAAGTAGAGCACCTAGACCTCTCATACACTGATGATGAAATTTAGAATGGTACATTCACTTTGGAGAATATTTTGGCAGTTTCTTAGAAAGTTAAACATTTACCATGTAAATGAAACATTCTACTCCTAGATATTTACCAAGAGAAATTAAAGCATATGTCAACCAAGAGACTTGAGCACAAATATTATAGCAGCTTTATTCATAATAGTTCAAGTCTGGAAACAATCTAAATGTCCAACAACACGTGAATGGATAGATAAAAGGTGGTCTATTCAAACAATGGAATATTATTCAGTCATAAATAAAACAAACTACTGATAAACATAATGGATTATTCTCAAAAACAAAATGCTTAGTAAAAGAAGAGAGAAAAGAGTACATACTGTAGGATTCTACTTTAATGAAACTGTAAAGGAAGCAAATCTAATCTATAATGCTATAAAGCTGATCAGTAGTTGTCTCGGTCTAGTGGAGTAGTGACTTGCTGCTACAAAGAGTTTGAGAAAAAATTTTGGAATAATCGAAATATTGTATATTTTGAGTGGAGTGGTGGTTTCATGGGTCTATACATTGGTCAAACTCATCTAAATATATATGTGAAATTAGTTCATTTTACTGCATATGTCTCAAAAAGTTGATTTTAAAGGAAAACATTTATTCCACAAAAAATGATAAAATAAAAAAGGCTGACTCATTAGGCGATCAGAGTATTAACTCAGCCCAAATAATCTAACTGAACACTGAGATCATTCTCCATCTGTTTATTCATTCAATAGTGGTTTATGTATGTCATTTTGATTAAGCTGGAAAATTTTAACTATATGGTCCTGAGTTAGAATTGGCTAAAAGAAGAATGTGCATGAGACTTGGAAGTCAGAAGTGAGGCAGCAGCCTTACTTTCTGAAGGCTTCAGTGGTTAGCTATAGTAATGGACTTAGAGGTACTCATGAGATCCAAACTGTCTTGTTCTCTTCCACTCTCTATATAGCTCCTCTTCCCAAGTACTGACACTGTTGACTATTAATGGCTCAGACACACCACCAGATACTTGGTGTGGTACCACAGAGGTGGAATCTACATAGAAGCACTCTTCCCTCCTCCCCACATACTTTTGCCTTCCCTTTGCAATATGATTTTGGTATCTGAACATGTTTGATTTTTCTCAGATTAACTGATAATTCTTCTCTGATCATCCAACTTCCCTCCTGGGCTTTAACTTTCCCAATCCTTTCTAAAATTATATAAGGACTAACTCCTATAATAAATCTATTATGACAGGGGTTAGCAAACCTTTTATGTAAAGGGCCATAGAGCAAATATTTTAGGCTTTGCAAGCCAAGAGGTAAAACCAGATATATTACATAGGTACATGTGCAAAAAGAGAAACAAATTTCCACAATTTTTGTTAATGAAATTCAAAATAGAATAATCACAATTGAGCACGATTTTTATAATACATATCTACTAGTTACAAAATGAAAAGTTTTGATGGGGATAACACGACTTTTAATTGGAATTCAAAGTTAATGTTCCTTACCCACGAGCATGTAATATTATTTGAGCATATTCTTCACTTACTAGGAATTGTAAGAAGTCTATTAGATTCTTGTCTTGATATTTGTCCTTTAGCATGTCATTAAATTGCAGACCAATTGTTTCCAGTTGAAGAACAAGATGGAAGCTCCTGAACTGCTAAGTTAAATGGATTTTTGAAATATGGAAATTTTCTTTGCATTTGCATCAAGATCTAAAAAGCGTTTGCTGGGAATGGGAGAAAATATTTGCAAAGTGTATATCCAATAAAGGAATATTTGGAGTATATAAAGAACTTCTACAACTCAACAACAGAGAAACATAATCCCAATTCAAAAATGAGCAAAGGACTTGAATGGATATTTCTCCCAAGGAGATACACAAATGGGCAATAAGCACATGAAAAGATGTTGGGCATCACTAACCATTACGGACATTCAAGTCAAGACCACAATAAGATATCACTTCACACCCATTAGGATGTGGATACACACACACACATACACACACACAAACTGGCAAGGATGGAGACTGGAACCCTTGCATATTGCTGCAGGTGGGAATATAAAATGGTGTAGTCACTGTGGAAAACAGTTTACTTGTTCTTCAAAAAGTTACCATATGGTCCAGCAACTCCACTTCTAGGTATCTACCCAAAAGAAGTGAAAGTAGGGACTCAGATACTTGTACACCAATGTTCATAGCAGCATTAATCATAATAGCAAAACCATGGAAACAACCCAAAGGTCCATCGACAGACAAATGGATAAACAAAATGCGGTATATACCTACAATGGGATATTAGTCAGCTTTTAAAAGGAATGAAATTCTGATACATGCTACAACATGGATGAACCTTGAAAACATTATGCTAAGTGAAATGAGCCAGATGAAAAAGGACAAATGTTGCATGAGTCCATTTATATGAAGTACTTACAACAGGCAAATTCATAAAGACAGAAAGTAGGATAGAGGCTTTCAGAGGCTGGGAAGAGAGGTAAATGGGGAGTTACTGTTTAATGGGTACAAAGTTTGTTTGGAATGATGAAAAGTTCTGGAAATTAATAGTGATGATGATTTTACAACACTGTGAAATGTCCTTAATACCACTGAATGTCCACTGAATTGGACACTTAAATGTGGTGAAGATGATAAATTTTATATACATATATTTCACCACAGTAAAAAAAAAAAAAATCTAAGAGCTGCTGGAACTATCATTGAGCTTGAAAAATATGTGTGCTGAAAATTTATGTAAGAATGAAGATCTCACTTTAACTTTTGATGGTACCTATGTGTATAAAGCAGTTTAACATTAGTCATGACTGAAACAATATTAGTTGTCATTCAAATGACTTAACCATACTATAATTTTATCATAGAAGTGCTCTTTGACCTTTGTAATTTTAGGTTGAATTTATTCAGAAACATTATCAAGGCTTCAGCAAAAGGTAATTTCCAAAGCCACGCAGTGTGCAAAACTACTGGATGAGGGCAGTTCTGAAAAATTTCACTCTCTTCCATAAACTCAAAAAAATCACAGTAAAACTTTGACATTGCTAACCCATTACATTGCTATTTGGTAAGGCAAGTGAAAACATTCAACTTTTATTTCTGGCAAAATGCCATGGAACTGAAAACAGTTAAGTCTAAAAGAGTTAATGAAGTTTATCATTGATGACATTGGTTCAAAAACACAAGATAAATTCAAATAACTTCCCCCAAAATGCCTCTGGTAAATAAGAGAATGAATAGCCACAGAGTTTAAACACCTTACATCTTCATAAGCTTTGTCCACTTGTCCAACTACGTCTTTTTCTGCTCCACACATATTTGACCACCATCAGAAATAACACATCTTAGGCAGAGTCCACTTCAGGTTGTACCAAATTAGTGTTTTCTCAACTGCTTTTAAAATATTCTCACCTGCAGTTGTTCCACACAGACTAGTCACAGGGGCTAATTTTTTTACTCAATTTAAACTTGGTATTGACTTCAAATAAACAACAACAGAGCAGTATCAGTAACATCTACTGATTCATCAAGAGCCAAGAAAAAACACGTAAAATCATTCACCTTGTTTTTTGACTGTTGATGTGGCTCCCAAAGTCTTCAACTCTCCAAGCAATTGTTCTTGCCAAAAGGTTAATAGTCTTAAACAAGTTTATTTCCTCTGAATGCATTTCTTTGGTTGCTGCAGTCAAGCACAATTTAATTAACTCACTATTGTTAACAGCTTTCCTTGCTTTGCTAACAAATGAGACACCCAGAGACTCACTTTGGTTGCAATCTCACTTTGTTTTTTTATTTTTGTGAACAAATTCTTCTCTGATGAGATATTCCATTTTAAATTATCTAATTTTTCTGTCCTTTGCATTCTTATGAGTTGGAAATACTGGAGGTACTTAGTCTGGTAAAGTTGACATAATATCGTGTTCTTTTAGCATAGGTATAGTGTTATTGCACTAAAAAACACAATGCTTTGCCATCTACTTCAATAAGAAAATAATTCACACTCCACTGTGCCTTGAAAGAGCAACATGCCAAGTCTACTTTTCTTGTTTTGACACAATAGGTATGCACTGGTAAAAAAAATATACAAAAGCCACAATTTGCCAGTATGTTTGGCACTTGAAACACAGTCGAGTTATAACTGCATCACTGGCATTTGCAGTGTGCCAAGCAAAGCAGCAGGGCAAAATGATGAGACTACCACATATGGTCTCTGCTGCTGCTACAATTCTGCCTTTTTAACATGGACACACTCATTGATAATGTACATGAAAAGTGTGTCTGTGTTCCAATAAGACTTTATAGGAACACCAAAATTTGAACCTCATACAATTTCCATATCATAAAATATTATTCTTTTTCTTTTTCTCTACCATTTAAAAACATAAAAAGCACTCAACTCAAAAGCTGTACAAAAACAGACAGTGGGTTAGATTTGACCAGTGGGTCATCATTTGCTGATTTATTCCATAAGTCATAGTGGTTATGTCTCACTGACTGAACTTTGATCGACACAATATATATTCAATACCAACTATGTGTCAGACCCCTGCCAGACAAAGAAGATGCAAAGAAGAACATGACAGTGTCTCTCCCTGAAAGGTCTATGTACATTCAATAGTTTCTATGATAAAGATTTAACAAAGATTTGCCAGTCACCTACCATATACTTGGCATGGTACTGCCAAGAATTCCAACAACTTTACTCTTTACAGCCTTTCCAACCTTGTTTGGGAAATAAAACATCCCTGTATTAATTATCTATTGCTTTGTAACAAATTATCACAAATAAGGCAACTTAAAACAACACGCATTTATTGTCTCACAGTTTCTATGAATCAGGAGTCCAGTTACAGCTTAACTGGGTACTTCTGCCAAGGGTCACCCAACTGTAATCAAGGTGTTAGCAAGGCTGCCTTCTCATCTGGAAGCTCAAATGGGGAATAATCTGTTCCCAGACTCACTCAGACTGTTGGCAGAGTTAATTCCCTTACGGTTCTCAGAGGAAGGATATTAGTCTTGCCTATCATCTGGAGGCCTCCCTCAACTCTTAAAGGCTACACTAAACTCTGTGCCTCCCAACATGGCCACTTAGCTTCCTCAAAGCCAGCTAAGGACAATGAGTCTGCAAGCCAGATGGAGCTTAATACAACTGTAACATAGTCAAAGGACTGACATCCCATCACCTTTGTCATATTCTATTGGTTAGTAGCAAGACATAGTTTCCACCCACATCAAAAAGAGGAAATTATACAAGAGCATGAACATCAGGAGGCATATACTATGGGGGGGTGCACTCCAGAGATAATCTGCTACAGCCCCAAATAGGAATACAATAAAATATAGAATCAAAAGGGAAATGATGCGATAGAGACCATTGGTTTTCTAGCACCTAAAGAATAAAGAATACAGTATAGGCAAGAATTACTAAGTAAGACCTCATGAAGAAAAGAAGGTCTCAGCTTGTCTTTGAAGATTATATAGGCCAAAACATTCACAAAATTCACTGGGAAATGACACCATTCATGACAATTCAGTAATAGCAACATAACTGGGGATTTTCAGTAAAATGCTGAGAATCTCCAGAATTTTTTAATCCTTTTCAGGACAACTAAATATCATTACCAATTTTTTTCCGAACGTTAAAATGTGAAACACTACCAGTATTTAAATCCAGAAAAACCTCAGCTCACCCAAATAAAAACCCTATACAAAACTCATTACCAGCTAAAAGAAGAAAATAATAATTGTATTCATTCCAGTCCTACTTTATTTTATTTAAGTAATTAGATAAGTTTTGTTACTAGCGTTCACCATTTCATTTAGTAGATACAGGAGGAGAGAGGGAAAGGAACGGGAGGAGAAAGCGAGATGATTTCTATTTCTCCAACATTCTTACAGAACAATTACACTGCTGCAGAAATGGGTCTAAATATGGAGACTCTGATAAACTATTAGCACAGATTACGCGATGCAACTGATGATGATAATGCATGTTTACAATTCTTTATAGGCAACAGAACTAGTTTCATAACTAAAGGAAGTGGGCATTTCTGACTTCTCATATTCAAATGTTATTTTTGATTCAATTCTAGTTTCCTTATTTAAACATTCTTTCTCCCAAATTAGCCAAGAGATTCTTTCTCAGTGAGCACAAACCACATGGAAAGTTACAGTTTTTAAGTTGCTCCCATTTCTTAGTTCTCGGTGAGCCAAACAGATTACATTGCTTCAGATCCAGAAATCTAACTTAAAAATTCATATTTGGGTTAAGAAATAGCATGGAGAAAACTTTAAGAGATCCATGTGAATTCTTAAATGCCAAGAATTGACACAAACATGGATCAGATAATCCAAAATGCTAGACACCTCCATGTATAGACTTAATGTCACCAATAAGTATATTAAGTGAAAAATAATCATATTAATGAAATAGAAATATGAGGTAAAGATAGAGATATAACTTGGTCTATAAAAAACTGGAATTTTCTATAACAGAAGGTAAGTTAGGAAAAGATGTGACTCAGTCTGCTAAGGAAAAAGCTCTAAGGCAAAAAGTGACTTGTTCTGAGTCAAAGTTCCTGACCATTTGGGTTAGATACAAAGGCTAAGTTCCAAATAACACAGACTTGACCAACTATCTACATCACTAATCGAAAGAAAGAAAGAAAGAGGGTGCCTGGGTGGCTTAGATGGTTAAGCCTTTGCCTTCGGCTCAGGTCATGATCCCAGGGTCCTGGGATAGAGTCGTGCATCGGGCTCCCTTCTAGGCGGGGAGTCTGCTTCTCCCTCTGCCTCTGCCTCTCTCTCTCTCTGACTCTCATGAATAAATAAGTAAAACATTAAAAAAGAAAAAGAAAAGAAAGAAAGAAAGGAGGGAGGGGGAGAGGGAGAGAAAGAAAGAAAAAAAGAAAGAAAGAAAGAAAGAAAGCCCACAAAATTTTAGTGATGGTATATGCTAAAGATTATTTGACCAACATCATGACTCATCTTGTCATATATGCTGTCAGTCCAAACTGTCTTGATTTCCTTATTTCCAGTAATTGTAGAACAATTTTCCTTGTTTTAGAAGTTTAATTCGCCAGGTTCTTGAACCCATCATTTCCTCATCTATCTATTCAGACATCAAATCCCTGACTATTTTCTTTCTTTTCCAAGCCCACTGCCTCCACACATGGTTAAAGGACTTCCTACCTCATGCCTAGACTATTAAAATTGTCTCTCAAGAGCTTACCCTGCCTGAATTTTCTGTCATCTCCCATTCCCCCACATTACTGGGATTGATCACTCCCTGACAGACTAGGCAGCAAGAGCTTCCTTTGATCTAAAAGGCACAGGTTTCTTGTCTTTACTTCAGTGGCCTCAGAACTATCCCTCAGGATCCCTCTATGCCTACCCAACTTGAGAACGTGCTACACGAAGCTGATCTCTCTCCTTATGCATACTCCACTTTTATTTATGTTGTTCTTTTCTCCTGGGAATCCTCCTCTATATCCCTCAACTCAATAGCATGTCTTCCATTAAAATTTCCACAGACATGACATCATCCCTTTTCCAAATGCAAATGCAAATTTCAGTTTTTTATCAAACAATATCTGGTATTGTAACTAGTCTTGAATAAGTTTTATCTCTCTTGCTACAGTGCAGACATAAACGGCTTACTTATGTCTTGCTCATAAAGTTTGAACAAAAAAAATTCTTAAAATTTTTTTAAAAATTTTAAAAAAAGCCAAATACTGTATATTACTATATGTCACTACTCTATAAAAGGAAATTATTTAACCAATATGTAACTAACAGACTCACAGGCTGTAGATGGAAAACTATTTCTCATTTCCATTCTGTAAGTTTATATCAGATTAGCATTAATGACTGACCATGAATTAATAAACTTCAAGCTACACTGACAACAAAAAGTGGCTCCATTAACAACACAAAACTGAAATAGATGAAGACAATCCAAGAGGCACTCCATGTGATCTTTTTTATGAAACATTTAATGCACAGACTGCAAACTTCAGTCAATCCAAACCTCACATTTCATAGAGTGATCATTTAAAATATGACTTCAGAAGTTTTCAACCTAACAATAATCATGGCCTCCAATTATTTAGTACCTACTATGTGTTAGATTTTGTGCTAAGAGCTTTACATATATTCTTCTTTAATCCTCATAACAATAGTGTGAGATGGGTATTATTATCCTCATTTTGCAGATGAAGAAACGGAGAATCAGGGAGGTGAAATAACTTTCCTGGGACTTCCTAGATAGAGAAGAGAGAGCCAGAATTAAAACCCATATTTGTCTGACATCAAAGTTTATGCTCTTATCCACCTCACTTCAATAAAGATCTTTCCTAAAAATGTCATTTTAAACCTCATTTTTACCTATTACGGAATTTTGAGGATATTGGTGTGTCATTTTGTCTTTCATAGACATCAATAAACAAATACTTTCTCGTTCTTTTCAACCAGTGACAATATTTACAGAACTTGTATCAGAGTGTTTAGCCCAATTTTTTAAAAAAATAAAATTCAATGAACTATTCATGATAATTTTAAGGTAGGTCTAGAACATGAATTTTGTATCATCAGCCTTTTGTGAAAACTACAAGATCACACAAAACTTAAGTGGCACGCAAACAAAATTTAGAATGACTGCATGTAAGTTGATACAAATGCTGAAAATACAATTATGTTATGCCAGTCAGAGTCCCTGAAAACAAAATAATTGTGTAAGGAATGTTTCACAAGTACTGCCACTTATGTCATCTTAGAAGAATGATATATATTGGAAAAATACTAATCTAATTTCAGAAATTAGCCATTTACAGTGGTACTAAAACATATTTAGAAATATGTTTTTCTATTTTAATGAAATGGAATTCATTTGCTATATCAAAGGACTTAATAAAGCCATGGCTAAAATAAAGCAACCCAATAAAAAAATTAGGATTTTTTAATCAACTCAAGGTAAACTACAAATTTAAAATACAACCCAACTTTCTAAATGCTCTATTTCTTTGTGTACACTGGTTAGGGACTATGGAATTTTTGTTGTCGGAGAGAAAATAGTATTTTTACATGCTTGCTAAATCACTGAAAGATATCTATTCATTCCATCACTTATTCAATAACCAAGCCACTTATTGAGCACCAACTGCATGTCAGCCATTCTTCCGTGTGCCACGAATAGAGCAGTGACCAAGACAAATAAGATTCCTACTCTCCAGAATTTACCCTCCCATGGAGATCAATAAATAAGTAGACAAGTCAGTAAGTAAGGTAATTTTAGATAGTGTCAAGTACTATAAGGACATTAAGAGACGGTTGTAAGAAAGAACATCTAAAAAGTAACATCAAATTGGGTGAATAGGGAAGGTTATTTTGAGATGATGGCCTCTGAACTAAGAGTTGAATGAAAATGAGTAGGCCCATGAAGAAGTGGGCAAGGAGGATTCCAGGCGTAAGGAGTGATGCATCCAAAGGCTCTAAGATGGAAAAGAGCTTGACCAGTTCAAGAGAAGATAAGGATGCCAGTGTGACTGAGTGATGCAAGCAGTGGGAGACAGGAGACAGTGCTGAAGAGGTAAAAAGGCCAACTCACTTTGTTGACCACGTGAAGACCTTTGTATTTTATGTGAATTGCAATAGGAAACAGGGTGTAAGTGAGCAGATGAATGATGTAACATGATTTATACTACAAAGGAAAGTCGGTCCCATCATATTGTTCAAACAATCCAACAGTTTATCCTTGGGTTCAAACGTAGAATTACAATGAATTTAATCCCCGGCTTGGATTTATAAGGTAGCCTTCCCCCCACAGAAACTCAATATGCTCTGGAAATCACCATCTATTTGGTTCTCCCAGTATAGGTTTTTTCTTCGTTTAACAGCTAGGGATTGAGACAGGGTGCGATTAACTCACTTCCATCCCCTATAAGTAATAATGACCATCACCATGGAAAATGCACCCCAGTAGCAAGTCTGTGGCAGCTGTCTAATCAGGGTAAGTATCTTGTCTTGCTGATTTCATTGAACACTTTTCCCCATCTTTCACTCTGACAGAAGAATTTTTCTGAGTGCTTCTGGAAGACAAAATCATGCTTGCTAAATTACAAGCAGACAGGCAGTACTGCTTTAATTGATGAATGGTATGAGTGTTATGAGTCACTAAGCTCCAAACCAACTCAATTTAGCCACTTGAACTATTCAGTCATATCCTAAAAACGCATGGTAGGGAATGAGTGTCTTATTGCTTTTAGGAAATGGAATCCATAAATAAAAATAAGATGGTATTTGGGGTGCTTTGCTGACTCACAGTACGGACTAGTCAAATAAACACTATCTTCCCGTTTTTCAGCCCAGAGATCAGAAGCTTAAAAGAAGTCAATCTTGAAAGTCAACCCATTAACCTCTGCTTCTCCATTATCTTGTGTTAGACTTTTAGAAAAACTTCTGTATAGCTGCAGCTCCTTAAACCTCGTAATCTCGAGAGGAGCTCAGAGGACTTGACATGTCTTAGGAGCTGTTAAAGTGGGGTTAGGAGATTTAATGAAAATTTAAAAGATCACAGAAACTTTTTTTTGCAAGCAAATGAATGTGTTTCCTTAATCTTTCTGCAAGCCTTTTGTTGTATAATAATAACATTTCGGCAAGAAAGTTGCCACAATCATCACTCAGAAGTATTATTTCTTTGAATATTTTCTTTGAAATTATTAAGGACAAGAAAGTGTTGATGGAAGAGCCCCTAAGCTGTTCAAGTGTCGCTTCATGGCAAAGGATTATGGGGGCAAGTCTCACTGCGGAAGATCCTTTCTTCTAATAAATTGAAAGGGTAATAACTTCCTACTATAGCTAGTCTTTGGGTACATTACCATTCCTTGTTGGTTTCCTTAACCTTGTCCACACCTCTATTCATAGTCCCCTCATTAAATCCTTTCCAAGTAAACCATTTTGACAGTGCCATCTGTTTTCGGCTGGGATCCTGACTGATTCTATACCTGACCTCTGATCAAAGACAGACCAGAATCCTTTGAAAGGGTAGTCACTCAAGATCTTTCTGAACCATCAGAACCATCTTGTCCTTTGCCCTTCACTGTCCTTGTTGTAATTATTATGCTGTCACACTGATCCTGGACACCTAGAATTAGTAAAAAAAAAAAAAAAAATACACATACCCACACACACACACACACACACACACACACAAATGAACAGCTCAGACCAACCAGTATTTTTTGAGCAACTACTACATGCCCAGAACTGTGCTTTAGACTGGAAAAATATAGATGTAGAAGATATTGTTCCTGCTCCCAAGGATCTCACATTCTATTGAGTAAATATACCTTCTCTAAGCTAAAAACCCTCAAGAAACCTTCTTATAGACGTTTCCCTCCCACATAAAACCAACCCATGTATAAAGAAATGAAGTGCAGAAGGCTGACTCTACAATAATTATCATCCAGAGGCTGCAAATTACTGATGTTTAGAGAGGCTGGCAGGAATTCAGGCACATGAGGAAGAGTAGTAGATGAGACTGGGGATTTAGTTAAAACCAGGTAATAGGGGGTGTTGAATGCCATACCAAGTGATTGATTTGGGTATAATTTGATAGGAAATAATATATCTTTAAAAATTCCTAAACAGGAGAGTGAATGATCAAAACTAAATTGTAAAGTATTCCTCTGGTGCAATAAACCAATGAATTGAAGGATCCTGAAAGAAGAAGGAAGGAGACCAGGTATAAAATTACAACAGCCTCAGCAGAAGGCTGAAATAGTGGGCACAAAAAAGAAGAAACAAACAAAAGGCTGCAGAAACTGAAAAACAAATGGAGACAGCTCATTAATTCTAGCAGTAATACTGAGGGGCATAAAATCTTTGGTAAATTGTTGTGAGTTACGTAAGTGTTAACTCAGATATTGTTGGTCTCAGCTCAAATTTACTGATTTTTCTCCTAACCCATACTACTGCTCTGTGTCAATTACTGGCATATTTTCTACTTAGAAATAATTAACCAAAATGTTCATTTTGATCCACTATTGCTCCATTTTAGTGAAGTTTCTGAAACGCATCTGTTTCTTTTTTTTTTTAAGATTTTATTTATTTATTTGACACAGAGAGAGAGAGAGAGCAGCAGCAGCAGAAGGAGAGGGAGAAGCAGACCTCCCGCTGAATAGGGAGCCCGATGTGGGGCTCGATCCCAGGACCCCAGGGATCATGACCTGAGCCAAAGGCAGACACTTAACCTACTGAATCACCCAGGCGCCCTAAAACGCTTCTATTTCAGTGAAATAGTGTGGTGGTCATCATTCTGTTAGAAAGAATGTGGTGTGGTTTTTCTGTCTTACATCAGACAATAAGGAAAACACTGGAACCTTTGTAATGAAGAACTGAAGCTACAATCATGGCTCAAACGTGACGATTCCATCACATTTCACTTTCTCCATAAACTCTCTTTGAAATGAATGAGAAAAAGTAGGAAACGTTCCTTCATCTTTTAATACAAGGGAAGAGAAAGTAACATAATTATGCAAATACAAAATGGACAGATATGGAGAGGTTGCTTATGATAGCATCAATCACTGCTAAGAACAAAAGTATAAAAAGATTAAATAGCAAACATGTGTCTACCTAAACAGACGATCACCTATAGGCAATGAAGCAATTCTTAAAATTCCTCCTCTACCATTTATTTCTCCATATTGCATCTTCAGAGAAATATTCTAAGACAAAAATCAAAGCCATTATAACTTCGGCACCCCTTAAGGCTCAATTCTTAGTCCTTGACTCTTCCCTCTCAGTGTGCACTCTGAGAGCTCATCTATCCCCACAGTTTCCAATACCTTCTCAATATTCTGTAGCTCTAGGCCCGCCATCTCTCCTAAACTGAAGCCCCCTTTTCTCTTTCTGTCTACTGGACATTTCCACATGATGTCTTGCAGTTGCCTCAAATTCAATCTAAACATTAACAAAATAATAAAAAATAAAACTAAACTAAAAACTCTAAAAATCTAAAGAAGTCATCATCTTCTCTCTTCCACCTCCATCAATTCATGCCATCAACATCACTGTGTTCAAAGGACCACATTCCCCCCAGGTCCTCCAACCTTGAAAACTGACATCGTCTTTTTCTCACTCCTCTATTTCATTCATTCCTATAACTGTTTCCTACCAAATGTGCATTATTCTTCATCTCTCGTACCTTCCCATCTGGATTAATAACCATTTTACTTGTATATATGATCCTACATACTCCTCCACGGCAAAATGTTAAAAAAAAAAAAAAAAAAAACCACTGCCTTGAATTCCAGGACTGGCTCTAACCAAAATGTACAGCCTTAAGCAAGTTCAACATCTTTTTTTTTTTTTTTTTTTTTAAGAAAGTGAGAGAGACAGAGAGAAGGAACAGGGGAAGCGGCAGAGGGAGAGGGACAAGCAGACTCCCTGATGAGCAGGGAACCCAACTCGGGACTTGATCACAGGACCCTGATATCATGACCCAAGGCAAAGGCAGACACAACCAACTGAGCTACCCAGGCGCCCCAGCAAGTTCAACTTCTTAATCTCTAATCTTCTCCTCTGTAAAATGAGAATAATGGTAATGGCTTCACAGGGCTGTCAAGAGGATGAGATGACATAACGTGTACAAAGATAGCACCATTCTTAGCAGCTAATGAGAACTCAGTAAATTTTAGCTGCTGGTCTGATCATTACCTCACTCAAATCCAATGCATAATATATTATAGTCAAGCTAATTTTAATTAAACTTATATCATGACACTGCCTTGCTCATTTTCCATTAATCAGCCATCTACATCATCAGAATTTATTTATCAAATTTTTCTCTCCTGGAACATGTTTTATTTGCATTCAAAGTTTTTCTTACTTACGATGGTGCTGAAAACACCATACAAGATGACTCCCCACTTTGTCACCAATAACTCCAAGATCTAGGGCCTTGGAAGTTCTCCATTTTTGGTCCTTTTCTAATTCAAAACCAAAAAAGGAAACACCAGCCATTAACACATTTTTGTTTTTAAACTAAAGCTTTAAAAAAAGTCATTCACTTTTGACTTTGAAAAACTGGAGTTCAGTATCAGGAGCAAGTATAATTTCTTTTGGAAAATGTGATGTCTACGGCCCAGTCAGGCGGATCATGGGATCTGAATAACTGATTTAATTATGGAGTTTTCACAGACAGGTGGGGTTCTGCAGGGTCCTCTGTCAGTATGCTCTGATAAGTAAACACAACAGCACTCAGAGGCTGGGAAATGTTTCAAACCCTTTTACAAAAGTTGAGGACTTGGCATTATTTTTTCTCCCCATCATTTTTAAACCCTATTGTGTTTCAAAGGAAATTCAATCCATCTGTTTCTGCTTCTTCTAAATGCTGTTGTTTTGTAAGAGGTATTTGATGTCACAAAGCCCAATGAGTCTCAACAAAGCCATTTGCTTCCCAATAGAAGACTATAGATCTCTCCAAGGGATTAATGAAACTAGAACCTCGGGCATCTTAGACCTCACAGACCTCTATCACATTTCTAGAGTTTCTCTAACTTGAGTTTCCTTTTTGAAGAGCATCTCAATAGGAAATTGCTCCCGCACAGTTTCATCAGTCACAGATTTCAAAATGTAGCCTCTAGCTCATATTTTATCTTTTCAGAAATTTTAATTCTGACCATTGTGTGACAAATAGGGAACATGTTATCTGAGGAAACAAAACCCTTGTGATAAGTATTGAAAATTTTTATTTTAATCCTTTAAGAATGACAAATTTCTAAGAAAAAGAAATAGTTGCCTCATGCAGCAGGTCTAAAGATAGACTTTTGAGAAAAATATCTTATATGGAATTAAAAAGGTAACAATGAGAGGGCTTCCTTTGCCTAAATTTCCACTCTGGAAATTTCTAAGAAATAAATATAAACTAGTAAACTCAGATCATTTCATAAGAGTAAGCTGAACATTATAGCTTTCCTTCTTAGAGTAAGCTACAATTGTATATAGAGTCCTGGGGCTCTGAACTGAAGCAATGAGGGAAATTAAATTTCCAAGTAATTAAGAAAGATGCAATTTAAACAAATTATAATTTTGCCTTCCTGATGTCACCAGGCTTTTGTTACTGCTTTCTCAAATAAGTCAGTGAATTAAGAAAAAGGAAATAACTCAAATTAATGTTTTTGAACTCCATCAATCTGGTGGTAGTAAGCTTTTCTATGGAAGATGAATCTAATCAAAACAGGGAAGAGAATTGTTCATGCTAATTTATTACATATTGTAGTCTGAAAACACCAGGAGTCCAAAATACTTACATAATTAAGTGATATGTGAGAATGTTACTGCATTTCTTTTTATAAGACTTTCCCTCTAAATATATTTACAGTGATGTCTATCTTATAAATATGGAGCTAAGATTGATATGAAGTTTGATAGGATACCAACTAAACCTCGGTGGTCATTTACTGGCTGATTGGGCAAGAGGAGAAATAAATCTCCTAACAGGGTACCAGAAATCTATCAACATATGTGAGTGGGTTTTCACCTTTGGCTAGTCTTTCTCACTTCCTATGGTAATTTTTTGTTGATGGGTCTGGGAGTCTTCCACAAGATAAAATTCTCCAAGTTATTTTCCTTTTAAGTAAGATATTAGAGCTAGTTAAATAATGTTAGCACTAGTCACAGTGTGAAATGTGTACCTACCTTGAGATACAGCAAAAGAAAGACCACTCTCAGGTGAGACTGCTGAGAAACAGAACAGATTCCCTTTGATTCAGATCACACAATGTGATGGGCGGGTGTGTGCACCCAAGACACTGACATCTTGCACACATCCCTTTTCCTTTGATATAGACATAATCTTGTTAAAATGGAAATGTATTAGGAAAGTCAAACAATTAATTGATGCAAGAAAGGTTGTTTCATGTTTTGTGTAAATCAAAGCTGAAAATTCATTTGAGGAACAGCACTGTATTGTAGACTAAACACAATTTGGCCTGAGTATAGGGTTTGGTGTGGGTGTTAAAGTTGTTCTGGGCTACACATGCTCGGTAATCCTCAACAGAAATGTTAACTCAATTTGTCAGTATTATCTTTATGTCAACAGTAATGCTTAAATATTTACAATAGGCATAGTACGCTGAGAGTTAGTAACGCAAGATAAATTGGAAAAATGCTAACAAAATGGATGGTACTAATAGAAAGCCCTGGCACTACAGTCTCTGATTTTATATACAAGAGGCTTGCCCAAAGGTAAGATTTTATTAGGTTCTATCGTTGATATGCTGCTCCAAAAGTTTCCTTTAAAAAATGAAGAGAAAAGATTAAAAGTCTTAAAGGAAGCAAAGCAATGAGTTTGCTAAATTTATACTATATAATAAGTCAACAGTTGAGTCTAAAGTACATACTAGCTACTATGCTTCTTAAGAAGACATAAATAATATTGCACAACTTGAACTTTTATGCATTCTCCAGATATATTGCATTTTTAAACTCTCTACAGAATTAAAACAGCTAACATGTTAAAATACAGAACAAAGAGCTAGGAAACAAGAGAAAATGCCCTTTCTCTTCTTTCATTTCCCCAGCCCTACTTCTGTTGCTACTGTTTGTTGTGTTAAAGGAGTGCTATGTGTTTAAATTCTTTGTATTCTCAGTTCTTTGAAAAAACAGAGATAGATAAAACTAATAAATACATCTCCTGAAATAAAACACTGCCACTGCACCAAGCCACCTAACAAAAAGTAAATCAATCTTTAAAAATATAAATCCCAGGATACCAAAAGCAAATGACAAAAATTCTTGTCAAAAACTGTACATTTAAGAAGAAAAAGAGGAAAATGAAAGAAACAAATGAAAGACATGTACAGAAGTGGAACAGATAAAATTATGAATTTGTAAAATTGTGTTTTAAGGAAGGGAACAAAAATGGAGTGAAATTCCAAAATTAACTGCTTCCCATAAAGACTAGCATTTGTTATCTACAAGGAAGAGAAAGTGAATTGAAGAGAGCAAAAGGTATTTCCACTTTAAAGTCACTTTTAGTTTTCAACCCTCTTTTAGAATTCATTCATTTAATTGAGTCTGTGTTTAAAGGGGAAAAAAGGCCACTTCCTTGAAATACAAACAGCCTACATCTTTATGCTTTGCTCCTTCTTGCCATTCAAGCTGTCCTCTAATAATTTGGTTGTGACTTTTTCAGAAGAATTGACGGGGGATGTTCTAGCACTGAGAAATGTGCCACAAATGTTTCTGTGACACCTGTTTCAGGGCCTAATATTTCCTGAAGGATTCGGCACTTCACTGCAGAAAAAGCAGATGAGTACTCTACCCAAAAAGAATCTTCACTTTCTTTTCCTATGACAGATTCTTCAATCCCAAATGGTGGAGGAGAAATCTAGCAGAGGTGGTCCTCAAGAGCAGCAGTGTCCATCACCCCTGCCATGTAACCCTCTGGTTTTCGCTCATTTCTTCCTCTTATGTCACATGGACTTGGGCACAATTACTAAGCTTCTAAAAACTTTCAAAAAGAGTACTAAATACTCCTTAGGCTAGATTGTTCAAGCAGATAAGTAATGAGAAGAGAGAACAGACATCAAAACCAGTGACTTTTTAAGACTGTTGAATCACAGATCTGTACTTCTGAAACAAATAACGCAACATATTTTAAGAAAAAAGAAAAAGAAGAAGATAGCAGGAGAGGAAGAATGAAGGGGAGTAAGTCAGAGGGGGAGACGAACTAGGAGAGATGATGGACTGAAAAACAAACTGAGGTTTCTAGAGGGGAGGAGGGTAGGGGGATGGGTTAGCCTGGTGATGGGTATTAAAGAGGGCACATTCTGCATGGAGCACTGGGTGTTATGAACAAACAATGAATCATGGAACACTACACCAAAACAAATGATGTAATATATGGTGATTAACATAACAATAAAAAATTTAAAAAAAAAGAATCCATAACTCACTAGGCCTGTTGCTATTCACTTCCATTTTAATAATACTAATCTTAATTCCTTTATAAGAAATAATTTAAGATCAGGAGGGCCTGGGTGACTCAGTCAGCTAAGCATCCAACTCTTGATTTTGGCTCAGGTCATGATCTCAAGGTCGTGAGATCAAGCCCCGTGTAAGGCTCTGTGCTCAGCCCAGAGTCTGCTTGAGATTCTCTCCTTTTCCCTCTGACCCTCCCCCTGCTCACTCTCTCTCTCTCTCTTTCCCAAATAAATAAATAAATAAAAGCTTTGAAAAAAATAACAAGGAAATATTCGTTAAGAAAAAGAAATAATTTAAGATCACCATACAAACTGGGTTACAAAGATTAATATAAGTTAACAGATGCAGTAGATGAAGAAAGGATAACCTAGTAGATATTGAAAAGAGAAGATGACCTCCCAGAAAGTTAGAATCATGCCTTTTAAAAAATAGTAGTTAATAGACATTTCAGAGATTCTTGAGAAATCATTGTCCCTCATGGATATTATAAACTGGGGAGGGGAGTATTTGTAAGCATTTAGTGTGTAACACTACTACCCAATCAGAGAAGGCCATCTCTTCTTTTCTTCATATATAAATCTATAACCCTAATACTATTGATGTGGGTTATAATTAGTATTTATAATTTTCAATTTTAACGGCTATTACTACCAATAATGATCGTAGCAGCAGTGTCCATCACCTCTGCCATATAACCCTCTGGTTTTCACTCATTTCTTCCTCTTATGTCACGTGGACCTGCACACAATCATCTGCTTTTTCTGTTCCTTCTACAAAGAAGGTACAAATTGATCACAGTTTACTCAAGGAAATATACAGTGGATGATTCATGAACAATTACAAACAAACATGTGTCTTGGATATTCTAATAGTGAGCTGAATATCAAAAATGCCCAAGACCCATCCCACGTGGACCCAACCAACCTCTCTAGCCCCATCTCCTAAAATTCCTCTTGCTTGTTCCTTTGATATACTTCCCTCCCTTTGTACATACTTTTCCCTCTATCTCAAATGTTCTTCCCTCTTCTCCATAAAGGGAATCCTTCCCCATTCTTCACGAACTTGGTTAAATATCATCTCCTTTCCCACATTCTCACAGGTGGTGGGATGCCCCTCCTCTTGACTCCCACAGTACTCTTATTACTGTTATTATTACAGCAGCGATCCCATTGTTGCTGGCTCCCTCACCGGAAAATGAACACCTCAGGGGTAGAGCTATTTATTATTTATATTTGTATCCCCAGCACATATCACAATATCTGGCATGTAGCAGGCCATCTACTGCCACCAGAAGAGAAATCACCCCAAACTTAGTGTCTTAAAAAAAAAACAGTGATTTATTATTGCTCACAAGTCAGCAGGTTAACCAAGTGGTTTTTCAGGTCACAACTGGACTCACTCCCACACCTGCAGTAAGCAGTGGACTGGGGAGGCTCTGCTGTTTCCTAGCTATTCTGTTATATCTTTGGGGTCATTTGGCCTCAGATCTCCTCTGTGTGCATCTCACATCCCTTCAGCAAGCTAGTTCAGGCACCAACTCAGGACTGGGCAGAGAAACAAGTGTAAGTAAGCTCAATCACAGAAAGGACAAGTGAAATTGTACAAGTGCTCCTTAAACCTGTCTGTGTCACACATGCTATTGTCTATTGGCCAAAGCAAGTCGAATGGCCATCCCCAGAGTCAAGAGTGAGAGGGCACGATCAAAGGGCATGGGTACTGGGAGGTAAGAAAAACACAGTCACTAATGAAAGTGATGTACTGCAGGAAGTAAAAAATGAATCTTGTTAAATGAGGAAAGGACTATAAGAGACAGATTTATTCAAGGAAAGACTTGTAAATTTGTAAAGTAGGCAGAGCTAGTCTTTATAATTCCCTTATGGCTACATAATCTAACAAGCAAAGAAAAGTCTAACATAGCACTTGGCATATTGTAAGCACTCAGTAAATATCAGTTCTCTTCCTCTTCCCCTTTCTCTGCTTTGTTTTCTTCCCCTTTTTATTTAGGCTATTTCAGCACTATCTTCCTCAATCTCCCAACAGTCTCGCACTCAGAATGATGGAAACTCCTCTCTGAGACAATACCTTCCCTTTGCTTCAAAATACTTCTTTCCTGTAGCTCCTCAAGAGGTTGTCAAGATTTAAGTATCAATTCCAGTTAGCTAACTTCCAAGTTTTAATGACTATAATTGCATTTTAAATACCTTAACTTAAATTAAAGAGTAATTTCAAGGGGCACCTGGGTGGCTCAGTCGTTAAGCATCTGCCTCCGGCTCAGGTCACGGTCCCAGGGTCCTGGGATCGAGCCCCAAGTCAGGCACCCTGCTCAGCGGAAAGCCTGCTTCTCCCTTCCCCACTCCTCCTGCTTGTGTTCCTCTCTCGCTGTCTCTCTCTCTCTCTGTCAAATAAATAAGTAAAATCTTTAAAAAAAAAAAAAAAGAGTAATTTCAGGAACCATAAAGGCAAGTGTTGTCTTTGGACACTCCTAAAACCACACCAACTTATTGAGTTCCTACATTCCAGTTGTATGTTAGATCTGCTCTGCATTCTGTTACAAGTCCTGAAGACCCAAGGCAGGAGAATCACATTCATCATAAACCAATAGCCTTTGTTCCTAAAAGTGTATCATTAAATGGATTATATTGTACAATTATTCTTTACATAAGGTATTATGAAAATTAAAAGGGTCACAATCATTTTTCAAAATCAATTAAACTACAACTGGTAATCACATGGCCATAAACTTTCAGTGCCTAAGCCTTTTGTGATTTACCTTCCAGGGATTGAGCTGCTGAATCATTATTAAAGAATCTCCTAAAATTAAAGAGAAATGAGCAATAGGCCAAGAAGGGGGAAAGAAAGCAAGTGAGAAAGACAAGCATATATTTAGTGACTTGTATGGCTATTTATCATCATGACCCAGAAAATTAGTGATCTCAAAATATGGAGCCACCAATGGGCATTTGGACACCATTAGGAAATGCCTGGTTCTTCTTATAGGTAACAGAGGGAAGAAACAACAAATGTTTATTGAGTGCTACCATAAGCAAAGCACTCAGTAATGGGAACTACAGTTTGTGGAGAACACGGATAAGATATCATACCTTCCCTAAATAATTAAACTTACAATTTAGAGCAATATACAGACTTTCAATCTAACCATTGCATAATCTACCAGATGTGTTTCCAAAACTCTGGGTTTCTTTTAAGGCACTATGAGCCACCAAAGAAGAAGTAATTAATTTCAGGTGAAAGGAGAAGGAGAGTCTTGAGAAAAGAATAAATATTTCTTTCAAACCTTAAAAGATTAATTTGATTTTGACAGTGGTACTTGGAAGGGCATTCCAGGCTTAGTGAATAGCACAAAGCAAGGTGGAATGAAAAAGTTCCTAGTGTTCACTGGGAAACAGTGACAGAGTGGCGAGGTATATGTAGTGTGTGCGTGTGAGGGATAATCTCAGAGATAATGTGCCTGGAATGATGTGATTTGAAATCAAACTGAGTGCACATACAACACCACATTAAACATATAACCTGGATGTTGTCCACAGCTTTCCCCCCTTCCTACCCAGTCCATTCATATGGTAGGGGCTGGTTCTTGAAATTACCCATCAGTTTAAGTTAAAGTATTTAAAATGTAAATATTATAGTCATTAACACTTGGAAATTAACTAACTAGAATTGATAACCAAGTCTTGACAACTTCTAGAGGAAATAGAACACAGGAGAGAGAAATAAATGAAGGATTATTGTAGCTGCTGTCTGGGAAATGGGTTGGAGATGAGCAAGAAGAAAGCAACTAGCAGGCTAGTGTTGTAATCTGGGCAAGTAGCTTCAACTAGGGCAGCAGTAATTGGGGATGAAGAGAAAAGTAACAGATGTGGCTGCTGTTGAAAAGGTAGCTACAACACAAAGCACCTTGAATATTTGTTGAATAAATGGATTTATCCCTAGGCCATTGGGCAATGAAATATTTTTGAGGATGGAAATTATGAGATTTGTATTTCATAATTCTGACAGTGTGACAGTATGGCAGTATGGATGACAGTTTAAAGACGGGAATTCTGAAGGTGGTAAAATTAGTTAAGAAACTATGATAAATAGGTAGGGGAAAGAGGATTGAGGTACAGAAATAAGACAAGGCAGAATAAAGGGAACTGAAAAGATGGAATTTTAAAGAAAGAGCTAGGCAAAGTTAGAAGCCACTTTAGTAGTGAGTTTAGAGAACAATAAAGAGCTAAAGGCTTCTTACAAGGTAAGATAGAATACCATTAACAGAAATAGGGCACAAAGGAAAAAAGTTAAGTTTGAGGAAGGAGAAGTTAGTAAGTCTTTTAAACATACTGATCTTGATATGAGGGATAACCACAAATAAAAGGACCATCGCAGTTCCTGCTGGTCCATTATCAGGACCAAATTTGGGGATCAGTTTCATAGAGCCTATCCACAAGGCAGAGTAGTTGGGTCATGAGGCATGCTGCTCCGCAGCTGTCAACAAAAGTATTTAAGTTTGAACCTGTGAGGTAGGCTGGTCTTGTGGGCACAAATATATGGTATTAAAAAAGAAAGAACAGGAGATGAGACATGGCTCCAAATTTGCCCTGGAAAAGGCAATATGCATTAGATAAGGGACTTCACACTGAGAGAAGCTCAGAGAGCTCTCTTGCCCACACTCCCAATTTGAGACTCTGTACAGGGAGCCCCACAGCAAGAGGAAAGCCCTGAAAAATCAAGAAAATGCTGCATTCTCAGCAGGCAGAGGGAAGTCCTGCAGTGTGGTTTTCCTCTGCTATCTTTCCATGAAGCACAAATGGGATAAGACCCCAGACAGCTGAATCTGAGTGAGGAATTTGCAGAGATCGGGAGATTGGAAAGCTCTGAATTAATGGCTGCAAAGTACACCATCCAGAAGGGCCCAAAGAGGTCTGTGGGGCCATCATAAAATGGACGTGACTGAATCTGCCTGAGAGTACCAAGAAGTACACCCGTTGCTAACTTCAACTGTAAATGCGAGCAGAATAAGCACCAACCATTGAGCAAGGAACACCGATGCAGATAAGCAAGAGACACCTCGCCCAAAATGCCTAATTTTCTGCTTGGACCAACCCCCCTTATTATATACCACCACCACATATAAAAGATATCATCCTAGGAGCTGGGAGGAACAGCAGAAGATAAAAAGAGACTGGGCATTTGATCCTAGACAGATCGAACATTACCCAAGTGAAGTATTTAAATTACAGTTGCTCTAAGGTTTAAACACAAATGAATATTTAGTACAGTTATTTTGGGGGAGGGGATCTCAGGAAGAGAGGTCCCCACTACCTAGAGGGTAAAGTTGAGGACAGAGACTAGATTAACTACTGATGAAATTAATAAATTATATTTCTCTGCAAATGCAAGTTATAATATGAGTTAAATTTATGGCCCCTCCATGGTAAATAATAAGGGTAATGGTGATAGTGTTGATAATACTGGCAGATAGGTTTTTTAATTGCCCACATTAGTAGGTCCCCCACCTGTCATGGCATTCTCATCACCAGGCACCATTTGACCTAATAAAAGAGGCAGGAAAAACATAGTTCATTGAATGGATAGTGAGTAGTTAATACCACTGGTACTGGAGTAAATTGTTGATTGATATAAATAGATAGAAATGACCATGAAAATTTGGAAGAAAGATCATGGAAAATCTTAAACATCAACTAAGGAACTATTTCTTTAAGCACAAAAAGTAAATTCAAAACAATGAATCATGGAACACTACATCAAAAACTAATGATGTAATGTATGGTGATTAACATAACATAATAATAAAAAAAAGTAAATTCATGTTTTGAAGGACAAGAATGACATTGGGGAAATCTATGCTTTAAGAAAATTAACGTGACAGTTTGGTGCATGGGATAGTTTGGGGAGAAGGTATCAGCAAATATAGGTATGACAGATGGGGCAAACTTGGAAGTTTTGCATCCTAAGAACATATTTTAACTATGATCATTCTGTAGTTCCCCACTCCAAAAACATCTGGAGCATTTTACGAGATGACCTCAAGTTAAAACGAACACTGGAAGCAGTCTTAACATGGGAAAACATGTCATTTACACTGCTGGAAGCATGAGTGTAGGAACGGGAAGGCAGACTCTGTGTTACAAATGGATGGATGGAAAAAGATGCCAGGAAGACCGTCTACCTTCATCCTCCTACCTCACTGCCAGCTCCCTGAGTTTACCTAGAGCACAGCAGGGCAGGCCCCCAAATTCTGAAACACATATTCTAGAAATAGCACTAGCCACAGACCACATGAGAGATGGTGAAGACAGGGGCAGAGTGATGGCCCATGAAGGCAAGGGCACAGGTAGATGTGAGTGATGCTCTGAAGGAACAACAATCTCAGCAGGCAGTATGAAGACCCAAGGAACAATCCAGCTCTGCCATTAATTAGCTACATGACCATAAGGAAATTATTTGTTCTCCCAACAAAATGAGGCATAGTAAATGTCTACCAAGGTAACCTCTCACAGCCAATGACTCCCAAGATCTCAAAGTTCCTCCTTTCTGCTCTGAAATTCACAAATGCGTACGTACCTAAAGTCATGTCTTGCAAAATCCCCTGCAGTAGTTGCCTTTTTGTGGTAAACCTATCAGTTGCAGATGGGTTTCTTGTTCAGATTCAGTTCCGCTCTGGTTCTCTTCAAGGAGAATGCGAAGAAACAGAAATGCAAATTTTCTCAGATAAAGTAAAGGCTAGGATTTTCTAGTATGTCACAGAATTGTTCTGTTGAGGTTGTTTTCATTTTAGTACAACTTAAAGGAAAACCCAAAAGACTCTTTGCATAAATATTTTAAGGATAACACCTCTGATTATATTAATTTTCTATATTATTTTCTCTATTAAAATTTTGTGGTAAACTATATAAGCCACGTTTTCTCATAGTCTAGTTATTCACCAAAATACCAGAGCTCCCCACTACCTAGAGGCTACTCCGTACTCAAAAATAAAACTTGCCAATTGACTACTCCTCTTCAAATGATTTTTAATTAATGAAAATATTCCTGGCTTCAACTAAGGAAGCATATAAAAAATACACCATAGCATAAATAGATTGATATTCTCATTATTAATACCACAACATAAAATTCCTATTTTAAAACTGACCTTAGCTCCAAACTCCTATGCCACCTTCTACCCAAAACCCACGTTATCTCATTTTATTTATCCATACCATGTGTTAGTTTGATATGTCACCCCTACAAAAGAATTTAAAAGTCATAATTACTCCAGACTGTACCTTTCAGATTTCTTTCAAACTTGTAGTCTTGTGCCTTATCTCACACCTTTTTTACGTTATTCCTCCAGTTATTTTGCTTCTTGATGATGTGATATTTATCTTTCATTCACAAAAACACCACTCAGAATACTACGTAATATGTAGATGTGTCTTTGAAATATCCAGTAGTTTTTTTCTGCTAGTAATATTGCAAGGGTGTCCCAGGCCTCTAAATTGCCCAATTAACATCACTTAGGAGATCACAGATGGGTTTGCTAGAAGAGCACCATTATAAAATAGAAGCATAAAATATTCCTGTGAGTATTTTCAAAATTACACAGCTAGAATTACCTATATGTGTTAACATATTAACAGGTGTTTGGATTTATTGACCTTAGCTTTTAGAGATAGATTATTTTTATTATATATGATTATAATATTTCCTCTCTATTTCACAATCCTAGTATTTTCAATAGGTAAAATAAAATCATATTTATAGCATATACATGTAAAGAACTGATCTATAAAATACACCTGAGAATGTGAATCTTGTAAAAAGATCTAGTTGTTGAATGAAATCCAGTAAAATACAAATACGTCTACCACCCTTGAGTTAATGGAAGCTCATATATATGCTTGAGCATTGAATATTTACTATCATATGAATTGAAGAAAAGCAGCGGTGCTTTCAAGTTCAGCACAAAAGTAATGTTTTGAAAGTGGGTGAAATCCCATCTTGTCATTTAAGCCCTTAGACTTGGCCCATATATTCTATCCACTATCCTTGTTCTCAACCTGTGTTACCTGATTCCCAGTATGGTTATTTCCACCTTTTGTTCACAAGTATTTCCTCTTAACAATACACCATTCAGAAAAAGGTATGTCTTTGAATTGTCAACTAGTACTTTGTTCTGACAAAAGATATCACTCTAGTGTTTCAAGACTATATGTTAGAAATCTTGAAATTAATACCTTTTGTTGACTATTAGAAATGAGTTTATTTGACAAGTGGTACATTAGAAAGTACAGTCAATAACACTGAAAAACAAAATCCTACATTCTAAAATGTGTAAATATTTAGCATAGGTTAATATGATATCGCTTTAAGGAATCTAAAAGGATTATTCTCGGGTCTGATTTCAACATGCGTTTGTTATGACATATTCATCATATAGTAAGGCCTCTGTTCCCCAGACATGAAGAGGCAAAAGATTGGAGCAAATTTAAGTAATTGAAGGAAAAACTAAATGATCATAATTTCTTTGTGTTGGTGTAGATCAAATATACAAAACAAAACCTCAATTGCCTAGAATCTGAAAGAAATGTAACTGAACAAGGAAAAGAATTAGAAGAATTGCACTGCACTTTCTTCAAGCACCTAGATAGCCTGTTTCTGATGCAATACTATAATAATAATGAAAAACATATATACCTATAAAAAATCAAAATCTAAGAACAATTTTGGAATATAATATTGACTATAATTTTAGATATAATAAATTAGATTAATATATAATTTGCTAAAATAGTTTAAAGCACATACCACACATTGTAAAAAATTATAATTTATTACATTTTATTTGAAATTTAAAAGTGACAATATTCTTACTATTGCTTAAAACAATTGTGAAATAGATTGTTTTGATTCATTAATTATAGCATGTATTTTCATTTCTTGATAGATTTAAATTGGTAAACGGTCTATAATTAAAATTTTTAGCTACTGGTTGATAAAAGTGTTAAAGTCATAAACATGTTTACTATTTTTTTAATTCTCTTACTTTTCTGTTTTTACAAAAATAAACCTCATCATGAAAAGAGATTATCATATGAACAATGAACTAGTATAGTGCTTTCCATGTAATAGTATTTAAAATATTTTCTAGATCTTTCCAGAGATATTTAGACATATGCAAACACATATATGAATCATACCTGTATTTTTTCAGAAAGGTTAGTAAACTGTACACACTGTTCTATAACTCCCTTTGTTACTTAACAATACTTCTCAGAGATTTTTTTGTATCAACAGATAAAGGGCTTCTTCATTCCTTTCTTACAGCTGTATCCAATTCCATCATTTGGGTGCACCACAATTCACATCACGTCAGTTCACATCAGTCCACTACCGCTAAGTACTTATTTTCATCATCTTTTCCTATTAACAAACAGCACTACAATAAATATTCTGAAATAAATGTCTCCTCCTACATAGGTAATTGTATCTATAGAATAAGCTAGCAGTGGAATTTCTGGTACAAGGGATATTGTGCATTTGTAAATTTGATAAATATTTGCCAAATTTCCCTCCATCCAGTCTGTCCCAATTACACTCCCATTCACCGTGTGTAAGAATAATGATTTATGCACACTCTTCCAATGCAGGGTGCTATTAAAGTGTTTTTATCTTTGCCAGCCTGACAGATGAAAATGGTACCTCACTGGGCTTCATTTTCTGTTTCTCTTACTCTAAGTGAGAATGAGAGTCTTTCAATATGTTGAAGGATGCATTTTTAAAGAAACAATCTGAGAGTACAATTTGGTAAATTAGTTACAAACAATTTGATACTATCAATTTATCAAATCTAATACCATTCCATTACAACAGTTGTTTCTGCCAAAAGCCAACTCCACTTGTGCACAACATCCCATCCTCTCTCAAGGGCTCAGTGATGCTGCTCCTTCAATTCTCCCCTCTCTTGCTCCATAGTGGGTCCTTACCATTTACATACAGGCACTCTACATTCCCTCTTCAAAACAAAACAAAATCAAAATCTTCCCTGACCCTTTATCTCCTTCTAGATTTCATCTCACTTTTCTGCTTTTACAGCAAAACTCAAAAAAAGCACCTAGGGGCACCTGGATGGCTCAGTTTGTTAAGTGTTTGCATTCGGCTCAGGTCATGATCTCAGGGTCCTGGGATCGAGTTCCGCATCGAGCTCCACAGGAAGCTCAGCAGGGAGTCTGCTTCTCCCTCTCCCTCTGCCTGCTGCTCCCCCTGCTTGTGCTCTCTCTCTCTGTCAAATACATAAATTAATAATTTAAAAAAAGGATCTACACTCACTATCTTCCTTTCTCAAAATTCCCTTCTGAACTTTATAATCCGTCTTCCTTCCTCAACACTCCAAACAAATAACTCTTGTCAAAGTCACCAGTGACCTCCAGGTTGCTAAAGCAAATGGATATTTCCCAAGTCATCTTATCTGACCTAACAGCACTATCTGAAATTCTTGATCACACTCTCCTCCTTAAAACGCTTTTCACTGGGCTCCCGAGACACCACATTTTTGGGTTTTCCTCCTACCTCACTGGCAAAACCTTCTGTCTGATGATTTCTCATCTCCCCAACCTGCAAATGCTAGATGTTAGAGCCTGCCAGGGCTCAAACCTCAGATTTTTTTCTGTCTATGCTCATGCCCTAGCGATTTCATCCAGTTTCTTTCTTTATATACCAACTGTATTACTAATGCCACCAAAATTATATTTCCAGCCTAAATATGTGCCCCTAACTACAGACTTAAATAGTCTACTGTCTACTTGACTTCTTGCCATAGGTGGCTATTAGGAATCTCTAAATGCTCCAAACAACTCCTGATTTTCACCTCCCCCCAATCTGTTCTGATCATATTCTTCCTTATTTCAGTAAATTGCAAATTCATTTTTCCAGTTGTTCAAGCCAAAAATCTTGAAGTCTTCCTAGACTCCTTTCTTTCTCTCACACCCCATACTCAATACATCAGAAAATCCTGTTGAGGCACCTGGGTGGCTCAGTCGTTAAGCATCTGCCTTCGGCCCAGATCATGGTCCCAGGGTCCTGGGATCGAGCCCCACATCGGGCTCCCTGCTCCGCGGGAAGCCTGCTTTACCCTCTCCAACTCCCCCTGCTTGTGTTCCCTCTCTCGCTGTGTCTCTCTTTGTCAAATAAATAAAATCTTTAAAAAAAAAAAAAGAAAGAAAATCCTGTTGGTTTTAATATTCAGAATGCAAGCACTTCTTATCACCTCTACCTTGATCATGTTGGTCCTAGCCAGCATTATCTCTCACCTGGATTATTGCTGTATCCTCCTAACTGGCTTTCATCTCTGTCCCATAAAATCAAATCTCAAATACTAGCCAGAGTGCTCTTTCTAAAACAATGAGTCGGATTAAGTCAATTTTCTATTAAAATTCCTCCAATACTGGGGCACCTGGGTGGCTCAGTTGGTTAAGCCTCTGCCTTGGACTCGGGTCATGATCACAGAATCCTGAGATCAAGCCCCACAGGGAGTCTGCTTCTCCCTCTCCCTCTTCCCCTCCTGCCTGCTCGTGCTCTTTCTCTCTCTCAAATAAATAAAATCTTTAAAAAAAATCCTTCAATATCTCACCATCTCACTCAAAGTAAAATCAAAAGTTACATAAAGGCACAAGATGCTACAAATGCAGGTCTGGCATACCTGCATTTCTGAAATTTTTTCCCACATGGCTCTTAGACCAGTCAATACTGGACTGAGTCTCTATGCTGTTCCTAGAGCACACCAAGCATGCTCCTACTTCATGCTCCTGTACTTGATGCTCTCTTTCCCTGGAACACTCTCCTTCCAGATAGCCATAATTGCTCTTGCTCTCTCCTTTCCTTCAGGTATCTACTCAACTCTCACCTTACTAGAGAAGGTTTCTCTAATCAGTTGTGTAAAAAATTAACCTCCATCTCCTGGTATTCCAAAAAGAGAAAAGGATATTCACTAGTGGCACAACCAAACGGATTTCCAAAACCTCTGTGATTGTTTCTCCCCAGTCCAAATTCATCAAGATGTTCTTCTCATCAAGATGCTTAACTTGGGTATGGTTCAGTTTCTCCATCTATAAAATAGGGACAATAGTACCTAACTGAGAGAAGCATTATAAGAGTTACATAACTCATGTAAAAATATTTAATACAATTCTTGACACAAAATTTAATAAATATTAGTTATTATTATTTCAATTATTAGTTTTATTTCTAATACCACCAATAACTGAAATCAGGTACTCCTTACACCATGAATATTATCATAGCATTATCATAACTGATCTCCTCTCCAATATTTCTCCATTCAAATAAAACAAAATTAACCTCCATAAAATATTCTCTTTTCTCAAAAACCTCCAGTTACTCTTTAATTGCCTAGAGAATAATATCCAGGTTCCTTAGCCTGGCGTTCAGCACCCTGCACAACAGGCCTTACCAGGACTTATCTCTATAAGTAAATTCCCCACTGTTTTGAATCAAGTCCATGTTCACACTTTGCTCTCAGAGTATCTCACACACACACTCCCACCTCAGCCTTTTGCAAGTATCATTCCCTCTATCTGGAATGCTGTTTCTCCTTTGAGTACCTAAAACTCTAGTTATGTTCTGATATTCCCCCATGCTTTTATTGAATTTTTTCACTTTGAAATACTGTACCATGTATTGCCTATTCCCAATCTATCTAATAGTAATATAATGTGAACCACATGGGCAATTTTAAGTTTACCAGTAACAACATTACAAAACTTAAACAGATGAAATTAAATAAAATAATACATTCAATATATGTAAAATATTATCATTTCAATGTATAATCAATGTAAAAGAATTATTAGTGAGACATTCTACATTCTTTTTTAATTATTCCAAAATCCAGTGCATATTTTACATATATAACACATCTCAATTCAGACACTAAATTTTCATAGGAAATAATTGCTCTATATTTAGACTTTATAGACTATACAGTTAAAAAGTAAATTGACGGGCTTTTTCAGGCAGCCAGGAGGATGGCGGACTCTCAGACTGAGTGTGCTACCAAAAGGAGCCAACCATCTTTCCAAAATAAAAAGAGGGTCCTGCTTGGAGAACCTGGTAAAGAGAAGCTCCCATGATACTACAAAAAACATTAGGCTGGGCTTCAAGATGCCCAAGGAGACCACTGAGGGCACCTATATTGACAAGAAATGTCCCTTTACTAGTAATGTCTCCATCAAAGGGTGGATTTTGTCTGGTGTGACGACCAAGATGAAGATGCAGAGGACCACTGTTATTCTCTTAGACTCCCTGTACTACCTCCGAAAGTACTACTGCTTTGAGAAACACAAGAACATGTCCGTGCACCTGTCCCCATGCCTCAAGGATGTCTAGATGGGCAACACTGTCACAGTGGGCAAGTGCCAGCCACTGAGCAAGGCTGTGCGCCTCAACATGCTCACGAAGTCATGAAGGCCACTGGCACCAAGAAGCAATTCCAAAAGTTCTGAGACTAGACATCTGCCCACACCCTTGAAGAAAATAAGGTTATTTTCCCAGTTAAAAAAAAAAAAAAAGTAAATGACATACCCAAATTGTTTCAAAAATTCATAAAAGTTTTTAACTTAATGACATATCAGTTTTTAAATTTAAATTTAAAAAATTAAAACTAATAAAATTTAAAATTCAGTTCCTCATTTGCACTTACCACGTATCAATTGCTCAGTAGCCACCTCAGGCTAGTCACTATGTATTGGACATCAAAGACTCATACCTTTCATTAGACTATTAACTAAATACAGTATCTTGTGTCACTATCTTGTGTATGATTCACCACGATAATGAAAATTATCTCATTGTTCACCAAACAATTTTCTGCCCCCTATAGAGTACTTACCATTAGTGATAGCTAATTCAAAGGAATGTTTTAGATATGAAGTCCTATATAGTCCTTTATTTTCTTCTTTGAGTCACTGAAATTCCAAATATATATGTATATATACATTTGTGTGAATGTGTGTGTGAAAGAGAGAGTTTATTTTCCCCCATAACAGTCCTTGACCTCTGGTGCATCTCCTTTGGTCTGGATAACCAAAAATTAATTAGAAAAATTCAAAATAATCTGGTATTCCATTTGATCTTGCCACAGACATCAATCAAGCAAAAGCTGACTTGAGCAGATGGGTTTACTACTAATGCTTTCTGACCACCAATAGGTCTTGTCTCATTTCCTAAAGATACAAGCTCTCATCTCTCGACCAACAAGGATGAGAGTTCCAGAGACATAAGAATTCTATAGAAACTAGTTCTATTCCACATCCCACAAAATTTAGTTTAGGAACAGCTGGCTTTAGATATAACTTTATAGAGGGTAAGTAACCTTAGAGTTTTGAAAATTACTGAGGACCAATATTCACAGACATATCACCTAAATTAATACTTAAGGCCAAAAAATAATCCTGTCACAGATTTTATTATCCTAGACACTAAAATAAAAAGACATTTATGAAAATTTTCCCAATCTGGGCATAGCATTTTAGCTTCCAGGAGGTTTTCAAGCATGCATGTGCAGCCTCAAGAAGATCCAAGACAGAGCGGAATATCAGAGCACACTATCAGAAAAAAAAAAAGAAAGAAAGAAAGACATTTCAGATATTTAAGATCCATGAAACCCTCACAAATTCAGATGTGAGTTGCATTATGAACAATAAACACCTACAGAACAGCTGCTGTGTGCAAAACACACCGTTTGCCATGATTAAATTAAATCCCCTCTACTTAAGCATCAGAGACCACCCTACTTGTTCTCCAGAAGCTCAAGTCCCTCTATCTGTCAGGCCAAAACATCCCTTCTCATAATAGTAGGTGACCCCTTTCAACCTGGTCCTCAACTCAGGAAAGTGCTGGAAAAGTTCAGTGATCACACTCAGAACAACTAACCATATCTATTCTCCTTTTCAATTTTCCCCCAATTACTTCTGTCCAAAAGACTTTGAAAGTCTATTTCTAACCAATGGAAAAAAATTTAGTACGAGTCTTTGTCTCTAATTCATCACATTCCTCTATCCCAGTCTATGCCATTTTCCTTAAACATCCTTATAAACTTGCAAAATGTGTCCCACTATTTTTCTGATCAGAAAACCTGTATTTCAAAATAAATATTTCATATTCTTAAGGGCATATTTACTTCATATAGACATACAGATTTCATTCCTATCTGAAATATATTGTTCACCTCTTGAAACTCAGAAACCACATCTACTTTTCCCCTGCTTTCCAGTCCACAGCTGGGTGTGGATTTATATCAACTTGCATGGGCATCACATCGCACTGGAATCCTGCTTTCAAAAGGGCAAGCCTAAGAAGATTTTGGTAGACAAGATTTTATTTTCAGAGTAGGAATAAAGGAATAGAATAATCCCCATAGATCCCTCTCTAGACCTCCCCAGCCGGCTGTCGTGGCTCCTCACCTGGCCCCTCTTGGGAAACACAGGAAAAAGGAAAATGAGAGATCAGGACAGAGCCTGGACACTGCCCTAGGCTAGGATTTGCTAGTAAGTAAACAGCTTCTGACCTGAACTTGCTAGCATTCTCTCTCTCTGAGACAGCAAAAGAGACAGGAGGTACACAATGGGACTCCTAATTTTCAGGAGGCCTTCAAGTCAGATCACCTTACACCCGTACATTTTATCACTTGAGCACACCGCTTTTCCCAAAAGGATGCCCTCTGAAGCTGGATATTCAGTCAAAAACAAGTCATTGGAATCAAAGCCCACCAGCCACAAAGAACATCCACTTAGGAAAACTATATCCACTCAATTGTCAAATTTGGCCACATGGATCACTATCACTTTGTTTTCTGGTAATGGTTTTACTTGGGGCTAAAGATATTTTACTCCTATCTTTATAATGTTTTTTGAAAAGGTCCAAAGGTTTATCTTATCTATGAAATGTAAGAGAAAAGAGAAGAAGAATTTCCTTCCAATCAAACTACAATTCTGTATTTAAAGCTACAACATAATATTAAAATAGTAATCATAATACTTTACACTTATATGGTGTTGGTTCTTAGAACAGGCACTATTCTAAGAGCTTCAGGTATATTAACTCATTTAATCATAATTTATTAACTGTAAGAAACTTCTTCCAATGGCCACATTCAAGTCCCACAGAAGCAAAAAAAAAAAAATTGAACATCATAATTGTGTCTTCCTGTAGGCCTTTTGCCTTTTCCCGAAAGGGAACTGTCAGGAGGACTAGTAGAATGTGTAAGATGACATAACACTTCCTTGTCCCAACAGTCCTTATTCACTCCTCATATGGAGACATATCTTTATACTAAGAGAGCCCGCACGCCTCTTAACCCTTCAGGAAACCTGACTTGGCCAGCAGATGCCAAACAGAGGAAATGTATTTGCTCCGCGCGTCGGCTACTCCCGGGCAGATTCCAGAGCTGTTACAGGCTGCGGGGGCAGGCTTATCTAGGGACGTGTCACATGTTTGTGCTGTTATGTGATCCACCCTGGCTGCCTTGTGCTCCTAAAAGCTTTTTCCATTCAGTGACTTTTACACATTTCTAACAATTGTGAATGAGGTGCCCTGTGACTCCCAATCACAAGGACAGGCTTTTGTGGGTAGGGGAAGGCGATCTCTCACCACCTGAATGCAGCCCAGCTGTGAAAGCAGAGCTTCCTCCCTCAGCACCCTGCACTCCGCCTTCCCACCGCCAGCCCCCACCCCAACAACACAACTGATCCCCGCCACCACCTCTGGCGCGCATAACCTCTTCACGGAAACTTCCCTTAGCAAACGATTCTTTAACTTCTACATCCGGCGGACACCTCTTGGGCCTCCTTCCTCGACTTCGCTGGGGCTGTGATACTGTAGGCCCCCCTGCCCCTGGAACTTTCTTCTCTGGGCAGGACCATGCTGCCCTACCCCTCCCACCACTGTGGCTACAGTTCCTCAGCTCCCTTCCTCGCTTACTTCCCTCCGGGTTCCCCTTACCTGCTGCCATTACCCAGGTGTCCTAGTCAGCTCGGGCTGCTAGCTAACAAAGTACCATAGACTGCATGGCTTATAAACAACAGAAATCTATTTCTTACAGTTCTAGAAGCTAGAAGTCCGAAGAGATCAGGGAGCCAGCATGGTGGGGCTCTAGTGAGGACCGTCTTCCCGGTTGCAGATGGCCAACTTGTTGTTGTATCCTCACATGGCAGAAAGAGGACATGAGAGCTCTCTTGGGGTCTCTTTTATATTCCAAACATGAAGGCTCCACCCTCATGACCCAATCACCTCCCAAAGGCCTCACCTCTTAATACCATCATATTAGTTGTTAGGCTAGCAGCATATGAATGTGAGGGGGGGACACAATCAGTCCGTAACACCAGGTCTATGTCCGAGCTTCTCTCCTTCCTTCTCTACCAGTTTGCCCTAGAGAATCATATTTGTGCTCGCAGCATCAACCTACATGATGTCAGCTCTAACCCTCATTTTCCAACTCCCACTTCTCTCCTGAGCTCCAGATACACTCTTGTAACTGCCCAGGAACATCCCAACCCACTCCCTCCTACCCAGCAACTCTTTCCTCCTGAACCCCTTATCTCAATTAGTGGCCTCACTCTCCTCACAGCTGCTGTGCCATTGTGAAGCATAGCTATAAATTCTTTGATGTACCTGAGATTTCTGAGTTTGAGTCATAAAAAAACTGGCAGTTCTGCCTTGGTTTCTGGAAGCACGTGTTCTTGGAGCCCGGGGCCATGATGCAGAAAGTTCGATGATGCTCAAACAGCCATGCTTGAGAGGTCACATGTAGGGTGCTCTGGCCACTCATGTGAGTGAAGAGGCCATCTTTGAAGTGGGTCCTCCAGCCCAGCCCTTCTAGCCCCCAGCCATTCTAGGAACCCCCTTCCATTTACATCATCCCACAAAACATCCCAGACATTGTGAAGCAAAGGGGAGGTTGTCCTCACTGTGTTCTTTCTGAGTTCCAAATCCACAAAAACCATGAATATTTAAAAAAAAAAGAGAGAGAGAGAGAGAAAGAAAGATTGCTTTATGCCACTAAATTTTGGGGTGTAATGCAACAATACATTACAAACATTGGTTTGTAATGCAACAATAAATAACTATTAGCTTCCCAAGCTTCAAACATGGGAGTCATTACCTTCTTCTCTCCCATGTTTTTATTAACAAATAATTTCATTATGGACCTACTATGTGCCAGGCACCATAGCAAGCATTGACAATACCAATAAATTATGGTCCAGTAGAGAGGCAGTGCAAAGAAAATAAATCACAACAAAATAAAGCAGCATTTCCCAACCTTGTTCCCGAGAAATAAGACAGATGTTTTTCAAAAGAGATGTTTCATGTTCTGTAAAAACAAGTTCCTTTCCTGAATTACCTCTTAGGACCATTAGTACTCAAATGTATATAATAAATATATACGAGAAACCTAGAGTACAGAGTTTCCGAAAAAAAACTGACCATAAGACAGATTTGGGATTTTTGTTTCTTTGTTTTGTTTTGAAGAGAAACTCAAGGAAATACAGTCCTGCAAAACCCTATGGAAAGAATTCATTCAATAATTAGATGTAGAACATGAACTGGGAGTCTAGGAGAAGGGGTGGCAGAGCCTTTCCTCAGTCGTCAGGGGACAACTCAAGGAGGAAGAGACACAGAGAGGAAGAAGAAGGTGCCAGGTGGGCAAGCTGTGGGAAGGCAGACGACTAACTTGTGTAGAAGTACTGAGCAGACCTGGCTATTTAGGGAAACTCTAAGGAAATGCTATAGACCTCTAATATTTTTGCCTCTTTCTGAGAGACAGATGCTCGAATTTCAAATTCAGGTCAGAAGCTGTTTACTTACTAGCAAATCCTAGCCTAAGGCTGTGTCCAGGCTCTGTCCTGATCTCCCATTTTTCTTTTTCCTGTATTTCCCAAGAGGGGCCAGGTAAGGAGCCGCGGCAGCTGCCTGGAGTTCTCTCATTCCTTTATTTCTGTATTTACAGTAAATGTTTTCTTACTTTAAAATCTGCTTCTTATGTCTGCACTTTGAAAATAAGAAATCAACTTGATCTAATGTCCCCACAAATTTTATACTGTTGCACATGGGGATGCTGTGGTTTAGAGAATCCCGACCATATCCTAGCTGTGATTCCTTTATTTACTACCCTTGTATTTTTTGATAAGAATAGTGCTTCTAAGTCTGAGATTATGTAAAATAGTTGTGTCCTGAATCCACATGACGAATGTTTATTAAAGTGTTGGTATTTTATAGAATAAATGCTGTAAATTTTTACAGAAATTCACAAGGCTATTTTAAGATGATGGGACAAATTACAACAAAATAAAGGTGACCACTGGAGGCTGTAGATACTTCAAGAGTGTGTGTGTGTGTGTGTGTGTGTGTGTGTGTGTGTGTGTGTGTATAGTCTGTCTCTTTCTCTGTGTATGTCTCTATCTCTCTCTCTCTCTGTCCCTGTCTATCTCTCCCTCCCTCCCCTCCCCCATATATATATGCTACCAAAACATATAAGGCAAACTTTAAAGTCATTTTTATACAAGAAGGATTACCTCTCTCTCTCTGAACAAGAACAGCTTGGGAAGAGCTCTGGAATCCACTTAGGAAACTTCAGCAACACAGTGGAACAAAAAACCTGAGAATCATCACACAAAAAGAGAAAGAAGAACAGCTTCATTTTGCCAGCATCATCCCATCCTTCAGGCCAGCCCTGCTTAGTGCCAAGAGGAAAATCTCCAGCTAGAAAGAGTTCCCCTGGCTGGGAAAGGGAGAGCAGGGTAGGTGACCAGCTTCCCAGCCTTTCGGGGCACCACACAAAGGACCCGCTTCGGTTTTACCCGATCCAGAGACCAGCAAAGCCGAAAGGAATTGAGACATCTAGGATCAAAGAAGAAGAGCAGGGGCTACCAGTATTAGCCACTCAGCAAGGACAATTCTGGTTCCCAGTGTCCTGCTCTGCAGGAAATCCCAGCAGATTTTGCCATTGAATAAACCAATAGTCAGCTGGGCTGCGATGGACGCCCTGCAGATTTCACCAAAATTCACCCCATGGCATTCACATTCACAGACACCAGCCACCTGAGTCCCTTCGCCCTCACTGCCCCCTCCCATGCTGGAGCCTGGAACGCACACCAGCACCAGCCCAGGTCTCTGCAGCTGCGTGAGTACAAGAAGCCTGCCTGGAGCCTTGAGGCTGACCTTCCGCTACCGTGTGTGCACTTGGGGCTAACCCCTCCACTGAGTACTAACACACCACCGGCCTAATCTCCCTCACCAGCTTCCACTGTGTGTGCCCACGGTGAGACTCTGCAGCCACAGAAGGGCACACTCACAGCCAGGGCCCATACGGCCTCCTGCAGGCCTGACTCTAGCCCTGTCTCTTGTCACCAGCATGCATCACTGGGCTTGTTTGCAATTAGCCCCTCCAGCTGTGCACCTGCACCTCACCAGCCCAACTCCCATCATCAGCCTCCCCTGCTATTCTTGTGCCCAAGGGGAGACCCTGCAGCCACAAGAGTACGTGCCAACAGCCACGACCTCCACAATGGCCAAAGTGCCTACAGTTGTACTTGGTCCTCGCTGCTGGTCCTGAACCCCACCATTATGTGTGTGTCTGCAGCCAGCCCTTGCCACTACACAGGAACCTGCAGCCAAGCAGGTGTACACCATCACTCTGATCACCACCAATACCTGCCCTGGTATCTAGTCCCTGAACCTGGAGGTGCTGCTGAGGACCTCAACAGAATTTGCAACCACTGCAGAACCCAATACTCACCAAAAAACATACCGTTGTTTATGCTATGGACCTTGGCAACCTGAACAATGAGATCACATTCCCCCATACCAGAACCACCACACTCCCTTGCACTTGATGTCCTGCACCACTAGACCCATAATCACAGCACACTTCACTGTGCCCCCAAAAAGGTGAAAGTCTTTCCTTACTGAAGTCAGTCCATAAAGCTTGGGAGAGATCACTGCTTCTCCAAATGCACAGACATCTACACAAGGTCTTAAGAATCACAAAGTACTAGGGAAACATGACACCAACAAAAGAACACAGTAAACTTCCAGTAACTGAACCCAAAGAAATGGAGATCTGTGAACGTCCAACAAAGATTTCAAAACAATTGTTCTAGGGAGCCTGGGTGGCTCAGATGGTTAAGCATCTGCCTTCGGCTCAGGTCACGATCCCAGGGTCCTGGGATCGAGTCCCACATTGGGCTCCCTGCTCAGCAGGGAGTCTGCTTCTCCCTCTCCCTCTGCCTCTCCCCCTGCTTGTTCTCCCTCTGTCTCTCTCGCAAATGAATAAATAAAAAATCTTAAAAAAAATTGTTCTAAAGATGCTCGGAGAGCTATAACAGAACACAGATAAACAGGACTTAATGCAACACCATTAAGAAAAACAATCTACACATCATTCGAGTCCCAGAAAAGGAAGACAGGGAGAAAAGAGTGAAAAGGTTATTTAAAGAAATAATGGCTAAGAACTTCCCAAACCTGGGGAAGGATTTAGACATCCAAGTTCAGGAAGCTAATAGTCATCCCATAATTTCAATCCAAAATTATCTTCTCTAAAACACATTATTTAAAAATTGTCTAAAATCAAAAATAGAGAATTTTAAAAGCAACAACAGGAAAATAAATTCTCTCATACAAGGGATTCCCCATAAGATCATCAGTGGATTTCTCAGCAGAAACCTTGCAGGCCAGGAGAGTGTAGAAGGATATATTCAAGATGCTGAAAGAAAAAACTGCCAGCCAAGAATACTTTACCCAGCAAAGCTGTGGTTCAGAAACGAAAACAAGTAAAGACTTTCCCAAACAAAGAAAGCTGAGGGAGTTCATCACCTCTACACCTGCCTTACAAGAAATGCTAAAATGACTTTGTTCTTCAAGCTGAAACAAAAGGATACTAGCAAGTAACATGGAAATATGAAAACATACAACACACTGGTAAAGGTAAGTATATGGTCAAATTCAGAATACTCTAATACTGTGATATGGTGGTGTACTGACCCCTTAACTCTAGTATGAAGGTTAAAGGACAACTGTATTAAAAATAACTACAGCAAGAGGTAAAGGATCTGTATTCTGAAAACTACAGAATGTGTATGAAAGAAATTGAAGAGGACACAAAGAAATGGAAAAACATTCCATGCTCATGGATTTGGAAGAACAAATACTGTTAAAATGTCTATGCTCCCTAGAGCAATCTACGCATTCAATGCAATCCCTATCAAAATACTATCAACATTTTTCACAGAGCTGGAACAAATAATCCTAAAATTTGTATGGAATCAGAAAAGACCCCAAATAGCCAGAGGAAAGCTGAAAAAGAAAACAAACCTGGTGGCATCACAATTCCAGACTTCAGGCTCTATTACAAAGCTGTCATCATCAAGACAGTATGGTACTGGTACAAAAACAGACACAAAGACCAATGAAACAGGATAGAGAACCCAGAAATGGACCCTCAACTCTATGGTCAACTAATCTTTGACAAAGCAGGAAATACATCCAATGGAAAAAAGACAGTCTCTTTAACAAATGGTGTTGGGAAAATGGGACAGCCACATGCAGAAGAATGAAACTGGACCATTTCCTTACACCACACACAAAAATAAACTCAAAATGGATGAAAGACCTCAATGTGAGACAGGAATCCATCAGAATCCTAAAGGAGAACACAGGCAGGAACCTCTTTGACCTAGGCCACAGCAACTTCTTGCTAGACACATCTCCAAAGGCAAGGGAAACAGAAGCAAAAATGAACTATTGGGACTCCATCAAGATAAAAAGCTTTTGCAGAGCAAAGGAACAGTAGACAAAACCAAAAGACAACTTACAGAATGGGAGAAGATATTTGCAAATGTCTTATCAGATAAAGGGCTAGTATCCAAAATCTATAAAGAACCTATCAAACTCAACACCCAAAAAAAACAAATAATCCAGTCAAGAAATGGGCAGAAGATATGAACAGACATTTCTCCAAAAAAGACATACAAATGGCTAACAGACACATGAAAAATGCTCCACATCACTAGGCATTAGGGAAATACAGATCAAAACCACAATGAGATACAACCTCACAATAGTCAGAATGGCTAAAATTAACAAGTCAGTAAATAACAAATGTGGGCGAGGATGTGGAGAAAGGGGAACCCTCTTACACTTCTGGTGGGAACGCAAGCTGGTGCAGCCACTCTGGAAAGCAGTATGGAGGTTCCTCAAAAAGTTAAAAATAGAGCTACCCTACGACCCAGCAATTGCACTACTAGGTATTTGTCCAAAGGATACAAACAGAGTGATCCGAAGGGGCACCTGCACCCTAATGTTTATAGCAACAATGTCCACAATAGCCAAACTATGGAAAAAGCCCACATGGTCCATCGACAGATGAATGGATAAAAAAGATGTGGTATATTTATAAAATGCAGTATTTCTCAGCCATCAAAAAAATGAAATCTTACCATTTGCAATGCCATGGATGGAACTAGAGGGTATTATGCGAAGCAAAATAAGTCAATCAGAGAAAGACAATTATCATATGATTTCATTCACTAGTGGAATTTAAGAAACAAAATACAGGATCATAGAGGAAGGGAGGGAAAAATAAAATAAGACAAAATCAGAGAGGGAGGCACACCATAAGAGACTGTTAACTATAGAAACAAATTGAGGGTTGCTAGAGGGGAGGTGGGTGGGGGGATGGGTAAGTGGGTGATGGACATTAAGGAGGGCACAGGATATAATGAGCACTGGGTGTTATATGCAACTGAAGAATCACTGAATTCTACTTCTGAAACTAATAATACACTATATGTTAATTAATTGAATTTAAATAAAATAAAAAATTTTTAAAATAAAAATAACTATAGCTACAATCATTTGTTAATGAATACATGGTATAAAATGAGGTAAACTGTGGCATCAAAAAACATAAAAGGCAGGAGTAAAAAGGTAGAGTTTGGGGTTTGTGGAGGGGGGTTGAAGTATACTTAACACAGAAAGTTATATTACTTTCAAGTGTACAAAATAGTGATTTGAAAACTCTATGTGTTATTATGCTATGCTCACCACAAGTGTAGCTACCATATGTCACCATACAACACTATTACAATACTATTAACTATATTCCCTATGCTGTACCTTTCATCCTCGTGACTTATTCATTCCAATAATTGAAAGCCTATACCTCCCACTCCCCTTCACCCAAAAAGGTAGAGTTTTTGTATGTGATCAAAGTTAAGTTGTTATCAGTTTAAAATTGACCATTATATCAACAAAATATTTCAAGTAAGCCTCATAGTACCACAAAATAAAACCGATAGTAGATACACACAAGATAAAGAGAAGGGAATCTAAGTATACTACTACAGAAAATCATCAATTCATAAAGGAGGACAGAAGGAAAAAAAAGAAAAAAGCAAAGAAACTATAAAACAGCCAGAAAACAGTTAATAAAATGGCAATAGTAAATCCCCTCCTATCTATAATTACTTTAAATGTAAATGGAGTATATTCTTCAATTAAAAGGCATGAAGTAGCTGAATGGATTTAAAAAAAAAAAACAACAACAAGATCCAACTCTCTGCTGCCTACAGGAGACTAAAAATAGCCAAGATATGGAGGCAACCTAAGTGTCCATTTATGGATGAATTCATAAAGAAAATGTGATATATACACATATGTGTGTGTGTGTGTGTGTGTGTGTGTACAATGAAATATTATTCAGCCATAAAAAAAGAAGGAAATCTTTCCATTTGCAATAACATGGGTGGACCTTGTGGATATTATGTTAAGTGAAATAAGTCAGACAGAGAGAGACAAATACTGTATGATTCACTTATTTATATATAAACATATATACATATATAAACACAACACTTAGAAACAAAGAGTAGAATGGTGCTTGCCAGGGGCTGTGTGGTAAGAGAAATGAGATGTTGGTCAAAGGGTACAAAACTTTCACTTAATGAAATGAGTAACTTCCAGGGATTTAAAGTACAGCATAGTGACTATAGTTAACAACACTATACTGTATACTTGAAAGTTGCTAAGGGAATAGAGCTTTAATGTTCTCACTATGACAATAACAAAAAATGATAATTATATGAGATGGAAGATGTGTTAACTAACTTTGTGGCAGTACACATTTCATGATACATGCATGTATCAAATCATCACATTGCACACCTTAGGCTTACACAATGCTATATGTCAATTATATCTCAGTAAATCTGGGGGGAAAAAAAGAATCAGAAAAACAAATAATCCTTGGTAGCATATTTATATGACATTAAAACAGCACCTACTTCTCCACTCACACTGCAGAGAAGAAAAAGATTCTGTCAAAAGTGCAGTTGAGAGTTCAATAAAAACCACTTGCTACATCAAACACGTCTCAGAAAGTAAAGGTGTCAAAACATGATCTTAAACTTATAAGAGCAATTTCAACTTAAAATTTTTCATTTTGATCCCCCATATATTCTGACTTCAGGATTAACTTGAATTTAACCTAAATCTCCAAATTGCCAAATCGCCAAAAATCTAAGAAAACCTTCAGCACACTAGCAGTATTTTCAAGCTGGAATCCATCAAGTTTCTTTAAGAAACTTCATTGTGAAAAGCAGAAACTTATAAACGAGTAAGACATCTTCAGAAGCAATCTTATTTTGGAAAGTATTCCTTTAAAAAGGAAGCAAAAAGTGGAGGCGCCTGGGTGGCTCCACTGGTTAAGTGTCTGCCTTTGGCTCAGGTGATCGAGCCCCACGTTGGACTTCCTGCTCAGCAGGGAGTTGGCTTCTCCTTCTCCCTCTGACCCTCTCCCAGCTCGTTCTCTCTCTCAAATAAATAAATAAAATCTTTTTAAAAAATAAAAAAAATAAAGGAAGCAAAAAGTGTTGTTTATGAAGGCACAGGGGGAAAAAAGTGTTGTTTATGAAGGACACAGGGAAAGTTAAAAAGAAGCTCAACTTTAACCATAATTAGAGAATCAGAGAACTGAATATTTAAACCACCATGACATACTATTTCACCCACAGACTATCACAACAGTGTAAACTGGTAATACCACTTTGGAAAACAATTTGGTGTTAACTATTAAAGTTGAGAACCTAAAAATAAAATAAAATGAAGAACCTGTGTCCTATTCATCCTACTCCTTACCATGTATACTAGCACAGTAGCTTTCAAAATTTAGGGTTATGACCCCCTAAAAAAATATTTTTATGTCACAACTCAACACATGCATATATAACACGCACATATACTCATACATACTGAAGTAAAAGTTTTATGAAACAATCCTCAGCCCCTAGATGTAGAATGCACTCTGACATTTTCCAATCTAGTGTAGTCTAGGGTAAGAATTTTTTTTAAATGCTAGTCACAACCCACTAAATCGATTTCATATTCCAGTGATGGATCACAAACCATAGTTTGAAAGATACCACCCTAGTGAAACTAACACACCACAAGATATGTACAAGGATACTCATAACTACATGTTTTACAACAGTAAAAAGAAGGAAACAACTCGATTTTATAGTTTAGATAAATCTAAATATGTTCACAGAGAAACCATATATTCATAGAATCCAATGCTACCTAGCAGTAAAAATGAATAAACTACGGTTACACACGTCTTCATGAATGAATCTCAGACACATACCATTGGGTGACAAAAGCAAGTTACAAAGGTATAACTCCATTTATACAAAATCCAAAATCATGCAAAACTAAATATGGTAAACTGTATAATTCTTAAGGAAATGAGAATCACAAAATTCAGGATAACAGTGGCCTCTGAGAGGTGGCAGAAAAGAAAGGGGATGGGGGCACAGAAAAAGGGACTGCGTAACACCGTGGCAGTACCGTCACAGCCAGCTCTCCCGGGCGGCCACTTATGCTCAAAAGGCTTCCCACCTCAAAGCCCTCTCAAAATAAAGTCCTCCTCTCATCCATTTCAACAGCCATCTGCTCACTAACAAAACTGTTCAGAAATAGTTGTTAACCTTCACAGGCACAATATTTGTAATGTAAAGACATCAAAATGAGCTGATAGTGATACTGACACTTAAAGGACCTAAAGGCAGAGGTTCAATGAATGTCAGCAGGAAAGACATACTGAAATTGGCAGAATTGCAACAGTCAGCAAATTTCATCACCTAAGAATCGCCTATTACCCAAGGACCCAGAATAAATTCATCAGATTAGATTTTTACTAAGCAGAAAATGAAAAAGAACTACTTGCTCAAAGACAAAAAAGAAACAAAGCCTCTGGATGCAACCCTGTTTAAATGAATTTGCACCACATGTAGGAAAGAGAAATAATAAATTTGACTGTGATGTTATTCAGACACCACAGATAAAGTATCAGTGATATCTAACATTATACAGTGACAACAGGGACAGCAATTTACAAAGTCCAATGTAAACAACCTAAAATTTAAGAGCATTTAGTTGTGTTTGTTTATATGATCATCTTAGCAAAAATTCCAAATAATCTATCTTTCTGGCTGTCAATGTCAACAAACTGGAAATAGATTGTAAGTTCAGAGTTCAAATAACATCTTCATTTTTCTGTGAATCTATCTGATAATGGTCAAAAATCTTAACAGTTAGATGGTGGACACTGAACCTTTTTAATATTTTCTAAGCAATTATAGAGAAGTTCTTCTTCAAAAAGACAAATAATAAAACAATCATTTATTTGTGTCATGCTTCTAACTCTTCAGTTGACCAGAACACACCATGAACTTGTAAGGCCTCAAACAGGCAAAACATACCAAAAACCCATTCATTTTATCCTTCAAGAGAGGCAGAATTATTCTCAGGTTCTTTCAGGGGAAAAAAAAAAAAAAAAAAAAACAACCCTGCAGTTTAGAAGTAGTACTGTATCATGACAACAATGAGAAATCACATTGATAAGACAAACAAGAGGGAAAAAAAGAGCTATAAATTCTAATTTTTCTAGAAGGGATTGTTTTTTAAATACCACCTACTGTAGTCCCAACAGTTTATTTTTGCTTTTTTTTTCCCTCGCCTAACAAGACATATCTAGAAAAAGTTGCTGTGGCTGATGTCAAAGAGGTTACTGCCTGTGTTCTCTTCCAAGATTTTTATGATTTCAGGTCTCATGTTTAGGTCTTTAATCCATTTTGAATTTATTTTTGTGTATGGTATAAGAAAGTGGTCTTGCATGTTGCTGTCCCATTTTCCCAATACCATTTATTGATGAAACTGTCCTTTTCCCATTGGGTATTCTTTCTGCCTTGTCAAAGATTAACTGACCATACACAGCTGTGGGTTTATTTCTGCATTTTCTATTCTGTTCCATTGACCTATGTGTTTATTTTTGTGCTGGTACCATACTGTTTTGATTACTAGAGCTTTGTAATGTAACTTGAAGTCTGGAATTGTAATGACTCCATCTTTGCTTTTCTTTTTCAAGACTGTTTGACTATTCAGGGTCTTTTGTGGTTCCATACAAAGGATGTAATCAATAAAACTAAAAGGCAACCAACCTATCAAGTAGGAGAAGGTATTTAGAAATGGTATGTACAATAAAGGGTTAGTATCCAAAATATATGAAGAACTTATAAAACTCAGGGTGCCTGGTTGGCTCAGTCAGTAAAGTATGTGACTCTTGATCTCGGGTAATGAATTTGAGCCCCATGCTGGCGGTAGAGTTCATTTTTTAAAAAATCTTTAAAAAAAAAAAAAGTTATAAAACTCAACACCCAAAAAAACAAATAATCCAATTAAAAAATGGGCAGGAGACATGAACAGACATATCTCCAAAGAAAACACTCAGATGGCCAATAGACATGAAAAGATGCTTAACATCACTCATCACCAGGGAAATGAAAATCAAAACTACAATGAGATATTATCTCACACCTATCAGAATGGTTAAAATCAACAACAGAAGAAACAACAGATGTTGGTAAGGATGTAGAGAAAAAAGAACTCTTGTATACTGTTGCTGGGAATGCAAACTGGTGCAGCCACTCTGGAAAACATATGGAGGTTCCTCAGAAAGTTAAAAATAGAGCTACCCTACAATCCAGGAATTGCACTATTCGGTATTTACCCAAAGAATACAAAAACACTAATTCAGAAGGATACATTCACCACAATGTTTATAGGAGCATTATTTACAACAGCCAAATTACAGAAGCAGCCCAAGTGTCTGTCGACTGAAGAACGGATAAAGAAGATATGAAGACGAACCATGAGAGACGATGGACTCCGAAAAACAAACTGAGGTTTCTAGAGGGGAGGGGATTGGGGTGATGGGTTAGCCTGGTGATGGGTATTAAAGAGGGCACGTTCAGCGTGGAGCACTGGGTGTTATGCACAAACAACGAATCATGGAACACTACATCAAAAACTAATGATGCATGGTGATTAACATAACAATAAAAAAATTTTTAAAAAAGAGAAAATAAAATTTTAAGAATGGTGAAAAAAAGAAGACATGATATACATATATATATACATATACATATATATACATATACATATATATGTATGTATGTGTATACACACACACACACACACATGCACAATGGAATATTATTCAGCCATAAAAGAATGAAATCTTGCCATTTACAAGGATATGGATGAAGCCAGACAGTATTATGCTAAGTGAAATAAGCTAGACAATGACAAATATCATATTTCACCCATATGTGGATTTTAAGAAACAAAACAAACAAGCAAAGGGTAAAAAAGAGAGAGAGAGACAAATCAAGAAACAGACTTTTAATTATAGAGAACAAACTGATGGTTATCAGAGTGGAGGTGGGTAGGGGGATGGGTGAAAGAGGTGATGGGGATGAAGGAGTGCACCTGTTGTGATGAGCACCAGGTGATGTATGGAAGTGTTGAATCACTATATTGTACACCTGAACCTAATATAACACTGTACGCTAGCTAGAATTAAAATGAAAATTTTTTAAGTTAAAAAATTTTAAAAATACCTGCTTCAGTAGTTTCTCACTGCATTGTTTCTATACAAAGTAATATCTGCTATTCACATTTGTGATTCCAAGTGATCAAAAAGAACTAAATCATCCTTCAAATGCTTTGTATTTAAAATTCCTAGTTAGGTATGTGATACATAAAAATAAAAATGCCTAAAGTTTAGGGGAACCTGGGTGGCTCAGTCGGTTAAGCGTCCAACTATTGATTTCGGCTCCGGTCGTGATCTCGGGATTCTGGGATTAGGCTTCACATCAGGCTCCACACTCAGCATGGAGTCTGCTTGAGATTCTCTCCCTCTGCCTCTGCCCCTCCCCGTGCTTGCTCTCTCTCTCTCTCTCTAAAATAAACAAACAAATCTTTTTTTTAAAATGCCTAAAGTTTAAAGCATTAATATGTTAAAATTAACTTATATGGGGCACTGCCTCAATTCTACGTATCTCATTCCATATAAACAAGCTATTCACATACCAGATGTCAACTAGTCAGAAAATGAACTTCTTATCTAAAATATCTTACTTATTCTTTGCAAACTTTCATCTTGAAGGCGACTTTGCTAATTAGAGCTCTTTGGAGGCATCTCATCTTGAATCATTTTGGCACTCCTAAAAGTCATCATTTCTTCAGTGTTTGGAAGTGGTTTAATTTAGATTTCAAGTTCCCAAGGCAATGCTTTTATTCAGAACTCATGCAGTGTCAGTAATAATAAATGTTAAACAACAATGAGATACCATATAAGTTTGGCAGCCACCAAGAAGTTTTACCATCCAAGAACAGTGCTTTGATGATGTCCACGTTTTGTGGAAGAACTGCCTCATCTTCTCCCAACAAATTACTCCTTCCCTGCATCCATGTAATTTTCCCTTTAGATAGTTGTGAGGCAATATTTTTTCTGTGGCTTACATTTAAAAAAACAACAACAACAACTCTCAATGATGGGAAAAAGTTAAAATTCATTATATTTTACTTTATCAAATAATATATATCCAACACAAACTGCCCTCAAATTTCTTGCCTCAAAGGAAAGAATCAGTAATCCTTGGAGCATTAATAGTAAAACTCAACAAGCTAACTCTCAGTGGTTCTGCCTGGCAAAGTGTTTTCTTCCCAAATGGAACAATAAAACCTCAGTCTGAGACTCTTCACAAGTATGCTGACCCAACTATGCTGACCCACCGGGAAAGAGACTTAGTCAACATAGAAAAAACTAGGCATTACATTAGGGAACCTACCACAATGATCTGTGTCATTATCTCATGGTGACCCTTGTCACATGATTGCTTCTCAGATAGTATGGGCTTTCTAGATCATTATACACCATGTCTTAGTTAATAAGTTTATCACTTGATAGAATTCTCTGAGTACATTACAATTCTGTTGACATTTAGTTCACTGTTACCAGAACTGTTCTATAATTTATGTAGGCCTTCTTTATATTGGATTATAAACAGTTTTAATCCATTAACTCCATAAATAATCTAATTCAATAATGTAGCCATAAGTCACTCTTAATATTCTCCAAAGTTGCCCATATGTATGCACATCTGTGTGAAAGAAATTCCTGTATAAACCCTCAATATTCAAATGTCTGATATTATTTTGAAGTCCAAAACTATCAACAAAAATCTAATTAAGATGTGTGTATATATATATATATATATATGTATGCAAATACACTTGTGTGTATATGTGTACACTTTTCCCTAGAAAGAAAAAAGACCTATGAAAAAATACTACTTCTGTTTTAATCTCTTCTTTTATGTTATCTGATTTTTTTCAATTTTTTCTACACAGCGTTATTACCTTTGTAATATAAAAACACAAGTTTTTTACATTTAAAAAAAGCTAAAAACTCAGTTGTGCCTATTATACAGCTAAGCAATATACAAGCAGAATACAATAATTAAATCATATATAAAAAGGCAATACAATATTTTCCACACCTTTAACCTCATATGTTTAGAAAGGAATAGGGATAACTTGTCTCCTGCAGGTGACCTCCCAGAGAGAAGTTTGGCCTCGCACACACTGTGTTGGAAACTGACTATGGCCAAGTGCTTAAAACAATTAAAACTGGTCAATAGCAAGATTTGGACTCCAGCTCCCCATCAGGTCAGGAAAAGGACTGGTGCTTCCTTCAATGATGATGATGATAATCTGGCTGAGAGCTGACCACTTCACACAGCTGCAACTTCACTGCATGGACCCCAGAACCCAGATCACCCGGGAGAGCCTGGCGCCCTGCCCCGATAGCCCCTAATGTGAGCTGGCGTTTGAGAGCTGGAGATAGGTCCTGCAGTATCATACTGCTACACCTTCTCAGCTCCCAATCACAGAGAAGGTGTCTGTGCTTCCGTAACCACACAAGTCAATTACCCTATAAGATCAGGGTCCCCCTCCCAGAAGATGTTTTAGGTACTTTTGAGGAAACGAAGGAAATATAATGTAGGTAATTTATGTTTATCATGCATCCAGACTGGGAGTAAAAGCTGGAACATGAAGGCAGCCTTACAAATATATTTCTCTAGCTTAACCCCGACGTGTTTCACAAAAACTCTAATCTCCTTCCAAATCCTCCCAAACAGATCTGGGAATCCACAGAGCTTGTCTAGTAGGCTCTCTGCTAGTCCTCTTGTCTACACTAGAGCATTACAATAGCAAAAGAGCAGCCTGCAACCCCCAAGGTACAGTTGCTGCTGGTGTGGGTTCTATTCTCCACTGAGGTCAGAGGAGTGACGTTCAGGCCAGCTCTCAGGATACCAACAATGCTGCAAGTACACTCAGAATTGAGAAAAGGAGGAAGATCCCCAAAGTCCAACATCTGGATTGCATGAGGTTGAATGTTTCCAAACTATAATGGATTCATTGGAGATGGGTATGAACCAAACAAACGTCATATTTGTTCTTAGACAATTGCTATCAGAGATAAACAGATGAATAAGACAAACTCTTGTCCTCAAGACATGAACATGATCTGGCAGAGAGCTAAGATATGCCATAAACATAAGAAAAACTATGGGTAAAGCCTCATTAAGGGAGGTACACAGAGCTGAGGGCATTCACAACAGGAAGAGGGCATTTCTCAGCGATGAAATCAAGGAAAGTTGAATGGAGAACAGAGACTTTGGAGATGGATGAAAGAGGACATTCCTCAAAGAGCGACAGCCCGTGGTCGATAGCATGGGAGCCCTAGAGCATATATTGATCAGTGGTAGAAATATATCCCAGGAAAGTATGTCGGACCAGATCCTTGAACCTGACGTCAGATTATTCCTATGTGCCCTCACCATTAGATCCTGTCTCTTCCCCTTGGCTTACAACCTATGAGCCCTCTGCTTCCAACCTCTCCCTTCCCCTCACACTCTATGTAACGGCCAGACCATTTGGTTCCCTCCATGTGTCCTGTTCTCCCTGAGCAGCAGACCAGGACCCATGCTATCCTCTCTCCTCCTGTCACACATTCCTTCCTTTTCCTTCTCCCAGCCCCCTCCACTTCTCTCCTGGCCAACTCACACTGGTTTCGCAGGCCCAGCTTGGTCTGGTGTTTCTCAGGAAGCCTTGTCTGATCACTACTTCTTATCACACTGTTCTACTTGCACCTATTGTATTCTGCCAATCTGCAAGCCCCCTGAGAGCAATGAGTGCATCTTTCGCATGCATCATTTTATCCCCAGTGCCTAACACAACGTCTGACATACAGTAACTGCTCAATAAATAATTCCTGATGGAATGAGTAAATGGATGATAAATGACAAAATAATATTTTGACCAATCACACTATTTTAAAAATACACAGAGACTGGAGTAATTGATAGCAACAGATATTTCAGTTCTTATTCAACAATATCTCAACAGTATGAAACATTTTCTTGATGATGTGTGTATCATGAGTCGATGGTTATGTAACAAATATTATTTGCTAGAGGGAAAATTCCATGCAGTTGCCAAGTTACTTAACTCCATGCATCCTATCTCAGGGCTTTAATAAGCTTTTCATCTCTGACAATGTGGTAGTGACTGCGAAAGATAAAATTCTGCCTGTGATTTCATATTTCAGAAATCCTCAGTGAGGTGTCATGGTTAAAACTCCTCTCCTCCAGCTCCCAAGGAGGATCAAAATTCTACCATCTCCCAGGGCTAATACAATTATATTGTAAAGTGGACTTAAAATTTGTGAAGGTTTATACTGAGCGAAATGTGGAAGAACTATACTAATGATTTAAAGGAGAGAGTGTAATGATAAAGTAAAATATAGGCTTTTTGGAGAGAAATAAATTTCAAAAACATGAAGAACTTGAAGAATAACAAACAAATTTGACGTGGTGCATAGAGAAATCTGGATATGCATGATACTTTTAAAACTGATGTCATGGTACTTTGTCATGACACTTTTTAAACTGGAGAACAGAATGAAATCCGAAAAACAAAGAAAAAAACTCAGAATGATTTCTGCCAAGGGGGAAAAATGTACAGCTATTCAACTATCAAAGAATAGCCTATAGTTCAGAAAAAGAAGTTTGCTGGTTTAGAAAGGAAGGCTGGATTTATATGAGGTTGAAACGCCTACAGAGAAAGCTATTTCCACTTGGAATCAAATGGTACACCTGAGGCCAAGAAAGAAAAACTAAATGACCCGAGAGTTAAGTCTACCATACTCATACTCAGAGATAAACCAAAAGCCACATACTACCATAGAAGAGTCTATGTAAGTGAAACTGTGTATTGGATGAGGCTGTGTATTTGAATGAGGCTGTGTAGTGGATGAGGCTTTGTATTTTGAAACTTCCACAGGTTGCACATAGTTTATATCTTAAGATCTCCACAATTAACAGTGAAGGATCATTATACCTAGGGGTCAATATAACTTCTCATTCAAACTGGAATGCTTTTAAGAGTATAAGGGGGTGATACTAATAATTAAACCAGTGCTTAATTAAATTGAAACTGTGGCAGTCAAACTGAGATGTAAAGTCAACTGAATCACACATAAAACCCCTGTAGTATGCCAGAGAAACATTTTGAAGAAAGGACACCAAAGGTGAAATCTTCAGAGGAAAAATCCAACTTCTCTGAGGACGTGGATAAAAGTCACCCAAGCAGAAGAGAATCGGAGAGCCTTCTGCTTAGGAGTTGACCTGGATGAAATGTGGTTGCATGCGTTATATCCTATGTTACTGGGCACACACAATATTTGCACAACTTATAAATAATTTGCATCTGAAATGTCTTGATTTTTATATGCCCTTTCATCGTTTCTTCTAAGATGATGATGTCTATGAAATTTTAAGACCCTAATTGTCAGGAATTTTGTTCAGCTTCCTATACACAGGCTTAGCCTATGTTGCTACAGCATAATGCATACAGGGGGCGTATGAAGATTACTTCCATCTCTGAAGAAATCTCCTGTTCCAGCTCACGGATTAACCACCATCATTTTCTTAAGTGTGGCATATTATGCATGGTGATGCAGCACAAAATTCTTTGGAACGTGTATAGGTCAGAGTCCCGCAGGATTCAAGGCACACTCAAAAGCAGTGAATGATCTGAGTGTAAGGGCCACTTTCAAAGATGGGCAAGGTGAACGGCAACCAGAGGGATGATAAAAACACCCTAAGACCAAGTGAAATAAGTCAAACAGAGAACCACAAATATAGTATGATTTCACTTCTTTGTAGATCCTAAAAAACAAACAAAACACAACAGAAACAGACTCTGGGGGCTGCCAGAAGGGAGGGGAGGGGAGGGGTGGCCAAAATAGGTGAAGGGAATTAAGAGGTACAAACTTCCAGTTATACACTAGGTAAGTTACAAGGATGTAAAGTACAGCAAAGGGAATATACTTAATAATATTGTAATGACTCTGTATGCTAATAGATGGTAACTAGACGTATCATGGTGATCATTTTGTAATGTATATAAATGTCGAATCATGCAGTGCCTGGGTGGCTCAGCTGGTTAAGCAACTGTCTTCAGCTCAGGTCATGATCCTGGAGTCCCCGGATGGAGTCCCACATCGGGCTCCCTGCTCGGTGGGGTGTCTGCTTCTCCCTCTGACCCTTCCCCCCTCTCATGTGCTCTCTTTCTCTCAAATAAATAGATAAAATCTTTAAAAATAAATAAATAAATGTCGAATCATTATGCTATACACCTAAAACTAATGTAATATTGTATGTCAACTATACTTCAAATAAAAAAAAAAAAAAAACCTGAGACTGCTGCCACCCCTAAGCTTGGAAGGATAAGGAGAAAGAGACATTAAGGAACCTGGGAAAAGCTGTAACTATAGGAGAGACCTACCAGATAGGAGCCTTTGGTAGAGGAATAAGCCTCTGCTGACCCCCAACCCTATAGGGAAGAAGCTGTGGAATAAATACCCCGATTCCCCTTCCTCCAGCCATCCAGTCCCTTGTTGGTCTTTCTCTTAGGCATAATCCATAGGTCAAGGGTTAAAAAAATCCAGCCGATAAAAATCCACAGAGATCAGCCTCCTGGGTAACAGAAGAGTGAAGATGGAAGAATGGACCTAGAGAGACAAATGGAGACTATTCAGCGGAATTTAACTGAATACTATAAAAGACTATTTCTAAAGTCTAGAGAGGTCATATATATCCTTTAAGTTTGTAAGCAAAAACTAAGAACATTTTGATCGTCACAGCGATATCAGAAATATAGCAGGTATTATTAGTATTATACTTATTTTACAGATGAAGAAATACTAGACAGAGAGGAGAAATTACTTGCCTAAATCATACAAAAATTATTCAGTGAATGCCACTGTGTCCACGAACTTGTCAGAGAACCGATTATTTCCTAAGTTTGGCTTCTACCTCTAAACCCAGAGAGCTTTCCATTTGTCCTTAACAACATAATCTTGTATATTCCCCATCGTATCGTAGAAGACTAAAAATGAATGATACAAGCATATATACCAAAAGAGATTTACAAAATGAAGGCACTGTCTTTGCCTTCCTGGGGATCCTAGCTTATGGACAGGAAAAGAACATCACTCAGAAAAATGTGGGAAGACTATCAGTCAGTCAATGAGCATATCTCCAGCACCTACTATGTACTAAATGCCAAGTACATAAAACTTGTGTGGATGCAATTAGCCACTTTATTTTTGTGGCCATTTTCTATTATGGTTTGTGGTTTATGATCCTCAAAACTAAGGGCAAGTTGTCACGACTCTGACTCACAATGAAATAATGGTTGACATTGTATCTCATATTTCATTATGAGTGGACCAATGCAACATTAGAAAGCTCATTCTAGGTGAGTATCCACCATAGGTCCCTTCATCTAGAGAACCCTGTTGTCAGTCTCAAGATCTGGTGGTGGCAACAGTAGTAGAATCAGCACAAAATCAAGTGATGATTTATGTGGCTTTCTGCCTTAAGCACAGAAATCCAGTGAACACTTACAGAGTAAAGCACGAGAATGAGTATACATATTACCCTGGATCTTACGTGAGAAAGAGACTGCTCTGTGTTTACCAAAATCCGTTTCCTTTTTCTCCTGGGCACACAAGCAGACAACACTAACTACTCTTCCTACAATGAGATGAGGCCATAGAACTGAGTTCTGGCCAACGTGGCGGAAGTGATTTGCTTCACTTTTAGCCTGGCCCAGAAAACCTCTAGAGCTCTTGTACTCTCCTTCTGTTCCCATCTGCCAGTTCATTATCAATGTCCAGGGGACACTGGAAACCCCAATTAAAGATGGTGGAAACAATGTCACCCTGAATCCTTGATTGACTATATGGAATAGCCACACGCCACCCTCTCCACCCCCACACAGCAAAGGATCCAGTAAAATTAATGAGGTTACTACAATAACCTCAGGAATACACCATCTCTCAAATATAAGCACTCTTTTAACATTTTTATGTGCAAATACGGATATATGTTTCCAAAAAGTATACCCTATTTTACACATTGTCTTGTAGTCTTTTTACTTGATTCTATATTGTAGAATCTTAGAATTCTTCAGAATCATAGAATTCTTCAATATTGCAATTTTTAATGACTCTATAGTATTTCAAGTTGTAGCTGTATCATGTTTTCAATTTTTGCTTTTATATATAACTTCCGTTTTTCAACACTGATAGACCTTTGTGATCCTATTATCATGAAAAAGATCATTTCTTCATCTTAGTTATTTGCTGACCTACAGCTACCATTCAGGGTAATGGACCACTGACTTCGTGCTGTTCAACCCCACACAAGTTAATATCTTTCTTTGAGTTTGTTCCATGTGATAAACCTTTCTCCCAGCCCATAGAAAGATACCCTGTGAAAGTTAATAAATGTCCTTTAAAAGGTTACAAAATAAAAGGACTGGTGTGAATCATCAGACATTGGTATCCAGTCACTGGCTGCTCTGTGACCTCTATTATCATAAAAAATTATTAATTTTTTTGCCATACACTGATGATGATAAAGTCACATATAAAATATAAATCTATCCATCAGGAGGCTTATCTAATTTTCCCCTTCCAAAAGGGAAGTCCATATAATTAAATAAGTTAATTGAACACTATTCACTTTTTCACTTTCTCTACTAAAAGGATCTCCTTTTAGGAAACTTATGAGGGGAGGAGTTAGGAAATGTCTCCATGCGTACAGGAATAAACTGAAAAGAAAGTGAATATTGTTGCACTATATTTTATATAGTGCATAGTTGGAACAGCACAGAAAATAGAGGCACTCTCAAAAATGTATAAGGTGATGCAACCTTTGAAAATTATTTAAGTCAGGAAGATAAAAGTTTTTCTACAGCTTCAAAAAGCACTTCCAAATTATAGTTAATATTTCAGTGTAATTTCGCTTGATACAACAGTATAACCTTGAGATGGTTTTCCCAAAAAGAATTCCTAAAATAAAAAATAATTATGACACTTAATTAAAAATCTGGTCATTATTTTTTTGTAAATATTGTCCAGATCCTGCTACATGTGATTATTTTAAGATACAAATATTTTTAAGAAGGTCTGGGGGGAAAAAAGATCTAAATTCAATGACATCTATCAGAGGAAGCTGTGACGACAATAACCCATCTCAGTGTCTTTTGGCATTTCTCTGCCTCTTTGTGAGCAGCAGGATTAACACAGAAAGCTTATACCTGGAATCACTATTAGCTTTGAAATCTGCCTCTTCTACTTATTAACTATGTGAATTTCAGCTATTCATTTTACTCCTCTTGGTTACTGTTTCTATAAAATCACTGAATACCCATGTCACAGGAATTATTGTTAATATTTAATTTGATACTATATATAAAGAAACTAGCATGGTCCCTGGAACTGAGTAAATGGTCAACATTTACTCAATATTACCCACATTACGTATCTCTCTAATACTGTCACTTAGGGCTTTTTCTTAAACTTAGATACTTTCTGTCACTGAATAATTTGTACGATATCCAGTTACAATTTTCGTATTCATTTATCCATCTAATATATATCTGTCCTATATCTACTATGTTCCCGGAACCATTCTAGTGCTAAGGATACAGCAGTGAACAAAATAAACACACACACACAAAATGTGACCTTTATGAAACGTATATGTCCATAGGAATATAGATTTTTTTTAAAGTAAAACATACGGTGTAACATCTGGGTGTAAGTGGCATGGAAAAAAGCACAGCAAGAAGGAATGACAAAGAATTCTGGGACTCAATATGGTTGCAATTTTAAATAAGATGGCCAGAGCAGGCTTCACTGAGAAGTATATAGTTCTACAAATGCTTGAATAAAACGAGGGAGAGACACTGGAATATCTGGAAGAATATTCCAGGTAGAGGAAAAAGCAAGTATAAAAGGCCTTAAGACAGGAGCACGTCAGGCATGTGGGACAAACAGCAAGACCAGAGATGGTGTGTCATGAATGGGTGGAAGACTGGTAGGTCAGAACAGGGGCTACATCATCTATAGCCTTCTAGACCATTTTAAGAGCTCTGGATTTTACTCTGAGTTAAATGGGAGTATCTGAAAATTGACTTGATTGTGTCAGGAGTAGAACAAAGGTGACAGACTTAAACGGGACTGGGTCAAGTGTGAGGCCTCCAGTGAATGAAATTTTAAGTCTGAACAAGCAGATTAACTGTACCAAAGAGAATCCTGAATTACGGTAGCCACAGTGGAGAACTTTTCACCTAGATAAACTTACCCATTGACAAGGTTCCCTAGAGCAAAAGCTGTCTCAGCTAAGCACTCACCAACAAAGGCAAAAGGGAGAATTATTTTTCCTCCTTGACAGTTTCTGGTGACCAGGATGAGACCCGCTGGGACACGCCATTCACTCCAGAGCCTGGAGACAGAATCCTGGGAAAACAGGCAGAAAGCCGGCAAATGGTGAGAATTCCTACCAAACTCAGCTCTCCCAGGTGCCTATCTGTGGTGACTGCTTGAGAGAGGAAGGTGAAATTTCACATTGTGCCTTCAGAATTTGCTTTCAGGTACCCATTGGTGGTTGATCTTTTCTCTTCCAGGGACGGCTTTTGCCTTCTCATTTGTCTTGTCCGTGTCCTGATAATCTGGCTTAGCAACTCTCGGGTTGGGGGCCTCAAAAATAGCGTCAGACAGAAATGTGGGTTGCATGCCATTTGTAGCTAGGGTTCTGCTGACTGTTGCCCGCTCTCAAGGGAATTATCTGAGTCTTTCTTTCATTATCTTTGGAAGTGGCTCTGGATCTTGGGAGGGAAATTTTTTTGCACCCTCTCTGGGAATGCCTCTTGTGTCCAAGGGGTTATTCAATACTGCCAGGAATATTTATTGTTCATTCAGGCTGAAACCTGAGAAGATATCTGAAAGGATTTTTTGAGTACCTCTGTTAGGAGTTACCTGGACACAGAGGTAGTCAGGGCCTGGGTCCCCAACAAGAAAACAGGGAGTAGGGCAGCTAGAACAAAACCGCACTAGCACCCTGTTTTACAGCTGAGACACGACCACGAGAGCTTCCTGTCTAGCAGCCTCTGCAGAAGTGACTTTTGCAAACATCCTGCAACAAAACAATTAACCATAAAACAATGGTCACTGTCACAAGCTGAGGCAGTTAGTCCCCAGATGTCAGCCCAAAAGACCATCAATACATGAACAATAACCCGATAGACAGGTGCATGATCGAAGCCCTGGCTGGCACACCTTAGCAGCCAATCCACAGGGGGTCCACACTCAGGATGCTCAAGATAGTTCCACCAAAGAGCTTATAGAAACCCCTAGATTTGAATGCCCAAACAGCAACCCTCTCGGGTCCCCTCCCTCGCTGGGAGCTTTGTCCTATCACTCAACACACTTTGCTTTGCTGCCCACCACTCTTTGTCTGGTCTACCTCTTCATTCTTCACAGTGGTGTGACCAAGAATGGCGGGCACTAAAGGAACAAAAATCCTGTAACAGCTCTATGGTCAGAAGTTGACCAAATTAGAAACTGATATTCAGACCCTGATGGGAACTTTTTTTGAGCCTTTCTCCCCCAAGCTACAATGAACTATGTAGGAAGAGGGAAAGAAAAACATTTTGAAGCCTTTGGAGAAGGATTTACTGAAACATTCCAAAGACACACAGCTCTACCTAGAACATAGTTATCTTTTGATTTTCATCTTGGTTGACGATGTTCTCCCTGATACACAAACGTAAACTGAGCATAATCTAGTTGGACGCGTGGAGCAGCCTCTTGACATTATTCAGGTTGCAACGCAGTTCTTTGAGGAATTAAAAACAACTGTACTTATCCTACAAATCTAGTTTTCACAAAAACAAAAACGAGGCTCTACAAATAATTCAAAGTCCACATACCTGTTTTCCCAATCCCACAACCTCCCTATTCATCTCAAAAGGCTTGCGGATATTGTAAAAAAAAAACCTGGATTTAGGGATTCAAAGTCTTTTTGGTAGAACTTGCATTCTTTCTCTGTCTTTTGAGATGTAAGTATTCTACCTGCTCTTCTCTAGGAACCAAGGTAATTCTTATCATAATGGGGGGGGGGAAGGCTACTTTGAAAACTATGAAAAATCTTTTTTTTTAAAGATTTTATTTATTTATTTGAGAGAGAGAATGAGAGAGAGAGAGAGAGAGAGAGCATGAGAGGGGAGAGGGTCAGAGGGAGAAGCAGACTCCCCGCCAAGCAGGGAGCCCGATGCGGGACTCGATCCCGGGACTCCAGGATCATGACCTGAGCCGAAGGCAGTCGCTTAACCAACTGAGCCACCCAGGCGCCCCAAAACTATGAAAAATCTTAAAGTCTCTTCGGCAAATATTAGTAAAAGCTTTAGCCATCTAAACAGGTAACTTATTCCATCTGCCAGAGACACGATTTGGATCCAACTCTTCTTTCATAAACTAGTGAGTTCTGCATCACTGCACCTGTCTCATAGCTAAAATTTTAAAAGAGAAACTATCCATATATATACATATATCTACCTATATGTTTATGTGTGTCTATGTATGTATATTATAGATCTGTGATTTGTTTTCTACCTCCAAGTGGTATTACCAAAATTAATTTGTAAAGAGCTCTAATTGGCTAAAACAAACAAGCATTTATATAAATCAAGTATACTCTCAGAAATGTAGGCAATCTAGGATAATCTTCAGTAAATAAAAGCTAGTTTAAGTTTACTGGTTTCATTAAAACAGGCATGTCTTTATCAGCTTTAAAATAATACTTTTACCTGTGTCTAGGTTTACTAAAAGTCAAATAACTTTATCTCCATCACAGAATTTGTCAGTAAGAGATAACTTAAAATAATGGTTAGCTATTTAATATCTCATAAAATTTCCATGACTAATCCAAACATAATTGTTAAGAACAAGAAAATTTAATAGATATAAGTAAGATAAAAGTTTATAAATGTATTTTTAACAATGATTATGCTTTATGATATGTGTACTTAAAAATAGTTTCCAGGGATGCCTAGGTGGCTCAGTCAGTTAAGCGTCTGCCTTTGGCTCAGGTCATGATCCCAGGGTCCTGGGATCGAGTCCCTCAACTGGTTCCTTGCTCAGCAGGGAGCCCGCTTCTCCCTCTCCCTCTGCCTGCCACTCTCCCTACTTGTGCTCTCTCTCTCTCTCTGACAAATAAATAAATAAATAAATAAATAAATCTTTAAAAAAAATAGCTTCCAAAAATCTTTTTGGTAATTTGAAACCTTAAAGTTATACTGAGATAAGTTAAATGATGAATATTTATTGAATAGCTAGATCACTTCCAAATAAGATAAAATACTAAAACATTAATTATTGAACATAAGTTTATCCACTTTTGACTTCCTTCGACAGAGGACCCAAAAATATTTAAGTCTATAAGTAGATATGTTTTGTGCCACACTGAAAAATTTACTATGAGGAAGAATATACTAGAAATTATGAGATGTGTTTATAAATTTGGCTAGGATCTAGGGCCATCATCCTATACCCACTTCAGCTTCTATTTGTATTAAAACAGTCAAGATACTCTTTTGGGTCAGATACAGGCACTTTCCCCGTGCTAGGTTCTAGCATTATCCAGTATTATTGTTGAGCCTGCCTGATCTACTTTGCTAAAGCCTCATCTTCGGAGGCTGACTTCCCTCCTTTGTCTTCCTCCTTAAGAGAACTCCCTCTCATCTGCTTATTCTAGGTAATAAATCCTTTTCCTCTGAACACTGCCCCTCATTAAAAGTAAATTCCATTTGTCCCAAGATACCTAGACTGGCATCTATTTCCACAGAAGCCCTTTTCTGTCTTATGGGCCAATGCTGCTTAATTCGCCATGCACCTTGTTGTCATTAGGTACTAATGGCCTGAGTGCAGTTAGTATGCAGGTTTTGCACCCAAAAATGTCTGGTCTCCCATACTAGAGTTAGATAAGTGGTATTCACACCTACATGCAATTTAGTTTGAGTGCCATGAGGCCTCTTACAACCTTCGTCATCTCAATGTGGGGCCGTTACCCACGAGAATAGGCTCTACACACGATGCTCACTGCTTTAATCCCATCAGGAACCTACTCTTTATCCTTCTTTTACTTAATAGCTTTCCATCCAGAGAACAAGAGTGATGTGCAAGCATGGTGAACATGCTGCCATTACATTTTGTTCATTATAACCAGGGACCTTTCTAAGCATGTTATCATATCAAGGTTTATAGTTACAGTGATCAATCTGCTGGCTGCCATACACCACACATTTTGAAATACCGGTAGGAAGCAGTTCTCAGAAATTCCTTCTCAAATGATATCATCTGTATTAGATATAACCTGAAAAATGGAAATCAAAAGATTAACATTTCCGCCGTCGGAAGGGACATTAGGTTTAGAGCTTATGCTGTTCCACATTGCTAGCAGCAATACTAATGTAGCAAACGCTTTCTTCTCGGCTCACTCCCATTCACACAGGGTAGGGTTACACAGGTACAGAACCAGTGGGCTATCCAAACCGCTAAGCAACACAGTAGTATTCGACTGTCAGCCTGAACTTTGCCAGGTGGCGTGAAGACACAATCCACCTCCCCCCCACCCCCACCACCACCACCATCAGGCCTTTAGGAATTCTGGCATAAAGGTTCAAAGGCATAGTTACAAGTTACTTGCTTAGGAATAATCCCTGTTTCTGGCACCCAAAGTTGCATCCCTAGTCCTGGGACCATTGCATCAGGTGGGAAAAAGCAAAAGTTGAGGTGATACAGGGAAGACATGTACAGAATCTATCCACCTAGCTGTTACCCTCTCCTATAGGGGCAGAGCACCCATTCATGTGAGCCAGGCTTTTATACCTATATCTCCCCCCATTTAGGGCAGCAAATTTTGTAACTGCCCACTCCAATTCTTTATTAGACCATTACTCTGAGGATGCTATGAAATATGATTATATCCATTTGATATGACGGCTCTTTACCCACTCCTGGATACTTGTGTTGCTTAGTCTGAAGAAATGTAATTCTGCAGCCCAAATTGGTACATTATCTTCTGTTCCAAATCTTCAGTAGTACTTTGAGCATTTGCATCTATCACCAAGTATGCAAATCCCATATGGGTTAAGTGTCCATACATTTCAGGACCCATTCATAGCCCCCTAGGCCACCTGCATTGGCCCAATATAATACCCTTGCTAGCTATGTGTGGTGCCTTCCTCCCAGGAATTGTCCACATAGCCATCTGCAATCTCTGTCTCTCTTGTTGACATAACCGTTCTTGTTGGCATTTTGTGTCTCAAAGGTTACAAGAAGACTGTGTCTAGGTTCAGCCTATCCCTGCACAGCTGCAGTCCACACTAAGTCCACTCAATTCATGGATCCAGGTGGCCACTTCAAGAGAGTGCTCCAAAAAGTCTGCTTGGTGGTTCCAATCACCTTCTGAACCTGGAAGGGGGTTTTTCCGATGGGCATAGATATGTCTTACTTTACTGCAGCTCTCAAATTTCCATAGTGATTTCCACAGAGCAGTGCCCCATGTGGGCATCCCTGCAGTAGGCCAGGTTTCCACTTTCCTCTTGCGTGACCACATGGCCAAGCCATCAGCCTTCACCCATGAGCCAATAAAAACCAAAACATAGGGACTCTTGTCATTGTTCAATTCTTCCATCACTGCTAGAAAAAGAGCGTGCAATTCAGCCCATAGAGCTGATTTGTTTTTACCGTTTTCAATCAGAGTGGTGGCATTCCAAAAAGGATGCTCTCCATTTACTTTGGAACTGCCATCCATAAGCCAAACAGCTCTTTGTTGGTCAGTCCAGAACTGTTTATAGGGCACTGTCCAAATGATAATAGAATCTGGCTGCTCCTAAAGCAATTCCAAATTCAGCCCTAGTGAAAAGAGGCTCCCTGCTCATGAATATCTCCTCCTTGCATCCCTTTGGTAGTATGATCTAGTATAAACCATATCCATTTTAGTATGGAACTCTGTGGGCACTGTCCTCCCCATTAGAGTATTGTTTCAACATCATCCAAAACATCATGGGTATTTCATATTTCAAGATTATTTTGTATCCTTTAGTCATAAGGGTAGTTTCAATTAATATTTGACAGCAAGCTAATAATTGCCTTTCATCTGATATAATGAACTGAGTATCTGTTTCCACCAACATTCTTATGTTGAAACCTGATGTAATGCTATTTAGGAGGTGGAGACTTTGGGAAGTAATTATGATTAGATGAGGTCATCTCATGAAAGGGATTAGTGCCCTTGTAAGAGTAATGAGAAACCTTACTTCCCCTCTCTGTTCCCTGCCGTGTTCAGATTCGACCAGAAGTTGGCAGTCTGCAACCTGGAAGAGGGTCCTCACCAGAATTTGACCTTGCTGGCTCCCTTATCTCAGACTCACCGCCTCCAGAAATATGGACTCTGTTGTTTAGTAGCCACCAAGTCCATGGTACTGTGTCATAGCAGCCCAAACAGACTAAGAGAAATGAAAATTCTCTGGTCCAAAGTCCTAGTCGTCAATGCTGGGAGACACTCAGGAGCTTATGCCTTAAGCCCCAGTCTACACTCCATACAGAGAATCTGTCTGTGCTAGCACTCCAGCTTGTTCCACACTGTGTGGGCTCAGATAATTTTATTGGTTCCCATTTAACGTGTCCAATTAATATTGCTTGAAAGGCAGATTCACATGCTTTCTATTTTAAGGGACCAGCTCTCCAGTCAGACACAATGTCTATCCACAAAAGACATTCAGGTAAAAGAGACACAACTACAAACACATTCACGTTCCTTCTATACCCAATTTTTTGAGGGTTTTTATCATGAAAGGATGTTGCATTTTGTCAAACGCTTTCTCTGCATCTATTGAGATGATCATATGATTTTTATCTTTCATTCTGTTAATGTCATGTATCACATTAATTGACTTACCTATGTTGATACCTATGGCTTTTAAAATTTCTACAAACCAAGGTAAACACAAGGACTAGTTTAGGGCACTTTAGTGTTGGAGGATCAACAGAGGATCTCTTTGATCCACCCAAAGGATGTGCTATATTAAAACTTGTGTTTCAACCCTATCAAAGTCTATTTTACTCATTTATTCAATTCAGACTTCCTAGACTGTTGCTCGATAGTGCAGCAGTAGGGTTTCACCGGACATCCATGCAAAAGGGACCATGAATTGGGTAAGAGGCATAATCAGTGAGTGAATATCCTGATTATCATGAAGCCAGTCCCACGTGGCTTGCATATGAAGCTATCAGCTGCTTCATCTGGGGTGTTCCACTTGGCCTTTACAGAGAAAGTCGGTCAAGGTCTGTTCTCAGAGTTAACAGTCGCCACAGGGACAGTTCCCTTCAGAATAACCTAACGTGTGTCTGGATCATGTACTGCCATCTGTGATTGTTCCATAGTGAGCTGTGGGTTCTGCATCAATCCAAACATGCTCTTCCACTGCACAGCATTCAACGCCAAAGAATCTCCACTGCTCTTAATTAGTCATCCTCACAGTCCATTTTAGTAGATACTCTTCAGGAAGCTGATGATACCAATCCACAAAATGAGACAACTCTTTTACACCACACCCACCCTGGTTTCAAAAATTTCTTGATTTTGCCTTCCCCATACATGGATTACCTTCTTTACCTTCTTAGTGCCAGAGGTCTTAGAAGTATTCTTTGTTGTCCTATATAATTTTTCCCTTTGGGAGGTGCTTTGAGTCTAGGGGTCAAAACTCAGACTAACCAAACTCGGAGTTTGGTCTAGCATCACGATCAGACCCAGCACTATTTTAATTTCATTTTAGCTATTACAGATAACAATAATCAAAGGATTGTACATTTTGTTTTTTCTTATCGGTTTGCTTTTCCTTATGCAACTCCCGGGAGTTGGATCCGTCTCTAAAGTCCACTGGTAAGGTTTACCTTTAGTTATGATTTAGTAAATCTAAATTTAATCCTGACACTACCTACCCAGAGCCGGAGTCAGACTCCCCATGTTTGAGGGCTCATTCCACAAGGCCACCCTCACTTCAGACACCAGTGGCCAGTATCAGGTCCCCAAGGTCACCACACACGTTACCAAGTTGTCAGACTCAGCTACAAGGTCAGGGTTTCCCACAAACCCCCTTCCCCAAGTTTAATAATTTTCTAGAATGACTCACAGAACTCAGAAAAATGTCATACTTACTATTACTGTTTATTATAAAGGATATAAATGAACAGCCAGATGAAGAGGTACATACAGCTAGGTTCAGAAGGGTCCTGAATACAGGGGCCTCTGTCCCCATGGAGGTGGATGCCCTACCCTCCTCAGCACATGGATGTGTTTGCCAATTCAGAAGCTCCTTGAGTCCTATCATTTAGAGATTTTTATGGAGGTTTCATTACATAGCCGTGATTATGGCCATCTGTGATTAACTCAGTCTCTAGCCCCTCTCCTTTCCCCAGAGGCTGGGGGATAGGGCTGAAATTTCCAAGCTTTTAATCAAGACTTGATCTTTTTGGTGGCCAGCCCCCATCCTGAAGCTGTCTAAGGGCCCACCAAGAGTCACCTGGTCAGCACAAAAGAGATTCCTATCACTCTTATCACTTGGGAAATTCCTGGCATTTTAAGAGCTCTACACCAGGAACCCAGCAATAAAGGCCAAATACCCTCCTTCTTATACCACACAGAGAGACCAACAAAGGAAGCTGAGAGGAGACACACATAAAGGAGGAAGGAAACCTAGGAGAGTGTGGTCCTGAAGCCAGGTGAAGAAAGGGTTTCAAGAAAGAGGAAGTGATTGACTATGTAAAAAGTCTCTGGTGGCACAAGAAAGTTGAAGAAGAATAAATGATCACTGGATAAAACCGTGGACACATGATTGGTAACCTCTATGAGAACTCTTTCTCTGGAGTAAAGGGGATGAAAGTCTGTTTTGATCAAGTTCAAGAGAGTGTGGGAGGAGAAAAATTAGGGACCATGCTGTCCCTAAAGGGGGACATGAAATCAGAGAGATTTGAGGGTTTTGTTTTCATTTTTAAGATAGGAGATATTATCAGCATGTTGCTTTGCTGATGGAAATAATCAAGGAGGGAAACTGGTAATTCAAGAGAGAAAATGGAAACTTCCTGGCACTCTGTCCCTGAGTAGAGAAGGGGGCATGGGAGCTAGTAGACGGGTTGGCCTTATGTGGGACCAGAGAGGGGCATCCATAATGACAGGAAGGAATGCTGGTTGGAACTAAAGCAAGTCTCTTCAAATTGCTTTTATTTTCTCTAATGAAAAAGATCATTAGCTGAAAGCGCAAAACAGAGAGAATGGTGGAAGTTTAAAAAAGAGAAAAGATATAAAATGCTTGACACAGGGATTCTCAGTTGGCCTATAGACATTGGCGGTAGGATAATTCTTCGTGGGGACAGTGGGGGCCATTTGTGCATCACAGAATGTTAAGCAGAATCCCTGCTCTCTATCCACTAGATGCCAGGAACACTCCCCGTTCCAAGCCGTGACAACCAAAAACATCTCCAGACTTAGCCAATCCCCTCTGGTGGGGGGGAAGGGGTTGCACAAATCACCTCTGGTTGAGAACCACTGCCTCCACTAGGAGACAGAGAGAGTGAACGGATTAGAGAAATATAAACAGATTGTGGTCATCTTAAGGCTCACTTGAGGTTAGTGGTCACGGATTGAAAATGAGGCCACTCAGCTTCCTTGTGTGTGTTTTTCCATCCGTGTTCAGCTGCACAGGATCAGAGCAGACAAGTAGTTAGTACAACAAAGTCAGAAAGGGGCAAAGAGTTGAAGGCATATGTAAGTAAGTGATTATAATGATAGACTGTTAGATAAGGAGGAAAGTAGGGAAATGAGAGTGGGAGGGACATTGAGAGAGGATGGAACACGAGATTGTAGACCCAGATAAATGGAGGTGTCTGGATGCTAGAGGGTATGAGCTGGGAAATTAGAAAGTAATGGCCAGGGAGAGAGATGTGTGAAACTCACTAATCCATAACTACTTAAAGTTATTACCAATCATATACAGAGCTTATTCTATACTTATTACACATAGATAAGAATTATAGTCATCCTATAATTCGGAGAAATCTTTAGCCCCATGAAGAGTCAGGAATTGTGTTGCAAGAGGTGCATCACTGGAACTAGCAAAGTGTAAAATTCAAATCTCCTACCTGTAGGAGATTACCTGTAGAAATCACAGCCTAATAAAGGCGAGCTTTGCATTTTATTTGCTAATAATTCTCTGTATCTCACTAAGTGAAGGCAGCAGGATTCCAACTGGCTACAAGTTCGAAGACTGGATGATATTTAGCTTGCCTACTTGTGAGAAAACTTGAGGCAAAGGGTTTTGTTTTTTTTTTTTTTCTTCTCAGAAAAGGGGCTAGGAAGCTTGTGGAAATCAAAGCAGCTCAACAAACCTCTTATTATTAGAATAATGACCATGACATTCAATATCCTTCAGGGCCCAGTCTTTGATTTTGGCACTTTTAGCTACTTTGAAATTAAATCAAACAATATGGAAGAAAAAAGAATATAGAACAAAAGACAAAACAAGGTCGTATACCAATTTTACTTTTCAAGGTTGGCCGAGAGAAAAATAAGATCAAAGTAAGCTTTCCTTAAGCTCTAACTAATGTTCCATCCTTCTGCTGCTGAAGAAAAATGTGTTTTTCTGTGGTTTTATAATAAATCTAAAACACTATCATTTTTAGCATGAAACACTAAGTAATTGTTCTGCCAAAAATAGTCACCCTATGCAACAACCATCTAAGTTTGTTTTAATAATCCTCAGATACCAACTACCACTATGTCAGAGCCCTCAGTACACCAGTACAATTATCTGTTGTTTAAAATAGATGTCCTAAGTACGTTATCTAAGTGAACAAAAGCATAAACATTTCAACTATCAAATCATCAGAACTGCTTAGGCAAGCATAAATATCTCCTGGCTCCAATGTATCCCTTATGGAATTTTTTTTTCCTATTTCTCCCTCTGCTGTTGCAATTATAGCAGACCCATGCTGAGATAATGAATTTATGGATCTTCTTTTTATAGCTTAAGTGCTTTTCATTTCTTAAGAAGTAGAGGTTTATTTCCAGGTAGTGATACATTTTAATACAGTTCAAATACAGGAAAAACAAGATGTTTAGCAAAATCAGGATTATAAGAAGTCAGTCATACCATAAAGGAAAAATAAATTGAATTTAGTTAAGGACTCAAGCCTCTCTGATTGGATTGCATTAGAGAAGGTTATTATTCTTTTATATACTTGATGTCATTGGTATTTTTCTCACTTTCACCAGGAAACTGACTTCTCCAAGCCCTATGTTCATTTTCCAAACAGTCCTTTGGTTTTGCAGAGTGAAGAACCCCTCCAGGGTTATATTCCACTCAGTGACTTACTAGCTGGTTTAGAAATTGCCCCTATTTTAGGTTCCATCTTTGCATCACGCAAGACCACTGTCTTGACTAACAAAGGTGACATACCATAGAGGATTACAGAAAAATACAAGAGAAACCAAGTCCTACTCTAGCTTCCTTTGGTGAGATCATTTCTTTCAGATTGGTATCAGATTCCATTTAATACTGTCCATTCTGAGATCTTTCTTTTTCCCTCCACAGAAGGCCTCTCAACTGTCACTCTGACAAGTCGGCCTTTTTCTGATGTCCCTAAGTGCCTGTTCTACCAAGGACTCAGATAAGAATTGGAGATGAGTGACTAGGTTAACTGATAAAATTGCTAATTAAAGCCCTGTTTTCAACACTCCTGAAAGATTCACCAACTGGGCCAAAATTCAGAACATAGAGGAAGTTTTACTTTTAACAGTGTACACTGCTTGGTAAACAAAAGGCTTTAACAATTTCAAAGAAAGTAATGTCAAGACATTTCCAAAGACATTTTTCCCTCCCACGAGGTACACAAATGAAACAAGTTAGTCAAAGCTTCGTAAGGGTTTTCTTCCTCGTGAACACTGCCACTTGGCAGGGAAGCACAGAGGTTGATAACTAAACATTTATACATCATGTGAGAGCAACACAAATATAGAAACGTGTTTTTCCTTAAAAAAATAAATCTAATCTAATAATTTCTATTTTAGAAATTATTGTAATGAGAGATGAAAAAACTGTGTTTCTGACTTTCCCAGTCAGATACCGTCAGAGACAGCATCGTGTGGTGATTTAGAGCATGGACTCAGCAGCCAAAACCCTGGCTTTGGAATCTATTTCTGCCGCTTCCTAGCTGGGTCACCTGGAGCTAGTTATCTAACTTGTCTATGCCTCAGGTGTCCCATCTGGAAAACTGGAAGGGCAGTAATAATACCTACCTCACAGTGTTGTAATGAGGACTGGATGACTTAAATCTATCAAATACTTAGAAGAGTATGAGACACATAATCACAGAGTGTATCTTATTATTCTTAAGAGTCTGTAAACAAAAATGATCTTTAAGTGTCTGAACATAAGATTTAACTCCCCTAAGTGTGTTTGTATTATAATGAAAGATAGCTAGCTTCTCAGAGCCGTTCTTTTTTTTTTCCATTTTTTATTTAAATTCAAGTAATTAACATATAATGAATGTATTATTGGTTTCAGAGGCAGAGGTCAGTGATTCATCAGTCTTATATCATACCCAGGGTTCGCAGAGCCTTTCAACACCCTTCCGTACTTGAACTAATTTGATCACGGGATCTTTTTCCATAGAGGGCCTTGATTCGATTTCACACCAAGAATATCCTCATCTATAAAATGAATCTCTGGTATGACTGTTAAACTTCCTTCCCGCTCAAATGATCATCAGCCTTAAACTCCTGACCTCCCCGGCGCACTGGCTAATGATCATCCTCTCGTGACTTTTCTCACCACAAGGGCCTAACCCCAAATATGAATGTCACCCACTCTGCTGGGAAAAGTCCATGCAGAACTATCTCCGGCGTAATTTTTTTTTTTCATTTGTAAAAAGAAATGGGTTCATTTCCGCTGAGGGCTCTATCCTTTCCCGGAGCTGGTCAATCCTTCCGGCGACAGACACGTGGTGTGTGGACAGTGTAAAGAAGGAGAGGTGGAGTGTGGATGGGCGGGAGGGGGAGAAAACAGAGAAGAAACACAGCCTCCCCAGGTCTTCCCTTGCCTGTTGCCCGGTCTGAAAGAGGAAGTGCATTAAAATGGGACCATCTTTGATATCACTTCTCATGTGGCTGGAAGCAGGACTCTCGCAGTTCAAACGTCGGGTGTTGAGACTGTATTAAAACATGAGGCTCGGGAACATCAAAGGCTACTCGTGGGTGGTTTGGGCCAGGATGAGGTCACTGCTGCCCTCAACCGTAATAGGTGTGGAGACACTGTGTACCTGCAAGATGGTGGTGTTTGCTTTTCTTCTGCTGATAAATGTGGCGCTGGGGGAAGAGATGCCTTTGGGTGCCTGAGGAATGATCTACTGTAAAAGGTTTAATGGCAGACAGGTATCAGGTTAGGGTTACGGGGGCAACTTTTTGAACGGGGATGTCCTTTGTTCTCAGAGAATAGGCTTCTTAAATTGGTGGTGCAAGGACAGACTTTGATAAGAAAGGCTTCCTGCGTGACCACCAAATTTTAAAAAAGGCAATATAATTCTGGCAATAGGTCATTTGGATGACATCAAGGAAGGACAGAAAAACCTGAGAGTAACCTCTTTTTGCTTGTTTGTACTTAAATATCTTTATCTTACATTAGTTGCACAACATGCATCTTAAATATGTTCTTTTTTATTGCAATAGCATAAAATTGAGGGAAGAAAACTCGGCATAGTTTCCACTAGCAGGTTCTAAGAAATAACCTCTCTATCTGCTATTTACTTCTATTATACGTATCTATAATAGCTTTAAAATGTTTTAGTACAATATTGTAAACGGCCTTAAGATTAGGAATATATACCATGAAAGAGCCCTCATGAAGACAGTCCTAAAAAATTTTTTTAAAATAAAAAATAATAAAAAATGAAAAGGGGCGCCTGGGTGGCTCAGTCGTTAAGCGTCTGCCTTCAGCTCAGGTCATGATCCCAGGGTCCTGGGACTGAGCCCCGCACTGGGCTCCCCGCTCAGCGGGAAGGCTGCTTCTCCTTCTGTCTCCACCCCTGCTTGTGTTCCCTCTCTCTGTGTCTCTCTGTCAAATAAATAAATAACATCTTTAAAAAAAAATAAAAAGACAGTCCTAACCCCTTTTGAGAGCTAAAAGCCTTACTGTATCCATGGATAATGGGTTAACAAATAAATATTTGGCCTCCAATATCGAGCTCAGACAAGAAAAAAAGCCAAGCAGAAGCCAATGAAAACAGAGGAAACAAAGACCGATGGCAGAGAACGGTTCAGGAGGCGGTACTCCCACCCCTGCAGCATGGGCTTGCTGGCCTAATGCTGTCCCAGGAGCGAGTCCTGAGGAACCCCACTTGTGGGAGGCCGTTTCCTAACTCAGGCTCTGCGGAACCCCGTCTGTACTCGGACTCACCACCAGGGCTTGTGAACTGCCCTGAAATTGTTCACTATCTGTTTTAACTCTCCTCATAATTTGCGAATTCTAAAAAGTACTTTGCTTTCTACTTTCTTCTCATCCCACACGCATCTCGGGCAACACTGTTTATTAAAGAGACACTTAATCATTATCCATTGAAGGAGAAATGAGCTCTCCACGTGATGGGAAGGACACAAAGAATATAAAGAAAATACGGTAGTCCTCCCCTGGTACTAACCCCTGCTGCATCTTCTCGGTGGGCTAAAAACATAGACAGACATTTCATTTCTAACTGCCATGTTATACATTGGGAGGGGGGAGGGGGATCATTCTCTGCTAGACTCAGGTCCAATTTCCATTGTGATTTCTGCCCTCCGGAAATAAACATCGTGGTCAGGATGTCTGCCCAGCATCCTTCCGGCCCAACAAAACAGTGGTTCCCAATGAAATGCGAGTACTCTTGTGAGACTGCGCGGGCGGTCCCCGGTGGCTGCAAACTCACGAACCACAGGTTTTTAACCACTGGTGGCGTTTCAAACCACCTAACTGAACAAGTCCCTCAGACAGCTGTCACTTAAGATTCCTGGGTTTCGATGAAAGGCCAGAGTACTTGTAATTACTCCCCTCTAGCACCCTTGCCCTAAACACAGCACACAGCATTGGCAACAATTTTCAATAAAATGACCGGCCTGTGCATGGGAGAATAGAGCAGACATCTAACGATCGATAGAAAAAAGACACAGGGGTTTTTGTTTCCTTTTATTTTTTTCTTAAGTTAGCAGAAAATCCCCGAGGTCGAAAAACAATTACAACCCTTAAGGTTCCACTAATTTTAATCTCCTTCTATCTTTCACTGGATTCCAAGATTCAATTCCCTGTGGCAACTCTGTTGAACCCCATTTCATTTAGTGTAGTTCACCTGAGAAGAAAATGCTGTTTTGCTCAGTGGAAGAAGTCATTCCTTGGGATGCATATCATTCCACTGGGAACTCTGGGGCTGATCAATTCTTTAAGAAAAAAATGACTGTAATTGTTGAATTTAAATAGCTTAGTTTAACCAATGAAAATGAAAAAAAAGGGGGGGGAGGGGGATAAATAAATAAATGATTTCGTTTACCGAGCAATCTATCAAGACAACTCATGAGAAATGTCTGTCCAGTGTCATGATTCCCCATTTTACAAATTAAGAAACAGACTCGACCACTTTAATTTCCCAGCCCCGAAGCTCTATCAGCTGAGAGAGTCGGTCCCGAAATCCACAGTCCATTGATATCAAATCCAGTAAAAAAATCATACATGACCATACAGTCACAACTTCTGCCACACGCGCTTCTTCCTTTTCTTACTATATCCCTCTCCGCTCTCTGCTAATCTGATCGGTTATTCGCCCTCAGCATCCTCTGGGCAAGCCTCCACCCCTCCCAATTTCGGCCACGCTTTTTTTCCTACTCCACGTGGTCCCCGTCATACCACCACCTCCTCTGCCCAATAGGCCCCGCTGCCCTCTGCTCTGTGGAAGGCCCGTTCGTCAGGAGCCAAGTCCTAGCCTCTCTGCAGGCTCAGGTTTTCACTTCATTCGTCCTCCCACCTCTTGCTTTTTTTATTACTATTATTATGTTACGTTAATCACCATACATGACATCATTAGTTCTTGATGCAGTGCTCCATGATTCATTGTTTGTGCATAACACCCCGTGCTCCGTGCAGCACGTGCCCTCCTTAATACCCGTCACCAGGCTAACCCATCCCCCCACCCCCTCCCCTCTAGAACCCTCTGTTTGTTTCTCAGAGTCCATCGCCTCTCATGGTTCTTCTCCCCCTCTGATTCCCCTCCCCCTTTATTTTTCCCTTCCTGCTATCTTCTTCTTTTTTCTTTTGTTTAACATATAATGTATTATTTGTTTCAGAGGTACAGGTCCGTGATTCAACAGTCTTGCACACTTCACAGCGCTCACCATAGCACATACCCTCCCCAGTGTCCATCACCCAGCCACCCCACCCCTCCCACCCCCCACCACTCCAGCAACCCTCAGATTGTTTCCTGAGATTAAGAATTCCTCATAGCAGTGAGGTCATATGGTACCTGTCTTTCTCTGATTGACTTATTTCACATCGCCTGCTCTTAAATGCAACCAGGCCACCTTCTGGGGACACCACAGGCTGATGACTTGAATACCCCACTTCCGGGGCTCCCTCTAAAAGTTCTCCTTTTCTCCCAAACATGGTTGCCCATCCACTGTCTTACAATTCCCACTCAATTGCCTTTCCTCTTCTAAAAGGAAACCTCCCGCGCATGCCTCCTTCTCCTCACCCTGTTTTCCATCAAATACCAGTTTCTAAAGTCCTCTCATCTCTTTTCACTCTATCTCCCCCATGCTCAGTCCTCCCTTCCACATAGCCATCGGTCATCACTCTCAGTGACTTCGACATTCAGGCTGATAATGATTCCCACGCACCAACGTCTACTTTCTCAACTTCTCAACTTCCTCAATTCTAAAGTCCTTTCTTTCAACTTAGCGACACACAACCACACACTGGGCCAGAAGGACGGGTAGGATTTGTATACGCAGAGATTAAGGGAAGAAGCTATTTTCTAAGAAGTGTGTGAGAAAAGACAAGGAGGTTCAAGTGGGTTTAGTATTCGGTGGGATAATGGGAATAATACTGCTTGCCTCATGATAGAGAAGACAGAAAGGAGAGGGAGATAAGAATCAGAGAACGATCAGCTCTCCATATCTGGATGCCTTGTCCTCACTACTTCACTGTAAGCTTCTTATTTTTAATCCTCTACGTTATTTGGTAAAGTATTCAGTAAGTGTCTTCTAGAAACCCAATCATCTGTTATCCAGCAAAAAAGTACTGTAAATCAGAGACCTTCTATAAGACCTATTTTTCTAATTATCCCCAGCTTACATGATACCCTATGCTTTCAGTGGAATGTTAATTAGATAAGACACTCTCTACAAAACTTATTTTTAAGATCAGAGTATATACCCACTAGTCTACTCTTTAGTTAGAAATTATTAAACTTACAAAGACTTTTTCTGTTCATAACTTATGGTCTTCACTTTGTATAGTACCTACATTCAAAACAAGCTACCCCTTACTCTTCACAAACATGGTCTGTATCTATTTGAATTTCTCCACCAGTGAAGATGCTTTACTTCAAACTGTGTTATACTGTGTTCTTGAATCACTACTGAACTTTGGAATTCCCCATGGCAAAATCATTAATGGCTGCATCTTGAAAAAATTTTTTTAAGACAAAATAGTTCCTAAACAGTACATCATGGATGACACTCTCACCCTGAAGGTTAAGTAGATTAGTATCATGCCAAGACATTTTTCTCTTTCTGGGATATACATCTCAGTCCTATTTCTAATATCTTTCTCATCCACACTGCCAAAATGTTCCAATGTTTTAGTTAGGAAGATAAAATGCTTCCCCTTATACTTCCACACAAAACCAATGACTTGTTTTTCCATCATATTTATTACTGCGGCAAAAAAAGAAAAAAAAAAAAGCCTTTCTGCACACCACAGCTTAGTCATATTACAGAAGTTTCCACCTCAAATAGGTTGCCCAGTGCCACCCGTAATTTAAGGGTGAGTGATCTCCCAACTGTGAGAAGAATTTCACTTCCCTGTTGGATATCAATTGGGTAACTTCTTATGGAATAATATGCCTCAAAGTTACAGGATCTGACAGACTCCTTCTGGGAGTCTGTGCGGGAAATACAGTGGAAAGAGTGCTGGACCAGGACCAAAATACATGGCTTCTAGTGACTTCAGACACATGGTTTCACAAATAAAAATATTCTGTGGGTACCACGGAACAGAGCTCTGAAATCATGACTCTGCTGGAAAATTAGGAACACATGACTGCCGTAGCTCTTGCTCTAGTTCTCGTATTTACTGTCTCTGAGATTTTGTATGTGTTATGTCACCCTGCCCCTATCTCATCTGTACAGTGGCAATCACACCTACCTTACTGAACTCAGAGCACCTGTTATCATAACACAGGAAATGGCGAGTGTCCTCTCTTCCTCTCTCCGTGACTGCCCTGGCTTATGCTGGCAAAGAAGCTTAGTCCATTACTCCACTCCCTGCCTTTTGAGGTAACACATGAAGGCCACTTTAGACTACTTCCATATCCCCTTGGGTCCCGAACCCTTAGCTCTTCCCTGGTCCCTCCTCCCTTTTTCTTTACCACTTTTTCTTCATTTGCTCCCTTGTCAATCTTTACCTGAAAGATGAGCTGAGTATCAGCTGGTCTTTCTGATTCGTGGGCATATAAAATGAGAAATATCGCAACTGTTCTGACTACTTTTCTTGCTAAAGAGACTCAACTTTTCACCAAAAATAGGCTGCTCAAAGAAAAGCAGCAAATTGACTCAAACCAGACTCATGTTTTTTTGTCCGCAATGTTCCCATAAAATTCACAGTCTGCATGTTTCTTTTAAAACATCCAAAACTTTCCCATTCTGAAGGAATACCATGTAGTCATTCGCTTTGTGGAAGTGCCCAAGTTAAAATTGGAGTGTGAGTTTCCATGGACAATTAGTGTTACTTTTAAAGTCTGAGAATCAGGGGCGCCTGGGTGGCTCAGTCGTTAAGCGTCTGCCTTCGGCTCAGGTCATAAGCCCAGGGTCCTGGGATCGAGCCCCGCATAGGGCTCCCTGCTCAGCAGGAAGCCTGCTTCTCCCTCTCCCACTCTCCTTGCTTGTGTTCCTCTCTCGCTGTGTCTCACTCTGTCAAATAAATAAATAAAATCTTCAAAAAAAAAAAAAGTTTGAGAATCAGGTCATCCTCCCTAAGGCAAAGGTTGTTCACAGTTAATCTATACAGGTCTTGAAAGTCTGTTTTAGTAAGTGAACTATTGTTATTGAGCATTTATTCCCCGAGCTCAAGACATTTTGCCATTGTAAATGCCTCAAAAACAATGTTCAAACATTTGATACAGTAAAATTGGATTTATCTTCACACATGATCCTAGGTTCTGATTTTCTCTTTCTGTACTCATTGCTTTGGGAAATTAACATGATCATATCTGTTCAACCACTAGTACAAATACACAATGGCTTCCAAATATTAAAGATCAGCCTTCAATTAAAATTATTAGACAACAATTTTTATGCCTCACTACCGCTCTTAAACTTAATATCTTGAATACGAAGTAATTTCTTTCTCCACAGGCCATCAGTTCTTAAATTCTCTATGACCTTGAATGACACTATCACCTTAATCCCTGTAGCTCAAATATTATACTTCCTATTACTTCAGTAACTTCAGAGTTAGTTAATCATCTAACTCAAGAAGGGAACAATTCCTTGAATTGAGATCAGGTTACCTAAAACCTACTGCATCACCCTCAGAATAAAATTTCTTACCGTGGCCTACAAACCCAAGACCCTATGTGACTGGATTCTGCCTGCTCCTCTGGTCTCATCAACCACTCTAACTCTAGTGACACGAGCCTCCTTGCCATTCCTATTACTGTGGCTAGTTACCTCCTCCTTGCCCTGTGAGTCTTGGCCACAATGTCACTTTCTCAAAGAGAATTTCCCTGACCACCTGGCCTCTTGCCAAGTTACCATCTCATCACCTGGTTTTATTTTCTTCAGAGCACCCACCCTGTTTACTTGTTGATTATCTCCCCCAATACACACACACACACACACACACACACACACACTTGAATGTAATCCATGAGAATGAGGGCTTGTCTATCTTCTTTTCTCAGCCATTTCCTCACTACCCACTAAATCAAATGGCAACCCTCAGGTCCCGTTATTCTCTCCCAGGCTACCCTGCACTTTGCCTTTCCATTCACTCTTCACACTCACAGGTACTCATTCGGGTTCTGTCTACCACCAGAGACTGTAATTTCAGAAAGAATATGAAATGCATCTGTCCCATTCACCACTACTTCTCTACCACCCATATTTCTCCACCACCCAGCACAGAGATTGACGTAATAGACACTCAATAACTACTTGTGGAAGGAAGGAAGGAAGGAAGGAAGGAAGGAAGGAAGGAAGAAAGGGAGGAAGGAAGGAAGGGAGGAAGGGAGGGAGGAAGGAAGGGAGGGAGGGAGGGAGGGAGGGAGGAAAGGAAGAAGGAAGGGAGCAAAAGGAGAGAAAAGGGGAAAGAATAAGGCTTGAAGGTGACCAACCCTCCCAATTTGCCTGGGAATGAGGAACTTTCAGGGCTCAAACCCAGAAATACCCAGGATAAGTTAGTCACATTTGCTTTGAAGGAAACCCTTCAAAGGATTATGCAGACATATAAATTCCTGCAGATGAAAAATATACGTTTATCCTGCATGCTTAACAAAACAGCCAGATGTAATTTGCAATATCTGGTCCAGCAACTAGTGTAACCTTACTGGTTACACTGAGCACTTGGGAGGAAGCTGCTGAGTCCTTCTATGCCACATACTCACACATAAGGTATCCAGATACCCGTGCACAGTCTGGACCAGGAATGAGCAGCTGACCCGGAGGCAGTCACTGAGAGGCATCTCATGAGAGAACGCAGCTTAGTGTGGGGGCTGGGGGAGCACTCTAAAATGGAAGATGATTAAGTATACCACCCTCTCAGGGGAGGTCTGAACTGGCATTTACAAAGGGGGGGAGGTCAGGGAGAAGTGTCAGGGGCAGTAGATGCAGAAATAGCAAATAATGTCAGCCTAGTGGTGACACACAAAATAAGGAGTAACGAGTTCCTGGATTTCTGAGTCTCAGAGTGTGGGAGTCATTAAGAACTGTATCCCAAAGTACACTACAGTCTCCTTGAGGCCTGAATATTTGGCAGCTGAAACTGTTTCTTGCTTCCTTATTTCCCACGGTATCCTTACAATAAACCACACTAAGTAAGGTAATCTGAGCATGTCTCTGTTTCTTACAAGTTAAAAGAACCTAAAAGATCATTATTTCCTCAGTCAACAGGATTAATGGGATAAAAAATGAGAATTAAGACCAAAAAGTCAGAAAAAATAATAATATGCTGAGATATAAACCAAATCCCTCGGCATCAAATGCTCACAAATCCCTAGTGAGGAGAGATTGGTGACCAACTAACCCACAGTCTTAGGAGTTACTTAGAACTTTCCCTATGAGTTATATGTGTTAGTGTGGTTATTTTTAATAATCACTTGTAGTTTCAATTTACTATTTAAAGAGTCCTTTAAAACCTTGCGTGCACTGGAAATACCTGAATTTGAGTGGGTAAACCGTAACAACCTCGTGATAGATAATGCGGAATAGAAGCAGAATTGAAATACTTTGGGAATATGTCCACCCACAGCTGAAGGGAAGAGAGGAGGATGGGGTTATAGAGTTATAATGAATTCCAAAAGAAATACAAACTAAATATTTTGTGTTATTACAAAATAAATATAAAACACACAAATAGGAAATAAGAATATATACTAAATATTCATTTTTTTCTTGATTGTATAATTTCCACAGAACTGGGTGACTCAGAACCTTATTAACATGTCAAAGTGCTCCCAAAAATTTCCGGAAGTCTTCTCAGCCAGCCCAAAACCTTGAAAGAAGGACAACTGGGAAACCGTCCCTAAGAGCAGCTTTCCACTGAGAGTTTAATACAACTCTTACAACTAGATGAACAGCCTACTATCAACTTGCAATTGCTCATTTTATTTAGGTTCTGGAGGATACGTTTTTTAATAAAGTCGTCTATAAATATTTTATTTAGTTCTTGGATTCTTAAAGCACATAAAATAAATGAGGGGGAACAGTAATCCAAGCAAGAAGGTATGTGGGCTACCTTGGAAAATTGGCCAGAACTTAATAATTTTATTATAAAATATTTGAGTTAATTGCATTTATATTCCTTTTTTCCTTAAATTCCTCCTTACAGATCTAATCATTCATTACAATGATATTCACCATTATATTTCCACAAATCGAAGACACTACCTGCCCCAAAACAAAATGTCAGAATCCAGTGCTGAAAAGCATATGAGGAAACGGGGCCCCTATGCACAGCCGGCAGGAATGTACCTGGACGGCCATTCTACTGAGTAACTCAGCAGCACGTATGACACTAAGTGTGTGCACATTCTATAGTCAATAAATCCACCCCAGGCATACACTCCAGAGAAATTCCTATACCAAGTACAAAAGACACATACAATAGTGCTTATTACATCATCATTTATGATATCAAAAGCTTGAAAACAACCTAAATTTCCACCTTACAAAAACAGAAATAAATGTCTCTCATGCACAAAATAGACCATAATACAGCAAGAAAAGAGACAAACTAGGTCTACTTGGATAGAGTTAAACTATGTAGGGTTGAGTGGTAGGGCAAAAAAATGCAAAAAAACGGAAGAATATGTGTAGCACAACAGCATTTATATGATTTAAAAAAAATCAAAATCATTTATATTTTTCATGAATAACCATACTGGTAACTAAAAGTACAAAAGTTGAAATGAAGGATGCAAATTAAATATATAAGAATGGGGCCAATGAGAGAAAAGAGCAGTGAGTTTGAGACCAAGGATCAAAAGTAAATGAATAAAATAAATAAAAGTGAGACCATGACCTAAAGATAAAATACCGATCCCATTTGCTCCTAAAGTGCCAACTTGTTGTCTCTCTTTCCTCCCCTTCAGTGCACTTCTCAGTCCTTTCACGCATCCAAAATGACTCTCCCTTTTTTCTTAAAGATTTTTATTTATTTATTTGAGAGAGAGAGAGAGAGAGAACGAGAGAGCACATAAACAGGGGGGAGGGTCAGAGGCAGAGGAAGAAGCAGACTCCCTGCTAAGCAGAGAGCCTGATGCGAGACTAATCTCAGGACCCCCAGATCATGACTGAGCAGAAGGCTGACACTTAACCTATTGAGCCACCCAGGCGCTCCAAAATGACTCTTTCTAATGTCACTAACAATTCTTTTTGCTAAAATGAAAGGACATTTTGGTTCTTTTTTTAATAAAAACTGTATATATTTAAGGTGTACAACACGATGATTTGATACACACATACATAGTAAAATGATGACTACAGTCAAACTAATCAACATATCATCTCCTCACACAGTTACCATTTACCATTTTTTGTGTGCCATGAATGCAGCTGAAATCTACTCTTAGCATATTTCCAGTGTTCAATATGGTATTATTAAGTATATTCTTCATGCATGTACATTAGATCTCTAGAATTACTCATCCTACATAACTGCAAATTTGGGCCCTTTGACCAACATCTTCCTATTCTCCTCTTTCCCCTCCCCACCCCCAGACACACACCCCAGCACCTGGTAACTATCTTTCTACTCTTTGCTTCTCTAAATTCAACTGTTTTTTAGATTCTACATGTAAGTGAGGTCATGAAGTTTTTGTCTTTTTCTGTCTGGCTTATTTCACTTAGCAAAACGTCCATCTATGTTCAACTCTTGCTTTATTTGATTTCTCATGAGCATCTGACTCTTCCTTCTCACACGTTCTTACTCTGTTTTCCTCAACAGCCCAGGCTCCTACTTTGCTCTCTTCTCACTTTCTGTTTCATTTGTTTTGCTGTTTCACCCACTTCCTAATCAGCCTGTAAAAAGTTCTAGTTCCCCCAGGGCTTCCCTAGACATTCCTCTTTCTCTGGACCACACAAGGCATCGTCTAATTGCCTCTCATTTTTTTAGTGTTGCCCAAATATATTTGTATCTCCAACGAGACCACTCTCTGAACCTCTAGCCATATAAACAACTGCCTTCTTAACATCTCTGACAATTTCAAAGGGCCTCGAACATATCCAAACTCATGCTCTTTTCCTTAAAACTTAGTTCGTTTTCAATGACCCCATGCAGTAAATGGCACCATCATTCATCCAACTGCTTCAACTAGAAACCAAAAAGTCTTCTCCTATTCCATTGTCCTCTATATCCAGTATCTCACTAGATGTGTTAACTTTTTTTTTAATGTCCTAAGTATCTCTTGCATACATCCACACCCCACAATCACACTGCTACTGCTTAATTCCAAGCTACTACCATCTCTAATGTGGATCCCTCCAATAACCTCCTAACCGGTCTTTCTACAACTACTGGAATCTGTTCTCCCCCAGGCCACCAGTGTGAGCTTTTCCAAATGCAAATCTGATCATGTCAACCCTGGCTAAAAACATTTGAATAATAGCACATTGCTCTTAGGATAAAATCAACATCCTTATGATAGCCCCCACACCTCTGCCTAAAAACCCATTTCTATGTCTGCAGACTCACCACATACCCCTCTTCACTTTGGCTGTCATGTTCCACCTTAAGTTCCTCAAATAAGCCATGTTCCTTTCTACCTCAGGGCCTTTGCACACACTGTCTCCACTGCCTAAGATGCTCTTCCCTCTATCTTTCTTATTCTTCAAAACTTGGCTCAAATTTTATTCAAGGAAGCTTTCACAAATTGCCCTGTTATATGATCACATAGTACTCAGTTATTATTCCCTTATAACACTTACCACCATTTGTAATACATATTTATGTACGGTTATTTTATAGATTTCTCACCCCCACTACAAACGTAAGTTTCATGAGAGTAAGAAACATGTACGTTTTTCTTATCAATGTATCCCTAGTACTTTCTAGCATGGTCCCTGTCATACTCAGTAAATATTTGTTGAATGAGGAAATAAACCCAAGTATACGATCCCACCCTAGAAATTATCTTCCAATCAAATTCCATGAAAATCCTAACCCCACTATATTAAGTATTAGCTTCTCTATTAATGCCACAGAGACTGATAATTAACATCTTAACATCTAGTCTCCCTTTCTAATGAAATAGAATCCCAAATTTTTTCCGGGAGTAAGTAATATTATGGTCTGAATGCTTACAGCCCCCCAAAATCTATGTTGAAGCCCTAACCGACAATGTGATAGTATTTGGAAGTGGGATCTTAGGGAAGTAATTAGGTTTAGATGAGATCATGAGGGTGCAGCCCCCATGATGGGATTAGTGTCTTTCTAAGAAAAGGAAGAGACCAGAGTCTTCTCTTTCTCTCCCCATTATGTAAGGACATAGGAGAAGGTAGCCATCTGCAAGCCAGGAAGAAAGTTCTTACCAGGAACAGAGTCTACCAGCACCTTATGTTGGACTTCCCAGCCTCTAGAACTATAAGAAATAAATGTCTATTGTTTAAGCCCCCAGTCTATGATATGTGGTTATAGAAGCCTGAGCTAAGACAGGCACACAGAAAAAAGGAAGGAAAGAAAGAAGGGAAGGAGGGAGGGAAGGAAGGAAGGGAAATGTCAGTGTCCTTTGCATCCCAGTGGAACCACATGAACAAGTGTGAACTAACAGGTTGCAAATGCAACTTCCTGGTCATGCCCTTAAAGGAAACGGGAATGCCCTCATTCTCCCCTTTCCTCCTTTCTCCTTCATGCTGCAGAACAAGGTGGTGAGCAGATGAGAGCAATACTCAAAATGGAATAACAACATAGGAAAAACCAGGCCCCTGCTGACTATGCAGAGTCACCATAGCTGCGCACACTCAGAGGAGCAGGAGAAGGAAAATTTTATCTTGTTTTAAAGTCTTGTTTTCAACCTCCATTACAAGCAACTAAACCAACATCCAATCAATACATTCCACTAATTAATATATTCACTGTGTGAGTATTCCTTGGAAGGGTGACATAAAAAATTGTCACATAAATTCCTCCTAACCAATAAGGCTGTGCCCAGAAGGTTAAGAAAGAAGAAAAAAGGAAATCTAGATTCAGGAAAAAGACATAAAGAGCGGCCAAAAAAAAAAAAAAAAAAAAAATTCACCTGCGATTTTTTTTTCAGGCCTACCCAAGTCAACCATATGTCCAGCTTATGGCTGAGCTTTGTCACCAAAATATTTTGTCAAGCACGCCACCATCCCAATCTTCCCTCCAAGCTCTTTTAAAGCCCTCGAGGTCCTTAAGGAATCCATCTGCCTCCAGCTGTGGTCAGTTCATTTTGCATCCACCCCACTTCCCCCTTCCTGGTCACCCTTGCAGCTTGCCAAAGCTGAGATTCCAACTGGACGCTCGTTTTAGACAGGAGGCACTGGAAGGCAGGAAAGGAAGGAAGGAAGGCAGGCAGGCAGGCAAGGAGGGGAGGGGAAGGGGGAGAAAGGGAAGGGGAGAAAAAAGTTTCTAATTTAACCCAAATAGAAGCCCCATAAATCCATGCCACCCCATGCCACCACCTGCCATCCAGAGATTGTTTACACGTGTATTGTGCTAACTGCTGCCAGGGCACAGGTTGGGATCCCCGCCATGGGCACACTCACTGGTTTTCCCTGGAAAACTCAAGGCTTTTCCTGCAACTGCTCAAGCCACGTTGGAAGTATCCCTGACTGTCTGTGACTTCATTTACCTGTTTGCTCTGCTTGCTTATCTTTCTCTCAATACTTTCATTATCTCAATTCCAAGTCATTTACTTAGAGATTAAGCAAAAGACAGAGTAAGATTCGTCAAAAAAACCAGTGCATGCCATTGATATATCTATATATGACCACTCCTAAAAAATCAGTTAGTCTTTTTTTATCTTTCTACAAAGGAAAAAGAACAGAACCAATGAGAGGAGCATAAAAGAATGATGTAAATACATTTGTGTATTTTTTTATTATTGGTTAATCTTTATATGTTAATGTCAAAGGTTTTGGAAGTAAAATAATCATAGAATGAAGAGAGGAAAAATGAGCATATCTGAATGATAAATCAAATTAATCTTCTATCCCTCATCATTGCTATAGCATTTTATTGATTCTATATCATGTTGCTCATAGGATATGATTTAATGTATTAAGAAAGTATTGTCTGGGGGCACCTGGGTGGCTCAGTCGTTGGGCATCTGCCTTCCGCTCAGGTCACGATCCCAGGGTCCTGGGATCGAGCTCCGCGTCGGGCTCCCTGCTCCGCGGGAAGCCTGCTTCTCCCTCTCCCACTCCCCCTGCTTGTGTTCCCTCTCTCGCTGTGTGTCTCTCTCTGTCAAACAAATAAATAAAATCTTTCAAAAAAAAAAAAAAGCATCGTCCCAAACACAGCTTTCTCCACTATCACCAACTGGCATAGAACCCAGTATTTCACAACAAGACATTATTTTAGGTTAAAATGATTGCATTTTCAAGAGATCCCTATTAAAATTATTCCACTTGCCTACCACTTTATGTGCATAAAGTAATTGTATTTAATCCTCACCACAAACCAGTGAAGCAGACACCACTGACCTCATTTAAAAATAAAAATAAATAAGTAAAAGAAAGTAAAGTCCTATAGTTGGTGAAGGCTGAATGAGAACTCACACTACTGAGTTCCATGTTCCTCTTGCACTTCACACTGTCCACTCTGGAACACAGTCAGGCAGGACAGAGCTTTGCAGTTCGGGTCCTCCTTGCCACATGCCAGAATCAGAAACGCCAACTCAGATTTTCTTGCAGAGCAGAGAACACTGCAACTGTAATCACATAACAGGGCCCACTGATGTATTTCCAGATGCCCCCTGCTCAAGACTCCATTATCCTTATGTTTCTATACAAACGTTATCTTCTTATTTGCCAGAAAACAGGATGATAACAATGACAGAGAGTTACAAGGCTTAACTGACACTTAATGAATTCTCCTTTTATAGGCATCCAGCCAAGTATTCAACAAACCACACAGCTCTCAATATAACTGGTATTTCCTCCATTCTGAAATAAGCTCACCCCTAATGCATAGGGCTGACCCCCCCTTAAATGAATGGAAAGTGCCTAATTTTCCAAAGGTCAGAAAGCCAAGGCTGGTAAGGTCCTTATACAACATAAATCGATAACATTTCTTAATTATAAGAATTCAGACATATTTTAAATACACAAATCAAAACTGAAATTATTTCTCCTTTATAGCTTGCTGGTGGGGCCATTTTAAAATATAAGAAACAATCATTAAAACAATAGGCATTTGTTACCATCTTGTATATAGAAGATAATAGCCCCAAATTTCAATTCAACACGGTAAAGGCAATGAGGAGACACACATAATTCTATCTCGGGGAAGTAACTCTTAAACTTCATCTTTAAAACAAACAAACAAAACAAAACAAAACAAAAAATATGAGAGAACCAAGAACACAACTAATAACTCAACCTAATACCCAACTCCAGTGAAATTTCCATACATCATATGGAAATAGCTTCTGAGAATTACAACTACCAACATTTGTTCTGTTCTAATTATCTTACAAAGTAATTTCAAATGCATTATCCGGATCAATCGCCATAAAAGCCCTATTAAGAAAATTTAAGGCTCAGAGAGTTATCCCAAGTGCTTAAGTGGTGAATCGGGGACTAAAGATATTCCAGAACGTTAATCTTTTTGCTAAACCATTATTCTACTAGTAAAATCTAGAGATTAATGTTTATGAAAGAACTGAAGTCCCTGAGGGAAAACTGGGAATGAAGTTACTGAACAATAAGAAACTGTTGATTTAAGGAAGAGACTCGCTGGTCTCGATTGTGCTCCTGACCTCTTCACTCAATCTACTCTTAGGGTCACCCTAAATCTTTGCTGCATAGAAAGTATGGGAGTGGGCGTCCTTCCAACCACTTCTGGTTTGGTGCTGGCTGATTCGGATTGCTTTTTGCTCAAGTAAAACTTGTCGTGTTTCTAATATGCCTCGGTTTATCTTTTAACAGTTCTGGTGTCACGGGAAGGAACGGAAGGACACCCCGACAGCCCCCGGCGAGCTAGAAGCAACCAAGCCTGGGTACCTGTGGAGGCTCTCGAGCCGGCTGCTTTCTCGCTGCCTCTGGAGGGGGGCGCTAAGTCCCTCCGGGCTCCTGGGTTCTAGCTCCCCAGCTCTTGCACTGAACGCCTTCAGACTTGACACAGTTTCTTTTTTCCGCGAGCCTGGAACCAGCTTGAACCGGCTGCGTCTGACTTAAAAACCCGGACTGGGTCCGGAGTCCGGCTGAGCCCGGGGTTGGACCGGGTCTGACCTAAAAACCGGACTGGTTCCTGCTTGAGCTGAACTGGGTCCAGTGTGAGGTGACTAAAATTTTGTTTTAAGGCTGAACAAGTAGGTTAACCTTACCAAAAATAATCTTGAATTACAGTGGCCACTGTGGAGAACTTTTAACCATCTCAGATAAGCTTATCCGTTTTCGAGGCGCCGTAGAGAAAAAGAGGTCTCAGCCAGGCATTCGCTATAAAGGCTAGAGGGAAAATTATTTTTTCCCCTCTACAGTTTCTGGTGACCAGGGTGAGACCTGCTGGGACAGTTCGTTCACTCTGGAGAGTGCAGACGGCTCATAGGAAAGTTGGCAGAAGCCAGCTAAGGGTAAGAATTCTTAGCAGAATCAGCTCTCCCAGCTCTCTGTCTGTGGTGCCTGGTCAAGAAAGGACGGTAAAATTCCACGCTGTCCCTTCTTTTCCAAATTCAGATTGGCAGGAAAAAAACATCAGTTATCAATCCTTTCTCTCCCAGGGACAGCTGTTGCCTTCTTGTTTGTCTCATTTGTGTCCTATGAACTTGGCTTGGCAGTCGTCAGCTGGGAGCCTCCAAAATAGGGCCAGACAGAAATGTGGGTTGCACCTCATTTGCCGCTAAATATGGTATTACCAAAATGAATTTGTAAAGAGCTCTAAAGAGTTTGACAGTGTTGACTCTCTCCTTCCTGTAAATCTTTCTAGCATTGGCTCCAATAACATTCTTCTGGGAATTTTCTCTAACCTTTTCCATTGCTCCTTCTTAGTCCTTAAATGTTTCCTCTTCTTTAAACTAACCATCAGTGTTGCCCCCCAGATAAATTCCCTGCTTCTCTTCTCTCCCCACTTTATTTACTCTCCCTAGGTAACCTCATATACAACCAAGACTTCACCTACTATTAATTTTATTGACTTTGAAATCCATCAGTCAAGACCTCCTATCTGGATATCCTGATGCGTATTTCCAAATATCTTCTCGAATGCCCCACAGTTATCTCTCACACACATGTTCAGAACTGAACCCATCATCTGGCCACCAAACTTATTTTCATGTATACCTGGCTGATAAATACCAGTGGCTTAAGCCAGAAATTTTGGAACGCTCAGCCACTATTTCACTTACCCTCAATCCCATTTCCAATTATTCCCCAAGTTCTACACATCCTTCCTCCTAGATATTCCTGGGATTTGTCTCATTCTCTCTGTTCCTACTGGCACTACCTCATAACCTGGTTTAGTCCACTTGATGATCTCCAACTTAAATCCCTAAAGACAGTCTTACCCTTTCCAATATGGCTCCTACTCAAATCGTCCTCAAACTGTGGTCCCCAGTCTGGTGATAGTCTACAAACAAGGAGATAAGGAGCTTGCACCAGAAGTTCACTCAAGCACACAGCTTGGTTCAGCTGACATTTGTTTTGTTTTGTTTTGTTTTGTTTTGTTTTGTTTTGTTTTGGTACTCATTCTTTTTCAGTGAAGGAAGCAAGGCATTGCTCTGAATGATGTGGCAAAAGTTCATCTCTTTGAGGACTTATGACCAATACATAGACCAGCTACATTGAATAGGACTGCTGAGGCTGCACCATCTCTGAAGGAATCCCCTGTTCTAGTCTGATCATGCATGCCCAGGACAAGCCACATGGTTCTCACCCTTGTTTGGAGTTTGCCCTGCCCCTCTTCCCCTGGGCTGAGTCAGGAAAACCCTTTATACTATGTGCTTACAGCAATAGGAACACCCATCATATTACTTTAAAAATGTTTGCTCATCTATTTCCCACCTTGTTCCATAGATTTTAGCTGAATAAGTGACTGAACAAATGGATGAATGATTTATACAGGAAAAAGGCCTACAGAATCAGATGTGGTACATTCCTAGCCCATAGGCTTTTAATTAAATTAAAATATGTTAAGTATGTGCATATTTTAAAACAAACGTTTTATTGGCTTATTCAAGATGACTTTAGTCATATGACACACCATATACCTGATACAGAAATTTTTTTCTACAAGCTTATACAGGAAGAAATTCTGACCTACTACTACTCTTTTTGGCAGCAATTTCTGTAGACAATTTGCTATCCAAATCAGATTTGGCACCCGAGATCCATTTCTACATCTACTTGGCCCAAAGTTTACTGTACATATCACTTGAAACCTAGTTTTTCAAGACATTATGCTGTTTTTAAAATTGTATGAGCATGCATTTTAGTCCCATGATAGGTAAATATGTGTGTGTGTTATATTCTTGAAGGCGCAAGAAATGTGATTTATGTAAAAATACATACACACACAAACAAAACAAAAAACAAAACAAAACAAATACATCAAACTGTCCTGTACATTGAGAAATATGAATATTTTCAAAGTAACAGTTTGGAGATATACTTGAAGCTATACTTCCCTATTTAGAGTTGCAGCTGCTTATGCAACTGGCCACCATCTTCAGTTATTTACACCTATGACCTGCAATTATCTCTGATGTGTAGATAGTATACAAAAAAGAAACTATTTGTTCTAGCCTTTCCCCCTAACACCTCCACTTTGGACTCTAAATGAGATCTCAAAAATGACCATTCACTCTGACCTGTTCACCAACCCTTAGGCCTATTCAGTGGAGAATGTGTATCTGGGATAAATAACAGTTTGACATGGGGAAGCTGCATTGCTTTCTAATTCCTCACAGATGAGGTCTTCACAAATTGTATTGTGATTTGTCTGAAAGGCTGCAGATGTCCTGATGGTCAAATGCCTTTCTAAACTATTGTAAGTGGAGGAATGCATTATTATAATATTTTTGGGTTAGGATAATTTGCTATTTTTTCACTATCTGGGGCCCTGCTCACCTCCAAAACAAAAGTTAACTATTTTATTATTTGAATTATAAATCACATTTCTTTCATATTTTAAGAATTCAGAAACTGGGATGTGCCCGAAAGTCAATGTGTACGTAAATGTGGCAGTTTTCTTCTTTTCCCCGCTAAATAGTTGTTATACTGGTGATGGGCCTAATAACTGACGGTATCTTAAACTTGATGAAAAGCCATCTTAAATTCATAAAGATGCAGCAAGTAGTGGTTATTGAAAAACAAGTACCCTGATGTCAAATAACTTATTTTTTTCAATGTCCTTCATAAAAGCATCCGAGTTACTGTTCAACGATACCATATTCCCATCTCCCACTAATGCAATACATGAAATTCACTGCATTGCATTGAGTCTTTCAGGAGTAAGCGTGAGGCTTCCTTGCTTTGTAAATACCCTAGTACATATTAGCATATGGTAGGCTCTAAAAATACCTCTGCTGAATGAAGGAGTGACTATAATTAACGTGCCCTGGAAAATCACAGTGGACGTCTAAGCTCAGTCCCACCTCTAAGCCAGGATTCAACAGAATTACAAGACTCTCAGAATCTCACAGAATATTCCTTCCAACTGTTATGAAATTCCCCACCTGGCATTTGGTCTTTAGAGTCCTTACTAGGACCATGGGGGGAGGGGAGAAATTAGGAGACTTCCCTTTTCTAAGTCCCAGATTTCTGTTGCACAGATCCGGGGACAGAAAAAATACAGTTTTGTTTTTTATTTTTATATTTTCTTTTTCCATACCCTTCATCTTAAAAGGAAATGACAAATTGTCTTATCTAACCAACAACTTTGAGGAGACTGAATCCCATCATTAACATGAGTTATCTCAACTCATGCAGCTTCTAAGTAGCAGACCTGGATTCCACCCATGCCTGTTGACTCCAAGAACAGTATTATCTCCACAGCCATTAGTTCTGCCAAAGGAAAGCATCACCTCCTTAGGCAAGGGGTTGCAAATTCCTCCAGCTCAGTAGCAGGTCAATCTCATTGTGATGCTCTACCCAGAATCTCCCTAAAGCTCAAGTAAGTCATGGTCTTGATCCTACCCTAGGTAGAATAATTACTTGTCTCGTCAAAGCTAATAGGGCAGGTTACGCCCTACTTGCTGTCAACTCCATTTAAGAATACTTTTCCTTTCTTTCATAATGTCCCCATACCGTCTACCCATGGCTTTTCCTTACCGTGTTTCTAGGGCTAGTTGCAGCCACCTCTGAGATTTTACAGGTTAGAACCTTGAAAAAAATCTTCACTTATTTATGTTAGCTTCTTGCGAGATATTTGCTTTTACCAGTGTAGCTTCCATTATCATTTTACAGTGCTTTACCTTCATTCTATAATTCTTCCTGGACTTCATCTGAATTTTCTAGTTTATTATCCTCACATTTTATTTTTTAATTTCCCTGTATCATAATATGCGTTGAGTCACTCTAAAATTTGAAAAAAACAAAACTAGTGAATATTTTTGGTGGCCGTTTCTTTTTAGTTTCAATTCTGTCCTCCTGAGCCTCTGCCTTGACTTTATATCTAAGTATCACCTTTCTTTTTCCCATTTTCTCTGCTTTAATTTGGCAATCATCAGCCTAAATTTTACTTTTCTGGGTCTCACTTGATTCTCAGTTACAATCTAACTGAATTATGATGGCTATCACTCTGCTAAGCAGTCCCTTATGTCTACATCGCCAACCATTTCCTCTGTGTTACTCAAAAGACAGACATAAATCATTTCCTTTCTTGTTTGTTCCTTTAAAGTCCATATTGGGTAACCAACCCGTTCCCTACCGTGTACACAAATGTGGAGTTAAACTGATTTCTTTTAACAGCCTGTGGGCCAGTTATGTCCAAATGGGTGAACACTTCCATAACCCCTTATTTATTCTTTTCATATATGCTTTCCTTGTTTTTCCGTTCCCTCAGACCGCATTAGCCGCATTCCTCGTATCAGTTTACCCTAGGACTAAATTTAATTTTGAGCTGCTTAACAATGATACTACAGTTCTTTAAAGGTCTTCTCACTTTCTCAATTACTCCCAAACTTCATTTAGTTAGAAATTTGTACCACCAAATTGGGTGAAATAGACACATCTTGTTACATAGGAGCAGCGGAAGAATGCTCACACAGTACAGTGTAGATGGTTCTGGAAAATTGTAAGCTTTCGTCAAATTGGGTACACAAATGGCATTTCTGAAACGTCTGAAGAGTTTCTTCTCATCAGTTGCCTGTGGATGGAAATTAGGAGTCCTGGGCTGTCATCCTGTCTCCATCATTAATTACTGCATGACTTTGAGACACTTTCTTAAACTCTCTGTCTTATTCTGGAAATATGACTCTCATTGGGATGCAATTAAGGCTAATAATTTACTCAGCAACCATTCTCTCAGAGACTGTGCACCTTAAGTCAGTCTTAAACCACGTCATCCCAAATTCTGAATAAATTAGATCCGAATTGATGAGTTTGAAATATATTTTTTAATTTTGAGAACTGCTGGCACAGGACTCATTTATTAAACCAATTAAGAAGACCATTCCTTTAAAGAAAATGGAAAAAGAGATCATGCACATCTCCAACAGCCAAATGAATAGGAGGGAGAAGGAATATGGATGATTCCAAACAGGAGGCAATCCAAAAACTTATTCTCTATAGATTGAAGTACAAGACCCAAAAACAGAACAGAAGTAGGGAAATAAAAATAATAGAGAACATCTTTTTTTTCCAGATTTATTGAGGCATAATTGACAAATAAAATTGTGTATATTTAGTGTGTACAATGTGCTGATTTGATATACATATACTCTGTGAAATGACTCCAAATATCACATTAACAAATACATCACCTCACAAAGTTCTTTTTTTTTTTTTTTTTTTTTTTTAGTGAGGACACTTAAGATCCACTCTCTTGGTAGATTTCAAATATACAAAACAGTGTTATTAACTATAGCACCAGGCTGTACATTAGATCCCCAGAACTCATTAATCTTATAAGCTGAAAATTTGCACCCTCTGACCAAGATCTCCCCATTTCCCCCACACCTCAGCCCCTGATAACCAGGATTCTGCTCTCTGTTTCTGTGAGTTCAACTTTTTAAAAATCATATGTAAGTGAGATTATACAGTATTGATCATTGTGCCCTCATCACAACCTGGCACAAACATGTAAGTACGTCACAAAAATTCTCTTACATACTTCTGAACTAGAAGGAATTCTGCTGATGAAACCAGGTAATTGAAGCTGTATAGCTTCTAGGCTAATTTTATGGTTAACATTTTTTTATACCTCCAGGGGATCTAGACATTCTTAGTGTAGAGAGGACAAGACCTCACCAAAGACTGAGATAATTTCATTCTATCGATCATTAGAATCATCAATACCAGACCCTGGAATTAGTACATATTATGAACAGGAAATGGAACCATGAGAAAAGCTTAGAACTGCCTTTGGATCTCGTCCACAAGAGTAAAAGATGACAAGCAGATTATTCTGATGTGACTTGAGTCAGAACTTTAAGGAGGGAGCAGCAAAAGAAGGGGATCAACAGAAGTTGACACCAGGGTTCAGAGTAAGAGAAACTTGAAGAGATGGTGAACTTGGGCTAGGAGGAAGGGGCAGAGTGGACCACTTGCTTTCATAATGTTTAGAGAACAAGATAATCCTTCCAGTCTTTTATGAAACCTATCTTTAATTTTAGGTAAGTGAAAAAAAATCACCATTAGAAAAAAATAATTTTGATTAAAAAAGCATGAGCTTCCAAATAACTTAAGCAATTTTTTTAAATATCTGATTTTGAAGGATAGGAAACTTGAGATTCCAATTTGCCACCAACATTTTAAATTATATACATGAAATGTCAGACCCACTCAACTGGTGATTATGCAGAAAGCTCATTGATACGTTAGAGTGATCAAAACCACCTATAGAACAGACATTGAGTGTCCTAAAAAAATATTTGGACACAGTCATAAAAACAATAAAACAGTTCTTTGATATGGGACTTATTTTAATTTCAGTCCCCTACATATCAATGAACTGCTAGTTTAATATTTATAAATCAATAAGAGGTAGATGGAAAGTGAGTGAACAGATGGATAGGTTGATAGAGAAATAACCTCCGAAGGAGAATATCTTTTTTTATTGTGGTAAAAAAAAAACATATGAGATCTACCTTCTTAACAAATTCTTAAATGTGCATTGCAGTATTTTAAACTACAAATATAATGTTGTATAGGAGATCTTCAAAGAGAATTATCTTTTAACATAGATCGGACTCTTGTGCAACCAAGTATATACATTTAATAAGAAGATCTCTGGAAGTTAAGAAATTCACTTCTAAAGCTGAAGAGCTTTTTTTTTTTAACCTTGTAACATGGTTGAAAATTCCCCAAAACTCTCTAACTAGTAGAGATTTTATATATATGTATAAGAAGCTGTATGGATAGTAGACTAATTTTATAGTTAACATTTTGTTATATTATGTTTATATTTTTATATATTTATATGTATTATAAATATATATATTCTTTTTCCCTGAAGCAAAAATAAAATACATTATTAAAGACCAATCTGATACAGGGTAAAAATTGCACTCTGATTTCATACAATTCATTTGGAATTCCAAATAAGTACGTGTGGCTTGAGAACATTTTGAAGAGTTTTTTTTTCCCCTCAATGGGATAACAGTGCATTACTAACAATACCAAGTTCATTGATTCCAAAAAGGTTCATCTTTTAGAATACTTGTATAGATCTTTTTTTTTAATCTCTGAAAGAGCCCTTTGCTTTGAGAATGAAAACATCATTCTTAGAAAACAAATGGCAAATGATGTGACTATTTTACAGGTTTAATATCAGTATTTCTTGCTATTCTTTCAGATTTTTTCACTTTTAAAATGTGTGTTATTTTGAAACATTTGTTTTCACTGATCTAAATCTACATTTTGGCTACATTTAGCTCTCATTGTGGCATAAGAGTTGGTTTTAATTCTCATTAGCCTTTAAGGCATCAAGTAACTCCATTTTCCATGTCCCCTCGTAAGACATCCTAAAATTAGAAGGTTCAAAGCTAATTTTGCTACCACCATAACTCCAAATATTATGGATTCATGTTTTCAGTTAGCTTTACATTAGAACATAAACTCTTCTGGGAGTAAGTTTCAATCTCAGAGAGAACCTATAATATTGATAAGCTGCTTTACCCATTCAATCCCTAATGACCATTTAATGCACTCAAGAGTCACATATTAAGAGATTCACCATCAAATAAAACTGTCCCAAAGTCCCTAAATGAATTTCAGATCTTGACTACTTCAGACTAATTAAATGGAAAGAAGGGAGCTAGCAATCTCAGAAATTGAGCTTGCTAGGCATTCTTAAATAGATATAAAATGATGTCATTGTAAATTTCCAACCATCAGTCTATAGACTCTAGGGATTTCAGAACAATTTGAAGCATCCTATCCTGAAACTGCTTTTGTAATAAGAAAATTGTATTTTTGATTTGCTGTTCACCTTACCCTATAAATCATGCAGATTTGGGATTTTAGGGAATACTATCTACCTCACTGATTACCAATATAGCATTTAATTTGCAATAGAACTTTGCCTTTCTGCACATACTTCTTTCAAAGAAACAATTACACATTTGGGAATAAGAAATTGGTCCTTTATACTCACTTGACCTTTCCTAAGAGTTCCTGGCAGATAGCCAATAAGAATTAAGTGGTAACCCACAATTTCTGTCTGCAAATTTCTGAGTTCATTTAGCTTATTCTTATCTTGTCTCTTGAATGCAATTGTTAAAAAGTATAAAGTGCAAGGAAAATTAAAGCCAAGTCCCAAAGGCCAAATAGAATAGAAGAATGATTTTTTTCAGTATATTTAGGTATATCATTTAGTCATTCATTCATTCATCAAATATTTACTGAACACTTATACACAAGGTACTCTTTTAGGTACTCAAAATAAAAGGTATACAAGGCAATAATATAAACCCACTCTAATTGAGTTTAATATTCTAGTAGAGAAGAACAATAAGTAAACAAATAAATGAACAAGAGAAATCCAGATAAAATAGTTCTAATTTTTTACAGTATCAATGCAAATAAACATATATAATAAACATAGATATACATAGAAGCATGTATAAAGACAAACACGTACAAAAGCTTGACCTCTCCCATCCTAAATAACTAGGATGGCATTTCCATCAAGCATTTGTAACCTTCTGGTTCTCAGAACAAAGATGTTTAAGGAAGACCTCTCAGAAAAATATGTTGTTGTTGTTTTTTTTAATTTTTTTAAGATTTTTTTTTATTTATTTGCGAGAGAGAGAATGAGAGATAGAGAGCACGAGAGGGAGGAGGGTCAGAGGGAGAAGCAGACTCCCCGCTGAGCGGGGAGCCCAATGCGGGACTCGATCCCGGGGCTCCAGGATCATGACCTGAGCTGAAGGCAGTCGCCCAACCGACTGAGCCACCCAGGCGCCCTCAGAAAAATATGTTTTAAAAAATGAAGAAAAAGTAAAAATGATCATTTTTCTCCAGATCTGTTTAGTTCTTTGGATGATACTTTAAATATATACACCCATTTATCAATGAGGCAATGACAATAGCCAATGATAGAATTAACATATCTGCTTGAAACCCAACTAAATAATTAACCTTCTCCTCATTTGCTAACAACTAAAGGAATAACCTTTATGCAACTCAAACTAATGAGTAAGTAAGTGGCGAGATGCCATTTGAATGACAGTCTTTCATTCAATGATATGTTGGAGTTGGCTTATACCTCACTCATGAAAGCCAATAATTAAAATTTCCAAAATTTGGTCATTTGGTTGACGTCATGTTGGTAGCCTGAATCAGCTATGGAGGGTATGTTTACATCACAGAAATCGGCAAACACTAAAAGTCAGGGTTTGGGTTTTTGTTTTTTTAAGATCCAGTAGTGAAATATTTCCACTTCTTCCAGTTACAATAATAATAAATAATAATTCTATTAAAAGCCACCATTTTCCAAGCCTAACTTGAAAATTCAGCATGTTGAAGATATGTCAAGTGGTGTCCTAAATACACAGCCTCATTTAACCCTGATAACCAATTGAGATGAGATTATCATTAACTCCATTTTACAATGAGAACACTGAAACACAGGAAGATTAAGTAAAATGGCTAGCACCACACAGCTAGCTAAGGATGGAGCCAAGAATCAAACCTTCAGGTTCTAGAGCCCTTACTCTAAACCCAAACAATAAACTGAGGGAGTCACCTGGGTCAGGCTCTGAGGAGCAATAACCACTAGCTCCTTTTTCTGACCTTCCTCGAGGGGTGGATATTGGATCCTCAAAGACGTCATAGACACTGTTGATTATTTATCCAAAATCTACCTCCCCACACACACATACTCTTCTTTGGTAGTTTATAGAATCCTACCAGATATCATATTGTTGATGACAATATTATCAGGGAAGAGGTTCAGAAGATTTTTAAGTAATCTTGCTTTATAACGCAGCTCATTTCTCCTCTTTGCATAAACCTTCAGTAAAAACCTATTAACCGTCAGTACTTCTGGAGTCATATTTGATTGTGTGTGGTTTTCTTTTCTATGGCAACATATGACATTGGCCAAACAGTCGGTGTAGGCAAAGATCAGAGACTGCCGAAAAGGTCTGTAACGTACAAATTTTACACTAGTCAAAAGTAAAAACCTTGTTGCCTGAGACCAGTGTTAGGAATTTTTAGTTTTGCTCATAGCAAATCTGTAAGAAGAAAATTAAACCCACAAGGTCTGGAAGAGAGAGAACAGGTCAAGAAATAGGAACATATCACTAAGACCTGGCCCTAATGCCTTAGTGTGCAAACCAATAGACAGATTTCTTACCTAGAAAAATATTAATTCATACTAACTGTTATTATATGTCTCTCTGACCCATTATGGCATTAGCCTCTTTCACACACTACCCCTCCGTGATGCTTATTTCCCTCAGGTCATACTATTACCAATTATCTGTGTATTATTGTAGCAACATTTAACTACATTCTGAAGTACATGGTCTAACCTTTGAATCCTTGAACTTATTGAAAACAACGTTACCAGCTATGGCATCTTGATACTTCTATTTTAAAGATATTGGAAACCATGACCAAAAGAAGCTGCTTGCTAATTCAATCTCAAAAAAAACTTTTTAAGATTACGATTATTTTTAAGTCACTTGATACAGGAGCCTACTTATAAATTTGCATTTTAAGACCTTCCCAATGTATAGTGACATGAATATTTTATTGACAACATATTAAGAGAAGTCGGAGGCTTCTAATATAATAGTATTCTTAAGAATGACTAAATTTCGGGCGCCTGGGTGGCTCAGTTGGTTAAGCGACTGCCTTCGGCTCAGGTCATGATCCTGGAGTCCCGGGATCGAGTCCCACATCGGGCTCCCTGCTCGGCGGGGAGTCTGCTTCTCCCTCTGACCCTCTTCCCTCTCGTGCTCTCTATCTCTCATTCTCTCTCTCTCAAATAAATAAATAAAATCTTTAAAAAAAAAAGAATGACTAAATTTCATACATAGAGTTAAGAATCACATCGATGACATTGACTTAAATGACAAAATCCAACTTCCCTCTTCCTGCCTTCAAATGAAATATGTTTGCTCACTGGTACCAAGTTTGCATTTAGTAAGATTCTAATAAGAAGCAAAACAGAAAGAGTCATATTAAGCTATTAAAAGCTAATAATTTGTTTGAAATTAGTTTATCAGATTAAATAATCAGAACTAATAGAACCAGAGCAATCAGAGAAGAAGGCAGGTATACTTTTATGGAATAAGAAAATTTTAGCTACCTCATACCAGCCTCATAAGTTGGATATCTCTAGAGACACTCACAACCAGCACAATTATTTTGGAAAAGTATAAATGCCAAACTGATATTTCAGTTACCTATATTTTTACATCAAGCTAAATTTCATAGTTTCTTCTTATCATAAAAAAAGTTTTCTCTACCATTTTTCCTTATGAATAGGATTCATAATTATTTCTAATATTTTATGTTGGTTATCCGGTATATCAAAGAAATCTTTCAAAAAGAGATGCCTAAAATGCTTCTTTGAGAATGTTATTTTAAAATATTAATATTGGTTGTCTCTGGGTAATTTTTCTTCCTTCCACCTACTATTATATACTTTCCTAAAATCTCTGTAATTCCCAAATTAAATTTTAAAATACCTTTTAAAACAATTTATCTGAGGAAATAATGTTCCGTTTACGTGTATTTCTCTGCCCATTCGTGTGGATACAGAAGAGAGCTGCAGGACTTAAAAATACAGATTCACCAATAAAATCAAATTTGCAAAGCATTCCACTGAGACTTTGCTTTCAGCAAAATCGCAAAGGAGTTTGTGACACCTCCCCCAAAATGTTACAAATCACTGCCCAAAATAGTTGTTAGTCTTTTGATTTTCATATTTCTTCTCAAATTCTCCTTATTTTTTTAGCTGCTATTGATGCATAACAAATTACTCCAAATTTAGTGGCTTGCAACATTTTATTATCTCTCACAGTTTGAGGCAAAAATTCGGGAAGGGCTTAGCTGGGCAGTTCAGGCTCAGGGTCTCTTAGGTGGTTGCAGTGAGATGGTAACTAGAGCCCAAATGTCAGGAGGCCAGAGACCTGGGGGCCGGCCAGCATCTCTGTCTCTTCCTGGAGTCTCAGGATCTCTCCATGTGGTTTGCCCACGTTTAGTTTGAGCTTCTTCACAGCCTGGTGGCCTCAAGGCAGTCGGCGCACTTACTGGGCTGCTGAAGGCTTTCAGAATTCGTGCTCCGGCTCACAAGGCAGCAATCTCATACTCTACCCACTGAAGCAGTCACAAAAGCCCACCCAGTTCTAAGAGGATTCCACCTCTCAATAGGAAGAGTGACAAAGAACCTATACACGTATTTTAAAACCACCACATCTTGAATATATGTGCATTAAAAATTATTAATAAGGGGGTGCCTGGGTGGCTCAGTTGCTTAGGTGACTGCCTTTGCCTCAGGTCATGATCCCAGAGTCCTGGGATCGAGCCCCACATCGGGCTCCCGGCTTAGCAGGGAGTCTTCTTCTCCCTCTGACCCTCTCCCCTCTCATGCGATTTCTCTCTCTCTCTCTCTCAAATAAATAAATAAAATCTTTAAAAAATTATTAATAAGGGGTGCCAGGGTGGCTCAGTCAGTTAAGCATCCGACTCTTGATTTTGGCTCAGGTCATGATCTCAGCGCCGTGAGATCAAGCCCTGCATTCAGCAGGGAGTCTGCTTGAGATTCCCTCTCCCTCTCCCTCTGCCCCTCCCAACCACACTCTCTCTCTCTCTCTCAAATAAATAAATAAATCTTTTAAAAATTATTAATAAGTTAGGTAACAGCAATTTTCTGTATAATTCAGGACCAAATTAAAAGCTGTTTGGATCCTACATTATGCCAAACAATAATATTATGCTTTATAGCTTTTAATAAATATAATCTGTTTATCTGTGACTAATTTTAATTTTTGGTTTGCAAATCTTTATATGTATAACAAATCATATATAAAATAATTCTATGATTCTCATAAAAATGAAAGATAGTACTCTAATCAGGAATAATCACACCCCAATTTATCTCATGTATTCAGATATTAACTATAAAGTTTGCTCAAAGGTGGATGCTCCCATATTTTAACCCAGAAAGTGGCACACTTTTGGCAAGTTTTCTGGGTGAATGATTACGTTAATGTAAATTAAAACTTTTTGGTCATGAGTTATTAATCTATTGATAAAATGTAAAGTTTAGCAGGTAATTAACAATTCTTAAATGCTCAGCCAAATTTCTGAGCTACACTTCAAACCATAAGAAATTTCTATAACCAAGTATTTGGAAAATTCAGTCATTTATTCTTCAGATACTTAACCTCAGTTCACAATGCCCAGCATTTAAACAGATCCTTAGACAAAGAACATATCGTCACACAACATAAAATATACTATATATTGAAATATAAAACATAGTAAACCTGACAATAAAAGTAAGTTCAAGAGACCATGAGAATTTGAATGAGGCCTATGACCCATACAGCTTGGCTGTAAAAAAACTTACAGTCCTAAAACAGTGTCATCTTCCCTGAAACACATTTCAGTCACTCGAATTTCCTTAATAACCCCATGTATTATTTACTATGCATTAATTTATTTAGAACTGTTTGGTATACTTTCATCCTACAATTTATTCCTAAAGGCTTGCTGCTGAATTCATGGCAATATTCCTTTTTTCCCTGAAGTTTATCTCTTTCACTTTGCAAAGAGTTTCCCCACTTTTAATGCACTAAAATGTAGAAATGCAGTAAACCTGTCACTGCCTACTAACCCACACCCACCTCCACTCCACCCACTCCAAGCACGGGCCCCACGGAGACTGGTCTTAATCTTCCTAGTCCATCTTCATAATCTATTCCCTCCCCATGTTCATTCCTCTTAACTGACATAATTTCTCCCTCTCCTTCCCACCATCATCTCTAACAACATGACAGACCTCTGGAGGCTCAGAATTGAACATGGAACCATTTGGATTTGGGACAGTGAGATAACATTTTCTGTCTGTTTCCAAAATACTTTCAGCAAGTTATAAATTAAATTTTTCATGGGCTCTTAAATGTCAGTGGGATGATATAGAATCAATGGTCACAAAAAGACAGAAACAGGAGATTCACCAACATACAGGTAACGTCCTGGCGCTAACTTGATTTAGCATCCAAAGGCCACGAACACCAATGTCCCATAGGTAGGATTCCATTAGTACATTCCATCACTACTCAATATCCTCCTAATTCTTTCATTTTCTGTTACGGTAACTCATGATCAACTGTGGGAATCCAGAGATCTCCAATAACATATTCCATGGATCTTAGAATATGAATGAAAAAACAAGATAATTCTAAATAAGCTCTTTAGAACATAGACACAGAGGAGACAGGTCTGCAAGCCCCTTAGGCAAGATCATTGCCTTATTTATCTTATGTCCATAGTACTCAGGCTAATTCTGGGGTCATCATAGCTCTCAATTCATATTAAATGTTGAATTTATTATTAGACAATCATACAATGTTATAACAAAAATAAACCTCAGAAATCATCTAATCTAACCTCTTATTTTACAGGTGAAGAAACTGAATCTAGAGGCTTCATTTTGGCAGAGCCTCGGGAACTTACCCAAAATTTAATAGCTAGGTAGTTGACACAGCAATTAATCGTTTTTCCATAATTGTATGTCTTACCTTATGACTTTTCTAGAAATTCTGTTTGTTTTTACCTTTAAATTTGTTTAAAAGAAAAAATCTGTTTGTTTTACATTTAAAAGAGATAATATTCCAAGGAATATGTATTCACCCTTCACACCTAAAAAATAAGCTCAATTGATATAACATATTAATTCAGTTGACTATTTCCTCAGTTTCAAACATGTTATAATGGTTAGCATTAAATTTGGTTAGACTTCTCACCACACCCCCCAGACTCTTGGCCCTATACAGAGTCCTGAACCAACTGTTCTGTTTAATCTGGCTCTGCTTATTGAGTCTAATGTTGTTGTGCCCAGTTACATTATGCATTGATTGCTTATTTTGTAATGTGTTAAGACTGACAAGGCCACTGAAATATCATGATGTGAACTACAATAGAAATTCATAAATAGGGTGCACCTGGGTGGCTCAGTCAGTGAAGTGTCTGACATTTGATTTTGGCTCAGGTCATGATTTCAGGGTCATGAGATCGCACCCTGCGTCATGCTCCACACTGAGCGTGGAACCTGCTTAAGATTCTCTCTTTTCCTCCCCCTCTGCCCTTCCCCGCCTCACACTCTGTAAATAAATAAATAAAGTAATACAGTAATCAATTCTGTATTTTAAAAAAAAGAAAAAGAAAAACTTCATAAATAGAATTTCTTTTCAAACCCACTGAACAAAAACCATGTATCTCTCTTTTGTGCGAAGACTCATATTCATTGCTGTGATGTAGGATTCTCTCCCTTGAGAAGCAATTAATTCTTTGGGAGCAATTAATTCAAATTGCTTGAAAACATGAAGTTCCATGGAGACTCATTTCAATGCATTAAATGAGTTTATGTGTATCCCTTATCTACTCTCACTAGCTTCCTTGCCATTTGCTCCCCACCCAACTTGTCTCTTTTTTATATGTCTCAACAAGAGGTACATGAGAGTGAAGGAGATAGAGAAATGCCCACAAAGGGAATTTGAATCCCTTGTCCTTTGCATACTGCTCCTGATTAGACTATCTACAAACCACAACACCAACATCTGGGAAATAGAGTTAACAGCATTGAAAAAAGCTTCCAGATGTCATATAGCCCCATCTTTTCTACCCAAGTCAGACAGTCTCTAATGATAACAAACAGTTAAACATCTCCACAGAAAAAGCTGCTATAACCTCCTTTGGTATCTATCATACTAACTATGATAAACTGATGGAGTGAGTGTGGTATAGGCCGCGTTCTCATGATCCAGATGGCTCTCTCTTACACAGTGGAAGTCTCCCTTAGATGTCAACAAAACAAGAGTGTGGATGTCTTTTTAAAGTCACGTGCAAGAAAATGCACAATCTGGCTTGTGCGAGAGTTGTTCAGGGAGAAGAGAAGAACAGGGAGGAACGGAGAAGTAGGGGACAGGGACTTTGCTCGATTATACATTCCTTCTCCCAGGACATCAGTGTTTAAAGACCACGTGCCCTTGCCTTACAGAAATCACTATCAAAAGGCAGCTGTGTAAAATGAAGACAAAAGTTGACCTCTTAGCACAGACATTGCATCTGACAGATTTTGGACGAGTCACAATCATTTGGTAAAACACCAAATGTAAAATGAATCCAGTGAATCCAATGAATCTGATGTCTCACTCTTCAGACCAATGGATTCTATCTACTTAATGTTTTGAGGGTTTAGCCAATATCTTATCTGAAAAATAAAGAAGAGCTGTCTAAGTTTTAGTCAGTGTGGTAAGGACAGTAGCTTTCTCAATGGAAAACAGATAACTATGTGTATAAATCAGGTAAATAAATAAGTATATTACTGTTTGTTTCCTTGACTATCAAAGGAGAAAACAACCATTTATTGAATGCCATCTATTTTCAAAGCGTGGGATTCCATGAGGCAAGTACTATTACCTCTACTTCTGCATAAAGGGCAACTGCACAATTGGCAAGTAAGAAACAGTGTCCAGATTCAAAATCTTGGGAGTTTCTGCTTCCAAAACCACATGGTGTTTCCATTGGGCCACACGGGAAAGAAAAACATTGTTATCTTCGTATTTCTCCTGCAAACAAGAACAGATTTGTTTTCTAGTGAGAAATCATTTTTACCCACTGTGGTTACTGGAAATGTCCTCTTTTAGAGGATTTATTAAATAAAGAAACCAGGATTTCAATTTCAATTTCAATTTCAAGATTTGTGATCTTGAAGTCTGTTATCTACGCAATGCACTATTTTATGCCCATGCTGCCTTGGCCAGGGCCTTATTCTTTAAAGCATCTCTGCTGTCTCTTACCACCACACCTCTCACATGTGCCTTTGGAGAGAGAATCGGGCCTAGAAGGAAAAGAGAATGGAGGTAGAAATTTCCACAGGTGAAATCCCTACTGTATGAGAAGCAGGCAGTTAGGAGCACTTAACACTCTATTGTATATTGTAGCTATTCAAGTAAATGTCCTAGGTCTCCTACTCTAGCAGTCTTTAATAAGCAGAAGCTATACCTTAATCACTTACAGATTCCCCTTCTAGGCACAAATAATCTTTTGAATGAACTAATTTCAGCCAGACACCTCTACAGAGAAAGACTGGTTGAATACTGAAGGAAGACTTTTAAACCAAATATGTATTTGTTGAATCTAATCAAGTCTCTTAATCAATAACACATTATTAAAGAGCTGCTGGTTCCCTGGCATGCAGAACTAAAAATACACGTTTCTAGAATCAGCTACCTTAAACTTTCCTGGCAAAAGGGAAGGCAATAACCAACCGTTGCCGAATGTCTGCATTTAATGAATCCTTAAAGATCATTTATCAGAACAGTGTATTTTACAAATGAGGAAACCTCGGTCTAAAGAGGTTGGATAATTCACCTAATTGTCACATAAGACTGTGGTGAGCCGGTACTGAAACCCAGGCCTCCCGTTTAGGAATGAAGTGCCGTTTCTCTTCTGTAACTTGCACCATCCTTCTTCTCACATTTCTGAGTGAATAAATAAACTGACAAGTCTTACCAAATACGGAAAGGGACTGGACCACTACCACGCCGTGGGCTCACAATATCAGAGCCAGTCCTTATGGGATCTGATTCTTGCTTCCCCCCAGAGACAGAATTTGACACATACTACATAAATGGACATTCATAACAAGTTAACAGCAAAATGATACTGTATTCCCGGTCACCTCCATCCATGTTAGCTACCCGGGAGGTTCACGGTGGGGGGTGGTGGGGCAGCCACCTGTTTCTTCTTTGTTTCTTTCTTTGTTGTGCTTGAGCTCAGGTTTTGGAAGACGCTATGATGATAAGTCAAATTTCAGTGAAGATCTTGGAATGCCTCAGAACCCAAGCCTCAAAAATGTGTTTTTCCTGCCTGCCTCTTCTTTCCTTCTCCCATTCTGAAGGTCCACTTACAACAGAGAGGATTCATGAATCATGATTTTGGATGGAAAACATGCCATCTCAAGGCATTCTCAGTGTTTTGTGGCCGCTGGGGAGAGCACACAACAAACCCCGGGAGAGGGGCAGACAGGGAAAGAAAGTCTCCGCTGATATGCCTGTGGTTCCGTTTGTTTCTCAGCAAGAAACAAGGAGGAAACCACAAAAGCCATAATTTGCAGGTCGCCTTTGCCAGGGACACTCCTGAAGGCAGCGCATCACACTGCGGTCTCAATCTTGTGACTCTTGACTCAATTCTCTTGAAAGAATGATCATTCAGAGCACCGTTGTAAGTGCCCTGCTCCACCCAGATCTTCCGCCCCTGTCTTTTTTCAAACATTTCTTTGCTATTTCTTTTTTTAAATGTCGGTTTTTCCTTTAGTTCTTCTTCCTCTACTGTTTCCCTCATTATCGTGTTCAGGAAAAAAATAACTTTGTCCATTCCTGCTCGATGTCATAGTCTCTCTTTCTTATTTCTATCAAAGTAACTGATATAAGAAGCATCAAGAGGGATGCCTGGCCAGCTTAGGAGGTAGAGTCTGCGAGTCTTGATCTCGGGGTTGTAAGTTCGAGCCCCACATTGGGTGTAGAGATTACTTAAAAAATAAATCTTTTTTTAAAAAAAAGAAGTATCTGTAAACAGAAATTACAGAACTGATGGGGCACCTGGGTGGCTCAGTTGGTTAAGTGTCTGCCTTTGGCTCAGGTTATGACCTCAGGGTCCTGAGATGGAGCCCCATGTGAGGCTCCTTGCTCGGTGGGGAGTCTGCTTCTCCTTCTGCCCCTCCCCTTGTTCATTCTCTCAGTCTCTCTCTCTCTCTCAAATATATACATAAATTCTTTTTAAAAAGGAAATTACAGAACTGATGGAAAGAGGATTTATAGAAAAGGGTGATTAAAATACGATAAAATGAGGCCACCTCAGAAGCTGGAAAGAAGGGTGCCCGGGTGGCTCAGTTGGTTAAGCGACTGCCTTCGGCTCAGGTCATGATCCCAGAGTCCTGGGATCGAGTCCCACATTGGGCTCCCGGCTCAGTGGAGAGCCTGCTTCTCCCTCTGACCTTCTCCCCTCTCATGCTGTTTCTCTCTCTCTCTCTCAAATAAATAAATAAAATCTTTAAAAAAAAAAGAAGCTGGAAAGAATAAGGCAATTTCTCTGAGAACAAAGAAAATCACTCTTACATATGTCACTTCTGTTCTAAGGCACCGAAGCTAATGGTTCACTAAAACCCATGTGCTTTTCTTTATCCTGGGCCCATAACTATACTATATTTCATAGCTTTTCCTGCATTAAGGTGGGGCAATATGTTGAGTTCTAGCAAATGAAATATGAATGGAAGTGATATGAGCTGCTTCCAGACCTAACCTATATAAACTTAAATATGTTCCTCTATGTTCTCTTTGCCTCTGGCTATCAGAGACAGAGATCATCACAATGATCCTGAGAGACATGTATCGAAAATGCCAGAGGCTTGACCAATCTGAGTCTCTGAGTAAAAGAGAACCACCATGAAATAAATAAATTTATATGATTTTTGAGTGACTCTACATTTTGAGTCCTTTATAGCAGTTAATGTCATCCTAACTAGTCTTCATTTCTTTCTAGGGACTGTAATCAGAGAACAGATGTCAAGAGACCTGTGTATCACTCCAACTCTGCAATAAATACAATTTTTACTTTAGATATATTCTTTCACTTTTGTGTCTCCTAAAAAGGGTTAGAGATAAAAAAAAAAAAATAGAGGTTAATCAAAGAGTCTTAGAGCCATACTGTTAAAAGAACCTCACCCAGCTTCATTTATGACACAAGTGAGAAACCTGCAGTGTAGACAATTAGCCTCTATGAACCAGATCTCACAACCAGTTTGAGGCAAAGTTGGCATCAGACTCCAGGACTCTGATTTCCAGTTCAGGGTTCTTTTTTCTAAAAGCTTATAGTGGAATGATTCCCCCAAAAGGAATATTTCAATTAGTAAGAGAAAAGAATTCGCATGTATATTAATTGGTATTCTGTTTGTAGTACTAGTATCAAAAAAAGAGTCATTTGATTTTGTAAGACTCTATGCCTTGACCATATTGTGCCTATATTGAATGCACAAAATAACTAAAAGGAGAACCTCTGCTGCCTAGTAAAATAAAACATATATCACTGATTAATATTACTGACTCAAAAGAAAGACAATAATCACAGGTGTATCAAATACCAGAGCTTTTTTTTAAATATTTTACTTATTTATTTGAGAGAGAGACAGAGACAGAGATAGCAAGAGAGAGCATGAATGGGGAGGAGAGGGAGAAGCAGGCTCCCCACTGAGCAGGGAGCCTGATGCAGGGCTCCATCCCAGGATGTTCGGATTATGACCTGCACCAAAGGTAGATGCTTAACCGACTGAGCCACCCAGGCCCCCTATACCAGGGCTTTTTTGCTATATCACTCTTTGCTAATCAAATCCAAAATATTGGAGAACAAATAGGTAAGTCTTTGAACCATCCACAATTCCTTGAAACCAAGAATCTGTTTTGTTGATGACTTATCCCCCAAATCTAAAACTTGGATAAATATTTAATAAATGCATGAATGAACTTCTTATATTGATCCCATAGTGCTTTTATGCTGTAAATCTATTGGTTACAGTACACTATCCCTTGGTTGTCCTTTGATATGTAACAACTTGTATTGCAAGGTTTTTGCACAAAGCCCAACATATACTTAAACCAAGAGGCAAAATAGTGTAGTGACTAACAGCCTCGGTTTTAACCGCCATTCTACCAATTACCTTGGGCCCTTTACTTAACTTCCTTGTGTCTTATAAGTTAAATAAATGTGCTGATAATAACAGAATATACCTTGTTTAGTATGGGTATTAGCAAAAAAACAATTGCACACTCAGTGTTTGAGGAGAGTTTCATGAAGGGACTTTTTACAAAGCTGTGAGCAGGGGGTCAGAGCACCCCTGAGCTAGTAACAGCAGAGAGACTTTACTACCCCTAAGCCTAATAGACAAGAAGAGGAAGCTATTACCAGGACCCAGAGAGAGAGATTATTAAAGAAGATCAAATAAAGAGGAGCTATGGTTTTTCAGAAAGGGATACAGCCCACCCACAGTGACCCAAAAGGAAGGGAAATAAGGAAATAAATACCATGACCTCACTTTGCTTCTACCTTCTGATCTCATCATGGAAATTCTCATTGGCCAAACACAAGCAGAAACCATAAAGCAAAATGTGCAATACCAAAGGTCTCTCAAGGCACAGAGCAGGTATGGAAGGACGGAGAGTGTCTGAAGGAGTAAACAGAAAATGAGCGTACCTCATAGAGTTTTTGTGAAGACTAAAAGTGCTAATATACATAAAGAACATACAGTAGTGTCTAGCACCATGACAAGGCTAGCTATCATTAATTCTTTCTGAGAGGAGCAGATAGCATAATAACCTGAAGCCACACTGCCTAGATACAAATCCCAATTTTGCCTCTTACTAAGACCGTGACCTGGAGCAAGCTTCTTAATTTCCCTATCCCTGTTTCTTCTTCTGCAATATGGAGATAAAAATAAAACCCTCACAGAGTTATATGATAATTAAGTGAATAATACATGTAAAAAAAATTGTATTACTCTGTTTACTCAAGAACTATTGACTTAACCAAGATTTTGGTTAGCTCTCGTGTAACAGGACCTAGAAAACCATCCCCTTCTGGCTGAAGTATTTCCCTACTTATTCCAAGGAAATGTGTAGAAGGTTTGTCAATATACCCAGTACAACTAGGCACTTGCTTAGAGCACCCTCAGGTAAGGATAGAGCAAATATAAGAGGGGGAATGGTTAAGAGAAAAAGAACGAGAAGTTCAGCTTTCATGGATTTATCAGAAAATCTAGACAGAAACCATCTTAATTTCAGCATACCTCTAAATTCAGGTGGCTTAGCATTGGTTTACTTTGAATAATATACTTGGGGTTGGAGAGATGAAGAGAATAATCTCTCTGGTACTTGGGGTCTCTTCAGGTCTTCATCTAGTGCTGGAACACCACCATTTGCTTTTAGCTGTTTGTGTGTGTGTATCTACTTTAGAGATGATGCAATCTCTTTCTCAAGTTGCAATGAGGAACAACAGGAGCCTATCTGGAAAATGGAATATAATAATTGGACACTTAATATACAAAAGGCATTGTGTTTGGTTCTGTCCATTAGAGACCTTTATCAGAATTACTTTTATTTTTCATTTAGTAAAGCCGCTAAACAATAGAGACGCTCACACACAAATGCAAAAATGTTTAGTGTATTTTGAATGTTCAAAAACAGCTTTCCCAAGAAAAATATCTCAAACTCTTCCATCTTTCAGGAACAATTTTACACACACAAAAAAATTGTGGAACACTTTGCATCTATGACAGCTAAACAATCCAAGCATTTCAAAACCAAACTTTCATGGGTTTTCCTATGGAAAGGGGAAGGGCACACTTTCTTAAACTGGGCATTAGCACTCCCAGGTGTTATGGAATTTTGAGTGAGACTTAAGAGTAACTCTTTAATAGTGAGTTCACTTCTCTGCCACTCTGCTCAGTCATGCTTCTGCTATCGGCTGGATTGAGAAAGGAGGGTGGGGGCAGGTAGGAGGGGATGAGAATTTAGACTAGGCAATGTAGCTGGGAGTGGATCAGCCAAACCAAATCCACACTGCAGGTCTCCTACCCAGTTTGCCTGGAGCCCTGTCTTCAGCCCAAACACAGAACCCACAATATTCCCATTTCCCCTCACTTACTCTTTGATACCAACAAGGAAGACTCTCCGACCATTTAAAACTCAACAGCCAAATACCATTTCCAAAGGAGGAAAAGAAAACAGGTCCCACATCTCCTGGGGTTGAAAATTTTTGAAATACATATTTTTAGTTCTTCAAAAAAAAAGTTTAGTTTTCAAAAACACTGTGTATAATAAATCATATGTCTCTGTTTTTACATTGTAATCAACTATATGGTAAGAGTAGCTCTTCTATAAAAACTCTAAAATTAAAACAACCACTTAACACTCCAACCTAATGCCTGCAGTAAATCAAATGTCTTTGTTGTTTAGATTTTAGCTGAACAGGTCCAATATAAAAAAAGAGTTTTACCACTATTTATAAGAAGAATTGTCTCTCCAAACCCATCCAACAATTTTTTCATGCTTTAGGTAAAAATTTCAGCAGGAACTTAAGTGGGGTATAGGCAGGCTACCTTTTGTGCCAGACGTTATATAACAAGGTCAAATTGAATGTACACACAAATGCACAGCAGCTTAAAAGAAGTAGTTGTTCAAAAAAAGGTGCCCGATAAGTCATTGCCAAGGAGCTAGAAGGGATTCAAGGGCATTTGTGTTAAACTACAGCTCTGTCACTAGTATACTGTGTGACCTTGGACATGTCACTTACCCCCTCTGCATCTCAGCTTCCTCTTATGTGATTTCTCTACTACTCACCTTATGTCTTTTCAGGTCTAACTTTCCATAGAACAGTCCAGTGGCATAGAGAACATTGCTTTACATTCTCCCAAAAGACATTTGCCCCTGTCTATAAATCTGTCCTGATAAGACCATAATCCCATGGCTCTTCCTCTCTAGACAAAGTGGGCTCTTGTAACTAGATTTTCCGTTCTCACCAAAGGCAGTGGAAGAGAAAGATGAGAGCAACACAGTATAGAGAAGGAAAAGAATCTTATCATAAGTCAGGAAAACCAGTTTCCAGTCCTGACTGTGCTGTTGCCCGATTTGGGAAAAGACACTTGACCTTCTAAGTCTCTGTTTACTCATCTGTAGAAGATGAAGTTAGAATATGATCTACCTGTAAGTAAAACTGTGCAGTACTGGCACATAAATAGACACAGACCAATTGAATACAGAAGAAAGTCCAAAAACAGATGCAAACACCTATGGAAATCTAGTAATATGGTAAAGGGAGCATCTCATATGACTAGGACAAAGTGGTCTTTTAATAAATAATGTATGATGATTAACATAACATAATAAAATAAAAAAAAAATAAGTGATATTGGGCCAACTGCATAGCCATTTGGAATAAAAATGAACTTAGATCCAATCCTAACAACATATGTAAGAATAAGCTCCAAATTGATCTGGAATCAGATCACAAAGGTGTCTGGAATCAACCACAAAGGTGTGTTTTGTTTTGTTAATGAGGTTTCTTTGGGACTGCATTTAAGATTGGGGACTGGTTGTCAAGGGGAACCAGTCACATGATTCAAGGTTAGCATTTACAATCCACCCCTTAACCTCTGGGGAGGAGAGAGGAGCTAGAGGTTGAATTTAGTCACCAGTGGCCAAGATTTAATCAATCATGCCCAGGTAATGAAGACTCCGTAAAGACGCAAAGGACAAGGTTCAGAGAGCTTCCAGGCTGGTGAACATGTGCAGCTTTGGGCAGAGTAGCTCTCTTGAAGAGGGCATGGTTGCTCCACAGCCCCTTTCTTCATGCCTTGCCCTATGCATCTCTTCCATCTGACTGCTCCTGAGTTACACCCTGTTATAATAAACCACTAATCTAGTAAGTAAATATTTTCTCTGAGTTCTGTGAGCTGCTCTAGCAAATTAATCAAACCCGAAGAGGGAGTCGTTGGAACCTCCAATCTATAGTTGGTGGGTCAGAAGCCCAGATGGCAACCTGGACTTGAGACTGACATCTGAAGGAGGTGGGGGTAATCTGAACCTTTAACCGGTGGGATCTGATGCTGTTTCTGGGTAGATAGTGGCAGAATTGAGTTGAATTATAGGACACCCAGCTGGTATCAGAGAATAGATGCATGGATGCACTTTGGAATTGGCCCTCAGAACTATAATATGCAATAAAAGAATGATTAGTAAATTTGAAACTTTTGCATATCATAATCAAAGACTAAAAATAAATGGCAAATGCAATATAGATTATAGATAAAAAGCTAATTTTTCCTTAAAAAAAAGAAAGCTAATTGTTCCTAATATTTTTTTTAATTGAGAAAAACATCCACTAGGAAAGTGGGCAAAAGACAAATAGAACATTCAGCAAAAAAGATAATTTATAAAGTTCCTTAAATATATGAAAATGTTTTCAAGTTCACTCATAAAAAGAGAAATGCAAATTTAAAACCACACTGAGATACTGTTTTTTTCTCATCAGACTGATAATATTCAAAAGCTTAACAATACATTTTGTTGGCTAGGCTGTGAGGCAACAGGGCTTAGAGGCAATAAATAAACCCTCGCAGCAGTGAACTGCATAGCTGGTACCATCTTGTTTCCTAAATACCATTCCTCACTTAAAGGAAAATGAGCTTCTAGGAGAAATGGCCATTTCAAGATATCAGGGAAAGTACCAGATGACCGAGATGAGCCTGAAATAGCTTTGGGGGCCGAAAAATAAGAAAGTACTCAAAATAATGATGACAGCATATCAAAAGGACACAGATACCACTTTGAAAGGGCTCTAACTAGCCAAACCTATAATAATTTGAACATGAAAAGAAGTGAGGCTAAATAATAGATTATGAGATATTGAATAAAATAGGAATGCATAAGCTAATACTGACAATAAAAAGGTAAATAAATAGGGGAGAAGAAAGGGCTTTTCCTTATAGTAAAATTCCAACAAGTAACTGTGAAGGGAGGGGAGGAATTTGAAAATCAGTGCCAATGATCATAGTACTAATTGGTATAGGTAAGAATCATCAATGGTTGCTAAATGTGGATGAGAAGGAGGATAATTTGTGTGGTCTCAAAAGGTCTCCTCACTGATTGCTTGTTAGTTTCTCTGCAAGAGAGAAAATATTATCTATACAGTGGAGAAAACAGAACACCTTGACCAGGGTATCAAAATTTAACGTCACCAACGAAAAGCAAACAAACATGTTCTTCCTGATTTGATAGCTTGAGGAAAATATGACATCCTTATGTAGTCCTCTGCCTGACAGTGCTAATCCTGAATCTGATAATGAAGAAATACACAGACAAACCCAAATTAACAGGCATTGAATAAAATACGTGGCCCATTTTGTTCAAGAATGTCAATGTTCCAAGAAAGACAGGGAAGTGCTGAAGAATTGTTACAGATTAAAGGAGACTCAAGGTTCATATCAGCTAAATGGAATAGGTGCTCTTAGACAGGATCTTCTTTTGAAAGGGAAAAAATGTTTAAAAGGACATTATTGGGCAGTGGGAAAAGTTGAAATATGAACTGCAAATTAAAATATCATCTCAATGTTAAATTTCCTGAATTTGATATCTGTACCATGGTTATATAAGAAAATATCCCTTTCTTTCAGATATATACACGAAGGTTTGAGGAGATAAAGGGATATGGTGTGTGTAACCTAATCTCAAATCATTCTAATTAAAAATAAGTTCCAACATCTTTTTTTAAAGACACGATCAATCGCATACTGGAAAGGGTAGAGTATGAGGTTTAAAGACAGACGGGTACAAATTCTGTCTGTCCTCACCACTAACAAAGACTTTGACTTTTGACTTTTAACAAGTTCTAAACTTTCAGAGTCTTAGTTACCTCACTTATTAAAATGGAATAAAAGTACCTGCCTTACAGTAAGTTGTGAGTCTAGAATAATCTATTTCTTTTTTTTTTAAGATTTTATTTATTTATTTGACAGAGAGAGAGACACAGCGAGAGAGGGAACACAAGCAGGGGGAGTGAGAGAGGGAGAAGCAGGCTCCCTGCTGAGCAGGGAGTCCGATGTGGGGCTCGATCCCAGGACCCTGGGATCATGACCTGAGCCGAAGGCAGACACTGAACGACCGAGCCACCCAGGCGCCCCTAGGATAATCTATTTCTTAACAAAGGGCCTGGCAGTATAGAAAATACTGAATAGGGATGCCTGGGTGGCTCAGTCGGTTAAGCATCTGCCTTCGGCTCAGGTCCTGATCCCGGGATCCTGGGATGGAGTCCCACATCAGGCTCCTTGCTCAGTGGGGAGCCTGCTTCTCCCTCTGCCTGCTGCTCCCCATGCTTGTGCTCTCTCTCTCTCCTTCTGACAAATAAATAAGATCTTTAAAAAAAAAAAAAAGAAAATACTGAATAAATTACTAGCTTCACTTTCTGCCACTTCTCTCTTCTAACTAAATGCTAGAGCATTTGGGAAACTCATTAACTCTTTTTTAGACTGCTAGGATACAATGAAATCTGAATGAGTATAGCTGTCATCAAATGAACCAAAGCAGCCTCAGGCAGTTAACACATGGTGTGTGAATCCAAAGTTCTACACATCTGTTCTGTGTAGAAGAGTTTCACAGGGCAGTATGGCATTCTGTGATGAAGCTGGGATGTCCTGCCTTGAACACTAGCTGCAACACTTACTAGCTGTTGACTCTCTAAACCCCATTTTTCTCACCTTGCATGATTGTTATAAAGACTAGAAAGAATATATAGAAAGTTTCCTGGCATTAAAAGGTACTTCAAGAAATGGTAAATATTACTAATATGGATATTCATGAACGTCTATTGATTCAGTTTGACAATCTCTGACAAGAGGGGTTTTTTTTAAATATAAATGAATATATTTCTGAGAAGAAATCAGTAGATTATGGAGCTTGTTAGGATTTGGATGCTCAATCCTTCACAATCCCTCTTTAAGACTGCCAATCAAAGGCAGTCATCACTGTCCAAGGAAATAACAACCAAGTGGAAACTCGGTCCTGCTTTATCAATTGTTGGGAGAGAGCCCAATAATACACAATTCCAGAAACTACGCTGGGTATTTACGACATAAAAATGGCTAGTGATGTAATTAAGAACTAAAGAGAGAGGAAGGAGTGGGAACAAAAGGACTTTTAACTTCTTTCCTGATTTGGGAGGAAGTAGGTAGTAAAGGGCCTAACAATGGGAAAATAGCTATGGAAAAAAAGTCATGAAAAATGAAGTGCCACTCAAATGGTTTGGGAGAGTATCCTCCTAAAATGTTGAAATTGGGACCTCTGGAGAAGAGTCAGGTATCATTATAAGCTTCAGAGCTTGGGAGACCAGAAAATTTCTTGCCCCCCTTCAATGATCTGAGTAACCCCAGACGCTATTCCAAGAAGGAATCTCAGCTTCCATATGTACTCCAGAGATTCACTTTTAGGAGTGATATATGGGAAGGAATGACTTTCTGCTAGTTTCTAAAACTCTGTTGGTAGGGCTTAAGCACTGAGCTTTCCTCTTGGGTGGATTTTTCCCAGATGTGCTTGTGGGAACTCAGCCAATAAAATGTGACTCCCCATCCCTTAATCTATTATTATTCCTTGGTCCAAGGATAAAAGTGACTAAGAAAGGTTACAAATTAGAAGTCCCACACTGAAGTCCATGGAACATTGAAATCCCATGAAGAACCAACCATGGGAACTTCTGAACCATAAGTTCAAAAAAACCAACGGTATCAAATAAGTGAAACCAGATCCCAGAATCTTGAAAGATCACATCTGGAAATGTCACTCATATTGATGCAGACAGTGGCACCATAATGAAGCAAATCAGGTGCGATATGGAATGCAACGTTAAAATTGTGAAAGTACATTCACTTTCCAAATGTCAGTGTAAACATCCAGGATATTGTTGAGTCCCTCTTCTAATCGATACTTAGGTTAGGCCCAACCCATTAGACTTCACAAACTATTCCAAACTCAGCCAATCCAGAAGAGACTCCAGGAGAATGGGTTTTTGCCTTTTCCTACTATAGTTTCTTTCAGGCAATGATGCCAATTAGAAGAACAGATAAGGCAGTATGTATATTTGGTAAATGACTAGTTACCTACTAAAACTGGAGAAGCAGGGGAAACAACAGATCTCCAGTATCTCAGAACTTCCCAATCACATAGATTTGGGTTTATATATTTCTATAAAACCACCTCATCACTTCCTCCTTTACCCTCTTTTGACTGGATCCAGATTCCTTCCTTGTGCTTCCTTTAGGAAAGTCATGCAGGGTCACCCACCTTGAACATAACTAGGCCAGTTCTTCCAATTACTTCTTTATATTATCATTTTTAACATAGGAGTGGCTTAGAGTACCATTTAGTTAGGCACATACATAGGCCTTCTTTGGTGGGAACAGTTAGTAACCTGAAAGCCAATTATTTTTGGTCCACATACTCTCCTTCTCTGGTCAAAACTTTACAAGAGCTAGATAATCCTTCCATTATATCTTGAGATTTCAAATGGTATTAAGCTATTTATCACTGTCTTGTATTTTTGTTTTAGTTTCTTGGCAAAGATCTCTTTTCTTAAATTATATTCTTATTCTTGTATACTTTTATCTAACATATTATGAGACTGGCTTTTATATTTGATTTTACCCCCTGTCACATGGGACTCTCCCATGTCTTTGTTCTACTGACATTGAGCCCGGGTTATGCCAGACACTGTCCATACTGGGCCAGTTAGAAAAACCAAAGAAGCTTAAAATCAGAGACAAGCTTCTAGGAAAGATTCAAAAAGGTTGAAATAGGACACACTGACAAAGCATTGCTGAGTGAGACCCTGAATGAGATGTCTACTGCTTCACATACTTGAATTAGGCTTTACGGAACCCATGACGGTCTTTGCTTCCAACCAAGCAACGGTATAGCAAGAAACCCTAAATAAACTAATTTTTTCTTGCCTTTCTGGACCAAGAGATCATCATTCAAATAACGCTATACATACCAGAAACAAATGTAATAGTCATAAAATTCACAGCCAAGAAAAAAGAAATTCACATTAGCGAGAAACAAACCATCTGAAGAAAGATATAGACACGTTTTAAGATGCTTAATATTGCTGCTGGCCCATGAAAAATATCACATACAGAAGAAGCACATAGAAGAAAATAAAAGGAGCTTCTAAAGCTCCAAATGTTTAGCCAAGATCAGTAAGATAAATAAGACAGCTGTGGAATTTTAACCCTTCAACAGTTAAGCTAAATATCTTGTGTAAGAAAGTCAAAGATTCTGGAATAGAAAACCTCAGGCCTCTAGGCCATGTGTTTGCTTCCACCTAAGAGCAAGTTAGTTAGTATCAGTTCCCTGTGAAAACTTTTATTCTAAACTGTCTATCTTTCTCATAGTTCTTTGAGATCATCACTACCCCTGCTTTTCAAGCATATTTTTCCAAAAACAAAATGTTTCTGAATTGGTTAAACATACTGCTTTCCTTCACCTTACCCTATTAGTCAACAGCTTCTCTTTATCTTTCTAGGACTTAGTATTTATCATTGCAAAGCCTAGAGTGAACAAAATAAACAAGAAAAAAAATGAAAAGCATAGACTACATTAGTTCCTAAGATACTTCCTAGGATGCTCACCACCAAAACAACCCCTACCCTTCATCCCACAATGTCATTCCACACAAATCTATCTCCACGATCCCTTATTCTTGAGCCAGTTTTCTCCACCAAACCTATGCTTATCATCCCAAGCGGTTATTTGATCCCTCCATCATTAATTATATATAAAAAACAGTGCAAATATCCATTCTATGTAGGCCCATAATTTGAAAAAAATAAACAAGTTTCTGCAGACAAAGCCAAGCATTACTATTGAGTAGAACATGGTTTTCTGTGGGTTAAAAGGTATAACTGTCACTAGGAAACTCTAGACCTATCAAACTCTATATTACAGATCTTTCATGATTATTACAGATCTTTCATGATTATTCAACATACATGGTAGCAAGGCTTACCAAGGTCCTTCAAGATTCAAACCATCTTCCATGCTTCCTTGTTTGAGTTCTGTCTTTTCAAGCAGGGTCATACCCCACCAATAGAGGACCATACAAGAGAAAGCAGGAGTTCAATTCCAGGGTAATCCAAGAGCATCGCTTTTCCTAGGCAAGATTAGGGACCAATACCAGAAGATGAGCCTTGGGTCCTATGTAATAAATTCATTCTTCTCCCTACACCCCTGAACTTGATTCGGCTTTAAGTTTTTCATGGACAAATTGCAGCAACCCATACCCTTTATTCCTCTTTTCCTTTGTCTAGAAAAAAAGGACTTACTAAAACAGACAAGCCCCAACAGAGGATTAGATGAGCTCACTCCAAGAAAACACTTTTTAAAACAATAAAAGAAAGATTATCCCTGTCCTGAGATTAAACTGATATTGTATAAACCTGCCTAACTGTTTAGGGTTTGAGAAATTTCCCTCATCTCCTGGGCCCTGTCTCTTCCTTGATGCCTGGCTAATGTCCCCAGTTAAAGTCATTATTCTTGCCTATGTTCAGCTGCTTCACCTAAACCTCTGCACTAAACTTTACCTGGGATTCCTGAATGCAAATCTACTTTCTCCACTCCACCAGGATGCTGCAGACATTGAGTTCTGCATCCTCTAACCATGGATTTGCCTGCAACCTCTACTCATTTTGCACCTGTAAATGTCCACTCCAACCATCTTCTCAAACTCTAAGATGCCCAGCTTGACCTCACCTCTGAGGTTCTAACCTCTGACTTATTCCAAAAGCTCTCCTTAGTCACTCAACCTTCAGCCCTGCCTTCTTCTGGCCCTGTCTCCTGACCTAACATTGTAGACGGCTTCCCACCAAGTCCATGTGCTAGCTTAGGAGACATCATGGAGGTCTTCAGCCAACCCTTCAACTTAAGAAAAAAATGATGAGAGGCCTAGAAATAGCTTCCATCCATTCCCACATCAAGCAGAAAAAAAATGGGATCTCAGCTGATCATTTCAAATAAGAATTACGGTTAAAATTATTTGAGGAGAGAACCTATGTTTTTTGGCAAATAAATCTATCAGTTTGTAAAGTTGGGTATCTTCTTTTTTTAATGATTCAAAGAAGGTTCCCCAGCCTCATTTGTATACACGTGTTAAGAGTCAGGTTTTAATTATTGCTGCATAATAAAGTGACATTTTCACATGAAAAAAATGTTCCTTCTTTTAGAGAATGGCATTATATAACCATCACAGATTTCTCCCTCACAGATACTTTAAGACGGTTTTTCAATCTTGCTACATTCTTCCACACTTTTCTTCATTCCGATCCTAACATCAAAAGTGAAATTCCTAAATGTGTCATACTTAAGTCTTCACATCAAGTTTTAGTAAACCCCTACACACCATCTCTAACTCATTTCTGCCTCAGGGTTCACCGCTGGTCATTTAGTGTGTGAAGAGTGAAACATGCAGTGTTTTTGCAAATGGCACAATATTCCAGGAGAAGACACAATGCCTGGGCCCCTTATTCCGTCTGCCTCTGGTTTGTGTCAGGCTGACACTCTGTAGGTCAGTTCACTCATCCTTAATACATTGTTTAAATATACAGTAAAAGCAATATTCATTGAGTGGTATAAATATCAGACCCCCAAATTACAACAGTTTTATTTAAATACTTCCATCTTCTACAGAACTCATGGAGAATTCAATGTTTCCACAACTTGAGACTTAAACAGGCCCAAAGAAATGCTCTGAGGTGGATGATATAAAAGCAAAACTCAGCAAGCAATATAGGGTTGTTGGGTGTTTTTTTTTCTGAATCTGCTCTTCAAGCGTCATTGCTTTGCAACTTTTGAGAAGAGTGCTAGTGAACACATGGATCGTTCTACAGGGTAAAGATCTGTCCTGTAAAATACTTTTATAAAAGCCTTTCTCCATCCCCACAGATACTGGTGTCAGGAACACCAGACTATATTCATCATTAAGGCGACAAGACTAAGAATTAAATCTCTCTATGTAGAATGAAACTAGTGCGATTGTTCATTTGCTATTACTCACTTTACACACAGGCTAGTCGGTATAACACATGACCAGAAAGTCACCTACATCATTCATCACCCGTCTCACTGATGATGACGATTCCCCTCTTGATTTCCGTACAGTCTGACTTCGCTGGTATTTAAACAGTATTAAGTTTACATTGGGTCTAGAGAGTGCTCTGAAAAGGGGGCAAAAATCTTCATTTTTCCCCCCAAATAATTGCTAAATAAATGTGTGACTTAGCTCTGAAATTAGAGAGTAATGTGTCAAAAATCACCCCCCAAATCCAGAAAGAATAAAATATATTCTTACACCATGAGAGTTCCTAAAGCCAATATCTGTACTTCTGTTTCAAAAATTGTTATAACATTTATGAGTGTGCATAAGAAAAGAGTAGAATTCATTTGGACAGAATATAAGAAAAATCAAATTGTCTCTCCTGGTATTTCATATATACTATCTATACCGCCCCCCTCTCTTATGATGTATTCTAAAATGAATATAAATAAACAAGCTTGGATGGATGAAGCAAGTCACATGAAAATAATTTTTCTTTTGAGAGGAATGCATGGCATATCGTAACAAACAGTTTCAGTCGATGAAGAGCTTCCTGACATGAAAGATAGCAACAGATAGTCAAGAACATAAGGTAACACTGAGTCATAAACCAAAACTTTAGCTAAAAGCTTCAAAGACCCAAAGAATTACTAGTGAATAACATTTAAATCCATTGATATGAGAAGAATTTTAAGTATTTTTCAAATGCAGATGTCTTTAGAATAATGAATTCAGGGAAGACTTCACTTTTATTGAGAATTTTTCAAAAGAAAATCCATCTCCTGATGTTGGTTCAATAGCAAAACTTCCTGAAATTCAATTGTTGTCAAGTGGAGCCCCCTTCCTCTGCTTTTTGTAATTGTGGGCAATCACTAGAAACAACGTTTTCCTGAAGTGTGAGCCAAGCCCCAGATGCCTGCCCAGATTCTATCCTTTCCAATTTACTTTGACATCCTCAGTTCCTCTCATAGGAAATGAACATTAACCTCTTGAGCATCTTGCCTCCTCAGTGATGTCCTGTCTGAAAGACCATTGTCAGAAACCAGCCAGTTTTTACCTGACCCAGACACATAATTGAAATGCAATTCTACAGGTGTCTGGCAGATGAACTAAGATAGAACCCTCTGCAATTTCCATTTTCCTTCTACAACCCTAATCTCTGGTGCGTAAATCATTTTTCTCCCTTTCCTCTTCTTGAATTTAAGTGAATGTTAAAATAGTTAATAAAGTGAGACCACATTGTAATTTCTGCCATTTCCTGAAATCTGCCAAGTTAGTGTACTGTTTTCATCATTTTGCAACCCATTCCACATTCGGGCAAGTGACAGCTCCCAGTTTGACATGGTGAGCTGTGGCATCATTCATGGAAGGTTGAAGAACTTGTCCAACAGTCAGTTGCCTGAGCAAGGTAATACCTACCAAGGTTTGACCAAGGCCTCGGCCTGTAGGGCTTCAGGAAAGGCAGAAAAGGAAAAAAAAATACATTTTTGTTCCTTATACACAAGTTACCTCTGATACAATTTCCTTATGAACTTGCTGGCAATTCTAGAAGCAAATGGACTATTTGTTCCTCCATGGGAATTTTCAAAGCCACAGGATAATGGTTTCAAAGAAAGGAAGGGGGAATGATGAAATAAACAACAATGCTATTACCCTTTCAAGGAGAAAAACTACCAGCATATTTCAACTGGGTGGTCCAATTATTACAAATGAATATTTGTTTTTTATTTGTTTGTTGGTAGTGTGACTTACTCCAGAAAGGATTTAAAGCAGCTTCAAAAGAAACTTATAATAGAGCCAGATAAAATAACTTTAAAACACATATGGGGAAAAAAAATCAAAGAAAAACTAAGGGGATGGAAAATGAGAGGGAGAAAGGAAGTCAGTAAATAAGATTCATGGTATGTCCTTTGTCTCGCTAGGGCCGTATCACAGATGATTCCTATTATAATTAACTGTAAATTACGAAATCCACAGGTAACAAAAGCACTGCTCATAGAATGAGGCTATAGGTTTGGAGGGCTCTGACGGCTATTCTTCAAATGAAGACCACAGAATTCTCTGCCGGGCAGCCTTCAGTGCCAATAACAGGTGGACTTCGTTCACACTGGAGCAAACATTTTCACATGCTATAACCAAGATGCTCTGTCGCAGTTTTTGTCCCCAAGTTCCGAAATATTCAAGCTAACCTGAAAGAGTGGCTTGATTGGGAGTTTACATTTATCTGTTAGGGACCATGGCATGGAAATTTCTCCCACATTGAAGTACTCAGGATTTGTCTCCTGAAAACTGATATGCTAGTATTTCATGACATTGACAGATGAGCAGTGACACCATCAAATGACACTTGTAATCTGGACCCAGCTCTCTGTTGGCTGGAGAGCAGTTTCTTGCACATCTATGGAAGAAAAATCCCTGGATTAAGTGGAGGCGGGGAGAAAGGGGGGAATTACATCCTTTGCCAAAAGAACAGTCAATATTCCTCCACAGTTTGGATGATTTATTACTCTGCACTGTGAGGTTAGCACCTAGGATTCACTATTTGTGGAAGTATTCTCTTCAAGAATCCTATGCATGGGGGCACCTGGGTGGCTCAGTCGGTTACGCGGTTAAGCATCTGCCTCCAGCTCAGGTCATGATCCCAGGGTCCTGGGATCAGGCTCCCTACTCAGCGGGGAGCCTGTTTCTCCCTCTGCCCCTCCCCCCTGCTTGTGCTCGCTCGCGCTCTCTCTCTTTTTCGAATAAATAAAATCTTAAAAAAAAGAAAAAAGAATCCTATGCATGACATGTTCTGACATGGCAGGGTGATTTCCAAAATCATGAGTGGCTTTCACTTTTCCCCTGAGTGGCAAAGACTTGAGAATTGCACGGGCCCTTCCCTGATGGCTGCTTTCTCTATGACCAACAGGACATTTAGAAAACTGGACCTAGAGAGAAGTTCAACTGCTTTAAAATTCCACTTGACATCTTTTATGCTACTTTATCTTGGACCTTTCTATACTGGCCAAAACACTGGCAACCTTTTAGGCTACAGTTTTCGTCCTAAGGCATAGGTGGATTTTATTGGCCTTTGTCTTTGCACCAGTGCGGTGCAGTGTGGTCATGCTCCAGGGAACACCAATGTGCTGAGTGGTGTCGTTGGAAACATCATGCTTCATTTCACAGTGTGGAACTGAGATTTCCAAAACTTCCTCAAGATTGGTTCCAGCCCAAACCAAGATGTCACAGAAGATGGCCAAATTCTCCTTGCTATGAATAAAACACTCTTTTTATTGGGAGGGTCAGAACTGTTGAAGCACGCCTGCAGAACCTCTCACTTCATTTCCAGAGGCCTGCTTGGTGCATCAAGAACCAGATTAACAACCTACCTATGTGCCCTTCCCTGTTACTGAGATTCAGTCACCTATCCATGTATCCGTGGCAGCGGAAGTAACCTACATCATCCTAACCACAGTGAATCCTAACACCAATAATCACAGCCACAGTTCTTATTTCCAAAAGACCTGCTGATGTGCCTGACACCATACTAGATGGTTTATTATGTTATTTCATTTGGTCCTCACAATAGGTTTATGAAATTGGTTTTATAAACCCACATTTTACAAAAGGGGGAAACCAAAAGTGAGGGAAGTGAAGCAATTCGTCCAAGATCACGCAATGAGCAAGTGTCTAGGTTTCAGAAGTGAGTTGTTGAAAATCTCTTTCACCCTCTTGAAGAAATACACCATATGAATTATAAATTATTTGAAACCTCTGAAAAATTTTTTCTTAGCCTACTTATAGACCAACCATGAAATTATTAAGAAATAAAATCAGCGAAGCATAGGAGGCCAAATGGAGAGCATCAGATCTCCAGTCCAGACAAGCAGAATAGGCTGGTACCATGTTTATGAGTCTATTGCAAGTTGCTATTTGATAGGCTACACAAATTAAATAATGGCCAACAAAGTGTCAATAAGCTTCATGTCTTCCCAGGAAGGTGGGGCTCAAGGGGCAGTCCACAGTCATTTTTTCACTCATAATTCACCCAGATATTAAAACTAGTTCAAGATCCGTGAAAACATCCTATTTGTTTCAAGGAATCCAGCAAAACTCTATCCAACTGAGGGCTTAGCAAAATGCCTACAACTAATCCATGGCCTGTGGGTTCACTGGGAGCTAGTTTGGGAGGTCAAAGCTTACACACAAGGGAAAACAAAACATGTACAAATGTAGCTGAATCTTTCCTCCCAAAGCATGCGGGAAAACTCATGTAAATATACAAATATGCTGAGCTGTATTGTGAAAGGAGCCATTTGTTTTACTAAAACAAGTTGGTATGGTGCAAGATTTTTCTTGGCAAATAAACAGAACACAATGGAAAAATTTGTAAACAATGGGGTTTTCTGGCAATTTTTTAAAAACTGAATGAACAGCCTTTCTAAAAGGTAAAAAAAAAATCTCTTCCTTCTCCCCAATCTCCCATGAGCTACTCCTCACATATGATCATTTTAAAAGTCAAAGCAGATGAAGAAATACAGCTCAGTTATCAGCAAAGCTTGTTAAAAGGACCATTTGGCTACTAGTGAACTAACCTGTCAAGTGTTCAACTTGGGGAGCTATGTAGGTCAAGCCATACTAGCCAGAATGAGAAGTCTCTCCATGATGGTCACACACTAGAGTTCAGGAGGTGAAGAAATCACTCCTCTTCCCAGAATTCCTCTGAAGTGTAGTCATCGTCACAGTGACGGAGGTTCAAATAAAGGAATTGTTTTCATTACCAAATGTTACTACAGAGACCAAATGTTCTTGCTTAAACACAGGTTTCATTGGAAAAGTGTTGGTTGATGGTCAGAAATAGAAGAAAAGTTCCCCAAAGATAAGGTATATGATGTTGGCTTAGAAAACTGAACCTAGTATGGTCACACCTCTCTCTTGAGCAGATTCCAGACAAGTGGATGAAGTCTGTCTTTAGCAACCTGTACATCTTTTTTTCTACTTGGCCATTCAAGATGGTTGAACATACATGCGTGCCTGCACACGCGCTGTTGTGAAGTCGTTGACTCATTTCATTCTTTAACATGCTCAGAAGTACATTTACATCACACATATACTAAAGATGCAAAGGACTGTGAATTCAATCTTTTCTTAGATCAATTTATGTCCAAAAAACTTTTCAAATGAGAATTTTATACACTTTACCATGCATAATTGTATAAAATTCCACATAAAACAGGTACATTGGGTTTTGCTATCCAATTCCAATTCCTCCTCCCTAAGGAACTGGTAATAACCCTTAATTACTGTGACTAAGGGACTCATGCAGGTACAATTCTAGATCCTCTACTCTGTATTCCACAGCAGGCTTATTCCATCTGGTTTGTACTTGGTTGTATCCTTACTTCAGGGTTTCTGCCATTAAAGTTCATAGCTGTTGTTAAGTGCTTACAGCCTATCTGCTCTTGGCCAAGTAACCACTGTTAACAATCTGTTAACATCCTGCATATATATTTTTATAATCTTCTGCATGCTTATATATTCACATATAAGCACATGTATAAAATATATGTATGTATATATACATAATTTGATATATATATACTAATATAGGTGTTGGGAATTCTCTTTGATTTTCAAGAATGAGGCTACATACATACATACGGTTTTGTTTTGTTTTTTTCTCACTTAAGAGTACATCATGGAAGGGACACCTGGGAGGCTCAGTTGGTTAAGCATCTGCCTTCAGTTCAGGTCATGATCTTAGGGTCCTGGGATTGAGCCCCATGTTGGGCTCTCTGCTGGGCGAGGAGTCTGCTTCTTCTTCTCCCTCTGTGCGCTCTCTCTCTCTCTCACTCTCACTCTTGCACTCTCGCTCTCTCTCAAATAAATAAAGAAAATCTTTTAAAAAAAAAGAGTATATCATGGAAATCCCTCCAAATATGAATTTAATTCATTCCTTTTAATGGTTGCTTAAGAGGTCATAGTAAATGTTTGCCAGAATTTAATCAACCATTTCTCTGTTGATGAGGATTCATTTTATTTTCTGGGGTTTTTTCCCACTTAAAACAGTACTATCCAATTAAAAGGAAAGTACAATGGAGATATATAAAAACTTAATCCTTCCAAATATTAATTTAGCTCATTCTTTTTAAAGGTTGCTTAATAGTTTGTAGTAAGTGTTTGCCAGAGTTTAATCAACCATTTCTCTGTTGATGGGGATTTGTTTCATGTTCTGTCTTTGCCCAGTTAAAACAGTACTATCCAATTGGAAGGAAAGTACATGGAGATATATATAAAAGCTTAATCTATAGAGCTAAGAGTACACAAAGCTTACTCCAAATAGAACATCCATGAGGGATTATGCATACATGCCTTCTATTCCTTTGTCCCTCTCCTGATCCCTTATTACCACCTATAACCATGCAGTGCTCCCCAGCTGGTCTCTCTGCTTCCACTCCTGCCCTTTACAGTCCACTTTTCACACAGCAGCCAATGAATTGTGAAAATAGTAAGTCATTTTATTTCATTCCCTTGTTCAGAACCTTCCATCAACTTCGATTCATACAAAGAACAAAGTCCATGGCCAACCAAGTTCTGCATAATCTGGTCCTTGGCCACCTTTCCAATCTCATTATCTGACACTCTCCATACACTCATCCCACTAACCAAATTCTCTTTCTCGTTGTTCCTCAACTGCACCAAGAAGCCTCCAAATACTGACCTTTGCCCCCAGCGTTCTTAATTCCTGAACCCTTCTCCAGAAGTCCTTGGTTTCTTTCTATACTCTATTCAAACCTCTGCTTAAACATCCTCTCCGTAGAGAAACCTTCCCTAATTATCATACTTAAAATAGCCACCTACCTCGCTATACTTATCTTCAAATCCCTGATCACTCCCTGACATTACATAATCATATATCTTCCTCTGTTAGAATGTAAGCTTCATGCCTCATCCTCCACAGTATCTCCAGACCCTGGAAGAGTGCATAGCACATAGTAAGTGCTAAATAAACATTTGTTGAATAAATGAATGAACAAATAAAGGAAAAGGGTTAAGTAGGGAACGCTATGAGATAGATACAATACATGTAGACTTCGTGTCTTTTAGGAGTCATAGCAGGAGACATTTTGCCTCAATTGGCTCTAGCATGCACTTCATCTTATATTAGTGCTTTATGTTACTAAAGCCTCTCCACAAGCATAGACAGTATTTTCTATGAAAGTAAACAGTTGTGTAATGGCCCTAAGGATTCATTATGCCATTTGTACTATTGCACACAGTTGCCTGAGCTTCCATTTAATTTCACTCTTTGTGGTCTCCCGAGCATGAACTGCAGAGCTATTAGTGGAGACCAAGGACTAGAGAGAAAAATATCCCTCTGCGTGAAGGGTGTTTTGTTTCTCTTTTGGGAGTTGCATGAAAAGGAAGCATGGAAAATGGATGCTGAGTTGTATTGTTTCACATTTTCCTTTGAGTCCAATATAATTCAAAAGACAGACACTCCCATTACCTCCTATTTCCAAGTATTCATAGTTTGCATATGGATTTGAGCTTCAGTAAAAAGAGCTAGTTAACTAGTATGGAACAAGTATTCTAGGAAATGGGAAGTGGTTGAGGATTCCATTAAGCAGGGTATCAATAGACAGGGTTAACTCTATTTTTAAAGGAACAGCCTATCTGCTGACTTGTCTTGATTTTACGGTGGTTTCTGCTCCCTGGGCTTTCCTTCAGTGGCAGCAAATTGAGCTGTCTCCACTGCAAGCTTTGCAGAATCCAATTTCTTATTACTGGGCAGACTCAGAAAACATCTCAGTGAATGGGAAGAGGTAGGTTCACCAGATGGTGGAAAGACTTGAGATTCATCTGAGAAAAATCAGCCTGTAAATCCTTCCACCATTACTACGGCAAGCATACTAGACTGCCTTTCCTAGCGTCGGCTCCCTCCCTTCATTCCGACCCCTACCTGACGATACCTTTTATTATGTTGATTTTGACTTAATTTCATCTGAACCAAGATGCCGAGAAAGACGGTAAAGTGGAGTACATAAACTTTTTTCAAAAATTTATCAAAGAGGGCGCCTGGGTGGCTCAGTCATTAAGCGTCTGCCTTCGGCTCAGGTCGTGATCCCAGGGTCCTGGGATCGAGCCCTGCGTGGAGCTCCCTGCTCAACGGGAAGCCTGCTTCTCCCTCTCCCACTCCCCCTGCTTGTGTTCCCTCTCTCGCTGTGTCTCTCTCTGTCAAATAAATAAATAAAATCTTTAAAAAAATTTATCAAAGAGTTATAGAGCTTACTATTTGTTAGACATTGCTCTAAGAATTTAAAAAGTTAATTAATCTTTGTGTCAACCCTATTAAGTCAAAACTATGATTAATTGGCTTATTGATTTGCCCAAGTCACATAGCCAGAGATCTGGCTCCTGAGCAGACTCAGGATTTGACCCTAGTAGTATCACTCCAAGGTCCATGTTTAAATCATAACTATGCTGCCCCACACACCACTTCCTCAGACAATGTGGGGAGAGCAAAATTGTATTTGCAATTTTTTTCTTTTTAATTAAAAAAGCTATTTGTAGAAACTGTCAATTAAAAAATAAAATAGCAACAAAAAGCAATCATTATTTTCTATTTTAAAGCATATCTACTGCTTTTGCAAAACCAACTTAGGGAGGAAGCTTTGTGTTTGCAGAAAAAAAATGGGTAAAATATTAACGCTTAATGTCCTGGATTCAGGTTACACCACAACTATTTGCCAGTGATAATTTCACTTGCATTGATAATTTTAAAACCTATTCCAGAAATGGTTCTGTTTCACAGGAACACCCATTTATAAACCTTGTAATCTGTGGTTAATTCCTATAGGATTTCATTTACCCCAATTTCACAAACAAAGTTAGGCTAGGTTTGTGCTCTTTATATACATTTGATTGTATGTAATTAAGAATATATGGTCTCAGTTTTCCTATTATATCTCGTATTATTTTCTAGCAATTTTTCAGAAAGTTCTGTACTGTGGGGAATTTGTCTCATGCAATGTAATATGAGACAAGAATTGAAAAAGAGATTATGTGCTTTGAGAGAGGAAAATGTTAAGGAGAAACTGTTTATAAAATATATAAACTAACAAAGAAGAGTTGAAGAATAGCATCCCACTAGCTTGCATTTTACAGTTCCTCTCATCCCTCAATCCGAAATCTCAAACAAAATCTGTTCTCTTTATTCCAAAAGGGAAAATTTGGTTACAGATTAATTGGTGGAGAGTCTAGGGTGTTGTGGTGAGTTTGCAATAGAGTAAGGACTCAGATTTTTCACTAATTAAAAAAAAAATCAATAAGAAACACTTCTTGCCTTATCAAAATGGTAATAATCCAAGGCATACTTTTATTTTATCTTATTTTACTTTCTTCTCTTTTTTAAAGGTTGGGAGATATTATTTTCTTTAAACAAGTTCATAAATAACAAAGAAACAAAGTAGGTCCCAGACTCTGGACCGGGTGGCAGGACAGGGATAGGAAGTTGTTGGGCGGAAATGTGGAGGGGTTTACTCATCACCTAAGACAGTCACAGCAAAGATGGGCTGCAGGAGACGGCTGCCTCCTGCCCTTGGAAATGGCGTGCCTGGGCAGCAGAGGGAGGCACAGTGCTGTGATGATGAGGCTGCCGGAGAGGGCAAAGATTGAGGATGCTGGGCTGCACCGTTTCTATGAACAGTGACATGGAAACCACAAATGGAGAAGATAAGTCTAGAAGAGGCAAGTGGGCACTCTGCCTCCCTCTGGGGACCAATCATGAAAATGGTTAAATTTGATTCTTGAAAACAACTCCACAGGCTTTAGCCTATGGCTTTGTACATGGGCTATATTTTACCTGGGTTGCTCTGTGGCAGGTGAGGGCTCAAGAGACCCCTGGAGCAGCCTGGCCTCAGCCCAGGGCAAGTGTGAGAGCTACCCTACAACCCAGCAATTGCACTGTTTATCCAAAGGATACAAACCTAATGCCTCAAAGGGGCACCTGCACCCCAATATTTATAGCAGCAATGTCCACAATAGCCAAAATGTAATATTATTTATATTATTATTAATTATTATTACATTATAATAATTATTAAATATTATTAATATAATGTTAATATACTATTGTAAATGATATTGTTTATATATAAATATTATCATATTTAGATCCCTAATTCACTTGGTTTGAGAGTTGGATTCACACTTTGATATATTTGACTACATTCTTGACAAATTTAAAAATAACAATTTTTTAGAAGGCAAAAGACTCCATAAGCAAAGTAAAAACACACATGACAAACTGAGAAGAGTAGTTGCACTTTGTATCACAAAACGTTAATAATATCCGCAATATGAAAAGATTATATCTACCAAAATAGATTACATTTTGCTGTAGTAACAAACAACCTGAAAAATCTCAGTGGCGTAAAACATTATTTCTCATTCACACTGCATGTCCATTATTGGTCAGTGGGGAGCTCTATAATCATATTGCCTCGGAGACCTAAACTGATGGAGGCACCATCTCCACCTACGCTTTCCCAATTGCAGAGGCAAGAAAAAAAGGGCATGTCCAACCGTAGGCTGGTTCTTTAAAGCATCTACTGAGAATGCACTTCAGTTCCTGCTCTACTGACCAAAGCAAGTCTCATGGGAATAAGTTCAATAGGTAGAAGTATCAATCATTGTGAACAATGACAACAAACCCCACAGAGCATTTCTAACAATGAGGAAAAAACAAGAAATAAAATTTCATATGAGAAATAATCAATAGATATGCTTACAATAGAGTTTTTCAACCTTGGCACTACTGACATTTTCAGGCAGATAATCCTCTGTCGTGAGAGGTCTGCCTTGCAAATTATAAGATCTATCTGTGAGATACCAGTAGTACTGCCCTCCAGTTGTGACAACAAAAAATGTGTCTGGATATTGCCAAATGTCCCCAGGGTGCAAAATCACCTGCAGTTGAGAACCAGTGCTTTATACAAAATGAAATGCAAATGATCCTGTTTAAATAGATATCTGCTCAGTCTCACCTATAATAAGAGAAATGTAAATCAAAACTGCAACATACCATTTACCACTCACAACATGGGATAAAATTTAAAAGTTGGTCAATGTAATCCCTTCTCAAGCTATGGGAAAAGTCCAAAATATATTAAAAGGAAAAAACAAGACTCAGAAAAGTTTTTAGAGTATGGTACCCTTTACCCAGAATACACAAATGTATATTTATATTTACTTATATTTTTGAAAAGAAATAAACTAAAAACTTTAAAAAAAAGGTCACTTGGTGAGAAGAACAAATGGGGAAGGGAGCAGGGATGGAAGCCAGATTTACCTGAATATACCTTGTTTTGAGGACTTGATCTTGGACATGTAAATGTTTCTCATAACCAAGAACAGAAATATTTTTTGAAAAGCAATCTCCAAATTAAAAAGAAACCTAAAAATAAGTAAGAAATCAATCAATCAATCAATAAAAGCCTAACCAAATATGAAATTAATGGCATAACCACAGATAGAAGGATTGTTTCAATTATCTTAAAATGTAGTATTTGTATTATACATCAATAGTGGAATATATCCTAAGGACACAAAGAAAAAAATCTTAAACTACATTTAAATGTCTTATTGTTACTAGTGATAATATCATTATTATTTTGAAACTGTTATATATAACTCCAGTATTACATTTATTTGGATAAAGTAAATAAGTAATATATTAATGTGATTAGAAATCAAGCTTCAGTAGAAGAGAAAAGAAGTGTACCTGTAAAATCAAAGTGCTTGGGTGGCTCAATTGGTTAAGTGTCTGACTCTCGATTTCAGCTCAGGTCTTGATTTCAGGGTCATGAGTTCAAGCCCCACATCGGGCTCCATGCTAGGCATGGAGCCTAGTTTAAAAATAACAATAATAATAATAATAATATAAAAGTGATTAAATAAAAACTCTATAATCTTACACTTGAATATGAAATACAATGAATTCATAATTTACTTTCTCTTTCTAAAAAATAAATATTTATTAAGTACCTCTGAAAGGGCCTGGGAAAAATGACAACTCAATAGTAATGAGCACACCTAACATCCAGATGTCTAAACATCACTTTCAAGGTTGGGCAAGTAATATACAAGATGAGCCTGGGAACTTGTCATGCCAGAGGTCAAGAAAGCTGTCAGATAACACTGGGTACCTGCCATGAGGACATAGAAATGAACTTGAATGAGCCCACTGGCTGAAGAGGGCTCTCACAAAGCACAAAAATTTTTAGCATCAAAAAAAAAAAAAAAACAAGTTGGCCAAGATGTGGAGAAAAAGGAACTCTGGTGCACTGTTGATGGAAATGCAAACTGGTATAGCCACTGTGAAAAACAATATGGTGATTCCTCAAAAAACTAAAAATAGAATTACCATATAATTCAGCAATTCTACCACTGGATATTTACCAAAAAAATACAAAAACAGTAATTCAAAAAGATATATGCACCCCTGCGTTAATTATTGCAGCATTATTTACAATAGCCAAATTATAGAAGCAACCCAAGTATCCATCGATAGATGAATGTATAAAGAAGATGTGGTAAATATATACAATGGAATATTACTCAGCCATAAAAAAGAATGAAATCTTGTCATTTGCCACAACATGGATGGAGCTAAAGGTAAGTGAAATAAGTCTGTCAGAGAAAGACAAATACATAGGATTTCACTAATATGTGGAATTTAAGAAACAAAAAAAAGGAAAAAGGAGATAAACAAAAAAACAGACTCAAATATTGAGAATGAACTGATGGTTACCAGAGGGGAGGTGGGTGAAATAGGTGATGTGGATGAAAAGTACACTTATCATGATGAGCACTGAGTAATGTATGGAATTGTTGAATCACCTGAAACTAATTGTATACCTGAAATGAACATAACACTGTACATTAGTTATACTGGAATTAAAAAAAAAAAACATACATCAAATATATAAAGGAGTTTATCAATACTGAAAGAAAACTACAACAATCACCTCTTCAGTCACCATTGAACTTCTAGGGCACCAACTCATTATTTTCAAATAATAAACCAATAATATAGGGAAATAATTACTTATCCAAACTCTGAGGGCAACCAACTTGATGAGGGCAAGAACACCAACTCTCTTGTAGAAAGAGTGACAGAACTACGCAATCATCATTGATGGCTGCTAAGACCATTAGGTAAATGTTGCTGGGAACCTTTAAACTGGGGATCAGGCTGAAAATACCTGAACACACTCACCAGTGTTAGCATCATTAAGAGTGAGACAACTTGACATCATGTGCCTCCTCGTGTGATGCGATAAGTACACAGAACCTCCTATGAAGTAGTCTCAAACAATTTTTTTAATCTGAATATTATTGTCTCCCAATTTAACATGCAATTTACAGAAAGTATGTGAGACAATGGAACGAACTAAAGGATGGCACGAAGATGCAGTCAGCCAAATCCAGAGTGAGGGACATTCGATAGCATCAGGACTTGGTGTCTTCAACAAATTAATGACACCCAGGGAAAAGGGGATGGCAGGGGAAGAGAACATGTTACAGATTGAAGGAAATTTAACAGACATTTCAAGTAAATGTAAATCAGGTCTTATTTAAATTTTGCTTCCAATAAGCCAGCTAGAAAAGACATTTTTGAGAAAACTGGGAAATTTTTCAACGATTTTAGATGTTAGATTATATTAAGGAATTGATGTTATTGGGGCGCCTGGGTGGCTCAGTCCGTTAAGCGGCTGCCTTCGGCTCAGGTCGTGATCCCAGGGTCTTGGGATCGAGCCCCGCATCCGGCTCCCTGCTCAGCGGGGAGTCTGCTTCTCCCTCTCCATCTGCCTGCCTCTCTGCCTGCTTGTGCTCTCTCTCTCTCTCTGTCAAATAAATAAATAAAATCTTTTAAAAAAAAGGAATTGATGTTATTTTTATTAGGTATGACAATAGTATTGAGATGATATTTTTAAGCCCTTATCTGTTAGCAATACATACTGAAGTATTTATAGATCAAATGATGTAAAGTTTGGAATTTGCTCCCAGGCCTTGGTGGGAAAGGGAAACAAGTCAAGGCATGGGGGCAGAGATAAAATAAAATTGGAAAATTGTTGACAATTGTTGAAGCTGAGTGATGGATATATTGGAGTTCAGTACTAACTATCTTTGCTTTTATGCATGTTTGAAAATTTCCTGAATACAAAGATTTTTTAAAACTCTTGGTCAAGAGGCTCCCGGGTGGCTCAATCAGTTAAAGGCTGACTCTTGGTTTTGGCTCACGTCATGATCTCGGGGCTGTGGGATGGAGCCCTACATGGGGCTCCACGCTCAGCGCAAAGTCTGCTTATCCCTCTCCTTCTGCTCTTTCCCCCATTCACGTGCATTCTCTTTCTCTCTTTTTTTCTCTCTCTCCCTAATAAATAAAATCTTAAAAATAAAACAAAAAAACTCTTGGTCAAGTTCAGGTGTGACATTGTCAATCATCAACAGCTCTACCCAGAACCTGTCTACCCGACCTTCCCTGATATGTCTAAGAAGTATATATCTCCTGTACTTGTACTTGACACACTCAGATGATGCTCTGTTTCATCTTCCATCCTTCTTACTCACTGAGTATCCCAATTCTACATTGCCTAGGCCGAGGAAAGAAAGGATTGAATACAGCCCTAAAAATTAATAGGCAATGTGTGTCAGCTGGTTCCACAAGCTAGTGACATCATAAAAGCATTTGACTGAGGGCCGACCTGGGTTAAGGTAATATTGAGTTAACTTATATCAGATTGAGAAGTGTGTTTGTCAGGACCCTTAATGCAGATGTTCCAGAACAATGACAATATTTAGATATCAAAGCTGAAAGAAAAATGAGACATTCCCAAGATTCATAAACTGGAATTACAAACCCTCTCTGGCACCACTGCTTTCTCTATGGACCACATCACAGAAGGATCTGATTAGAAATAGAATACACAGAGTGTGTGACGATTTTGTAATCCTCTGGTGCTTCGGGGCTAGCAGGCTGGATGTGCAAACAACAATACTATCAGATGATCCCCAAACAACATCTTAAATACCTTTATGAAATACTTGGTACTATTGAGAAAAGAAAATTATGACACAAAGATCAGCTGGGAAGGTGCTGTTATGCCATTTTAACTGATAAAAACCAACCTCCTGAAAAATGCTTCTGAGTCATAGAACAAACATAGATCTTGGAGTCAGGCCAACATGCATTCAAGTCCTGCTTTCATCCCTGCCCCAGGTGTCCATCCCATGGACAGCCTGTTTAACTGTTTAGGCCTCACTTCCTTCATTCGTCAAGTGGATATGAAAATGCCTTTTTAACAAAGCTATTGTAAGGATTAAAGAAAACTTTACACACACACACAAGTGTTTAGTAAAACACATAATGAGGACTAAATAAGTAATAGCTATTACAGTTATATGAGCTAGATTGATGAAATGTTCTAACCATTTTAGAAGGGAGGCTCTAAAATGACTTTGCTACAACGCTAGGGAAAGGGAATTCAACAAACTATTTTAAAGACTATTTCAGATGCATTACAAGACATGAACACTTGATGGATCATTTATCACTGCTGAATACATGCCTCCTCTGATGTGGTAGAAACCGATCTCCAATTCAACTTACAAAAGCCAAAATTGCATTACTGAAAATGCCTTGGATGAAAAGAACAGTTGGTCAGTGGAAATTTCAGTTCTCTGTTTCCTACTATCACTCATGAAATTTCCACTGGTCCATTTGCCACATCATTTTGTTTGCTTCTCAATTCCTGCCCAGCCTCTGCACAGTTCCCCTGGCTATGCCCACCTTGTGTGCTCATCCATTATTTCGCCCCTAAAATTTCTTTGTGTCATGTAAATATTTGATTGCCCATTTTTATAATAGAACTTCATAAATTTATTAGTGAGGTCATTTCTAATGTGTGATCATTTGAGTAGGCATATTGCTTTGCAAACCTACAATTTAAGGAACACGCTCCTTGTGTAATTATGCCTCCAGTTAGCTGCTTCTTCTTAGGCATTCGTCAAACACTTTGTATACATTTGTAGTAATAATAACAATAATAGCTAGTATTTACTGAGCACTCATCATGTGCTAATAACACTACTAAGTTTCTAAAATAGCATTAAATAGCACAATCCTAGTAACATCTCTGTAAAGAAGATACTATTATGCCCATTGTATAACATGGAAACTGAGAAAAGTTCAGTTACTTTCTGGAGTTCACATAGCTACTACATAGAACTGAAATAAGCGCTCAGTAAGTCAGATCTAGAATCCTTCCTATGATTCCTATCACCTATTAGTATTTAGGATTCTGTCTCGTAGTTACCCTAGAAACTCTTAATTTTATTTTTCAAATAAAAAAATACAAGCCCCAAACCAGTAAAGATCATGTCTCATTCATCTGTGAGTCCCCAGTGCCTTAACGTAGACCCTGGCACATATATAGACAAACTCTGATGAATGAATAAATCAACTGATTCACACAAGACTAAAATTTTAATCATATGGTATTTGTCTTTCTCTGACTGGTCTATATATATAATGGAATATTACTCAGCCATAAAAAAGAACGAAATCTTGTCATTTGCAACAATACAGATAGAGCTAGAGAGCATTATGTTTTATTTTGTTTTTTTAGCCAAATCTGAAAAGTTAATATTTGCCAAAAGACTAACATGTTAATTTTAAAGAGCATTCTGATCTACTAATTTAATACAAAACTCCTAGCTGTCTCAGTCAGAAGAGCATGCAACTCTTGATCTCGGGGTCCTCAGTTTGAGCCCCACATTGGGTATAGAGGTTACTTAAAAAAATAAAACTTAAAAAAATGTTTTTTAAACCTGAGAACTTTACATGAGCAACATTTAGTGGCCTAGTATTTTCTAGGTTCTTCAAAGTCAACTCCCTTGCCCTCTCACAGATCTCTATTCTACCAAAATCTAACTTTCCACCTACTCTGTGTCTAGCCTGAGTAACCCAATGTGGCTAGAGACAAGCAAACCACCATACAATAGGTCTCACTTAGCACTTATTTCCAGTTACCTACAAAGGTCCCCTGATACTGCCTGGAAATTCTCACTTCCCTAGTCCTTTCACAGTTCTACTGTCCTAGAAATCTATTTCACACGTCTCTGAACTGCAAACACTTCTTCGGCCTCCTCTCTCTCAGTTCTGGGCCTTAGTTCCAACTTCATGGAGAAAATAGAAGCCATTAGTACCTTCCACATGTTCTCCCCCTCCCCCACTTCTACTACTCTATCTCCCCTGCCTTCCTGCCTGTTGGAAACGGTGAACTGCCCATGGTCCCATTGGGGACCAACTCCTCCACTTGAACATGGTTCCCATCTGCTCTCATTTAAATCAAGGTCATGGCTTCTACAGTTCTCCTACTCTCTTCTGAATCACCAGTTTTACTGTCTACTGGGTCAGCAGCATTGTTTTCTTCTTGAGACATTTTCTTCCCTTGCTTATGAGACATCACTCCCTCTTGGTTCTTTTCCTACTTTAGGGGCTATTCTTATTTGGTGATTTTTTTCTTTTCTTTCAAAACTGTAAATGTTGGAGTACTAAGCCCTCTTCTGTTCTCTATCTGTACTCATTCCTAGGTGAGCTCAAGTCCATAAATTCCGTATATACCTTCATGACCCCCAACCCTATTCTCTCCCCTGAACTCTTGTCTCTTATACATAATATTTCCACTTGGATGATTAAAAGCATCTCAAATTTAATATGCCAAAACCTGAAATCTTGACTTCTAACCCTTAAACCTACTCTTCTCCAAGTAATCCCCATTCTGATGAATTGCAACTCCATCTCTCTTCTGGTTCAGGACAGAAATCTTGGAGTGATCCTTGATTCTTTACACCCCATAACCACTCATTCCATCAACAAATCCTGTTGGCACTATCTCAACAATAAATATAGAATATGATGACTGCTTACCTCCACTGCTCACATACTAAATAGAATGACTGACATATTACCCAGAGATTATTAGCTTCCCAACTTGGCATCCCTGCTTCAACCCTTGCTCCACTTTAGTCTGTTCTCAACAGAATAGCAGAGTGATCTTTTTTAAAATGTAAGTCATCCCTTCCTCTTTCCTTTCCTGTTCTTTTCATTCACTCCTTCCCTAAAAACTGGGTTCTAAGATCATTAGAAGAAGCAGAGCAAGGTAGGCATCCCCCTGATTGGGGGAGTGGTGGTGGCCCAGAGTGGGGCATCATAGCCCTGAGTGGAGTAAGTAGAGCGTCCCCAAAGGAGGGTTCCCTGTCACAGGGAGTCAGAGCCTTGAGGGAGGGAAACGTAGGGTGAGGAGGGCATCCATAGAGAATAGTGGCCCAGGATAGGAAGTCACAGCTCAAGCATAGTACAAAGAGGACCAGCGTGAAAGAAGAGTCCAGCAAGGGATGTCAGAGCCCAAACGGGGTAATAAGGACATCCGTGCAATAGGGTGGTCTGATGTGGGGTGTCCAACAGAGGGGTATCCTGTGAAAGATAAAGGAGTCCACATGGGTGTGGAGAACCAACAGGTATGAGGCATTAGGCTCAAGAGCCCAAACAGGGAGAAGAGAACCTTCACAACAGAGTATGGCCAAGGAGTATCAGAATCCAAGTGAGGTAAGTAGGATGTCCATACTATTATTACTGTCTGGACACTGGAGTGTGTCTATACAGGTAAGGGACACATGTTGCAGAAGTCAAGACCCAAGAAAGATGAAAAGGATGTCCACGTATGGGGACAGCCCAGCAAGGGAAATAAGAATCTGAGCAGAAGAGGTTCCCATGCAGAGAGACAGCTGGATGTGGGTGTCAAAGCCCAAGCAGACGAGGATCTACATAAGAGGGGCAGATGGGCATGACATATTGGAGCTCCAGGGTAGTACCAAAAGCATCCGCCAGGGAGGGTGCACCAGCAGCATTACGAATCCAGGTACCAACAGGGGGGTTAGTTAAATAAGTAAATATATTTAGAGTAAATGGGAGCAAATGTTCTCACTTTTGAATCACAAATACAGAAAGAGAAAAAATAGGATCAGATTCAAATTAATAAATATTGGTGTGAACTCGTAGTTTTCAATATATACATATAGAGAAATAAATGTAATTATAAATAGATACGTGTGTGGTTGTGTGCCTATGTGTGTGTATGTGTGTGTGTGTGTAGCTAGACTTTTAAAATATAAAACAATAAGCTATTTTCAAAGAACAGGTCAAAAACATAAGGGCATAGAAAAGTTGAAAGTAAAGTTATCAAAAAAGGTATACCGTGCAAAGCTAAACTAAAGAGGAAATCAAGAGCCAAATTCAAAGAACTTTATATGACACACCAAGGACTCCAGATGTAGCCACCATTATGTGTTGGGTAGTAAGAGATGCAATCTGGTTCACAAGCAAGACAGGTTTGTGGGTGAGAAATTCAGTACTGGTAGCAACTGGAACTGGGTCACCCAAAGAGTGCTAAAATTGAGGCAACTGTAATACTTTGATGAAAGGAGTAGAGCTCATCCAACTGTGACATTAGGGTGTATTTTTTGTCTGAGGGAGGCCAGTGGACTGTTCATGCAATCTAGCACAAGGTGACATTAGCTTGGTAAATTTACCACACCCAGAATCTATCTGTTTCTCAGAAACACTATTCCAACAGTATCCCAGAGTTTATCAGACTCAGGAAGAATTACTCTGACAAAGCTCACAGAAGCCTGGTTTATAAAACCAACATGCTGATTCGTTAACATTTAATGAGAAAAAACCCAAAAATACTTATGGGTCAGGCTGACCAACCTATTGTCTTCTTGTATCTACATGGCAACCCATACCAGAAGATGATCTAATGAACTCGGAATGTTATGTGGTCTTCCTCTGCTCCTTTCCTCTATTCCTTTCCTTTCCTCTGCTCCATCTTCCTTTTTGGTCCTTCTTTGCCTAGCACCATGTCCAGAGAGGCTAGCCCCAGTGGCCTGCATGCACGCCCCTACCCTCCTTGCCAGAGGCTTCAGTTTGGGTTCAGCTTTTGAGAGGCACCAGCAGGAAATTAGAGGGTGGGAAAAGAGAAAAGTTGGGATGTTTCTTCCTTGGTCCCTCCTTGCTTGGTTCCACTTCTCTTGGCAGAAAGCTCATCCCTCAGGACCACTGGGAATCTCATCATTTATGCTCCAGCTCCACTGCCTGGGCCCTGAGCCTGGAAACCACTTCCTCCCCCTTGCGTCTTCAGCCTCCAGATAGGTAATGGCTTTCAGTTGTTGCTAGTCTCCACGGACCACCTCAGGATCTAGTTTGTTTCCTCAACCTGCCCACACCTCTGTACGTATCTTCATTAGAATTATCTGGGCTGACTTGCAATTCCTGCGATTTGAATGAGTAATACAGTGTTTGTGAAACACCAAACATTTTTGTATTCTACTTGAGAATGACCAACCATCTCAATTTGCACAGGACTGAAGTGGGATTCAGGACATTCTGTTTTCCTATCAAGATGAGTTGATCGGGGGTGGGGGGGATGGGTTAGCCTGGTGATGGGTATTAAAGAGGGCACGTACTGAATGGAGCACTGGGTGTTATACACAAACAATGAATCATGGAACACTGCATCAAAAACTAATGATGTGGGGCGCCTGGGTGGCTCAGTTGTTGAGCGTCTGCCTTTGGCTTGGGTCATGATCCCAGGGTCCTGGGATCAAGCCCCACATCAGGCTCCCTGCTCCATGGGAAGCCTGCTTCTCCCTCTCCCACTCCCTCTGCTTGTGTTCCCCTCTCTCGCTATGTCTCTCTCTGTCAAATAAATAAATAAAATCTTTAAAAAAAAAAAACTAATGATGTAATATATGGTGATTAACATAACATAATTAAAAAAAAAAAAGATGAGTTGGTCACCCTAATTCCACCTGACTTTGACATATCTTCTTGCCACAACTACCTGGCTATTTATTTCATTTTTTTCTTGAAATTGATTCAATTCCCATTCAATTTTCCCTTCCTTCCCCTATGATCCTCTGCACTGTTTCTTATGTTCCACATATGAGTGAAACCATATGATAATTGTCTTTCTCTGATTGACTTATGTCACTCAGCATCATCCCCTCAGTTCCATCCATGCCGATATAAATTGAATTTAAATTTAAAAAAGAAATTGATTCATTTCATTAACTTGTTACTTTTAAAAGAAACATTAAGTCACTACTTTAAATGGAAAACTAATATAACTTGCCTTTGATTGAACAAAACATATTATAGAAACAAGAATAAACGGAAACTAAGTAATAATATTAAATTTAAGAAGAAATTATTATTTGTAAAGGGACCTGAGCGCGAGTCCTGCTCTCTCTATGCTTAAAAGGGAAATTGGTATTAAAGACATTCAAGACACACTGGCCCCAAAATGAAACTCTCTGCTTCGTGTATCAGAATATGATCACATTTTCACCAAATAAGTCTATGTTATTTAAGGACATGCATGTATTACCTACATCATCTTGTCTATGCCCTATGGTATGGGCTCCATCCTGGGGGAAACAATAGTGTAGTGGAGGGTCAAACACCTAACAAGGTCAGGCTCTACCACTCTGCTGTCCCAATATCCACAGTCAATGTAACCAGCCGACTGACCGGGTGCTCACGTGGCCCCGACAGAATACACTTTACCCCTGGACAGTGCTGGGATGGACATCATCACCAGGTGCTTCCGTCTTTATTTCTATGAGCCCAAGCCCTATTCTATTGGACAAACTTTTTTCGTTGGATACAGCAATGCTTTTATAAGAAAATAGCCAAAGTTTTTAAACCAGGGACAGTTTGGTCTCTTTCAAGTAACTTCATAAATCTCTAATCTGATAGAGTGTGTGTTTATTACACATTTCAACTCTTAGAATACCATCTTATTTCTTTCCATTTTATGTTTTTAGAAGGTCACTTAAAATTACATCCGTGTTCTACCTGTAACTACAAAATACTCTGGCAACTTGTGGGAGTGGGAGTGAGTAGGTATATGTACAGCGACCAGGTCTAGGGTCATACAAGAGGTGACATTAGAGCTCGGACTACAAGACGAGTTTGCTTTCTTTAGATGGAGAGAGACAGCAAAGTTAATCTGGGCAGAAGGAACAGCATGTGCAAAGGCACAAGATAATGAAAAAATAAAATATATGCAGGGACTGAAAGTAGTTAAATATGATCTGGCAGCGGACTCTCAGAGGGCATAGTTCCTGCATAAATAAAAGAAGCCCAAATTCATATAATAGTAATTAGTATGGCACAGAGGTAAAAGACATCAGGACTTAAAGTCGGATTTGTGCTATTATCTCAGTTTCAGAAATCACTCTTTGTATGACCCTCAGTAAATTCTTAACATTATAAGCCTCCATTTCCTCACCTGTAAAATGGGAAATAATAATTCTACCTGTTCCATAGAATTATTATGAGGATTAAATTCAACAATATCCTTAGACCTGTGGTTCTCAACGAGGGGTAATTTTGCGCCCCCCCCCCCCGAGACATTTTGTAGTGTCTGGAGATATTTTTGATTATCACACCTGGGAGAGGATGAGAGGCTGCTCCTGGCATGTAGGAGATGAAGATCAGAGATGCGGCTTCATATCCTACAATATACAGGACAGCCCCCCACAACAAAGGCTTATTTGGACTAATATATTAAAGATGCTGAGGTTGAGAAACCCTGGCTAACCTAATACCTAGCTTGCAGTATGCAGCCAGTAAATGTGATCCCAAAAGAGAAGGAGGAGGAGGGGAAGGGATGATATTGTACAAAGGAGATGAGTTCACTGCAGCTGCCTTCTCGGCAGGTGAATGCCCAACCATCATGACCTGCTGTCACCAAGTTCACCCCCAGTGCTGGCCACCAGCTATCTTTCTACATGGACAATTGGTTGTAGGGTGACTAGATAAGAATTATAAACTGGTGGGCCCTGGAAGAGGAGTCAAGCACCTGACCAGTTTTCTAAAACTGAAGTTTTCTAAAACAGGGAGAGTGACCAACCCTCCCTGTAACTCTGACACATGGCCACCATCTCTTGTCCAATGAGCAAGTATCCCAGGCCTGAGAAAACAAATGGCAAGACTCAGTAACCAACTTTGGCAGGTCATTCTGTCCACGAGCCTTGAAATAGTGAATCATCACAGCTCAGGTCTAATGGACCACACATGTATTTAAAAGGGGTCTCGGTACACTATACAAACAGGTCTTGCATAAAAAACCCGGGAAGCCAGAAGACTTCTGATGATCCTTCCATCCAGACGATGCTGAGGCAAAGCTAGGAGGGGCTGGGGGCCGGAACAGTCGATGCCCTGAGGAGCATGTAGTCTCAGTGATAGTGAAGCCTTTTTCAAACTAAGTTTCAGCTAACCACACTTTGGCAGAACAAAATACAGAAGCAAGGCTCTGCCAACAGAGGCTTGAGCCACAAACCAGAGAGCAATCTGCATGTATACATAATGTGGAAAGAACTGCTTGTCAGCTGTTGGTTTTTCTCAGCCACAGCACACATGCGGTGGTATCATCTTCAAATTAGGAAGGACAGTTTGATTCTTTGACAACCCAGGCAAGCGGGGAACTAATGAAGGATAATGCCCTATGTTGACAAGTTAATGTCTCAGCGGGGAAGACCAATTAGGAAATGTGTCCTTTAGGGTGCTGCCTATACTTCCAGAATCGATTCAAACAATGTCTTTGTTTGAACTGACATCTCAGGATAATGCATAAAATTCTGAGGCTCTGGAGTCAGATGGCATGGGGTTTGATTACTAGCTCTACTGTTCGCTGACTATGCAATCTAAGGAAAGCTACTTATTGAACGTCTCCAACTACCCATTTCCTCAATGGGAAGAATGGCAATAATGGCAAATGAGGTTGATAACACTGGCCACTCTGTGGAGTCGTGGTGAGCGTTAAATGCGATACTTCCGGAAGAATTCCTACCATCGCCCTGAGCCGAGTAACTCCTTGGTAAATACCGGCTGTCTTGTGGCCATCATGGTCTGTCCAAAAAATCACTTACATTTTCCTCACAGATCATCTCCTAGTTTTCAGCACAAAGGACACAGGTCCTGTCAATCATATCACATGATGATAACTGTCAGTTGGGGCACAGGGGTCCACGTACACTACACATAGAAGTGTAAACAAAACTGTGACTGGTGACCTTGTTGCTGATTCTTCCCAGACCTGGACATAGCCTTTCTCCAGTTTTGGTTGTATCCATTCAAATGTATGTCCTTTTCTTTTTCACATCCATATTGCCACCATTTGGGGAAGAATACATATTTCTTTTGAATAATTTCTTCCTCACACTCTTTTCTTGCTTTGCTGTGATACTTGCCATCCACTGTAGCATCCTTCAGGTTCTGTCAGCAACAGAAGCTCCCTGGGGAGAAGTTTGCTGTCAGTCACTGCAATCCTTCAATCTCAGGGACTGTAACAAGAAAACAAAACCGTCTTTTCCTGAAGTTTAGAAGAAGCTAAGCTATCCCAACCATCACACATTAGAACAGAAATGCCTAGTGCTCACTTCGGCAGCATATAGACTAAAATCAGAATGATACAGAGAGGATTGGCATGGCCCCTGAGCAAGAACATAAATGCTTCGACTGAGCATGAAGGGACAGTTTGTCCCCTAAACAAATACTTGGTAAATATAAGTGAGTTTCATAGATAAAGTCAGAGTGGTAATAGGTCAGAATCCTGGAATGAGGAAAAAAAGGAAAGAAATGCAACCTTAATTAAATTGACATTTTCCATGATTGTTTTGTGACTTGGAATATATTAGACTTGATTGGTAAGTGAAACATGATGAGAAATGTCAAGAATGTTAACATTTTTTGAGGGCTTACTATGTGCCAGGCACCCATTTTAAGTCTTTTATATATATTGTCACAACAATCCAATAAGGTGGAAACTGGCACCCTCATTTTCCAAGATGAGGGAAAGGAAGTTTAGAGAGGTGAAGTCCCAAGATTACACAGCTAAGAAGGGGCAGATCTGGGGTAAAGTCAAGCAGTATGAATCCAGAGACTTCTCTTTCAACTCCTACACTTTAAAGCCTCTAAATGAAAAGAAAGGAATACCGCCTATCACGCCATTTGAAATCTGAACAATAACCCACTTCACAAAGTAACACTATGAAATGGAAAGATTACTCTCCACATGTAACAATTTAAATGGTTTTGCTTCCAGCCAAAGATTAATGCTGCATTTTAAGGAGAGGAAAGAGAATTTTTTAATTCACTAGGTTTGGACAGTTAGCCCACAAAACATTCAAAATTTGGTGATTGTTCCTAATGAGTACTTTTTTTTCTTTCAAGAGCTTAATATTTTTACCAAAAAGGAAGATGAGATTTTCTCCAAGTGGTTTAACAACTCTAAAAGGCTGTCTTGAATTTTTCTAATTTTTCATAGCCTTATTCTATTTAATTCACAAATTTCCCCTTGCTTCCCCTTCAGTGAATAAACCATAAACCCAATCTTTCTCTAATTGGCTCACAAGCACCATCTAGTGAAGAAGCAGAATAATTACAGAACATTTCCTGCTGAGGAGCACGATTTAATCTGTACTAACGAAGACTAAATAAGAACCATTTTACTGCTGTTCTACAAGAGAATGAGATTTGTGAAATGCAAACATTATGGCTAAGGTCAAAAATATGCATTCCAAGTTTTGTTGTTGTTTTGAATTTTTAGAAATTGAGAATCAGCTTGCTTTCTATTTCCAATTCCCATCAGCCTTTCCACTACCAAAAACTGGGTCCTAAGACAGCATAAAGTGGCACATGTCACTGTACCAATATCCCAGGGTAGTTTTGACATTTCATTTTCTGTATCGGTCCACGCACTACTTTCTTCCTCCCCCTTTCATTTATCACACGAAAGTGACTTTTTTAATATATTCACCTAGCCATTTATCAAGGACAATCTCTGCCCTCAAGAAGCTCACTCTCCAGCAGACGTAGACTTTAGGGAAACAAAATATTACAGGTGTTCTGACAGAGGTAATGTGCTCATAGACTGTTAATTACAGCGGCAGTATCCTAAAGAAGAGACACTTTCCATAGTGGCTGGTCAATGCTGTCAAATGCTACAGAGATGTCCAAGAAAATTAGTTCTGAGATTTATACTGGGTGATAAGGAGGTCATTACTGACTTTCAAGAGAGTGATCTTAGTTAAGTAATTAGGGTAGGAGCCAACAACAAAGGTTTCTGAGGAGTGAAGAGAGTGTGGGCAAAAGTAAACTACCCATCTGAGAGCTTGGATTGGTAAAGAAAATAGTTTTTAGGTAGAGAAGATAAACTAATGTCAGATCAATGTTAAGTTCTCTTGTTTTAGAAAACCTTGATCATGTTCCACAATTTAGAGCAAAAAAAACCCCAAAACTATAATTAAAACTCAAGAGCATAATATGGTTAGTCTTCTTAGAATATTACACAGCTTCAGTTATGCTCTGCCTCTAATAATTTCATTTTAATTTTACATTTATTAGATAAACAAATACAGAAAGATAAGTTTGGGGGTAATACAGAGGAAGTAGAATATGGCTTAGCAGAATTATTAGGCTAGTAAAGAAGAAGAGTCTAAACCATGAGCAACTGCAGAATGAAAGACAATTTTCTGCCAAAACTGAATCAGCTCTGCTCTGAAGAAGCAGCCCCTGTAGGGAACGTGAACCAGCAGAAGACAAGGCAGACCCCAGGTGATAGCACGGAGGAGGACCAGAAAGAGAGGCAGGATGGAGACAGTGTGTAGATATGGAGAGCCACACCATTAAAAAAAGAGAAAAGGAAGAAAAGGAAAACTCATGAGCAGCCTGCACTTCAAAACCAGCAGTCCCTGTCCTAGGAGCGGGGCACAGGGTCCTTCTCATGGCACCGCACCAAAACATCACCCTCTGTATTTCTAAAAGGTGAAGACGTCTTCTGGAAAAATTGACTGCCAAACACATGCATGAAGTGAACAAGTGTCCAACTGGTACATGAAACTGCACTTCTTTGCTTCTTTGTTTAGCATCCCAAAGAGTTCACAAATTACAAGTAGTTCCCATCCTACCGAGATGTTGCTCTCTTAGTTGGAAAATCAGTTCTACGACCGCATAGTACTGTGGTTCAGAGTAGAGCCAGACTGCCCAGGTTCAAATCCTGACCCCGTCACCTACTGAATTCACCGGACTCTTAGCTTCCACAGCCGTAAAACGGGATAGCTACTCAACAGCTTGTTCTGTTGGAATTGATGAGTTATCACACTGAAAGGTTTTACAGTCATGCCTGGCACAACAAATGTTAGCTATTATTATAATTATCATGCTGATAGGAATAGAACACAGTCAGTAGTTCCTAGAAAAGGAGGATTGTAGAGCTGTGGTTATGGAAAAGGCCAGGAGAGAAATAAGTCACCAGGGATTTGGTAAATGTATAGACATACCTCCCTAAATGTATAAGAGAAGACTTCTCTCTAGGTGTTTAGCAGAGCACATTTAAATTCCAAAGAGCACATGAAGCAAAAAAATCAATTAAAATGCTGAATCACATTTCAAAATTCAGTGACCAAGTGACAGTGGGAAATGCTGTCTATTACATCCTTTCCTCTTGGAGCTTTACAAGGAGTGTTATCAGTCCCTGTAATTAAAAAAAGGAAAATAGCATTGAATTTGGTTTAATCCAGCATTGCCTAAACTTTTGTGACCATAGAAACCATTTTCCTCAGTCAACAAAACCAAAAGACCCAACCGACTTAATGGAAGAAGATATTTGCAAATGATATATCAGATAAAGGGCTAGTATCCAAAATCTATAAAGAACTTATCAGACTCAACACCCAAAGAACAAATAATCCAGTCAAGAAATGGGCAGAAGACATGAACAGACATTTCTGCAAAGAAGACATTCCAAATGGCCAACAGACACATGAAAAAGTGCTCAACATCGCTCAGCATCAGAGAAATCCAAATCAAAACCTCAATGAGATATCACCTCACACCCGTCAGAATGGCTAAAATTAACAAGTCAGTAAACAACAGATGCAGAGAAAGGGGAACCCTCCTACACTGTGGGTGGGAATGCAAGCTGGCGCAGCCACTCTGGGAAACAGTATGGAGGTTCCTCAAACAGTTGAAAATAGAGCTACTGTACAACCCAGCAATTGCACTACTGGGTATTCACCCCAAAGATACAAATGTAGTGATCCAAAGGGAGGGGTACGTGCACCCCAATGTTTATAGCAGCAATGTCCACAATAGCCAAACTATGGAAAGAGTCAAGATGTCCATCGACAGATGAATGGATAAAGAAGATGTGGTGTATATATATATATATATATATATATAATGGAATATTATGCAGCCATCAAAAGAAACAAAATCTTGCCATTTGCAACGACGTGGATGGAACTAGAGGGCATTATGTTAAGCGAAATAAGTCAATCAGAGAAAGACATGTATCATATGATCTCACTGATACGAGGAATTCTTAATCTCAGGAAACAAACTGAGGGTTGCTGGAGTGGTCGGGGTGGGAGGGATGGGGTGGCGGGGTGATAGACGTTGGGGAGGGTATGTGCTATGGTGAGCGCTGTGAATTGTGTAAGACTGATGAATCACAGACCTGTACCTCTGAAACAAATAATACATTATGTCATATTAAAAAAAAAAGAAGATAGTAGGAAGGGAAAAATGAAGGGGGGAAATCTGAGGGGGAGACAAACCACTAGAGACTGTGGACTCTGAGAAACAAACTGAGGGTTTTAGAGGGGAGGGGGGAGGGGGATGGGCTAGCCCAGTGATAGGTATTAAGGAGGGCACGTATTGCATGGAGCAGTGGGTGTTATAAGCAAACAATGAATCGTGGATCACTACATCAAAAACTAATGATGTAATGTATGGTGATTAACATAACAATAAAAAAATTTTTTTAAAACTAATGATGTAATGTATGGTGACTAACATAACATAATAAAATTAAATTAAAAAATAAAGAAAGGAAACCATTTTCCTTTTACCTGTCATTAGGGCCACATTTTGAGAAATGCTTCTCCAGGTCAATTACTTCCCAGATATTCTAAATTGAAGAATAAACAGCAGTTATCCCTAAGGAAATAAAAGTAGAAGCTTTTGATTTCACAACCCTCAGAGGATTATAAAAATGCTATTCATAAATTGAATATTGGCTAAATCATGATTGCCATTCTTGCTCAACCCATTCAAAGTCAGAATAGCAATGTTAAAATAAAATATAAAGCTCCAACACTTCCTTTTTTCTGCTCACATTAGTAAACCCATTATAAATTATTTTCTGTTTAATTATTACGTATTTTAATGAAGATAAATGTGAGAACTACAAAGTGTATTAAAGCGTTATAGTTCTGACTTACTATGGTGATCAGTTTGCAATGTATACAAATATTAAATCCCTATGTTGTACACCTGAAAATAATATAATGTTATGTGTCTGTTGTACCTCAAGTAAAATAAAGCATTACAGTTTTCCTTAATAATCCAAAATTGTTCAATTACAGAAGAAAGGGAAGCTTTTAACTCTTAGTGCATGGAAAAACAGGATTATTTATGGCAGCCCAGTCATGTTTTCACAAGGCATGCTAGTACTCATGTGAACTCTTATTAGTTTTCTTGCTTCTGAGAAGGTCTTTATTCAGGGGTAAGAATTTAAACGGATAAGGCATTGTAAGGGAGTCCACAATGCTCTAGTAAGACTTAGCTTCAGGGCGCCTGGGTGGCTCAGTCGTTAAGCGTCTGCCTTCGGCTCAGGTTATGATCCCAGGGTCCTGGGATCGAGCCCCACATCGGGCTCCCTGCTCGGCGGGAAGCCTGCTTCTCCCTCTCCCACTGCCCCTGCTTGTGTTCCCTCTCTCGCTGTGTCTCTCTCTGTCCGATAAATAAAATCTTTAAAAAAAAAAAAAAAAAGACTTAGCTTCAGCATAGCACTCAACTTTAATTTTCCCTCTTGAAACACCTCGTAGAGCTTTTAGAATGCCGTGGGCCTGCTTTCTTGCCTGCAATAGAACGAAAACACCCAGTCTAGGCACAAAAATGTCTAAAGAAAGAAGGTAAAAGAGAAGTCAATTGTTTAGAATCTCAGTTCACCCACCCATCCATTCATTCTCTGACACATATGTACTGAACACATTCCACAGGTCAGGGTATATTCTAAGTATCGAGAATACTCCAGTGGGCAAAAATCAACAGGATCTCTATCTCCTTGGAGCTTATGGCCCCAGGTGGTATAAATATAATTACATATAAAAAAGGTTAGGGTATGAGCACATGGAATAGAATAGACTTAATCAGGGGGTTCTGGGACACTTCCCTAAGAAAGTATTAATGGAGTTAAGAACTGAAGGAAGAGAAGTAGTTAACTGGATGATAAAATAAGGAGAAAGCCTTGCAGACTGATGTAAATGTGTGGGCAAGGCCCTCAGGCAAGGCAGGGCCAGCTCCTCTCAACGGCTTCCTGGGAGAGCAAACTAACAAACGAACCCTGGCTCCATGCTGAATGATGGGGAGTGATGTTCTGTGTCCACGGATAGTTGCGCATTCATCCTTGGAGATGGAAATTCTTAGCTTAGAAGGAAAAAAAATCATTTTTTAAATAATGTTGAAGTTTCAAGTACCAGGACAGACTGAGAAGGAAGATATTCTGGAGTAAACAGGGTTTCTAACTGTCTCCCAACTCATGCCACCTGGAAAAATGACCACCCATGCTCGCACAAGGAAAGGGGAAGTGGAGACAATGAAACGAAATAAGAAGGAATTTAAGGAAAGGGGGAAAGGCACCATAGTCAGAACTAAGTCGATGCATAGGTTTTTTTCTAAAAAAAAAAAAAAAAAAAGGAAGAACAAAGTCTGTTATTAATACTTTGTCATAGCTGTTTCAATCTTCCATGGCTGTATAATGAACCACCCCCAAACTACAAGCTATTATTGCACAGAATTCTGTTTATTAGGAATTCTGGCAGGGTTCAACTGGTGATTCTCCTGTTACATGGATGTTGCTCATGCAGCTGCCTTCAGCTGCTAAGTCCAAGACAGCCCCTAATCCTCCAAACTCTCTCCAGATTGCCTCTCATGATTCAGCCCAAGGTTTCTTATAGTATGACCACAAGCTCCCAGGAAGGAACTTTCCAAAAGGCCAAGTCCCAATGCACAAGCACTTGTCCAGCCTCTCTCTGCAGGTCACCTGCTAATGCCCATTGGCCAAAGCGAGGCATGTGGTGAAGCCCAGAGTCAAAGAAGGTTTGATTCACATAAGCAAAAACAAGAGCTCTTGGAATTTCTGAAAATGTCCATCTTTCTCTGTATGTGTGCATATTCTAGAACCAAAACATCATGGAAATTTTTAGCCTGCTCCTTTTATCATACCTGGAAACATTCTCTCCACACCGCCCCACTCTATGCCAGAAACAAGATAGCTTTTACAAGTGTTTTAATCCCCCATGGCCCTAGATTGTGCTCTTTGGAAAAAAGTATTAATCTATATGAAAGAATCATTCACTGAACTCATCATTCAATCCATTTGCAAATGTGGTGAAATGTGAGTCATCTAATTTTGATATTTGTTAAGAGAAATGGCTGAAATTATTAAATAAGACACTTGACCACCTGTAATTTCAATTACTTATGCCATCCTAATTCCTTATCACCATTAATGATCACAAATTAGTTACATTAGCATCATGACGTGTCGTGAAGGACTTATACCAGTTACGTTTCAATCAGGGAAGCAGAACCACAACGAGGGATAGGAAAAAAGAGATTTACTAGGAATGCAACTTGACACGATTGTAGATGCTGGGGAAAAGTGAAAGCCTATGAAAGGCCATTGGCTCTATTTCTGGTCAGGGGCCTGAAGTGACCATCAGGGAGCAGGGCTGACAGCCCGACATGAAGTGAGAGAGAGGACAAACTGGAACCCTCATCTCACACTTAACAACATGGGTGACCTGCACAAGCTGGTACACTTCCTGAGTCCATGTACATGAGTTTGCCCAGAAAGTTGAGAAGCTGAAGAAAGGGATCCAACAGGATTGAGAGGAGCTGGGGTCCCAACTGGTGTGCAAGGTCAACAAATGGGCCTGAGGGGCGCCTGGGTGGCTCAGATGGTTAAGCGTCTGCCTTCGGCTCAGGTCATGATCCTGGAGTCCTGGGATCGAGTCCCGCATCGGGCTCTGTGCTCCTTGGGAGCCTGCTTCTCCCTCTGCCTTTCTCTCTCTCTGCCTCTCTCTCTCTATGTCTCTCATGAAAAAAAAAAAGGGGGGGCCTGAGTCCCACGGAGCTGCAGTGGTACCCAGGGGCCCTGAACAAGCCTTCAGAGTGGTATGGCTACCGCTTTGCCTCATCTCCCAAATTTCACACAATTTCTCTTGGGGCTAAGCTAGAATCAGACAAGGAAAGAAATTCTAGGAACCGTACTTGCTAGGTAAACTGACACAAAACCACACTGACTATGGTCACCACAGAAACAGGCTTGCTTCTTGTCTGATAGACTGATCTTCTGAGATCAACCCAAAAGTCAAAGAAAGTCCGAGACCTTGGGAAAAGGTAGAGAAATCTAGTACTACTGAGTTACCACTGCCCAGTTTCAACTGACTCCACTCTTTCTTGGTAACCTGAGCCTTCTGTAACACAAAGAATAGAGTCAGAGTCCCTCCTTCACGAGTGCTCTGACAAAGATGGGGTAAGGAACAGATTGTGAAAAATACTGGCAATGTTATTTTTTTATTTTACTTGTGAGAGCAGTGCAAGGAAAGGGAGATTCGTCAGTACCAAAATTGACAAATGACTATTGAAAGGCAGTAGAAAAACTTTTAAAAACAATGACTATTCCAAGAGCCATGACCCCAAGCATCCTCTCCACAATAACCTGGAAAATGACAGTCCTCTAGCACCAGAGTTTTATTTAAAACATTAATAACTATGAATAAAAAATCTGTGTTGTGTTACATATTTGAAGAGAATTATTTCCTTTGAAAAATCTTGATTCAGTGAATTTTCACATGCTATCTCTTCCATTTAAAATGCTTATTCCAGGGCACTTGGGTGGCTCAGTCAGTTAAGCATCTGCCTTCAGTTCAGGTCATGGCCCCACAGTCCTGGGATCTAGCTCCCTGCTCAGTGGGGAGTCTGCTTCTCCCTCTGACTCTCCCCACTGGCTTGTGCTCTCTCTCTCTCTCTCTCACTCTCTTTCTCTCAAATAAATAAAATCTTTTAAAAAATAAAATAAAATAAAATGCTGTTCCTTCCTTATGTGCCTAACCATCTCTTATTTAGCTTCCAGAATGCTTCTCTGCAAAAAGCTCCCCAGAATTCCCTCCTCTTACCCAGGCAACAATCATTCTCTTCTGTGAGCTACCTCCATAACTTGCAAATCATTTAGTTTTTGCACTTCCACCAAATTATAATTTTGCATCCCATATTTCACTGCAAGGGAACATGCCACATATATCTGCTCCCTGGTACAGCACATGGCAAAAAACAACAGCTAAGCTTGTCATTGCCACTTGATCATATATTTTATAGAAAGGAAACCCAACCGAGTCAATGGTGGAGGGAATAGAACAAAACATTTCAAGCATAAGCAATTTCCCACATCACCTTGTAGTCTAGAAAATGTCATTAGTGCTACCATTAACTCTTTTTATGGCTTCTTCCAGTTTAAATTGCAATTCCCTACTCCACATCCCTTCCAAAATTCTCATGCCAATGATCTCGGATTCTTCTTTCCTTTGCCAT